>NC_080041.1:97699204-98899204 GCF_012489685.1 Lotus japonicus
TCTACTAGAATGAATTCATAAAATAATCTGGTCTTCTTGGGGTGTCCAGGGACATAATGAAAGTTGGTAGGGAATAATTGAGTGGCTATTTCTCTAGGACTTAAAGAGAAATGTTCTCTTTCTATAATGAGAGATGGCTCACCTTCTGGTTTTTCCAGATATTCGGTTGGCTCGGGTTTGGCAGGGGATTTTGAAGGGCTTTGAGCTAATACTGTATATTTATTGGTTAATGGGACTAATGAGGTTTTTTGGTGAGGTGTTTTGACAATTTGAGCTGTTGTGAGTTTTTGAGAAGGCTTTGAAGGGGTGGTTGGTATTAAAGATTCAGCAACCTTGATAGGGGTTACTACTATTGCTTTTGATCCCTTCCCTCACGGGAAAAGGCTCTGATACCAGGTTCTGCGGAAGCTAAAAAACATGATGGAAAAGTACTTACAGAAAAGCTTTTATTCAAAGAACTGCAGGGATTACACACATAGAGAGAGAGAGGTAGGTAAGAGAGAGAGAGAGAGGTAGGTCAGAAAACCGATGCCTCTTACTCTTACTAAGCTACCTATTTATACAAGTTTTGACCATGGTTACTTTCGAAAGTAACTCTGGTTTACATAAAAGTAACTACAGTTAATGAAAAGTAACTTTAATAATGAAAGTGGATAGTAACTTTAATAATGAAAGTGGATTCCTTGTCGGCTAATATTAGAAAGCAGATTCTTTCTTGATCATGATGAGAAGGGCTGATAATGACCTTTTGTCTTTAAGTGTATGGATGATAGTTGATGCCTAAACAGTCATCTTCATTTTCTTGAAGGTAGTTTTGGCTGTTGACTGATGAAGTATCTGAGCCAGACTTCTGACTCATCATATCTATCTTCTTTTGAAATTCTTGGGGAGAGCTTGCTGTGGCTAATTCGGCTATGAGCCTTGATCTTTCTTGAAGAAATGAACTTTCTTGATTGAGACGAGAAACAGGGGTAGTTGACAGCTGTTTCTTGCTTTGTTGAGTAAGCTGATAAGTCTTTATCCAAGCTTCAAGTTTTGTCTGTTGAATTAGAGAGATATTGAATTTTGCCCACCATTTTATTTTAAAAATGCGATAGAGCTGATAGAGTTCTGTATCCTCATAAATTTCTACAGTTCTCCAATCCCAGGTTAAAATCCAAGATATGGCTTGCGAAGCTGTGAACATGAGGAGTTTGTCTTCCATAATGAAATTTGACTTTTGAGCAAAGTACTTGAATAATGGTTTTACTTCTTCGGGAAAGATAGACTCATCGAGTCCTACCTTGCAAAACCAAACTTTAAACCATTGAGGGAACTTTAAAGAGATTCCCTTTTTGAACCAAATGAACCAGGAGTGTTGATAAGGATAAAGATACAAGGCGTAATACCAGGCATCTGTATAATCAAAGTAGTTATAACTAGGAGGGTCGAACTGTCTAGAAAACTGCTTAAAATAATGAAGAGGAGCATTCCAATCCTGGGGTGTAAGGACTTTAAGGATTTTGATCTTGGAGAACGCTATTTCTCCTTGTTTATCTTGGTTATGTGTGACTTCTATGGAGTCAGAGTCTACTAGAATGAATTCATAAAATAATCTGGTCTTCTTGGGGTGTCCAGGGACATAATGAAAGTTAGTAGGGAATAATTGAGTGGCTATTTCTCTAGGACTTAAAGAGAAATGTTCTCTTTCTATAATGAGAGATGGCTCACCTTCTGGTTTTTCCAGATATTCGGTTGGCTCGGGTTTGGCAGGGGATTTTGAAGGGCTTTGAGCTAATACTGTATATTTATTGGTTAATGGGACTAATGAGGTTTTTTGGTGAGGTGTTTTGACAATTTGAGCTGTTGTGAGTTTTTGAGAAGGCTTTGAAGGGGTGGTTGGTATTAAAGATTCAGCAACCTTGATAGGGGTTACTACTATTGCTTTTGATCCTGATGGTGATGATGATGCTGACGAACCCAGTGGGGGTCCATATTGATCCTTTGATTTGGGTTTTGTATCACTCATGTTTTCCCTGTAAAAATTCTCTGGTTAGAAAATCTGGAAGGGAGTTACTATCTCCTTTAATATGAGTTATTTCAAAATCAAAGCAAGAAAGTAAAGATTGCCATCTGGCAAAAATGTGTTTTGAAACTAGGTTTTGAACATCCTTTTGTAAAACTGAAGGTGCTGCTTTGCAATCAGTTTTTATCAAAAATTTTTTATTAAAAACATCATCTTGAAATTTTTGAACACATAGAACTATTGAAAGAACTTCTTTTTTGACTGTGGAATATTTCTGTTGAGCTGGGTGCCAAATACCTGAATGATACCTAACTATTTGTTCTTTTGAAGACTGAGGTTTTACCTGCTTAAGTATCCCACCATATCCTAATTCTGATGCATCGGTTTCTATAATTAATGAAGCATCTGGATCTGGTATTCCTAAACAAGGTAGGCTTTGAACTAATCTTTTGACTTCTCTAACACTATGGCTCATTTCTTCAGACCATGGCGGAGAGTTTTTCCTAAGTCTTTTGAACAAAGGGGCACAAATTATCCTTATGTTGGGGATAAAATCTGCTACATAATTAACACAACCTAGAAATCTTTGTAGTTGAGTTTTCTCTTTTAATTCATTTGGAAAGTTTTTGGCGAATTCTAACGATCTTTGTATTGGGGTAATTTGTCCCTGATGAATTTCATATCCTAAAAATCTGGTTTTGGTTTCAAAGATTTTCATCTTTTTTGCTGAAACTACTAATCCATTTTTCTTAATGATTTCTATAAATTTTTGTAAATGTTGAACATGCTGATCTATGCCTTTTGAGAATACTAAGACATCATCTAGATATACAATGGTAAAGTCCATGTATGGATAGAATATATCATTCATGATGTTTTGATATTCACTAGGTGCATTTTTCAAACCTTGTGGCATTACATTCCATTCATAATGACCAAAAGGGACAACGAAGGCGGTTTTATATCGATCCTCCTCCTTGACCGAAATTTGATAATATCCTGACTTCATATCAAATTTTGAGAATATTGTTGCTTTATGTAATCTTTTAATGAGATCTGTTTTATTAGGCAATGGATATCTTATCCATTTTAATACTTTGTTTAAGGGTTTGTAATTAATGACTAATCTAGGGGCTCCTCTTTCTAACTCAGAAGCATTCATGACATAAAACCCTGTGCAACTCCAAGGAGATTTGGAGTGGCGAATCAGGCCCTTGTTGAGATATTCTCCTATTTCTTCTCTACAATATTTTAAATATTGTTCATTCATTTGAATGGGCCGGGCTTTGGTAGGGATGTCTTTCTCATTAAACCCGTCTATGTATGGTAATGTTATGGTATGTATTTTTCTATGATGAAAGGCCATGGGATTTAAATCACATAGATCCTTTTCTATCCGATCTTGAAAATCCTTAATAATCTTTTGAATATTGGATCTCTTGAGCTGTTCTTCTAATTTATAATATTTTATTTCTTTTTGTAAAGAATTGATATGATTCTTTTTTCTAGAGATTATATTTATTTTGGAGGTGGAGATTTCCTTTAATAAATTTAATTCTTTTACCTGAGGAGGTTTTATAAATGGAAAAGTAATAGTCTTTCCTAAGACTGTTGTGACTATTCCTTTTTCATTTATTTTATCAATAGGGTATAGAAGACAAATGAATGGAGTTCCTAAAATGATTTTTTCTGTCATGTTTTTGACTAGGACAAATGAAGATCTAAAACAAACTTGGCTTTTGCAAATCTTTGCATTTGATAGTTTGTATTGAATATTCATTTTGGATCCATTTGCACTATTGACTCCTTCTTTGGTTTTCTCATAAAATTGAGTGGGGACTAAGCCTTCCTGAATACAATTGATATCTGCGCCACTATCAATGAGGGCTATTATATTGATTCGAAAATCATTATTAATGACTAAAGTTATTTCAGAGTGCCATTTATGGGTTATAACCAAGTTGAGGAGATTAAGATAACTTTCACTGGGTTCTTTTTCTTCTTCATTATGTATTTGCTTTAATCCTGAGGTACTGGCTAAGGTTTCTTGAGATTCTATAATTTTTATCCCAGCTATTTCCATTAATCTGAACTCTAAGCTAAGATCATTTTGCTTTAATTGGTTAACTTCTTCTTTTAATATTTTCACTTCTTCTTGAAGATCTGATAAGGTTATGGTTGGTTTAGGACGAAATCTATTAAAAATTTCATTCATGCTATTTATTGGAGGACTAATTTCCTTTTTCAAGGTTTCTTCCTTCTTGACCAAAAGATTTAGTTGTTGTAGAAATTCGTCCCTTAAGGGAGAATCCTCCATTTTGTCTATTATAGAGATTAAACTCATAGTTTGATCTTGGGTTAGCATATTGACGTTTTGTCCTAAGCATCCTGCACAATCACAGAATCCTGAACTATCTTTAACACATTCTCTTTCTTCTTCTGAAGAGGAATGAGAATCAGATGAGTATTCGACTAGATTTATATCTTGGTCTTCATCTCCTTCATATTCATTTTCTGAAGAGTAGTGAGGATCTTCACTATTAATGAGAACACTGATTAGACTATCTTTGAGTTTTTGGTCTAAATCTAATTCATTAATTTTTTGTTGAGTTTTGCATTTGTTTGCATAATGTCCTGGCTTTCCACATTTCCAGCAGACATTTTTCTTTTTATTAGGATTTACGGCTTTTTTGTTTATAGGTTTTTGAGTAGTAGGACTTTGTTCATAAGGTTTCTTTTGAAATGGTTTTTTCTTTTTATATCCCTGAGAAGGCTTTGTTTTGGATCTATTAATCCTTCTAGCTTTTGAACTAGGAGCTTGTAAAGGTTCTACTCCATATTGTTCACAAAAGCTACCTACTTCTTTTCTTGAGATTTGCATATCTTTTTGCATTTTGTTTTGAAGTTTGAAGTCAGTACAAACTTGTATTCCTGTGTGTACTATAGTGTTATGCAATTGTCCAAATGAGAGTGAACCAAAATTTACTGGATTTCCTTGATTAAAAAGTGATAAATTATCTAATACCTTTGATTGCATTAATCTAGGTAATCCTGCAATAAAGCGCTCCTTCCAGAAGGCGCTGTTGCCATCTTCTCTTAAGGTTACCTTTGAGAAGAAGGTGTCCTTATACCATCTGTAATCGGACATGGTAGGACAATAGAGATTAGCGAGCTGGCTTGAAGCTCTCTCTCTAAATATGCTAGGATCTCCTATGAAATGAAGTATAATAGTATATATTAATGTTGCTACAGCATCTTCTTCTCCATTTTCTTTTTTCTTTTCTAATATAGTTGATTTATCTTCAGGGGTCATGATGTTGTCCCACCAGCCTCGTAACTGACCAGTGAAGCCATGAGTAATCATTAATGCTGCATTTCTATCGGTGTTATTATGGACTTTATAGGCTGTGGCAGCCATAATCATTTGATGCGTAATATCTAATATATTTTGTTCACTAAAGCCATCGATATTCCATTCATCAAGGCTAGTTCCACTAAAGGTATTTTGAATAAATTCTTTTCTTTCTTCAAACCTCATATCCGAATAGGAAGGTCTTGGATAGTAGGCTCTTGTGTTGTTATCTGGCCCAAACTTTCTAATTTTATTGATATTTAAATCTTTATCCAAATGATTTATTGAAAGCTTGTTTAATTTTTCTTTTAATTTTTCTACACTTCCTGAGAGATTAAAGGAATTAAATTCTTCTTTAGTGTATTGAGGAATTTTGAAAATAGGAGTTTGCAAAGGGTTTCCTAAGGTAAACGATGAAGAAGCTTCTTTGGTTGTAATAGAGGGTTTTTGAACCTCTATTCTTTCTAGCTGTTTTGACATGACTGTTAGCATAGTGTTTGCAAAATTTAATTGTTGATGAACTTTGTTAGCTTCTGCCTTATATGGAGATGCTTCGATTTCATGACCATCTTTTATGACTATTTTCACTCCAGTTTGTGGAGGGTATTCTGAAGTAATAGTGTTATTATCAGGAGTTTTCCAAGTGGTATTTATTTTTGTGATTGGATTGACGTTTTTCCAGAAAGGATAATTAAGATTATTTTAATACAATGATTTTCGAACCAATCAAATAATAGATGTTTGTTTCAGAAAAAAAAAAAATACAATGATTTCGAACCAATCAAAAAATAGATGTTTGTTTCAGAAACTTCCATTTCTTCATAATAAAAGGCCCTAAGAGTTTCAGTTTCTTGTTTACTGTAATTCTTGAAGTACCATAATCTTTTATCTTTATTGTATTCGGCCATAAAATCTTTTTTAATGAAATCTTTGTCTATCTCAAAACTAGGTTTTACCCTACTTAGCATGTTGATTTGCGAAGGGGTTGGAGAATAATTACTAGATTCTTCATCTTGATATATAGGTGTTGCTATATTAGGACTAGACGTTGTATCTAATCCTTTAAGTTTTGATGATACAGAAGATCTTGGGAGATCTACTCTGTATAACTGTTGAGGAGATCTAATACTAAATGAGTTTGATCTATTCATTCTTAAAGTGAGATTTGCTCCTTCTTGAAACAATTCTCTTACTTGAGTAGTATGAATTTTTGGTTGGGGCAGGGAATTCTTGAATACCCATTCCTCAGGGACTTTACTCATAACTTCTTCATGAGTAAGTTTCTTTGGAACTTGTACTGAAGATCTTTTAAGGTTTGCTTCTAGCATAATGGTTTCTTGTTTGGGTGAAGATCTTAAAGCTTTAAAATTATAATTGATTTTTGAGACTTTATAATATACTCTATATATTATTGAGAAAGGATCACTTTCTTCTTCAAAAATATCATTGTTTGCTAATAGATCTAATTGTATGGCATTTTTGGTCCAACTATTCTGAAGATTCATAGCATAGTTTGGATAGCAGTTAAAGAAAACAGGACCATCATGAAGGTTTGACTCTAAGACTGCGATTAACGAATCTTGTGGCTTTAATAGCCTCATATCTCTTAACATTACTATTATAGGAGAATTGATTCCTAAACGAAAGTTAGGTTTTGCAGCTACTTGTATTAAACCTACATGGATGAAGTTAAAACCATCTTTAATGTGTTGATCTAGAACATCTTCATTTAATAATTTTATAGTACTTGTGTGATCAGAACTATGTTGACAACATTCTATTGTAAAGATAGAATCATCTGCTCTATTGAATAAAGTGTGTTGTTTATATATTTCTTTCTTTTTAACTATCGGGATTGACCAATTTTGAAGTGCTCTTTCTATTGAAGCTATTTCTAACTCTTGTTGGGCTACCCTGGAGAGTTCTTGATCTTGGTTACTAGAACCAGAGTTGGATGTTGATGGAATCATGATCTGTTTGTTCTTTCCTAAACTCATTTCACTTAGGGTTTTGATTAATCTAGCCATGTTATTATCTTAAGTAACTTAAGAAGGATAACGCTTCTTCCCAATCTAGCTAAACCAACGGTCTCACAACCTCTCAGGCTTTACTGCCGGGACCACTAGACTCCAGGGATACCTCACACTAAGCCTTAAGGACTTGAAGAAAATAACAAGGTGATTAATGAAAACAGTAAGAAGAAATAAAGTTGCAGAAAAACAAAAGATTGAATCCAACAAAAACTAACTACTGATTCCAGAACCCTTCCCTCACGGGAAAAGGCTCTGATACCAGGTTCTGCGGAAGCTAAAAAACCTATAAACAAAAAAGCCGTAAATCCTAATAAAAAGAAAAATGTCTGCTGGAAATGTGGAAAGCCAGGACATTAGATAGATAGATAGATAGATAGATAGATAGATAGATAATAGATAGATAGATAGATAGATAGATAGATAGATAGATAGATAGATAGATAGATAGATAGATAGATAGATAGATAGATAGATAGATAGATAGATAGATAATAGATAGATAGATAGATAGATAGATAGATAGATAGATAGATAGATAGATAGATAGATAGATAGATAGATAGATAGATAGATAGATAGATAGATAGATAGATAGATAGATAGATAGATAGATAGATATAGATAGATAGATAGATAGATAGATAGATAGATAGATAGATAGATAGATAGATAGATAGATAGATAGATAGATAGATAGATAGATAGATAGATAGATAATAGATAGATAGATAGATAGATAGATAGATAGATAGATAGATAGATAGATAGATAGATAGATAGATAGATAGATAGATAGATAGATAGATAGATAGATAGATAGATAGATAGATAGATAGATAGATAGATAGATAGATAGATAGATAGATAGATAGATAGATAGATAGATAGATAGATAGATAGATAGATAGATAGATAGATAGATAGATAGATAGATAGATAGATAGATAGATAGATAGATAGATAGATAGATAGATAGAATAAACCAAGATCAAGAACTCTCTAGGGTAGCCCAACAAGAGTTAGAAATAGCTTCAATAGAAAGAGCACTTCAAAATTGGTCAATCCCGATAGTTAAAAAGAAAGAAATATATAAACAACACACTTTATTCAATAGAGCAGATGATTCTATCTTTACAATAGAATGTTGTCAACATAGTTCTGATCACACAAGTACTATAAAATTATTAAATGAAGATGTTCTAGATCAACACATTAAAGATGGTTTTAACTTCATCCATGTAGGTTTAATACAAGTAGCTGCAAAACCTAACTTTCGTTTAGGAATCAATTCTCCTATAATAGTAATGTTAAGAGATATGAGGCTATTAAAGCCACAAGATTCGTTAATCGCAGTCTTAGAGTCAAACCTTCATGATGGTCCTGTTTTCTTTAACTGCTATCCAAACTATGCTATGAATCTTCAGAATAGTTGGACCAAAAATGCCATACAATTAGATCTATTAGCAAACAATGATATTTTTGAAGAAGAAAGTGATCCTTTCTCAATAATATATAGAGTATATTATAAAGTCTCAAAAATCAATTATAATTTTAAAGCTTTAAGATCTTCACCCAAACAAGAAACCATTATGCTAGAAGCAAACCTTAAAAGATCTTCAGTACAAGTTCCAAAGAAACTTACTCATGAAGAAGTTATGAGTAAAGTCCCTGAGGAATGGGTATTCAAGAATTCCCTGCCCCAACCAAAAATTCATACTACTCAAGTAAGAGAATTGTTTCAAGAAGGAGCAAATCTCACTTTAAGAATGAATAGATCAAACTCATTTAGTATTAGATCTCCTCAACAGTTATACAGAGTAGATCTCCCAAGATCTTCTGTATCATCAAAACTTAAAGGATTAGATACAACGTCTAGTCCTAATATAGCAACACCTATATATCAAGATGAAGAATCTAGTAATTATTCTCCAACCCCTTCGCAAATCAACATGCTAAGTAGGGTAAAACCTAGTTTTGAGATAGACAAAGATTTCATTAAAAAAGATTTTATGGCCGAATACAATAAAGATAAAAGATTATGGTACTTCAAGAATTACAGTAAACAAGAAACTGAAACTCTTAGGGCCTTTTATTATGAAGAAATGGAAGTTTCTGAAACAAACATCTATTTTTTTGATTGGTTCGAAAATCATTGTATTAAAAATAATCTTAATTATCCTTTCTGGAAAAACGTCAATCCAATCACAAAAATAAATACCACTTGGAAAACTCCTGATAATAACACTATTACTTCAGAATACCCTCCACAAACTGGAGTGAAAATAGTCATAAAAGATGGTCATGAAATCGAAGCATCTCCATATAAGGCAGAAGCTAACAAAGTTCATCAACAATTAAATTTTGCAAACACTATGCTAACAGTCATGTCAAAACAGCTAGAAAGAATAGAGGTTCAAAAACCCTCTATTACAACCAAAGAAGCTTCTTCATCGTTTACCTTAGGAAACCCTTTGCAAACTCCTATTTTCAAAATTCCTCAATACACTAAAGAAGAATTTAATTCCTTTAATCTCTCAGGAAGTGTAGAAAAATTAAAAGAAAAATTAAACAAGCTTTCAATAAATCATTTGGATAAAGATTTAAATATCAATAAAATTAGAAAGTTTGGGCCAGATAACAACACAAGAGCCTACTATCCAAGACCTTCCTATTCGGATATGAGGTTTGAAGAAAGAAAAGAATTTATTCAAAATACCTTTAGTGGAACTAGCCTTGATGAATGGAATATCGATGGCTTTAGTGAACAAAATATATTAGATATTACGCATCAAATGATTATGGCTGCCACAGCCTATAAAGTCCATAATAACACCGATAGAAATGCAGCATTAATGATTACTCATGGCTTCACTGGTCAGTTACGAGGCTGGTGGGACAACATCATGACCCCTGAAGATAAATCAACTATATTAGAAAAGAAAAAAGAAAATGGAGAAGAAGATGCTGTAGCAACATTAATATATACTATTATACTTCATTTCATAGGAGATCCTAGCATATTTAGAGAGAGAGCTTCAAGCCAGCTCGCTAATCTCTATTGTCCTACCATGTCCGATTACAGATGGTATAAGGACACCTTCTTCTCAAAGGTAACCTTAAGAGAAGATGGCAACAGCGCCTTCTGGAAGGAGCGCTTTATTGCAGGATTACCTAGATTAATGCAATCAAAGGTATTAGATAATTTATCACTTTTAGACAGTTCGACCCTCCTAGTTATAACTACTTTGATTATACAGATGCCTGGTATTACGCCTTGTATCTTTATCCTTATCAACACTCCTGGTTCATTTGGTTCAAAAAGGGAATCTCTTTAAAGTTCCCTCAATGGTTTAAAGTTTGGTTTTGCAAGGTAGGACTCGATGAGTCTATCTTTCCCGAAGAAGTAAAACCATTATTCAAGTACTTTGCTCAAAAGTCAAATTTCATTATGGAAGACAAACTCCTCATGTTCACAGCTTCGCAAGCCATATCTTGGATTTTAACCTGGGATTGGAGAACTGTAGAAATTTATGAGGATACAGAACTCTATCAGCTCTATCGCATTTTTAAAATAAAATGGTGGGCAAAATTCAATATCTCTCTAATAATGATAGATAGATAGATAGATAGATAGATAGATAGATAGATAGATAGATAGATAGATAGATAGATAGATAGATAGATAATAGATAGATAAAGATAGATAGATAGATAGAAAAAAATAGATAGATAGATAATAGATAAGATAGATAGATAGAAATAGATAGATAGATAGATAGATAGATAGATAGATAGATAGATAAAGATAGATAATAGATAGATAGATAGATAGATAGATAGATAGATAGATAGATAGATAGATAGATAGATAGATAGATAGATAGATAGATAGATAGATAGATAGATAGATAGATAGATAGATAGATAGATAGATAGATAGATAGATAGATAGATAGATAGATAGATAGATAGATAGATAGATAGATAGATAGATAGATAATAGATAGATAGATAGATAGATAGATAGATAGATAGATAGATAGATAGATAGATAGATAGATAGATAGATAGATAGATAGATAGATAATAGATAGATAGATAGATAGATAGATAGATAGATAGATAGATAGATAGATAGATAGATAGATAGATAGATAGATAGATAGATAGATAGATAGATAGATAGATAGATAGATAGATAGATAGATAGATAGATAGATAGATAGATAGATAGATAGATAGATAGATAGATAGATAGATAGATAGATAGATAGATAGATAGATAGATAGATAGATAGATAGATAGATAGATAGATAGATAGATAGATAGATAGATAGATAGATAGATAGATAGATAGATAGAAATAGATAGATAGAGATAGATAGATAGATAGATAGATAGATAGTAGATAGATAGATATAGATAGATAGATTAAGATAGATAGATAGATAGATAGATAGATAGATAGATAGATAGATAGATAGATAGATAGATAGATAGATAGATAGATAGATAGATAGATAGATAGATAGATAGATAGATAGATAGATAGATAGATAGATAGATAGATAGATATAGATAGATAGATAGATAGATAGATAGATAGATAGATAGATAGATAGATAGATAGATAGATAGATAGATAGATAGATAGATAGATAGATAGATAGATAGATAGATAGATAGATAGATAGATAGATAGATAGATAGATAGATAGATAGATAGATAGATAGATAGATAGATAGATAGATAGATAGATAGATAGATAGATAGATAGATAGATAGATAGATAGATAGATAGATAGATAGATAGATAGATAGATAGATAGATAGATAGATAGATAGATAGATAGATAGATAGATAGATATAGATAGATAGATAGATAGATAGATAGATAGATAGATAGATAGATAGATAGATAGAATGATAGATAGATAGATGATAGATAGATAGATATGATAGATAGATAGATAGATAGATAGATAGATAGATAGATAGATAGATAGATAGATAGATAGATAGATAGATAGATAGATAGATAGATAGATAGATAGATAGATAGATAGATAGATAGATAGATAGATAGATAGATAGATAGATAGATAGATAGATAGATAGATAGATAGATAGATAGATAGATAGATAGATAGATAGATAGATAGATAGATAGATAGATAGAATAGATAGATAGATAGATAGATAGATAGATAGATAGATAGATAGATAGATAGAATAGATAGATAGATAGATAGATAGATAGATAGATAGATAGATAGATAGATAGATAGATAGATAGATAGATAGATAGATAGATAGATAGATAGATAGATAGATAGATAGATAGATAGATAGATAGATAGATAGATAGATAGATAGATAGATAGATAGATAGATAGATAGATAGATAGATAGATAGATAGATAGATAAATGATAGATAGATAGATAGAATAGATAGATAAGATAGATAGATAGATAGATAGATAGATAGATAGATAGATAGATAGATAGATAGATAGATAGATAGATAGATAGATAGATAGATAGATAGATAGATTAGATAGATAGATAGATAGATAGATAGATAGATAGATAGATAGATAGATAGATAGATAGATAGATAGATAGATAGATAGATAGATAGATAGATAGATAGATAGATAGATAGATAGATAGATAGATAGATAGATAGATAGATAGATAGATAGATAGATAGATAGATAGATAGATAGATAGATAGATAGATAGATAGATAGATAGATAGATAGATAGATAGATAGATAGATAGATAGATAGATAGATAGATAGATAGATAAGATAGATAGATAGATAGATAGATAGATAGATAGATAGATAGATAGATAGATAGATAGATAGATAGATAGATAGATAGATAGATAGATAGATAGATAGATAGATAGATAGATAGATGATAGATAGATAGAATAGAGATAGATAGATATAGATAGATAGATAAGATAGATAGATAGATAGATAGATAGATAGATAGATAGATAGATAGATAGATTAGATAGATAGATAGATAGATAGATAGATAGATAGATAGATAGATAGATAGATAGATAGATAGATAGATAGATAGATAGATAGATAGATAGATAGATAGATAGATAGATAGATAGATAGATAGATAGATAGATAGATAATAGATAGATAGATAGATAGATAGATAGATAGATAGATAGATAAAAAAAAAAAAGATAGATAGATAGATAAAAAAAAAAAAAAAAAAAAAAAAAAAAAAAAAAAAAAAAAAAAATAGATAGATAGATAGATAGATAGATAGATAAGATAGATAGATAGATAGATAGATAGATAGATAGATAGATAGATAGATAGATAGATAGATAGATAGATAGATAGATAGATAGATAGATAGATAGATATAGATAGATAGATAGATAGATAGATAGATAGATAGATAGATAGATAGATAGATAGATAGATAATAGATAGATAGATAGATAGATAGATAGATAGATAGATAGATAGATAGAAATAGATAGATAGATAAGATAGATAGATAGATTAGATAGATAGATAGATAGATAGATAGATAGATAGATAGATAGATAGATAGATAGATAAGATAGATAGATAGATAGATAGATAGATAGATAGATAGATAGATAGATAGATAGATAGATAGATAGATAGATAGATAGATAGATAGAATAGATAGATAGATAGATAGATAGATAGATAGATAGATAGATAGATAGATAGATAGATAGATAGATAGATAGATAGATAGATAGATAGATAAGATAGATAGATAGATAGATAGATAGATAGATAGATAGATAGATAGATAGATAGATAGATAGAATAGATAGATAGATAGATAGATAGATAGATAGATAGATAGATAGATAGATAGATAGATAGATAGATAGATAGATAGATAGATAGATAGATAGATAGATAGATAGATAGATAGATAGATAGATAGATAGATAGATAGATAGATAGATAGATAGATAGATAGATATGATAGATAGATAGATAGTATAGATATAGAAATTATCATATCATATACTATATCTATTTTGTAGCACCTCTGACAAGTGTCGTCCCCTGAGTCTATGACTTTCTTCATAAGTTCTCTCGCTCATACTATAATTAGTAGGTAGATGATGTCATATTTATATTTTCTAATTTTTTATTATTAAATAATTCTATATTGTCGAAAATAATTAATGTATTAATATTGGATTTAGTAGTTATTAATGACATTAGAATAATTAACAAAAGTCAATTGTGACTTTTTTTGAAAATAACTACTATATTAATTTGACATTTAATGATTTTTAATTACATTAGAATAATTATAAAAGTCAATTTTTATTTTTTTATGATTAAGATGTATGCTGACAAAGTATTTTTCAATGATTATGATTATTTTTCATATTACTAAATAATTTTTATTTTGAATGTATATTTTAATTTTCTGATTTTTTAGTAATTTAAATATTAAATAATTTCATATTTTTGAAAAAAAAATTAAGTGGAAAATAGTTAATATGTATTAATATTACATTTAATAATTATTAATGACATTATAATAATTGACAAAAGTCAATTGTGACTCTTTTATAAAATAACTACTATATTAATTTGACATTTAATGACTTTTAATAACATTGGAACAATTAATAAAAGTCAATTGTGACTTTTCTACTATTAAGATGTATGCTGACAAAGTCATTTTGTAATGATTATGTTTATTTTTTTTATATTACAAAATAAAATTAAAATTGAATGTATCTTTTTTTTAAATGAAAGACCTATTATTAATAAAAGAGCAAAACATGAGAAAAACTTCCATGCCAAATACAAGGTTCCAAGAACAAGAAACTACATCATCTCCCAAGTCTAAATAAAGGATCCCAAATGACTTCCCGACTTTAAAACGTTCTTAAGGAAGAGCAAAATTGAATGTATCTTACGTTCAAAATGATATCAAAATTTCTATTAAAAAAATAGTATCAAATAGTTTTAGCGGATTGATTTGGAAATTAACTCAAACTTTGTTTTTTATGTTTTCGTATACATCTGAAAAATTAAAATGATTTTGCTATATTGATTCAAAGCATAACAAATTAGAAAGAAAAGAGAAAATTAGAATGTAACTCGGATTGGACAAAAACTTAAATAGGAGATATACGTATTTTAAAAAGAATAACTAGAGATGAAATATGAAAAGGTCTGATGTATGCCGACAAAGTTCTCTTATTTCATCCGTGCATGGCACGGCATCAAACTAGTTATTAATTATTTTCATATATTTCTTTGTAAATTAAATTGTATTTGTTTTGATACGAGTTTTTTTTTTTCGAAAAACAAATGTGTATATATATAGATAAAATTGAGAAGCATCCCCTCTCAATATGGGTACAGTAATCAAGCCTACAAAATATCGGCGAAAAACTCAGCCACTACAGAAAAAAACCCTCCAAAAACCTCTAAAGAAAAACCCCATAAGCATACAAGCATGCTTTAAAGACAAAGCAACAACCCTTAACCTCTACACCACCAAGAGAGTAAAAGTCGAAAACAGCGAAAAGTTCAACCGAATGGGATCCTATCAAGTCGCATGACACCTGCAAAATAAGGATTTAACCTAGTCGTGCAAACTAAAATACCCAACATAAGAAACCAACAAACGCGTAGAGCTGAGAACCAAATCCTAAAGAAACACAACCATAAAAAAAACAAAATACAACTAGATGGCCAAACAACACCCGACGGCTGACATCAACACAACAGATCCTCCAAACCAACACCTCACCCGTAGCAACAACCCTCAAAGAGAGCCAAAACCTGTAGAAAGCGAACCACAAAGGCCGGAAAACAACCATAGCCTCTACGTCCTCCACCGTGGAATGAGATGCGACGATGAGTTTGACTAACTGAGATCCTATCAGTTGCACAACATCCTACATGCAAGCTTTCAGCAAGGAAAGGGTCATCCTTATCCCCACGAAACTCATTTCCATCGTCGACGCCTCTGAAGAAGAAAAACCCAAATCAGATCCACCATCTAAGAGTAGATCCACCAAACATCCAACATGCCATAGGACGATGCAAAGAAGACCCTCAACCCAATCTTGCACACCAGCATGACGCCAAATGCTCCCACCTACGAGTCATAAATGTCAAGAAGCTGCGTCCTTTACAAATTCACCAAATATGCATTCAATTTTGTGGCTCACGTTAAACGTAATGATGTTAATGACTTAGCATCGGCCATGACAGTTGCTGCTATGTTTAACATCATTTAGCTAAAGTTAAACCAGCACAACTCACTTGATATTGCGATCGGTAAAAATTCATAAAAAGTAGTGTCGGTCGTAAAGTCCTACTCAACATAATGTCAGCTATATATGACACTATGTATGCATAGAAAATAAAAATACTATCGTTGATTATGATCGACGTCAGTAACTTAGTATTATTGAAGACTTTGTTTTCAAAAAGAAAAAATAAAAGAGTTTCACTTTTTTTTTTCTAGCTTAAATGTGTTTTTTATCCTTGGAATATACCTTGTTTATGATTTTGGTCATCTTAAAATTATTTTCATTTTCAAATATCAGCCGTTTTGTTTTTCATTCTTGATAGTTGATATTAACTTTTACACCTAGAACAAACGACAGTCAATGTCAGCATTAGAGGGGTATGTTTTTGGTCCCTGAAATATACCTTATTTCTGATTTTAGTCGCAAATTTTATATTATATTTTTATAATAAGAGTTAGAGGACATGTGAATTAGGTGAGAGAGATCCAGGGTTAGGGGGTGCAATTTATCTTTCCGATATACCAAAAAGGATATTCGGAAAATTATTCGGGAACCTCCTTCACCCAACTCATATGTCCTAGGAATTATTTGGGGACCAGTATCTAAGATATATAAGGAAATTGACCAATGACATTTCGGCCAGAGACACCAACGGCGGAAGCTTCCACTGTTGGTCAAACTCCACCACCGTCTTCCTCCTCAATCTCCGACCAAATGGACCCTCAACATGCTTCCAACACCCTCGTTCACCTTAGAAAACTGGGCATGGCCCAACCTGTTCCTGAGAGCTGTAACACCAGTGGCTTCTATTCCCACTTCTATGAAAGTTTCATCAAGGTCGATCACATCCAGCGGGGGAGAATCTCTTGCACTGTTCCTGTCAAACCCGCAATCTCTGTAGCACCCCTTTTTCCCTCTTGATTTGTTTTCTCTCTCTCTTTATGTTCCAGAAAATTGGGTTGTGCTTATGTTTTGACTTGTATTGTTATGTGGGTCAATCCTAGTTCCTCATAAATTGCTGTAGAATTGTTAAAAATTTGAGCTTTTTTATTATATTATTGCTCTTGGTTCTCTGTTTGGCAGCTGAGAAAATTGGGAAGAAGGGTAGTACTTGTGTTTTACAATGTCTGATAATTTGCATAATAGCTATTTGAAGATGGCCATGTTTGTTTTTTATTTGTATCATCTTCGGATCAGCTTCTCTTTCTATAATTAATTTTGAAACCTAGAAGCTAGATATAGAAGCTTGTCCCCATAATTGAGTCTGACTTTAGATAATTGCTGAGGAATTCGCAAACTTATCATATGTTACTCTGGAATGTGGATATTTTCTTCGTTGCTTAGAAATTTGGGTAGAGGATTGATTGAATCAGCTGAAGATACTGAGGAATTTGTGATTTGTTGTTGGTCATCTTCATTGTTAGTAATGTTGAGTATGATCAATTTTAGGAGTATAGAAATTTTTCGTTGATTCATATTTGTTATGCTTGGTCATCCAACTTGTTTTCCGGGTTGCGTTAGTGGACTGGACTCCAAGCTCCAGGTGAACAGAGTGAAAAAGCGACTCTGACAGTGAAGTCAGTTTGAGATCGAGCAGTGTGCATAGTAAATATTGGATAATGAATGTGTATCTTGAATGTGCTGGGTGCCCCTTATATGTAAATGGTGGAAACATTTGCTCTTCGATGTATTAGGGGAATAGTTTTAGGGGATCAGGGTTTGTGATTACTCACCTGATCCTTGATCAATTTTGTTGAGACAGATACATCTCGGATCAAGTATTCGGCCCAAGATTTGGCCTGAGTGGGGAGTGTTTAAGTGGGCCGACCAATATGTGCCCTAGATTGGGTCCATAAAAATATTTATGCAGTCAATTGAATGGCTTCAATTTTGGTCAAAAATTCTCACATTACTGCATGTTAGAAATTATTGGTGGGGAGAGGGTGGATATTTTTAATTTCTCCTATGGACTTGCAGAATGATTATGGAACATTACATGGGGGTGCTGTTGGGTCTCTGGTTGAGCTGCTATCTATTGGTTGTGCTAGAACTGTTGTTGCTGAGGACAGAGAACTTTTCCTTGGGGAAATTAACATATCTTACCTCTCTGGAGTTCCAACCAATGTGAGTTCTGTTTTTGTATAGTGAACTTTGATTCTCTTTATTGTCATGTTTACATTACTGCTTTGCCCTTTCTGCAAATCAATATGTAAAAAATAAGTTTGTTTGGATTTTCAAGCCTTCGGAATGCCTTATCATCTTGTTTGAGGAAATTCAATACTCTAGCCTGAGTTACAGGTGAAAGTGAGCTTAGGAATACAAAAATTTATCACACTTCAACATTAAGTATTAGACATATAATATAAAATCATTCATGTCCCTTCTACCCAACAGCTTAAGGTTTTGGGTGGGCTTGTGCATGGTTCTCCCTTCAAGCCCAATGGGCTCTTGCGTGCAGGGGCGTGTTAGATATATCATATAAGCTAATTTATGTGTCATCTACTCAACAGTTTAAGCTTTAGTCGGGATTCTTAGCATTGTGAAAGTTTTGCATTGTTCCAACTGCATTTGCATAATTGCTTAGCATGTACATAGAGAATAGTTTTTCAGTGTGATTTGGACCTTACTTATTAGGGTTAATGCTGCAGAGAATTTAAATTAAAGGATGAAATTTAGTAGATAAAGTTACCATCTCATTCAATTTTTTATGTTTGTGAGTTGCATTTTTTCACATGATGCTTACATCCATCCCATATACATGTTCCTCCTCATTGTCTACCTCTTCAATAAATGGATTGTTGATGTTCCATTGTTTGTGTAGGAGGAAGTTCTAGCTGATGCCTCCGTAGTGAAGAGTGGAAGAAATGTGACTATGGTTGCACTAGAGTTTAAAGAAAAGAAATCTGGGAAATTGGTTTATATTGCTCATGCTACCTTCTATAACTTACCCATTGCCAAGTTATGAACAATTATCTTTCAGGTCATTATGCTGATTCATATCAGTTTTATATCCAGAGTGCTCTACATGTGTTATATTTTTGTTTTTTTGTCCATTGCCATATCTTTTATATCTCGGAAAAGCTAGAAACAATCTGCAGTTTCTTATTGATCTAGTGAAGCTGAATATAGATCTCTCACCCTTGTGAAGCTCTCTGGTTAACATATGCGCTTGCTGATCTCCGTATTGCATCCCTCCTATTAGTGGTCATTTACTGTGATAATCGTTCAGCCCTACATCTAGCTGCCAATTCCGTATTTCACAAACGTACTGAAAACATTGAAATAGATTGTCACATAGTATGAGTTAAGGTTCTATTTGGTATTTTACATCTTCTTCATGTCCCTTCATCTGATCAGGTGGCCGATGTTTTCACCAAAACCATTTCACAGTTCACAGGGGCCATTTCAATTCCTGGTTGCCAATCTTGGATAGCTTGATCTCCATTCCTGTTTGGGATTACAGATATTAGTTTAGTCAGTTATTTTGTTATTTTACTTCTTTCTGTTAGTCCGTTTCTTCTAAATTGTAACTGACTTAGATTGCTAGCAATGTATATTAAGCTAGTCTCTGTATTGTATCAGTGTAAGAATGACAATTCTTCCATTCACGCATCTTTCTACTGTACTTGTTCTTCTTTTCTCTCTAAGTGTCAACATTTATCAAATCTGAAAAATTGTTCCGTCAATAAGAAACATGATTGAATAATTTTGTTACAGTAAAAAGTCGTACACAATAAAAAATGATGACTATTTACACCATTTAATTAGTTTTATGCAAAAGATATATATATATATATATATATATATATATATATATATGTGTGTGTGTGTGTGTGTGTGTGTGTGTGTGTGTGTGTGTGTGTGTGTGTGTGTGTGTGTGTGTGTGTGTTTCTATATATATATTCATTGATGTCCAAATAAGCGATGGTTATTTCATTTTCTATAGCATTTGAACAATGTGTTTCGTTCACTTTATATCAAAGAAGTGTATGCAAGGTATGCTTGTGCTGATGCTACTAGATATACAAACATAACCTTATCTGTACTTATTATTGTCCTACTAACCAACCTAGTGTGTGTTTGGGTTAGTTGTTTGGTTAGCATTTGTAGAATTGATTTTGGATAGAATTGATTCTACTAAAATTGCAAATGGTAAACATGAGTTAAAATGGTGTAATTTATGTTTGATATTTTTATGAAAAAAAGTAGGTTTTGTAGGGTAATGTGTGACTATTTGTTGAGGCATGTGATTCTGGAGAGTCGATTATGTTTTACCGGTACGCTCAAACATTTTTTTCAATTGGTTAGAATTGATTTTAACCCAGTAGAACAGATTCTATAAAGTTGATTATTCTTTCAATATGTTATAAAACTCAGAACTTTGGGAAACCTCACTGAAATAACATTATTTTTTCAAGCCTATTAATTATCATATTTTCCATGCCGTCTGTCTCACAATCTGCTACCAGTCTACTACTGTCCATCCATGTGAGTAAGTTTCCTGGTATTTTTCCTTGTACCTATCACTGCTTGTCCCCAACCTTGATAACAACTACTGCAGTTGACTTGGTTTTCGAACAAGACTAGCTCAATAAAGAATCTAAACTCGTGCAAATCAAGGCTCTTAACTTTTCTTGCATGGAATTTGCCAGCATTGGGATTATGGAACAGAGCAATTGAAAACCAATTCAAAACAACACTTCTAAATTTCCAAGTAACTTTCTTATTGCTCTTTCTACTTACCTCTCCATGCAGTTCAAATTTCAAAATGAAAAGACTTTGCTTGGTCCATCACAGACTTTTCCAAACCATCCCCCATTATTCTAACGGCTAATTCATCTCAAACAAATCAACTGAAAGAAACAACCCCTCTCTTTCTCTCTTCTTTCCCTCATATTTCCTTCCAAAACCCATATATAATTCTCTTCTTTCCCCCTTTTCCCCTTCAACCTTTATGTTTAACCCCCCAATATATCCATATTTATCTAAACTTACACATACTTCAAGTCAGGGTTTTAAACTGCAGTGTTGTGATCGCATCAACCCGCATTTGTCCGTAAATTCCGCAACATAGTCGCAATTGTAATTTAAAACTCTGTTTTCAAAATTTTGGAATGAACAACCAGCCAATGTCTCACACTCTTGAGATCACCATTTTGTCCGCAGAAAACCTTTCTACGAATAAAAAGTCCTTAGAGGGAAATGCATTGTTTGTTTCTCTTCAGTCGGATTCAAGCAATGACATCTATTCCACAAATGTGGATTCAGAAGGTGGTGGAACAAGGAATGAGAAGCTTGTGATGGAGTTGCCATTGGATGCAAGGTTTATAACAGCTGAAGTGAAATGCAAAGCATCAAAGGGGACAAAGAGTGTTGGAATGGCCAGAATACCAGTGTCAGATTTAGTGGGACATCATGTGCACCAAGATCAAGTGCAGTTCTTGAGTTACAGGCTATGGGACAGTAAGGTGGAGAGAAATGGTGTGATCAATGTTTCAGTGAGGGTGAAAGTTCCGGAATATGCTTTTCCGGTGATGGGAATGCTGGTGGCCGGCGGTGGTTCCAATGGTGTTGTTACTGGGATTCCAGCTTGGTTAAGCTATCAAGGACAACTTTGAAGTACAATTGAAGCAAGTATTTTAAAAATCATGCTCAGTTCAATCATAAGTTTCTAAGAAGAACCCGTTCTTTTTTGTTTGTAACTTTCCTCCTACAATGAAAATGAATAGGATTTGATATTTTCCCGAAAGCAAATATATCTCCAAAAGCTAGCTGCACCCTTTTTATTTGTTAAAAAAATGGTACGACAGAGAGAAAATTCAGAGACAAGAGACAAGGCGTTAGTGGCATGCAAGGAGATCGGTATAGACTCACTCTAGGTAGGAGCGCTAGGGGTCGGGATCTCCCTGAGAAGAGTTGTCCACCAACTAAGATTCTACTACTAGAGGTTCGAACCTCGACCTATAGAAAGATGAGAGTTAAACTCGAAACATGTGATCAGTTATATTAACCCAAGTTCGCAAGTTAGTTGCACCTTGTAAATGAGTGATGCGTTTGCTAGATTAACTGTGATTCATTCACACTCACTTTCTCTTCCATTTCATTTTCACCTACATTTTTTTCCTAGCTCTCTCTTCTTTTCCTAACATATCACTCACCATAGTTTTATTTGCATAATGATTAGTCTACACTTAACTTTGAGTAGAAAAGATGTGGAAGGATAAGGGACATAGGAAGAAAAAAATTAAAATATGATATGTGATGTGATTGAAAATCAGGAGAGAGGTAGAAATAAATGGGCAGCTCTATGAATTTTTTTTTTTTGGTTACATGGAGGGCTATGCCCGGAAAAGAAAGGAAACTACACTAAGATAGTGCGAGGGAAAGTGATTCCCATCCGATCAAAAAACAAAAGATTCAAGCAGCTAGGAGGAGGGGTTTCAAAGCAGTGCAACCCCAAACTGAGGGCATGAGATTCATTTGCCAGACAATCCGCAACTTGGTTCGCCTCACGTAGGACATGAACACAAACAACATTCCAATCCCGAGTCAGGAAGACACGGATCTGATTCACAAGGGACGCGTACGGGTGAAGGATAGCACAACCCTCATTTATCAGATTCACAGCAACAAGAGAGTCACTCTCAACCATGATCCTACGCCAACCCCTATCCCAGGCAAGAGTCACCATGGTAAAGATCGCCCAGAGCTCAGTCCAAAGAACGTTAGAAGAGCCCAGATTTCTGCTAAAACCAAACACCCAGTTGTCATGGTGGTCGCGACACACACCTCCACAACCCGAATGAATCAAGATTGTTTTTGTTTTTTATTTTTTACTCCCTCCGTTCCTAAATATAAGACTTATTCCAAAAAATTGCGCTTATTAAAAAAACACTTAATGTAACTAATTAGTGTATTGGTTTTTTAAAAATGCATATATTCTTTCCTATTTACCCTTTGTCATTTTCTCTCACTAATAATCATTGCATTTATACCAAAAGTCATAGTTAGTTTGATTAGTAGTAATTGATGGTAGGTGGTACCTTTGGAATTGAAAACATACAATTAATGTGAGAGATAAATATGGAAGAGCACAAAACCTTTTGCTAAATTATTGTAAGAGGTCTTATATTTATGAACATGAAAATTTTGAAACTAGGTCTTATAATTAGGAACGAGAGAGTATCTCCTATTCATATCTCTCTCATTAGAGTGTAGTGGATTAATTGTGAGGATAACTTTCTCGTAGGATAGTATTAGTACCTATTAAGAAGCAAATGATGGCAACCTAGATTCATTCACTTATTCCACCATTTTTTCACTTTTACTTTGTTCCTATTTTTCTATTTTCATTTTGAATCATTTATCATAAGATTTTGATTTATTCACACAACTTTTTATCACACCTCATATCTGTCTTATCTTCTCATCTTTTCTATCTATGGCTGCAATAATTGTGAGGATAACTTTCTCGTAGGATAGTATTAGTACCTATTAAGAAGCAAATGGTGGCAACTTAGATTCATTCACACTCAATACTTATTCCACCATTTTTTCACTTTTACTTTGTTCCTATTTTTCTATTTTCATTTTGAATCATTTATCATAAGATTTTGATTTATTCACACAACTTTCTATCACACTTCATATATGTCTTATCTTCTCATCTTTTCTATCTCTGGGTGCAAGTGCAATTAAGACGTGAATGAAGATTTATTGCTCATCACATCTCTCCTCTCTATGTTAATTTTAGCCAACTATGTGGAGTTATGAGTGTGTTTAAATTCAATTTGAGATCAACTTGAAGGTTTATTCAACTCAATGAAAGTAAATAGTTACTTTCACATTTGGTTTATTAGGAATTCATGTGTCTCAGTTGAAGTTATCTCGTAACACGTGAGAATTGAAACCAAACACACTAAAATAGTTTTTAATGGAGTTTTAATTAATTTACACTTTATTTTCTCTTTCATTTTATTTTTATTCACTTTCTCTCAATATGTCTCTTATTTTCCTAACAAATCACACATCATATAGCATTACTATTTCTCTATTATTTTTCTATCTCTTATTAGGTTTGGGTGTAATTAAGGTATCAAACCATTAATTTTTCATTTTGAATTAATAACAAAAATGATAGTAACACTCTCTTGCAAACAGACTCTCTCCAAAAAAGATTAGTGAACACTCAAATTGTGCAAATCACTACCAGACACGTACGTTTGTGGCACAAAGTGTACTAACAGTTAAAAACCACTACAAAAGTAGTGTTTCCAAGAGTGGTTTGCACTGTTTAAATGTTTATCCTTCTTCATTGTTGGACTCTCTCACATATTCCTCGTATTCGATTTATTTGTTCACAATTTTTATTAAGAGAAAAAAAATGTTTTCTGATTATTTTTTAAATCAAGCCAATCATTCTTTCAAAAAAAAAAAATCAGGCCAATCATGTAAAGTGTGTGAAAAACCGTATCCAAAAGAGTGGGTTAGCCCTCTTCTTTGAATAAATGAGCGCCGACCCGCAGTTTTATTGGAAATTCTGGGACCAAAACGCAACAGGCGCCGCAAACCACGAGCCTCTGCTCCACGTAAAAAACCACGAGTCCATGACCATTCAATCAAACACTTGAAAAGTCAACACTGTTCCAAACTACACACAAACGTGAATAAACACGCCATGTTTTTTGTCCGCGTGAAATGAATCAAAATTATTAAAGCAAAGGAAACCACTCCTTTGTTACTTTCTACCTTCTCTATCATTTCCTTACAACACCTTATATTAATCAACCCCTCCAAACCCTTTCCCTCATTCACAACAAGACCTCATCAATCTTTGATCACCCTTCACGAGTTCACTTCACTCCTCCAAAACACAAAACCTTACTTCAATATCTTTCTTCAACTCACATATGGACAGCAAAAGCCACACACACAGAACGGAAAGAACACTAGAGCTCACAGTCTTATCCGCGGAGGATCTCCGCGTGGACCGGAACCTCAACACCGAGAACATATATGTTGTGGTTCGAGCCGAGTCCATCCACTCATATGCTACCGGCACTGCCGGTAGCAACAGCAACAGCCACAACAATTTCTCGTGGAACGAGAAGTTGTTGGTGGACATGCCAGTCCATGCAAGGTCTATAACGTTGGAGGTGAAGTGCAAGACCTCAAGGGGTAGTGGCAGTAAGGACATAGGGGTGGCGAGGGTGGCGGTTTCGGATTTTTTAGGTGGTTCTGTGCCGGATGATTGCTTGCAGTTCTTGAGTTACCGGTTGAGGAATTGGGAAGGGAAGCGTAATGGTGTTGTTAATTTTTCTGTAAGGCTGAGGACGCGGGAACGTGTGGCTGCAACGCCGGAGATGGTGGTGGGTTCTTGTGGATTTCAGATTTCGAGAGTTTCTGTTACTGGCGGTGTTGTTACTGGTGTTCCCCTTCTGTGGAACAACTATGCAAGTCGCAATGTTTGAAAATGAAAAACTTGAAAAATTGAAGAAGGTGTTATGCTTCGCTTTTGCCAGAGAATTCTGGCTGTCAATTATATGTAATACAAAAGAATGATTAGGAAAACATAAACTTACGGTTTTATATATGAAATCATGTGCTATATTTTGAAGCTTAAATAATCATCAAATGTTTCAAAAGTCCTTCATCATTCCGGGTATTGTGACACAACTTCTTACCACTTTTGAGAATTGTGATTCTCTAATTTTCCTAGTTCTTTAATTTTAATTTTAGGGTATTGCGATGCCTAGTTATTTTAATTTTATGGTATTGTGATGTTCGCTAGGTATTTTGATCGTCCTAATTAACTGCCGATCTCATCCTTCTTAGCAAGCCCGCCCAAGCAAGACCTTGACGCTTTTCCACCTTCTCTGAATAATATCTATGGCGGGCTGGGTTTTATGTTGTAAAGACCTGCCCAGTCCAGACGCCTAGTTCCACCATTAACTATTATGATTCATTGACATTTGTTTCTATATACTCTTCACTTTTTTACTCGAATTAAATTTTGGTATCTTTTCATATTTGATTTAACTTTTTCTTCAAAAGGTCATCAAGACAATTGAGGCTAATATCAACACAAAATTTTATCTGGCATTTTACTTTGATTTTAGTTTTATTCAATTTTTTATTTTTGTTCTTTATTATTAAAAATCCCAAAAAAAATTACAAAGAATGCAAAAAAAAAGAAAGAAGAAAAGGCCCAATGGCCATAACAAACAAAAAAAGAGAGAAATAGGGGCTAACATTAGGGCCCAAGAGAGGAAGAAACTAGGAGCTTCTAAAGTGTTAATGCGTGGCCGGATGAGAAGGAAAAGGATGGGCAAAAAAGTAATTTTAACCAAAGTGAAGGCAAAATGGTAAATTTGATATTCAGAAACCATATCCCTATTTAAGCCACTTTTATGCCTCAGAATTGGAAAAAGGGGAGGAGCAGACCCTAAAAATTCATCAGCTTTCTCCTTTCTCTCCCATAACCCTAAGCACCGCTCATCCTCCACTCCAAACTCGTGACGCCGCGCGCCTTTGTGCAGGGCCTCGGTTGCGCCACCCCTATTCCCTCCCTTTATATGAGACCGTGTCGCTACCACCAACTATTTTTCTCCCTTAGATCGCGACACCACTACCTTTCTCGTCCTCCTCTTCAACAACACTGCCACTTTTCTCTTTCCAGATCCACCACCACCGCCACTCGTATTCACCGTTCCAGATCCGTCACACCACCACCACGCTCCTTCTCTTTCCAGGTCTCATCACATCCACCGTTTTTCCTCGTTCTAAATCGCGTTTCCTCTTCCTCTTGCAACCTTGCATCGTAAAAATCACCTCCTTTTTCGGTTCCGGCGCTGCCTTCGTTCTCTTGGTTCCAATACCATCACCGCTTATTCTCATCGTGACCCTGGTTGCAACAAGCCCCACAAGAACTACTCGTAGTAGCTTCTCCCAGAACTAGTCCTCATTCCAAATTTACCGTGTATCCAGGTACATACACTAAAGATAACCTTGCAATGATGATATAATAAACTTCAAATATGAACTTACCATATAAGTTTTTCTAGAGATTTTGTTTGTAGAAACCAACCAGGTAAATGTCATAAAAGCTTCTCTTACTATGAATTATATGTGTCATCGAACGTTTTGATGATCTATTTATAAAACTTAAGCTGAAACACATTTGAAAGCATATGAAACACTCTCCTACTATTATTATTCTTGTATGAAACAACTCATATTTTTGTTACTCCTATTGTTGTTGCAGTTGTTTCTGGTGTCTAATTTTGTTTAAAACTGGGTAGCTTCAAAGTGCTTCTGCTGCTTTTCTTTCTTGCATTCTTCTGGATCGCTCATTCAGTTCCATTTATTCTCATACATGGTGAGTTGTATTGTCTTTCTTCTTCTTTGTTGTTTCAATTCATTTACTTTTTGGTCCCAAAATTCTCATTGTGACTTGTTTGATAATTGATAATGTTGTCACCTCAAAGCTTTATCTTCTTCTTTTCTAAAATATAAAACTCATTATTCTCATCCACCCCTCAACAGCGTCGCCACTTCCTCCTTCCAGATCCACCACCACCGCTACCCGTACTCAATGTTCTAGATCCGTCACACAACCACCACGCTCCTTCTTTTTCAAGATCGCATCACCGCCGCCTCCTTTCCTCATTCGAGATCGTGTTTCCTCCGCCTCTTACAACCTTGCGTAACCACCATCGCATTTTCCTTTTTGGGTTCCAGCGCTGCCTTCGTTCGTTCTCTCTGGTTCCAGTACCATTGCCGCTTATTCTCGTCACGACCTTGGTTGGGAAAAGCCCCCACAAGAGCTACTATTAGTAGCTTCACCCTGAATTAATCCTCCTTCCAAAATTTCCCGTGTATCCAGGTGCATGCACTAAACTTAACCTTCCAATGATGGTATAATAAAATCCATATCTGGACTTACCATATAAGCTAGAGATTTTCTTTTTGTTGAAAAAATTCAAGTAAATGTGATAAAAGTTTCCCTTACTATGCATTATATGTGCCATCAAACCTTTTGATGATCTATATATAAAACTCAAGCCGAAACCTCCCTTACTATGCATTATATGTGCCATCAAACCTTTTTAATATACAAGCATTAAACTTAACCTCCCTTATACATTTTTCTATTTGTTTAAAATGGCCTAGTACATGTGATTAAAGCTTTCCTGTAGTTTACTTTTCATTGATGCTACATAAACTCAGAAGTTTAAACACATCTGAAAGCACCTAAAACACTGCTCTACTATATTGTTGCTCCTAGTCTAAAATACATCTAAAACTCTTACGGTTGTAGTACTTGTTGTTGGTACCTGAATTAGTTTGGAAATGGTTAACTCCAAGGTGCTTTTGATGCTTTTCTTTCTCATTCATTGCGATGGCTCATTCTATTCCCTTCATTCTCATACATGGTGGGTGGTATTTTCTTTCTTATTTCTCATTGTTTCATTCTTTTTCTTTTTTGCTCAGGTTTCTCATTGACTACTTGTTTGATAATGTGATCAAATCGAAGTTTTTTGTTCTTATTTTCTAATATATAAAACGTTCCATTCATTTTTCATGGTTTATTTCGGCTTATTTATGTTGTTACAAGTGATATTTGCATTTTTTGAACTCAAAGTTTTATCTTTTTCAATTTCTTCTTGGTTTGCAAGATCAAAGATGGGTTGCCTTGAGGGATGCATCCTCAAAGAAGAAGAATTAGGCCATTTGCTTTTGTTTGTTAAAAGAATTTCATGTTCTGAATGTCCAAAAACACAATGAGACTTGTAAATTGCGTATAGTTCATCCCATGGTTATCAAAACCGGACCGGACCGGCCGGTTTGATCGTTTAAACCGGTAACCGGACCAGTGACCGGTCTGAATTAACATGAAAACCGGACTATTATAAAACCGGTGATGAACCGGACGAACCGGCCAAAAATCGGTAAAACCGGTGAAAACCGGTGGGTTTTCGGTTGAACCGGTTCATGAACATATTCATAGAAAGTTAAATTTTTTTATACATAAAAAATTTAATCTTTGGTATATTCAAAAAGAGAGTGATGAGGGGAAGAGTGAGCTCAAGCGGTGTTGGACAAAGATGAAAGAGTTGGAATTGCTCCAGCAGCCATGTGAGTTGCAAGATGAACGTTTGGTTTGATAGAGCTTTGCCAGATGAATGTTGATAATGGCATAAAGCTGAGCAAGTGTGCATCAGATCTGAATGTTGTGCGGCACCAGACATAAGAAAAGTGGAGAAATGATTCAAGTTAAATATAAAGTGGCAAGAAACCCTACCTTCCTTGATTTGGGCTGGTCATTTTGAGCCCATATTATAGTCCATTCTTTTGCTCTTCTACTGGTGTGGCATTTGACAAATAAAAATACACCTAGCTATTGGATCTACAACTTACGTAAGAAACAACAAAACTTTATAATCATGAATTAATGGATATCGATTGTTAATTTAAACATATTATTCTATTATTTTGAAATTCTGACTATCTAAGTAATTTTTATTTATTGTATGAAGGTATATATTATTGGCTATTTTTATTCAATATTATCTTATATATTATATATTTATTTAAAATAAATTTATTTGATTTATTGCGGTTAAAACGGTTCGACCACGGTTCAATTACGGTTGAACCAATGAACCTTGAACCGGTGCCCTCACCGGTTTGATCACCGGTCCGGTTTTAATAACCTTGGTTCATCCCAATAATACACTCATTTTGTTTGAATCATGTATAGCCATAATATACTCATTTTGTTTTTGAACTTTGTGTTAGGTGTCATAATTGATTGCAGACTCGAGTAGTCGGAAACATGCTTGAGTCTTTAACCGATTGGTTGGGTTCTCAGGATTCTGCTTGTACGTCATTGCTAACTTTTTTGATATTTATTATACTCATTTGATTGTTACTTCCTGTTTGGTTATATTTACTTGGTCTATCTATATGGAGATTGGACATGGAAGATCGAATTCTTGGACCAAGCCCCTATTAAAACACGGAGTTCCTAGGTTGGGGTTTTGGATTTTTGGAAGATAGAAATCGAGCCCAAGACCTCCATCAAAACTTTGCGTTTTAATAGGGAATTAGTCCAAGATTCCAATCTTCCATTTCCAATATCCATACAGATGCACCAAGTAAATATTACCAAGCAGGAAATAACAATGAGATGAGTATAGTAAATATCAAGAAAGTTAGCAACGACATACAAGCAGTATCCTTAGGGAACCTAACCAATCAACTAAAAGCTCGAGCATGTTTCTGACTGCTCGAGTCCCATGTAATCAATTCCGACACACATAAATTTCAAAATTAAAATGAGTATATTATGACTACGCATGACTCAAACAAAATGAGGGTATCCTAGGGATGAATTATAAGAAATTTTCAAGTCTCATTGTGTTTTTGGACATTCAGAACATGAAATTTTATAAACGAACAAAAGAAAATGGCCTAATTCTTCTTCTCTAAGGATACAACCCTCAAGGTAGCCCATCTCTGATCTTGTAAACCAAGAAGAAATTGAAGAAACATAAAACTTTGAGTTCACAAAATGCAAAGATCACTGGTAGGAACATAAATAAGCAGAAATAAACCATGAAAAGTGAATGGAGCGTTTTATATTTTACAAAATAAGAAGAAAAAACTTCGAGTTGATCACATTATCAAACAACAGTCAATGAGAAACCTGAGCAAAAAGAAAAAGATGAAACAATGAGAAAATTATAAGAAAGAAAATACCACTCACCATGTATGTGAATGAAGGTAATAGAGTGAGACATGGCTATGAATGAGAGAAAGAAAAGCATCATAAGCACCTTGGAGTTAACCATTTCCAAACGAATTCAGGTGCCAACAACAAGTACTACAATAGTAGAAGTTTTAGATGTATTTCAGACTAGGAACAACAATATAGTAGAGCAGTGTTTCAGGTGCTTTCAGATGTGTTTAAACTTTTGAGTTTATATAGCATCAAAAGGTTCAATGGAAAGTAAATTACAGAAAAGCTTTAATCACATGTACCAAGTTGTTTTAAACAAATAGAAAAATGTATAAGGGAGGTTAAGTTTAATGCTTGCATTTGGATACAAGATAAGTTTTCACATTGAAAGGAGAATTAATTATGGAATAAGCTACTCTATAGCTTTTGTAGGACCAGAATTGATTTGAAACGTGAACCAACATGCTCTTAGTCACATGCCAAGAAAAGTGAACCTGGTAGTAGACTATTTGGTTAAAGTGGGGTTGCAGAATAAGAAAAGCATGAAGATTTTGAAGACCCTCCACCTTTCGTGAATGCTCATACTTTATATCAGAAGATGTCAGAGTTTGGTTTTTCCTTTTTAGTTCTTTTCTTGTTTTAAAATTCTTTGTTTAGCTGTTTTGTTTTAGTTTTTTAGCCATTTTAATTTAATTTTAAGCTTAATGATAATTTGCGTCCTTTACTTCTTATTTAAACGACTTTGATCCTTATTTATTTTGAATTGTAAAATTGTAGTCTCATCAATAACTCTGGAACAAATAGCTAATTTTTGTCTTCCCTAATGTAGTGATGGACTTCACTCATGACCCATATTTATCATACTATAACTCTTCTATTTTGGTAAGTCATTCAACCTTCCTCCTACTTTCCCCATGTTTGCATGTTCAAGCACAATGAAAGTTACAAACTCGTAGTGTTTCCTTGTGGGCTAATTCATTGTTGGGCTAGTGGCTGGCAGTGGGCGTCGACCCTTCCCACCGTCACGGTGTCAGCTATCCTCCTCCTATATTGGCTGCTCAACATGAGCAAATTCAGGCGTTCTTTGCGCGGATGCAGTCAATGGTCCGTGTGACCCATGACCACTAGTAGCTTCATATGCGACCCCTCTAATTCAAGCCATAATAAAGCCGCAATAAAATAAATTAGATGTAGTTAAAAAAAAATTAACAATCATATCATACACAAAAATTTCGTAATTTTAGCCGATTTTAAGAATGTGAATGTATTCTTTTACTAGTGCAATCCAGTACTACTAGAAAACATTCCAACTTATAACTATAAAATTCTAAAATCCAGAATGTATTCTATTACAACCGGGTATTCTATTACAACCGGATTTTAGAGTCTGGTAGTGTTGCTATGGTACGAGGCATTACTACTGGATTCTAAAATTCGCTAGTAATAAAATACTTTTGGGTTTTAAAATTTTGTAAGTCTAAACCTACCCTAGCACCTAGTTCTAAAACCCGGTACCGGTTTCTAAAATCAAGTAAGTAAAAGTTTACCTATACTGTCAGGTTCTAAAATCTAGTACTACACTATCACTACCAATTTTTAAAACCCGATAACACGAAGTTTCGCTCCATGGCAAAAGCTTCGTCACATATAGAATAAAAGAAAGGCTTAATTGCAACTTTGGTCCCCAATGTTTACTAATGCCACGATTTTGGTCCCCCACCTAATTTAATTACATGGATGGTCCCCGACGTTGTAGGTCGTGTGCAACGTTAGTTCTACCGTTTATTTCTTAATGGAGGAGGCTTACGTGGACGTCTAGTTGGAGAGAAAAAGGAAGTATGAGGAGAAAGGGAAGCACGTGAGTATCACGTGAACTCACGTGAACCTTATATGAACTCACGTGAGTATTACGTGATACTCACGTGCTTCTCTCTCTCCTCATACCTCCTTTCTCTCTCCAATTGGACGTCCACGTAAGCCTCCTCCATTAAGAAATAAACGGTAGAACTAACGTTGCACACGACCTACAACGTCGGGGACCATCCATGTAATTAAATTAGGTGGGGGACCAAAATCATGGTATTGGTATACGTCGGGGACCAAAGTTGCAATTAAGCCTAAAAGAAATGACAAAAAAAGAATCAATAGCAAGGAGAGGAAGATGCTTACTAGATGAGCACAATGTGATAGCAAGGAGAGACGGAGTGAGAGCCTTGAGGGAGTTAAAGGAGTAGAGAGAAGGGGAAGAGATGGTGAGCTTGAGTCGTGTAGAAGAGAGAAGGAGAAGCGGTAGTGTGTTGTGTTACAAAAAGGATATAGGTATTTTAGGGTTATTAGGAAATTTAGTGGTGTGGTTTGGAGTGGGGTAGAGATGGCAAGAAAACCCAAACCCGTGGGGCCCAACCCGAACCCAACCTGAAATTTCGGGTGAAACCCGATTTCTTTGGGTTTGGGTGTGGGTTTGGGTTTCACCCGAATTTTAAAACATGTTTGGGTATGGGTGTGGGATTGAATAACCCGCACCCAAACACAAACTCAAACCCGAATTTGTGGTTGTTTTTGTTATTTTGTTATATTATTTGTGATTGTTGTTCTTTGTTGAATACTTCGACTGAAAAGTTTAATTAGAAGAATATTGAAGAATGAAGTTTAATTAGACATTTAGAATTGAGATGTTTATAAATCCATAAATTATGTTGTTTATCAGCTTATGTTCATGAACTCTAATTTTTCCTTTGTATTGGAAAGATGATGAGGTTTAATCAACTTATATTAATGTTGTTTCCGGATCGGGTATTTGAGTTTTTTGCGGGTTCGGTGCTCACATCGGGTTTTGGGTTTTGGTAACCCAAAACCCAGGGGTTTGGGTTTAACTTTTGCACCCATATTGGGTTTGTGTTTGAATTTGGATTTAGGTGTTAAGTTCGGGTTCGGGTGTGGGAATGACCAAACCCGCACCCACGGGACCCATTGCCAACCCTAGAGTGGGGTGGTGTTTTTATAAACCTCTTTGTTTTTGTCAAAGTTTGACCTCATCTAAGACTTTTTCTTTATCTGCCAAATTTTCCGTAGTTAATCCTGTCTTTCATAGGAGCAGTTTGAAAGCGATAAAGCTACATGGTTACAAGTCCAAAAAAAAAATCAATATTTGATCCCTTAAGATGATTTTGGATTGGGATAATGAGTAAGTTGAGAGTTTTAATGCTACCAATATTGTATGCATAAAAAAAATCATTTCATTCACCTCTTTTCTTTATTTTAAGTTTTGCTATTCTTTTTTTGTTACTGATATTCTATGCGCACGTTGAACGTTTTTTTATTTGTTTTTAATTTACCCTTTTTTAATTCCTTTATGTTTGTTCTATTTTCATTTTCTAAATGTTATGTTACTTATTTCACACATCCGTTTCGATTATAGGCCTTTGGGTTAAATCTTGAATCAGTATTCTTCTGTATAAGAAGGTTATCGGGACAGGGCGATGGGGGATGTAACAAAACTTAAAGGGATAAAGAATGAAACTGCTATGTAAATTCTAGAATCTCTGGCAAGAATTGATAGTTTCTGATGAATGAAAATAGCTACAGGGTCGTTCCTGGGCGCTTCATGGAACGGACATTCAGAGTCCCCAAATTCTTAAATATACCAAGAGTACCGCTCTCATTTTACTGACAAACAATTCTGTAGCCCAATCCCTTGCTTGTTCGTTTCACATAGGCTACATGTAGAAGATGCGCATGAAGGATTGGAAATTAGAGCCTGAATGTCTCATGGGAGTATTTTAATAGATTAAATCATAATCATTCAAAACTATCTAATGGTTATTACTAAATGCTCTCACCTCTCACCTCTCACCATAAACCGCTTGTGTCTCTTAATACGCCACCTTCACACCGATAACTTTTGCCATTTTCTTAGATAAAATTTGGCAATGTTTTTTTACAGGTTTTGTTATAATATTTTTCAGATATGGTCTGGTAGAGACGAAGCAATTGGGCTGACTAAAACTTATGTATCAAATGGGCCGGGCAACCCATGGTCCAGCCGGACCAAAACCCAAGCTATAAATAAAAGAGGACCGCCCAAGCAGCAGGATCCTATCATTTCACGCATTTTTACTTGCTTTGTTTACTTTCGCTTGCTCTCTAAATTGGTTAGCCTTAGTCTGTGGTTCCATACCGGAACATTGGCGCCCACCGTGGGGCCGAAGGATACTTTCCTAGGCTTCGTTTTTAACCAAGATGGTGACTCGATCCGGGGCGAACGGAGAGAGGAATCATGTTCAACAAAATGATGTTCCTCCTGATGTTCTTCAGCGGATCATGGACGATCTCAATGAACTTCGTCAACATAATCAACAGTTACAGAATCAACTTACTGATATCAATCAGACTCAGGGTTTACGAGAGGGCGATCGAAGAATGGCTGAGACGGTGGTGGATTTTCAACCTTTCACAGAGGAAATAGCGAACACCGCCGTCCCAGACAATTTGAAGACGTTGAAGCTTGACTCTTACTATGGCGATTCAGATCCAAAGGACCATTTAGTGTATTTCAACACGAAAATGGTCATTGTAGGCGCATCAGACGCGTTGAAATGCAAAATGTTACCATCCACTTTTAAGAAATCGGCGATGATTTGGTTTACAACTCTGCCGTCAAGGTCAATTGTCAATTTCACGGAATTATCTACAAAATTCTTGTCTCAGTTTTCTACCAGCCGTGCACAAAAAGTAACTCCGGCGACATTATTCAATGTTCGTCAAGGACCAAATGAGACTTTGCAGTCTTACATGGGGCGTTTCAATCAATTATCTGTTCATTTGGAAGATAAAATGCCAGAAATTTGCATTGCAGCTTTTGAATTGGGCTTGAAGCCGGGTGGTTTGAACAGTAATTTGAGTAGAAAACCTGTGGAGACAATGGCGCATTTACGCGAAAGGGTACAAGGATACATCAGGGAGGAGCAGAGTGATCAGATCAAGAACAACCGCCCGAATGCAGCGGTTCCAGGGCAGAAACAGCAGTTTGAGGCGAAGAAGGGAGCGGTTGCAGATCAATATTCGAAGGGATGGACCGAACGTGGCAACGCAGGGTATAACAATCGTAACCGTTATGACGGCCGATTTGATAATCGTTCTAATTTCAAAAATCGTGCTCAACCGTATGGAGTGCGTGGGCCAGGACATTCGATGACGTGGACTTGGAACCAAAATGATCGTGCAGTTCCTTTGGCGGTTAATTTGACTGAAGCTTTGAACACGTGTTTGGAGGCGAACGTTATTCGTTTTCCACGACAGCCAAAGCCGTCAACGGGTTATGTGGATAAGAAGAAGTGGTGTGAGTATCATAGGATTTCGGGACATAATACTGATGATTGTTTCACGCTGAAGAAAGAGATAGAGAAATTGGTGAAGGCTGGATGTGTGAAACAGCTTGAGGGACGAAGCAATTCTGATGAGGCAGGCACTTCAGTAAGGCGAACTGAAGATGGAAAAGAAATTGAAGGTGACGGTCAAGATAGGCAGTCGGATGGAAAAGCAAAGGGGCGGATTCATTCTATTTTCGGTGGATTTCGCGGTGGAGGAATGACTAACTCAGCTCGTAAGAGGTACGTCCATTCCATTAATGCTGTTTATTCTAACGATTGGGGAAGTTGGGCAACCAATCAACCCGATATAACGTTTACTGTGCGAGATTTTGAGGGAATCCAACCTCATGAAGACGACCCAATTTTTGTAATGCTGAGAATTGCTGATTACGAAATTGAGAGGGTACTTCTGGATCAAGGAAGCTCGGCGGATTTGATTTATGGTGATGCTTTTGAAAAGTTGGGGCTAAATGAATCTGATTTGTTGCCTTATGATGGCTCTTTGGTGGGTTTTTCCAGAGAAAAAGTATTTGTTCGAGGGTATGTGGAGCTGAAGACTGTCTTTGGAGAAGGGAAAAATGCGGAGACATTTGCTATTAAGTTTTTGGTAGTAAAATGTACTTCGCCGTATAATGTACTCATTGGGAGGCCATCACTAAACAGATTGGGGGCGATCATTTCTACACGACACTTAACAGCTAAGTATCCGTTGAGCAAAGGAGGCGTTGGAGTTTTAAAGGCTGATCAAATGGTTGCTCGAAAGTGTTATTCATAAAGTTTCAAGCAGTATGGGCATATGGGAAAGAAGGCAGTGAAAGAGGGGCATCGAGTATATGAGGTGAATGTAGATTAGGCGGACGTTAGTTTGGATCCTCGTGATGGATTCATTGAGCATAAGATGACATCAGAGGAGGAAACTAAGGCGATCCAGATTGGTGAACGAAATTTGAAAGTGGGTGTCAATTTAACTACAAGTCAAGAGAACAGGTTGGTAAAGTTGTTATCTGAGAATATGGATTTATTTGCATGGAGTGCAAAGGATCTACCAGGAATCGATCCGGAATTTATATGTCACAAATTGGCTTTAAATCCTGGGGCGAAACCAGTTGTTCAATTCAAAAGAAAGATGGGCGAAGAAAAGGCAGAGGCAGTAAAGGTGGAAACTAACAAGCTACTGGAAGCTGGATTCATCAGGGAGGTTAAATATCCGACATGGTTGGCTAATGTGGTAATGGTGAAGAAGGCTAATGGGAAGTGGCGAATGTGCACAGATTATACAGATTTGAACAAGCATTGTCCTAAGGATTCTTATCCTTTACCGAATATTGATAAGCTTGTAGATAGGGCGTCGGGATTCGGAATGCTCAGCCTCATGGATGCATATTCAGGGTATCATCAGATAAGAATGTACCAGCCCGATGAAGAGAAGACAGCTTTTATGACAAATCAGGCGAACTATTGTTATCAAACTATGCCATTTGGGCTGAAGAATGCGGGAGCAACATACCAAAGGCTGATGGATAGGGTGTTTGACAAGCAGGTGGGGCGGAATATGGAGATTTATGTAGATGACATGGTGGTCAAGTCAGAAGAAATGATGGCGCACTGTTCTGATCTTGAAGAAGCGTTTGGCGAGCTAAGAAAGCATAACACGAGGCTTAATCCAGAAAAGTGTTCGTTTGGAATTCAAAGTGGAAAGTTTTTGGGTTTCATGATCACAAGGAGAGGAATTGAGGCGAATCCTGATAAGTGTAAGGCGATACTTGATATGCAGAGTCCAACCTCAGTTAAAGATGTGCAGAAATTAACAGGAAGGATAGCAGCTTTATCCATGTTTCTTCCGTGTTCTGGGGAAAAATCAGCACCATTCTTTCAATGCTTAAGGAAGAACAAAACTTTTCAGTGGTCTGAAGAATGTGAAAGGGCGTTCAAAAGTTTGAAGAGTCATTTGTCCAGGCCACCAATTTTAGCCAAACCAATTCCAGGTATTTCATTATCAATGTTTATTTCCATATCTGATAATGCAGTTAGTTCAGTCTTGTTGCAAGAGAATAAAGATGATCTGAGGATCATCTATTTTGTGAGTCATGCTCTTCAAGGAGCCGAAGCTAGATACCAGAAAATTGAAAAGGCTGCATTAGCTTTAATCATATCCGCCAGGAAATTAAGACCTTATTTTCAAGGCTTTCCAATTGTGGTAAAAACATATTTGCCACTTCGCCAAGTTTTGCAAAAGCCTGATCTGGCTGGAAGAATGGTTTCCTGAGCTGTTGAGTTGTCAGAATTTGAAATCACTTTTGACAGGAAAGGTCTGGTTAAAGCACAAGTATTGGTGGATTTTGTCAATGAAATGTCTTCCAGTGAGAAAACTATGGAAGTTGGCGAATGGAGTTTGTCTGTAGATGGTTCATCTAATATCAAGGGAAGTGGAGCTGGAATAATTTTAGAAGGACCAGGTGGCGTGACAGTTGAGCAGCCACTCAAGTTTGACTTCAAAGCAAGCAATAATCAGGCAGAGTATGAAGCTATAATTGCAGGTTTGAAGTTGGCGATCGAGATGGGGGTCAAGAGCATAATGATTAAAACAGATTCTCAAATAGTTTCCAGGCAAATTCAGGGTGAATATCAGGCGAGGGACGCACAGTTGGCTAAGTATTTATTGAAAGCTCAGGGGTTGATAAAGCAGATAGGCACAGTGCAGGTCAATTATGTTCCGCGGGAGGAAAATACAAGGGCGGATATTCTGTCAAAGTTAGCAAGCACCAAGAAGCCAGGAAACAATAAGTTAGTCATCCAGGAAGTTTTAAGCAGCCCGAGTATCGAAGAGGATGAGACAATGATGGTGTTAACTTTAGCAGATTCAGATTGGATGGGGCGTATCAAAAAGTGTTTGGAGGCAGAGGGCTCTGATGTGTTGACATTTTCTAAGGATCAAATTCGCGAGGCAAGTCATTACACATTGCTGGGAGATCAATTGTACAGAAGAGGGATTGGAGTGCCTTTATTGAGATGTGTCTCTAAAGATGAGGCGGAAAGAATCATGTTTGAGGTTCATGAGGGTGTGTGTGCAAGTCATGTGGGGGGCAGATCTTTGGCGGCGAAAGTGCTCAGAGCAGGGTTCTATTGACCAACTTTACGAGGGGACTGTATGGAATATGTGAAGAAATGTGATAAATGTCAAATTTATGCAGATTTACATAAGGCGCCGCCTGAAACTCTTAGCTCAATGAGTTCGTCGTGGCCATTTGCAATGTGGGGAGTGGATATTCTGGGACCGTTCACTCCAGCAGGTTCTCAGATCAGATTTATTTTGGTTGCGGTAGACTATTTTACTAAGTGGATTGAGGCGGAATCAATGGCGAAAATAACAGCCGAAAAAGTCAAAAAGTTTTATTGGAGAAAATTGGTTTGTAGATTTGGCGTTCCAGCAACTATCGTCTCAGACAATGGAACACAGTTCACTAGCAGGAGTGTGAAGGATTTTTGTGCTGAAATGGGAATTGAGATGCGCTTCGCCTCAGTTGAGCACCCTCAGACAAATGGTCAAGTAGAGTCAGCGAATAAAGTCATTCTTAATGGAATTAGAAAGCGTCTAGGCGAAGCTAAAGGATTGTGGGCAGAAGAGTTAATCACGGTCATTTGGGCGTACAATACTACTCCTCAATCAACTACTGGCGAATCGCCTTTTAAGTTGACTTACGGGGTAGATGCTATGATCCCAGCAGAATTGCAAGATGTAACTTTCAGGGTGGCAACTTATAATGAAGAGCAGAATGACTTGAATAGATTGGTTGATCTCAATTTAGCAGAGGAAACGCAAGCAGAAGTTCGTTTGAGGCAAGCAATGGTAAAACAGAGGTCGGAAAGGCGATACAATTCTAGAGTGGTTCCGAGGCAAATGAAAGTTGGAGATTTGGTTCTGCGTAGGAAGGCGAAGGGGCCTGATGATTCGAAGTTATCACCTAATTGGGAAGGACCTTACAGGATTCTGCGAGAGCTTGGTCAAGGGGCGTATCATTTGGAAGAGCTATCGGGGCGAAGGGTACCGAGGGCTTGGAATGCACAGCATCTCCGTTACTATTACAGTTGAAGTGCATGGTGGTTCGTTCAGTTTGTTTTGTGTTGTACAGTTTGGTTCAGTGTATGTTTTTCCAAGATCATGTTTCGTTGTTTCAGTTTGTGTGTGTTGAAGTCTACGTTTGTTGGTTGTATCGTTTAAGACTATGTTTGTTGTGTAAGACTAAATTTGATGCACTCTTTTCTCTACCCCAGGCGGGAGAGTTTTTAACGAGGCATCAACTATTAATGAATAACAGGTATGCACTCTTTTCTCTACCCCAGGCGGGAGAGTTTTTAACGAGGCATAACCTTTTTAAAGTGATCAAGGGCGTATCATTTTACTTATCTCTTTTACCCATAGCGGAAACTTGTCAACTAAGGTCTATCAATTGGGCGACGTCAGACAATTGAGAAAAAAGTAGGTCTCTTAAAACAAGAGCATTCGACCACGAATTCATAAGCACAGTCTTAAATTGGATTTAAGCTTGTCCAAACTAAGCACAAGTCTCCACGCGAGCATACTAATGAAATCAAATATTTTGACTTTGATTTCTATGAATAACTATGTCAAAAATGAAAAATTTGACTAAGTTATATACACAAAGGCCTTATGATTCCAAAGTAGTTGATTAAGTTTAAATTTTTTCAACATTTAAAGAGATTCACTCAAGAGTATTTTACTATGTACGGTAAAATGTGAGAGTAACGAATTCAACTAAATGACGAAGGCGGACCGATTCTGGTGAAAGGTTAGTAAATGTCATTTATGTTAAGTTATATTTTGAAGTTGTATGATAATTTGAATAACTAAGTGAAGTTATGCTTATATTTTCTAGTTATATGATAACTTGGATGATTAAGTAAAGTTATGCTCAGTTATAGAGTTAGTTTCTGCAATAGTTGTTTGGATGAATTAGGGATAATGTTATTACAGAAATTATGAAGTTTTCCATTTTAGGCGAAGAAATTATGACATATGTGGTTTTTTAGGCGAAACAAGTAAAATGTGAAGTACTCATGTAAATGCTGAAAGGAAATTCATTACGTTAAGGGAAAGTTCAGTACATAAAAGCGAAGAAAGAAAGGGACGAAAATTAAAGAGACCAGAGGTCTTTTACATAATTTGCTAAAAGGAAAAGAAGCAAGACTTGCAGCTAGTGGTTTTCTCCTTCTCCTTCTTTGGTGTTGACATTTTCCTCTTCATTCTTTTCTTCCTCTTGTTCTGCTTCTTCTTCTTCTTCTTCTTCTTCTTCTTCTTCTTCTTCTTCTTCTTCTTCATTTCCTTCCCCATCCGCGTTATCCGGGCTGATTAGTTTACCGTTCACGATACGAGCATAAGGGTTTGAACCCTCCAAGTTAATCGCCAGGTCAGGATTGAGGAAGGAAATTTGATTCAGTGCTTTGGCGAAGCCAGCTTCGAATTGATCCAAGACGGAACATTTTAGTTCAGTAATCTCCGTTGTCATCTTAGAATTCTCATTCAGAGTTTGGTTGTGCACTGTAGTCAGTTGCGCGAGATCAGCCCTTATTTTTTCATTCTCTCCGCTTAACGCTTGAGCGGAAGCTTTGTTCTCCTCAGCAGTCTTCTTTAAATTGGCAACTTCCAATGCCAAATCAGCGGCCTTTTTCTCATTGGCTTTGTTGGATTTGTCCAACAACTTCATTGTAGCCTTCATCTTTTCAATCTCTTTTTCCTTTTCTTCAATGAGTTTGGCGTTGGCAAGACCGTCAAATCCAGCAGATTCTAAGTCGATCATTTTGGAGATGGCAGCAATCTCTAAACCTTTAGTCATCATGGCTTGACAGGCTTCTTTCAGACCAATCTTTCTCATCTTTTCTCGGTCCGCCTCAAACACTAAGTTCGTTTCCACGAGAGAGTTGAAGTCAATCTTCGAGTCCCACAGTGAAGTCACTTCAGTTGAGGACAATTCTTCAAATTCCTTCAATAAATTCTTCCAGCAAGGGGGCGGACCGCTTGATGAACATCCTTTGTTCGCCTCAAGAGCACCGCTTTTGCCCATGAATTGTTCCAAAGAAGTTTGGTTGATGATTTTGCTTTTGGCAGAAGCCGGATCTTCGTTCTTCTTCTTCTTCTTAGTTGGGCGACCCGTTTCGGTGCCGGAATGGCTAGTGTCTTGATCAGCGATCGACTTGGAGGGATTCCTTTTTTCTCGTGCGGCTTGTTGTTCACGACGGAAACGAAGGATGTCTTCCTCTGATAGGCGAGCCATTTTGCCTGCAACAAATGAGGAACATTAAAATACCAACAAACATAAGGTGAGGCAGGAAAAGAAAATGTAGGTTAGGTTGCCTTACCAATGTAGACACCCACTTGATTTTTAGAAAGGGCGGTCATAAAGTCATTAAGGTTTAATCCTAGGTTTGACAGAAATCGGCAATCAACTAGTTCCTCAGGAGTCAATGCGTCATCAGGAATTTTGATGATTACCTCATATTGGTTCGTCCAATAAAAAGGGAATCGAGGGCTTCCATCATTGAAGTAGAATATATCTTTACACCGATCAGACTCACGGAGTTTGAAAAACTTTCCTTTGAAATGTTTGTAATGACTTTTGAAAAGGGTAAACAGCCCCAAGCCTCTAGCTGTAGCGAGCGAAACATATTCGCCCCTAACGTTGCGCCCACAGGTTTCAAAAAAATAAAAGAATTTGTTGCTAGTAGGTGTGATGCCTAAGGTTAAGCAGAGGACTTCAAAGGCTTTCAGGTAAGCCCACGCATTACCATGAAGTTGGGTAGGGGCTACATTAAGCAGGGTCAGAATAGAACAGGTGAAATCAGAGAATGGGAGTTCGTACTTTAAATCGGAAAAGAGGTTTTCAAAGAGGTAAGTGAAGTTTCGCCCTTGGCTGTCTGGTTGTCCAAAGCAACATGGTTCGTCAGGGGAACAGGGAAGTATATCTAGGTGGGCATCTAGGCCATCTTTTCTAAAGTTATATTTGGTAACTAAATCTAGGACGGCTTTTGGGGAATTGATTTTAGAAAACTGTTTTTTGATTTTACTAGAAACCCATAAAGAGTCTGCAGTGGTTTGAACATTAAGTGGCGAAGTTTCCCTACGTGTTCGTTTGGCAGCCATTTTTTCAGAAGGAATCCTGAAAGTAAAAATTTTAGAACAGTAAGATGAGGGTAGGAGTTGGGTTAAGTTGTAGGACCGAGCATGCAAGAGATTTATAATGAGTTTCTGGGTTGAAGAGAGTTTAAGATTTATAATAAGTTTCTGGGTTGAAGAAAGTTCAAGTTTCTGGGTTTGAAAATGCACAATGTTCATGTAAAGTAGTAAAATATGCAGAAGGAAAAGGGAAGAAGGATTTACCTAGGAAAGGTGAAGACTTGAATGCTTTCTGGAGATGGTGTCACTAAATGTGGTTGGAAAATGGTAAACGTTTTGTGAGCTTAACAGGAATGACTGAAAGTTTGAATCTTTGTTAGCTATGGTAAGAGGGAGAATAAGAATATGGAGAAATGAAGTGTGGAAAAGGGGTAGAAATTTTGGACTTTATATAGACAAAGGAGTGAAGATGAAAGGGTGAATTAAATGGTGAGCGAACGGACGCGTGTCCTCACGAGTGGGCTGTGTTCGAGGCAAAAGTTCTGACGCTTGGACCAGAGGGATACGTTGGCCTGAAATTTTTTGAATTTGAAGGGATGTGATTCGTTAAGGGAGAAGTGGTGAGGGGTATTATAGTCTAAGGACGTAACGTTTCAAGACTAGGTGCGTTTCAGGAGGAGGTATGTTTTTTTTCGTTTAAGGAGGTATGATTTTTCGTTTAAATTTATAACACTTTATTACATTTATTGCAGCTTTGATGATTGTGTTAGTGGAATTTTAATATATATGATAGTATTGTAGTATCAAGTTCCCAAAAATATGCAGAAGATCTACTTGATGAATTTAAAGCAGGTAAAGCAATAATGATTTCGAAATCTGCCACGGTAAGGGCATATGAAGTGACAGCTGAGTGGATGTGACAAGTTGATTCAACACGCAAAGATGATGTTCATTAGGTGTTTTGTTAAGATTTATAAGTATTTAAATTTGCACGCCTTTATTGACATTTTATGTGATGTAAATAGCTGAGGGCTTATCAAAGACACTTTCGCCTTATACAAAGTCTTAGTTAGTGTCTTGAGGGCTTGTGGTCTGGTAGAGACGAAGCAATTGGGCTGACTAAAACTTATGTATCAAATGGGCCGGGCAACCCATGGTCCAGCCGGACCAAAACCCAAGCTATAAATAAAAGAGAACCGCCCAAGCGGCAGGATCCTATCATTTCACGCATTTTTACTCGCTTTGTTTACTTTCGCTTACTCTCTAAATTGGTTAGCCTTAGTCTGTGGTTCCATACCGGAACAAGATAGATTGGTGATTTATTATTATTTTTAAACTAAATAAAACGTGAACACAAAAAGATCATACAGTGAACCATTAACAAGAGTTAAAACAAAAATAAACCAGATTATACCATTTGGGCATTTGGCACTACGGTACATAAATGAAATGGTATTCGCCACATCAAATGAACTTGTGCTTTCATTTGCTAAAGATACATTCGTCTGATCCTGATCAAATTAGACAACATGAAACCAAGAATAATACAAATTAAATCAGAAGCAACCTGTCACCAAAAATAGAAACTGAAGCCTACATAAGACACAATTTCTGTCACTTCTCCTAAACTATCCGGACAATGCAGTATACCCTACGTCGTTAAAACATTTTAACAACATTATTTCATATCAACATTTGAAAATATGTTGTCAATTCTTATTTGATAACATGATTATTAACAACATTTGAAAAATACTAAATTGTTTTTCATATCATTTAAAAGTTGTTCTAGAACAACTATTGTACTAAACATGTATTTGACCTACACTACATACATGTATAGAACTATAAAACATTAAAGCAAAGACAGAGAAGCAAGAATGATACTACGTGTTGGAGCAGGGAAGACCATCAGAGGAGAGAGCAACAAGCCCAATACAATCAATTCAAACAAATCTACCATGTGAAAATAAAAGTATGCACCTTGTAATCAAATACTTTAACATCACCTACAAATATATCAGTTAGCTAACTTAAGAAAATTCAAAACAAATCCAAAAAGAAGATGCAATGCAGTGCTTTTGGCAAAAGAAACAGGCATCAATATTGTGAAATTAAAAAAGAATCAATGCTTCAAAAGCAATGAAAACACGCAACACAGCATTACAATAATTTCCATCATTCATTTTAACATCATACAAAATTGAATTTCTAATTATTAAAATCACAAGAAATTAAAAACAAAAGATAAACATGGGGCTATCAGTCTATCACACAGCATTCTTTTATTAAAAACTGAAATGAGATGAGATCCAGTGGGTTTGGTTTCGCATGCCGAAGTTTATTTTGCTGTACAAGGTACTTGGCACTGGTTCAAAGTTCTGAAGGAGTCGAATCCACAATTGATGTGGGAGAAGCTTGAGCTCGCCCTCTTCGATCGCTTTTACTCAATTGAATTTACAGACAGGAAAAATGGATGAATACATTGAAGAGTTTGAATCATTGATTGTTCAAATTCCACCCATGCCCGATGATCAATACATGGGATTGATACTTGGTGGTCTCGACTCTCGAGGAAGATATTCATTTGGAGAGTCTAATACTAGAACGGTTTAATCGATACAAATTGATATCTATAGCACGCTTGGTGGAGAGGAAGCTAGGTTATGTTGCTCAAAACAAACACAGCGAGGAACGGTTGCTGTTCGCCATAATGCTCACTCCAACATTCCAAGAATTAGGCAAACAAGGATTTCAACCATTAAGTTGAATTCGGAGCAGGCCTCTAACGTGCAGAATATCAGAAAAAGGAAAACGTTCCTGAAAAAAGAATTGGAGGGCAACCATATGGAGCACAAGGCATTTATCATATTAGGAACTTATGGAGTGTCGACTGTCGAAGCAAAGTGTTGTGTTCAAATGTGGGTAACATTATAGTCCACTCATCAATGCCCTAATAAGCAGTCGCGATTGCTTTTATGTGTAGATGACAGAGTTGAGAGGAGGAACTTGAAGAATCGACCGAGTGGGAAATGGTATGTCAATTGGTTGAATTGAATTTTATTTGAAACAGAGAATTAGCCTTGTCCAAGACAATGAAACTAGAAGGATACTTGCTCGGATTCCCTATTTGGTTATTGATCGATAGTGGAGCTAGCCATAACTTTGTGACCAAATAGTGACTTCCTTGGGCTTGCCAGTTACCAAGACTAGGGAATTTGGCGTTAAACTTGGTAATGGCAGCAAATGTCTATCCCAGGGAAGGTGTATGGGGATGAACATCATGATAGGAAAGCAAAGGATATAGCTTTAATCTTGGGAATGGAGTGGTTAGTGACCTTGGGGGAAGTCAAATCCGATTGGAAGAAGAAGACTATGATCTTGGAACATAATGGAAAAACAGTGACATATAAATCAAGTCAATGATCAGAGCTATACCTCTGCATTTCAAGGACTTCTCCAATCTGTAGGAATGGAGGATAAGAGTTATCTTTAGTATGACAGCGAGAACCGAACATCTCAATACAAATCTGAGTTGGATCTTCTCAGAGAACAGAAGAGGGTAGTATAATTCATGAATTTGGGAGGAAGAGAGCTTCAGCCACGTCCAATTCCTGAGTTTGTGCCTTGAGGACAAGGCAACAACGAAAGAGGGCAATATTGATGGGCTTAGTGATCCAAAATCCCAACCAATTGTTAGTTATAAGTGGGGAAAGGTCTATTCCCGTAAGCCTAAGGTGGGAATATGAGTAAGGGGCAAAAGAGGAAAAAGCTAGTTAGAATAGAGAGAAAATAGAGTAGGGAAGGATGGGGATTGTTGGGGGCTTATGTGGGTATTCTATTTGGTTGCATCTTAAGGGCTTGAAGAACATCTCTCCATAGCTGGGAGCATTTGCTCTTAATTTTCCCTTGTATTGGCATTCAGTTTTTCATCAATAAAGTACTTCTTCATTGATAGGAATTCATCCCAGTCATCTTCACCACAGGTATCAAAAAGGAAATTTTCAGACTTCCAAGATGTTATGGGGCAATACTATGATGGGATGAGGGAAAATAGGCTCCAAGTATAGAGTGGACATCAATGTCTCCACTCACAGAAAATCCAGTAGCATCCGCAAGAATAAACTATTGAAAACAAGAAATAGAAGAAATCAAGCAAATCAATCTTCATTCTTCAGGTTGATTATCAAATAGACAAACTTTAACAACTTCATAATTCATTGCACATCATGTACTTCTATTTTTCACAATCTTAACAACCCCTTTTCTAATCCATAGTTGTACGTTATAACTATGTATTGTATTTGATCCTCTAAAGTGTAGTGCAATTCATTTTCAAAGGATCCAAATCAGAGGGACTTATAAATACTTACAGTGCGAGAAGGAAAAGAGGCCACGTGCCTCTCATCAACAACCAAAAGCATCACAACCAAACAAACTAATCCTTCAATTTCCTTGCTTTTCTATCAAAATCTTTTCCTCACCATACTCAAACCAGCAAGTCATGACTTTCGTCCCCACTCCCAATCAACACATAAGTCCAACCATGAACAGCCACTAACCATAACCAACTCAAGCTCCGACATTATGCATGTGAATGATGTGATCGAGAAGCCATGGCATGCCAACAAGCCATCTCAGGGTCTGCACTATGCATTTCCTAGATATATGCTAACAAATTCGAAGCATTTAATGCATATATATTTTCTTTTTCAAATATTGTTTACTTCTATTTTTAGTTTCTATTCTTTTTGGTAAAAAAAAAAATTCTTGATTTCTTCTATCATGTACTCTCTCTTCTATATCTAGTACTTAAAAAAATTATATAAAATAAAAAGAAGTAAAACAAATCACTTATGTAGCTAATAATTCTGCAAGTGGCACTGACAGTAACAGCTCAGTTGATAACGAAAAGGAATAAACTATTACTATATGAAAAGAATTAAATTTTGTATTTTCAATTAGAGTGTGTGTGTGTGTGTGTTATATCTAATTATGAAGCATGGATTTTGAAAAAATTCCTGGAGACTTACCTCAATCCAAACTTGAGATCTAAACTACAAAATTGAGTCGTGTAGCCTGTGCATTCCAAAGAATAATCAGGAGCACACAAGACAAATAAACGCATTTTGGACCAAAATTCAAGAAATTAAATGGAATAATAAATATGAAATTTACCCATATAATACTTTCAGGTTATATAACTCCCCCACCTTTCAGCTTACATTTATTCCTGCTACAGTTTATACATGGCAGTTGCAAGAGTTAGTATATTGGTAACTTCTAGCACTTGTTGCTAACTTGATATTGATAACAGTTGCTGCCTTTCTTACTGTGCTTAGTAATGATTTTCTAAACAACAGGTAAAACGTTGTTTTTATTCATTTGTTTATTTTCAATATCCTTTTCTTTCTTTCTTTCTAGGTTTAATTGTCATGGATTCCAATTATAAGGCCTGTAAAAATTACATTAGGGACTGCAAAAAGTGGGCTAAGGAACCTAAAACAACACAAGAAGAAGAAGTTAACGAGCTAGATACACAACGCAAAAGGTGATTAAAGGATTTAATCAGATGTACACCTGTACGGTTGTACCTGACCAATAAAGATGCGCTCATTTACTAACCTGAAAGGAATCTTCCAAAAGCCCAAGAATCTCATAACCATTTGGAAACATGCACTTATGATCTGGATCCCTCTAATTGTTTGAGTGAACTTCCGAGAATAATGTCACCACATACATTGCAGAATCTAAAAGAAACAAACATACTCTATAAATAGAAAATAATAATATGAGGAAGAACAATCAACAGCCATGCTATGGATGATTTTCAACTGTCGTAGGCTCTCGGCCTCTCTAGAGTAATGTGATAAAAAAAACTGCAAATCACCACTGCCGCTGGTGATTTAATATGAAGAAAATAACTAAATAAAATGTAATAGAGAGTAATATTGCCACAACTTAAGGTGAGTAAATACTAAATAGTAATCCACGATTGCAATGTTTCATCTCTTTAAAGACAACCAAATAGAAAGCAAAATCATGAATGGATGATTCAGGAATTTGGTTAACCAGTCGATCCTTATAGGAACACAGAACACCAATTTATATCAAGAGAGCTCACAACTAAATAGCACAAATGCAGAAACAATCCAAATTGCCAAACTTGCATAATCAAAGAAATCCCCAGAAAATATACACTGAGTCAAATTTCCATCAACTAAAACAAATGAATAGGAGTTAAATGAAAACAATAAAAACCTAGGGAATAAATAATAGGCTTTGAATTTCTTTTCCCTTTGAGTATTTATTTTCTGGATCTTTAGCAGACTGCATCACTCACTCCATCATGAGAGAACTAGAAATTTTCAATTACCAAATTCATTAAGAGAATGAACACATGCATATTAAATTAAAAGGAGTTCTGCCAACACTTAGGGAAATTTTTCTCACTGAATGGAGGATGGAATCACTGCCACAAGTAGGGGGCAAAACAAATTACTAGTAACTCAAAGAAAGTCAGATCAACTAAACCAAAATTCAAAGGAAAATAAAAACGTCAAGCTCACCAAACAAAAAATAGTTGCAACATGTCAATCAAAATATTGAAAATAAAAAAAACTCAAATCACTTGTAGTGGTGCCACTCACACCAGGGGCACAAGTGAAACATGCAATAGTGTTACTAGAGCCAAGGCTAAATGAACTGACAAAAAAAATATTACTGTGCACCTTCTTCCAAGTTCAAGGGGCCACATTTTTTCCCTCCTCCTCCCAAATCATCTTCGAAGATCTATTTTGCACGTCCTTGTCCACAGGAATTTTCTTGGAAGTAGAGTCTTCAACATCTTTAAGCTGGTAATAGTGGGGGGCTAGCTCCACCAACCACTCTGGCTTTATTTCTGTGACCTGTCTCATGTACTCCTTTGTTGTGAGTACTAATTCATAGTATACAACCCATCTAGGAAAAACCTGTGCCACCCCAGAACTAGGATGTATGCGAACATTCTGTTGAAGTTTTACAGTCCGATATGATCCATTCTTTTGCAGTTGTGCAGAGTGTGGGAAAAACCCAGATGTTATGGATTTCCTGATGGCGTTTAAATCGTTAGGATTTGAAGTGAGTTTGATGCCAACCCTCTCTAACAAACCTGCAAGTTGATCACGGATATCCCTAGCCTGTTTCATACTTCTTACCTGTATATAATTCTCATAACACCATTGTCTTGAATAATTGTTCTCTGATAGGACCCGAGGTGTTAAGGCTAAGCCAGGTGAGGAATTAATTCATACTAAGACAAAGAGACCCAGAATCTTTCAGGTTTATTCTAGAAGGGGCAAGAAGGGGATTGCTGACCAAGTTAGTTAAAGAAAAGGACAAATGCAAAGGAGAGCTGGCAAGATTAGTTGCTGAATATAAGGAATAGGAAGGAAATGTGGAGAGGATCTTTTGATATTGTAATTAGTGAGAATGATGAGGAAGTTGTAACTTCCTCTACGGAGCCTAGCTCTGAGTAAGGAATTGAAGGGCAAAAACTCCATTCCTTTTGTAATCCACTTTTGATCATTCAATAAAGCTCTCGGTTATCACTGTTTTCTTACTCTGCATTTTCTTATTCTGTGTCTGAGGTCCTATCAATTGGTCCGACCTGCCGGATCTTTACGAGTGAGACCAGTGAATGCCACCGAAAAAGAGGAACCAGATGGATGCTAAGGTTGACGCGTTGGAGAACGAAATCTCGGTGGTTCGAACTACTCTTGCAGATGTGCAATCCACCGTGAAAGAAAACCACGCAAGCCTGCTTGCAATGCTTGAGCGTGTTTTGAGCAAAGCGGTGGCTGACGATGGGAGCTCGGGCGGAGGCGAGAAGTCGACTCCGGAACGGACATCGGCGACGGAGAAGGGTAGTCCAAAACCCACGAGATCCAGATCGATGAGTGAGGAGTCACTGGCAGACTACCGCCACGTTTGGAAGAAGGTAGAGCTTCCAGCTTTCACCGGCGACGATCCAGCGGGATGGATCTCTCGCGCGGAGGTTTACTTTTCGGTGCACGAGACGGAACCAGAGGTCAAGGTGAAGCTCGCACAGTTGAGCATGGAGGGTCCCACGATCCACTTTTTCAATTCGTTGATCGGGGAAGAAGAGGGGTTAACATGGAATGGGTTGAAGGAAGCACTGCTTGGGAGGTATGGAGGCCATGGTGACGGGGACATCTACGAGCAACTATCGGAGCTGAAACAAGGAGGCACAGTGGACGAATATATCACTGAATTTGAATACCTCATAGCCCAGATTCCGAAACTCCCAGACAAGCAATTCCTAGGCTACTTTCTTCATGGGTTGAGAACAGAGGTAAGGGGGAAGGTTCGTAGCTTAGCAACCATGGGAGATATGAGCCGCACTAAACTGTTACAGGTGACAAGGGCTGTGGAGAAGGAGACCCGAGGAAGTGGGCCGGGCTGGACTTCCGGGTCGAAAAATACATACGGGTCAACCAGATCCGGTTCAGCTGGAGCGGGTAAGGGTGGATCCGACTGGGTTATGGTAAAGGCTAGGGAAAAAGAGGCCGTTGGGCCAAGCCCAACCAGGGAAACCGGGTCAAGGCCCGAGAGGAACAACACAATGGAGAGGAAGCGAGCTGGGTACAGAGACAGGGGCTTCACTCACCTCTCTTACAAAGAGATGATGGAGAGGAGGCAGAAACGCCTATGCTTTAAGTGCGGAGGGCCTTTTCATCCCATGCATCAATGTCCGGACAAACACCTCAAGATCCTTGTGATGGAAGAGGAAGACGGTGATGAGGCTGAGGCCAAAGAGCTCGCGGTGGAGGTGCACGATTCCAGCGACGACGATGACGCGGAGCTCAGCATCGTAAGCCTCGATCATATTGCCAAAGAGGACCATAGAACCGTCAAACTCCAAGGCCAGGTTGAGGGTATTCCGGTACTGATTCTCGTCGATTGTGGTGCAACCCACGACTTTGTGTCTCGGCAGCTCGTTCAACGCATGGCGTGGCCATTTGAGAATACCCCTCCCATGAGCATCAAATTGGGCAATGGTACTCGTGACCAGTCCCGGGGCATTGCACACAGCTTGAAGGTGAACATTGGAGAGGTGGAGATGACTCCTAAGTTACACCTTTTTGACCTTGGAGGCATTGACATCGTACTAGGAATGGCTTGGCTGAAATCATTGGGAGACATGATTATTAACTGGAAGAGGCAAACTCTGAGTTTCTGGCATAACAAGAAATGGGTTACCTTACAAGGGATGGATGGAGAGAAAGAGCCGTTTGTGGCCTTACAGAGCCTGTTGTCCAGAACAGAGCATCAAAATTCACAGGCTGTTTGGGGAAAAACAACAGGGGCAACGAAGGAAGAGACCAAACTATCACCAGAACAACAAGCAGAGCTTACTAGGGTGTTACAACAATTTGAGGGCATTTTTAAGGAGCCTAATGGTCTTCCTCCAAGAAGAAACAAGGAGCACTCTATTAATCTTAGGGAGGGTCATGAAGCAGTGAATGTGAGACCTTATAGGTACTCACACCACCACAAAAACGAAATTGAAAAACAGGTCCAGGAACTTCTTAATGCTGGAGTAATCAGGCATAGTACTAGCTCTTTCTCCAGTCCTGTTATCCTTGTGAAAAAGAAGGATAACTCTTGGAGAATGTGTGTAGATTATAGAGCCCTTAACAAGGCGACGATCCCCGACAAATTCCCTATTCCCGTCATTGAAGAGCTGCTAGATGAGCTTCATGGGGCCAACTTTTTCAGTAAATTGGATCTAAAATCTGGTTATCATCAAGTTCGGGTTAGGGAAGAGGACATTGAGAAAACAGCTTTTCGCACACATGAGGGTCATTACGAGTATCTAGTAATGCCCTTTGGTCTCATGAATGCTCCTTCTACCTTTCAAAGTCTTATGAATGATGTCTTTCGCCCTCTACTAAGAAAATGTGTCCTTGTCTTCTTTGACGATATCTTGATTTACAGCCAAGGATGGGAGAGGCATATGGAGCACGTGTGTGAAGTTCTTCGTTTGCTGCAGCAACATCAGTTGGTAGCTAATAAGAAAAAATGCTCATTTGGCCAGCAAGCTATTGACTATTTGGGGCATTTGATTAGTGCACAAGGGGTGGCAGTCGACCCCAGCAAGGTTCAGAGTGTGTTGCAGTGGCCAATTCCCAGAAATGTGAAGGGGATCAGGGGTTTCTTAGGTCTCACCGGCTATTATCGGAAATTCATAAGAGACTATGGGAAGATAGCTAGGCCTTTGACGGAGCAGACCAAGAAAGACAATTTCAAATGGGGAGAGGAGGCTCAAGCTGCGTTTGAGGAATTAAAAAAGAGATTAACTACCGCCCCTGTGCTATCCCTTCCAGATTTTTCAAAAGGATTTGTCATTGAGTGTGACGCGTCCGGAGTGGGCATAGGGGCAATTTTGATGCAAGAGAAAAGGCCCATAGCATTCTTCAGCAAAGCCTTGGGTGTGAAGAATTTATCCAAATCTGCTTATGAGAAAGAACTTATGGCGGTGGTTCTCTCTATTCAACATTGGAGACCCTATTTAATTGGTAGGAAGTTCATTGTTTCCACGGATCAGAAAAGCCTTAAGCAATTGATGCAGCAGAGGATAGTCACTGCAGAACAGCAAAATTGGGCTGCGAAATTATTGGGCTATGATTTTGAAATCGTATATAAGCAAGGCAAATTGAACAAAGGTGCCGATGCCCTGTCCAGGGTGCATGAAGGAGCAGAATTTGGTCAAGTTGTGTCATTTCCCTTGTGGGAACAGTACCAGCAAATTCAAAGAGAAGTAAGTCAGGACCCAAAGCTTCAAGACATCATCAGACAGCTCCAGGATGATCATAATTCCAGACCTGGTTATGTCTTTAAACAAGGGGTTTTGCTCTATGGAGGCAGGTTAGTGATTCCCCAATCCTCTCTACTCATCCCTACTCTTCTTGCGGAGTTTCACTCCTCTCCTCTCGGAGGACACTCTGGATTTACCAAGACTTACCGACGCATAGCTGCCAATGTGTATTGGAGTGGGATGAAAGTGACTATCCAAGAGTATATCAGGAATTGTGATGTTTGTCAACGACAAAAGTATCTGGCCACTGCTCCCGGGGGATTATTGCAGCCTCTTCCCATTCCGGAGCAGATTTGGGAGGAAATCTCTTTGGATTTTATCACGGGACTGCCCAAATCAAAGGGGTATGATGCCATCCTTGTTGTGGTTGATCGGTTGTCCAAATATGCACATTTTATTCCTCTCAAACATCCCTATACAGCTCGAAGCGTAGCTGAGATTTTCTGCAAAGAGGTTGTGAAGTTACATGGCATTCCGGTCTCCATTGTTAGTGATCGTGATCCAATTTTCATGAGCTGTTTTTGGAGGGAGTTGTTTAAATTGCAAGGTACCCAACTCAAAATGAGTTCAGCCTATCATCCTGAGTCGGATGGGCAGACCGAGGTGGTCAATAGGTGTCTTGAAACCTATCTCCGTTGCTTCATTTGTGATCAGCCAAAGACATGGGTATCTTGGGTTCACTGGGCTGAGCATTGGTTCAATACTAATTTCCATGTTTCTACTGGGAAAACACCATTTGAGGTGGTGTATGGTAGGGCCCCTCCTAAAATAACTCGTTGGTTGCAAGGAGAGACCAAGGTAGAAGCTGTTCAAAGAGACTTGATTGACAGAGATGAAGCTCTACGTCAATTGCGGAGCCAATTGCTTCGTGCCCAGGAGAAAATGAAGTCTTTTGCTAATAGGAAGAGGAGAGACTTGAGCTTCACTGTGGGGGAGTGGGTTTTTGTCAAGTTGAGAGCCCATAGACAAAACTCTGTGGTAACTAGAATCAATGCTAAACTTGCGGCAAGGTATTATGGGCCTTATCCCATTGTGGAATGCATTGGAGCGGTTGCATACAAACTGAAACTTCCAGCTGGATCAAGGGTACACCCGGTTTTCCATGTATCTTTGCTCAAAAGGGCAGTAGGAGATTACCATGAGGAGGAGGAGCTGCCAGAGCTTTTGGAAGAGGACCAAATGGGGACTTATGAACCTTTAGCAGTGCTAGCAACAAGAGTGATCAAGAAGCACGATGAGGAAGTCAAACAAGTGCTGGTACATTGGCAGGGCAAGTCTGCAGAGGAGGCTACTTGGGAGGAGGTCATTATGATGCAAAGTCAATTTCCAACTTTCAACCTTGAGGACAAGGTTGCAGTTGAAGGAGGGGGTATTGATAGGACCCGAGGTGTTAAGGCTAAGCCAGGTGAGGAATTAATTCATACTAAGACAAAGAGACCCAGAATCTTTCAGGTTTATTCTAGAAGGGGCAAGAAGGGGATTGCTGACCAAGTTAGTTAAAGAAAAGGACAAATGCAAAGGAGAGCTGGCAAGATTAGTTGCTGAATATAAGGAATAGGAAGGAAATGTGGAGAGGATCTTTTGATATTGTAATTAGTGAGAATGATGAGGAAGTTGTAACTTCCTCTACGGAGCCTAGCTCTGAGTAAGGAATTGAAGGGCAAAAACTCCATTCCTTTTGTAATCCACTTTTGATCATTCAATAAAGCTCTCGGTTATCACTGTTTTCTTACTCTGCATTTTCTTATTCTGTGTCTGAGGTCCTATCAATCTCCTTCCATGAATTGTACATTCTTAGCAATGCAATATGGTCTCCGACATTTCCTGTGTGAAAATTCATCCTCGCATTGTCAGCATGTACTTGTTTACCCTTTGGGCGGTAAAATATTGAGTTGCCAACAGAAAGCAGGGCAGCAACGGAAATGATATCATCTGAACACTGGTACTTTTCTGAAGCAACAATCATTTTTGACAACATAGGATCAAGTGGGAACTCTGCCATCCGTCTACCTACCTTAGTTAACTCACCAACTCTATTTAACGCACTTAAAGCAAATAGAAGTTCGATGGCTTTCAATAAGGCCTCAGCTGGTGGAGGATCCATAAAATCAAACTTTAACAAGTTATCAATTCCAAGACTTTTTAAAGTCAAAACCACATTTGCAAGGTTAGTTCGCTGTATTTCGGGTACAGTGTTATCATCCATATCATTTTGAAAATTGTACGCAGTGTATAACCGGAAGCACTTTCCAGGACCTGTTCTTCCGGAACGACCAGCTCTTTGATTTGCTGAAGCCTTTGAGATGGGAGTTATTGACAAAGACTCCATACCAGTTCTTGGATTATAACTTTTCATCTTACAGAATCCTGGATCAATGACATACTTGATCCCATCAATTGTTAATGACGTTTCTGCAATATTGGTAGCAAGGACAACCTTTCGCGCCCCTTCAGGAGTGGGTTCAAATATTTTAGCTTGTAGTTCAGTTGGTAGGTTGCCATATATGGGGCATATTATCAATTCCGCAATTTTAGCCCCCAAGCATCTAGTGCGATGTTTCAAGATTTCTTCAGCAGTTTCAATTTCATCTTGACCAGTAAGGAATATCAAAATATCTCCAGGAGGGTGATTGACATGAATTTGAAGTGATGTGACAATAGCTGCATCTAAGTAGTCAGCTTCTGGTGCTTTGGTAAAGTTTATTTCAACAGGATACCTTCTCCCTGGAATTTTGAATATAGGAGCAGAATCAAAGTAGTCACTGAACTTTGCTGCATCAAGGGTTGCACTTGATATTAGCAACCTAAGTTCAGGCCGGTGACGAGAAATATCCTTTACTAATCCAAACAAAATATCAGTTGAGAGTGTTCTTTCATGAGCCTCATCCACCATCAGAACACTATAACTTTCCAGCTCAGGCTCACCAAGGAATTCCCTCAGCAACATTCCATCTGTCATATATTTCAGAATAGTCTTCTCTGATGTGCAATCCTCAAAACGGATGGAGTAACCAACCTCATGTCCTAGTTTAACACCCATTTCTTTAGAAACTCGAGCAGCAACACTCATCGCAGCAACACGCCATGGCTGAGTACATGCAATCATTCCATGCTTTGTGTAGCCAGCTTCATGAAGATATTGGGGAATCTGTGTAGTCTTTCCAGAACCAGTTTCACCAACAATTACAAGTACCTGGTGATCATGAACGGATTGAAGCAATTCATCCCGAAAACTGTAAATTGGTAACTTTTTCCTCTCCTCCTCAAGTGCCTCTAAAGCTGACTTTGCTCTGGACTTTTCAAGTGAATCTTCTGTCTCTTTATAATCAAACTTATCTCCATCCATCACCGATTCCTTGATAAATTCAATTTGGTCCTCAAACACAAACTGATAATCATCAGAGACTTGTCTTCTATTTTTTGAACCATACTGGAGCGTTCCCTTACCAATTTGATGTTTCTCCCATGCCTCTTGTTCTGCAAATGAATTCATCTTACCCTCAGCATTTGGATCCCGGTAACGCTGCATAGCCACAGAAAATCTCTTCTCCTGATTAACACCACCTTCCTGATCATAAGCCTCTGGCATCCTATACTCATCAACATCGTCAGCCTCCTCAATCCGCTTCTTCAAAAGTTCATATAGCTCTTTCTTGTACCTCAGCTCACGATATTCTGCTTCTGTAAGCTTCTCACCTTCAAATAGATACCACTCATCTTCTATATCATCTCTCAGCTCTTCTAATTTTTGTTCCTCCCTCTTCCTCAAGTATTCTTGCCTTGACACCTTCCTCAGAGATTGAATACCATCCTGCTCCGCAACTCGAGATCTTCTTCGAATCACCTCTTGTTCCTTCTTTCGTGCCAACTTCCTGGTTCGTGCTTTATCTCTTACTCTCATGTGTTGCTCTAATTCCTCCTTCTCTCTTTGATCTTTCAATATTTCTTCTTCATCAGGGGAAATCGAAACTCTTCTCTTAACCCGTCGCTCTCCCTTCCTTTCCTTACTTGAAATCACCTCATCATCATCTTGAACTTCGGTTTTCTTCCGGAAACGTTTTTTACCACTGTCTAGCTTACTAGGGTTATCTTGACCACTATCTTCACCACCAACATCATCACCATTGTCATCATCATCCTTCAAGATTGTGTAACTCTTCTGCCTCCTGGCTAGCATTGCGGCTTCTCGCTCTTGTTTCCAATACTGATTCGAGCCGGATGAACTACGCGGAACCCTCGAGAAAATTTCTTCAGCAAAAGCTCCAGTTTCGCTTGACGACAAGTTATAGTTCACTAGTTTGCGCATCAAATCGGATGGTGAAGAAGCTTGCTTGGATAATCCAATCATGTATTGCACAATTGTGGGATGAGAATATCCCAGTACAGACATCAATTTATCCGATACCCATGTCTTCAGATTTTCATCACTTCCCATTGTATACAGAAACAAGGACTGCAAAATTCGATGCGGACTACAATGAAGTGATGAACTACGAACCTGTTCGAGCGTTCTGAAACGCTGCGTGTTGAGGAGAAGAAAAACGGGATGCTGCGGCAGTGGTGATTTGCGACCGGCGACGAAGGGGATGGGTCGTGGATGGAGCGGCGGCGGCTGGGTCGTGACTCGTGTGAGCGATGGCGTGCGGTGGAAGTTTCCGCGGCGTGCGGTGTGTCTAATATGAATGTTGCTATGTTTCGTGGGATTCAAGTCATTCAACGTGGAGTCTTTTGGAAACTTCAACTTCTTCTAGATTTTGGAACGTTCCCAATTTTCTCATTCTTAGAGGGTTGCTTCCTCAACGGGGCTTCTATAGCTATACTTTTTATGGGGATCAAGTTATTAGATCTATTATAATTAGTTATTATTATTTTTATGTTTATTTCTAGTTTGTTATTTAGATCTATGTTCTAGAATATTCTACTTTATATGATAGTGTCATAAGAGATATTATTTTCCTATTCAACAAAAAATAACATACAAGATATATTAGGGTTGTTTGGTATGTTGTTTAGTAGTATAAACTATGATGGTATAAAGTTTGATAACATTAGGTGGTGGTGGTGTGAAGGGTTGTGCGGTGACGGTAGTGGTGGTGATGGTGATGATGGTGGTAGTGGTGGCAGTTGTAGTAGTCGTGGTGGAGGCGGCGTTAATGGCGACGTTGCGACGGTGGATGCGGTAGAGGTGGAGGATGGTGGGTGATGGTCGTGGTGGGTGGTGGTAGTAGAATAAGACAACAACGCTCCTTTGTCCTTTGAGATCAATACGCCACACGCAAGTGAGAAGAGGTATTTTGTGATTGATGTAAAGCTAGATCTGAGCTTGCAACAATGGCGAAGACGCACACTGTGAAACAAATCAACATATACTTCATTTAGTGGTAAGCTAGAGAAAATGGTGGATCTGGACACTAATTTTGAGGCTTGATTTTGTTGCAGCTACACGTAATGGTGGATTTGGAGACTCTGGTTGTGGTGTTGTGGCCGTCATTCAGAAACTCAGAGTGAAAAACAAACGTAGAGAGAGAAAGGCGTACAAACGTCTCCCGAGTATCTTCTCCGTTTTTCACTCTTATTCAAGTAATCACGCATGCATGGGTTGTGGCTAAGTTATGTCATTGGGTAGGTACCTCGATATAGCCCGATAGCTTATTGGCATTTAAGAAGTATAGTTAACTCACATAAGATTCTTAGGTAGCATATATGAGGGGATATGATTCGATTACTTAGCAATTTCGAGACTTCTTTTATCAGATTCTTTAATCCCGCTTTATTGCTTTAGTTATTTTACTTGCATGGTCACAACAAACCCCAGATTTGATAATCTAGACAATGAGTTCCCTCTGAAGTTAGACGTTCATACCTTAGTCTCTTGGCTCAATTACTAGGACGCAATTCTTGTATTACTTTTGCGATCGAGTACACTTGCTCTTTTATGCGTGTTTGAAACGCAATATTACACCCATAGTTATTTAGCAATTTAGTTAGTTTAGTTAGTTGGAGGCTGTTTTAGTTAGTTGAGAGAGTTAGTTAACTAGTTAGAGAGAGGGTGAGGGGGAAAGAGAATACTATAAATAAGAGTGCTGGTGAGAGTATCATCATCTTTTTTGGACCATTTGGGATTGGGATTGGGATTTAGGGAGAGGTGCTTGGACTCTCGAATTAATCAGCAACTTTATGGTTTTCTATTCTTGATTAATACCAACTTTCTTCTTATTCTTGCCGGGTTATATCACACTTCTGAGAGATCGATTTGAATATGGCACTCACATTTCGCAATAGTAAAATGATTACAATAACAATATTTGTACACGGATTGGGATATTTTCACTCTAGCTACATGACATTGTCACACTTTAAGAGATATACAGTTGTACACAATAGGTGGGACTTATGCAAGAAACCTGATCCCTAAAATAGGATATTGTGTATATATGGTCATGTTATGAGCTAAACTGAGATGACTCATATTCTTTATGTATGTATATTCATGGAAACAAACTGTTCCCAATATGGTTAGGTGAGAAATAAACACTGCTGATCACAGAAAAAAAGGATGATGCCAATCTAGTGCTGCTTGCAACAGAGTGAGTTGTTGCTGTGAAAAGGATTGTGCTCTTCTAATCAATGCAACAAGTAACGAGTTCAAACTTCTTGATGGAGGTTTCCAGTCTCCAAAATGTTGAATTTGCAGAGAGGGCATGTAGCATTGATTAGCAGCCATTTGTCAATGCATGTGCGATGAAAATGGTGGTTGCAAGGAAGTTGTCTGAGTTCAACACCGTCATCATAGGCAGAAAGGCAGATACAGCATTCCTGTTATTCACCACAAACATTCATGTCAGAAGCGGGATTTGTTAACCATATTTGAATTTTGCAGTAGGAAAGTTGGGAAAGTGAGTGCACGATTGGGTCAGCTTCTATTTCGTTAGAATCAATTCTAGCACCTAAAAGCTACTCAGATAAACTTCTTACCAGAATTGATTTTGACTTTAAAATCAATTATAGTAGAATTCCCAAACATGCATAAGAATATACACGATGGTAGGCACAGGCGCACAGCATGCTAAGCATAAAACAAGTAATATGTCCCCAACTTGCAGAGGTGAAAAGTACAATCCATAACAATAGTTTACCATGCCACTGTTCAGATATGATTTTGAAGGTATCAAATGAGGAAAAGTTTGCACAAGAATTTAGCATGTTTGGATCAGCTTCTCTTTCAGTAAAGTCAATCATAGAACCTAGAAGATACTTACAAGCTTCTCCCCAAAATTGATTATGGCTTTAGAATCAATTGTAGAAGGATTTGTAAACATACACTTACTACAATTACATAGCTTATAGGTAGAAACTGGATTTAAATAACTGTTTCATGGATCATTTCACAATTGGCATTAAACACACATAATTTCAAAAACACACCTAGAAATGATTCATAAGCCTAGGCTTTAGGACCAAGCCATGAATAATTGCAGATACTGATAAAAACATGGTGTTTCAAAGCACAGCATTTTTTAAGATTACATAATCCTTATTTAATAAGTTAGGAACTTACTGCATCTTCTAAGGCAATAACATGCTCAGCAGCTGTATCACTGTCACATTTTGTCATTACTCCACTGGAAGATTCTTGGATATCGCCTTCTTTCTTAAATTCCTTTATCATTCTGAACTTATATTTTGGCAACTGGTCGATTTCTTCCTCGGTTGCCCCTTCCTGTTCCCACATAAAAGGTTAAATTAAGTCTGACAAAAGTTGAAAAAAGATTATGATAAGTGTAATTGCAAGAACGGGAATGGTAAAATTACAAATAAATTATGTTTGAACTCAGCTATGGTTAATGAATCAGTTAAAATTATAGGAATTCAGGTAGAGAAGGATAAAGAGGGCACAAAAATTGAATAATAAATAGAACATAATTGATATATGATGAGCAATGATGTTTACAAAAATATGACACACAACAGCTTTTGTACTTACACTAGATTCATGATACTAATTAAATAACACAAATGAATCATGAAATATGAAAACCATTCCTAAGAAATCACCAAGACAATATGAGCTAGTCTCTAGATATTCTAAGAGACTGTATTAGAATTTGGGAGGTTTGACTCTACCCCAAAAGCTAGTTCAAGAGGTGAGGATTGTCTTCCCATATATAAGGGTTATCTTAACCATATCTCTAGTCAATGCGGGACGTCTCAACACACGCTCATGGTTGGACATCTAGAGCATAGAATATGCAGGAATGAACATCTTCAGGTGGCTCATAGACGAGGGTGGTCTCCGCTAAATGGATATAGGATAGGCTCTGATACCATATTAGAATTTAGGAGGACTAAACACTAGCCCAAAAAACTAGCTCAAGCGGTGGGGATTGTCTTCTCATATATAAGGGCTATCTTGGTCATATCTCTAGTCAATGTGAGACTTCTCAACAGTTAGTAAAAGAACTTCAAATTTAAACCTTCAAGAGGAGACACTTCATACTTTGGTTGACGATGAAAATATCGGCCAGCAATAGCATAAAAGTTGGCATGAAATCACAGAGAAGAGTTAAACTAGGATGAACTTTAAAATGCACGGATTCTAACAACAAATAAAAATATACATAGTGCAATAACAAAAAACCTATAGTTCAGGATGGATATACTCCTAAATATGCCGCTGAAGCCTGAAAGCATTGAACTTTCTTTCTAACTGGCATGCTTTCATCAGAGTTGACTGTATTTCCCCATTACCAAATCACAGTGCAAAGTGAGAAATATAGTAAATACCAATTCAAAATTCGGAAGAATTGCCCACAATTCTTTGTAGATCTCCTATGGAAAAAAATTGAAAGAAAAACTATTTTTTACAGCTAATATATTTGAAGTTTCAAAGATACACAAGCAAGATGTATCAATTTCAACCATCAATTGGAAATTGGATTTTGCCTCTATTGCTACAGACTGACAATATTGACCACTGGCTACTTGTTTACAAAATTCAATTATATCTTGGAAATATATAGGTGCAAAATATCAATTATCTCAAAATAACCTCTAGGACAAACAATAAAATAAGGGAAAAGCTTATGTACTTGATCCGCCATCGCATACAAAAGAGCAAGTATGCACGGTAGACAACAGCAGACGGCAATGCCAATAAAACATGCAACAGCAGCACAGATCAGTACAATCACAACATCGAAAGCAAGAAACGTAATACAGAGCCTGCAGAACACAACATACAAGAGAGTTACATATTAGGCAAGGCATAATACGGGATGAATGCATAAAGATTTAAGAGAACAAATTAATCAATAGCTATTGTCCTATGTTCCAACTAACCAGTAAAGCTGAGGTGAATCCCTTGTCAAACTCTGGCCACCAGCAGTAACCCAGTAGAACCCAAGAATCCACCATATGAATGAAAGCATGGTATTTGCAGACTCAATGTGTTTCGTGATGCTGACAAAATAATGAACAATACAATTTATCAACTTGTGGTATAAAGTCAAAACCGTAAGGCTTCTATACTCAACCTTAAATGCTAAATATACCAAAGCATAAACTGCACTCACATCAAGACACTCTCAATTATCAGCATAATTAAGCGGTGAGGTCAAATCAGAAGGAGCAGAAGGGAGAAGTAATGAAAATTGACAATAGTATCAAGACATGCAATGCGTATATTGAATTATCAAAACCAACAACTGGCAATTTTCATTTCTACCCTCTCTGCTTCTTCCATCCACTATCACTCTAACCAAGCATGCCCCAAAATATGCTCCTTGCACATCGTCAAGGCACACAACTCTTCACATAAAGGAGGTAGGTGGGAAAAATTAGAGCCCAGCGAGAAGAAAACAAGATGTAACCAGCTGTTATCAGTTGGTGGAAACTGTATAGACTTGGAGTAATGTTTCCAGAAACCAAAAGTATGCACAGCATTATTATATTTCAACACCCAACTTCATTTTTTATTCCATGAAACCAGAGATTAAGAACCCGTTTGTATGCAGACCAAAGAGAACTTATTGGAGCCCAGTGCTTTTATTAGTAAATAAGCTTCAATAAGGGCTCTTGGGCCTCTATCCAAACACGCTCTAAAGCTATATCCTCGATCAAGGTACTGCTCCTAACTATTCATGAAGTTAGCATGAAATGAAAAAGTAAATTACTAAATGTATTATATATCTTGAAAATAACAAAGAATAATACTAAGAGGAAGTTTCACAAGGATTCAGAATTACTATGAATCAAAGGGTTCACCATCAAATGGGTTGTAAGTTGTAACAAATAGAAACAGGAAATCAAGTACCCATACTCAAAATGACATCTAATGTTGCCTTTTCACAATTTTACCTTCCCAGCTAACAAGTTTCCACCAATTATACTAATTTTCTACACAAAGGAAGAGAAATGCAAACTAATTAACCATCCACACAAAAAAAGGAGATAAACAACAAGAATATTGAAATTGAAAGAGGTGTACCTGTTTTCCTCAGTCTGGAGAAGCTGCTCTGAAGAACCATCACTCTCAGAACTATAACTCCATTGAATAGCAGCACTCTCCCATCTTCTATCATGCTCCAAACCAGATGAAGAAGAAAAAGAAGAAGAAGCCCCTAATTCCCTTCTTCTTTTTCTTCTGAATTCAAAGACAACACACACAGAGTGAAGCAGACCCTGCAACAAGTACCCAACAATCCACACCCTGAGGGGCACGCATGGCTCCTCCTTGGTGCTCACACCCAGCACGGTGGCCCCAATAGCAAGGAACACCAAGTTCCACGCCAGGTCCAGCGCCACCACCGGCTTCGAGTACGCCCACTCGCTCTGCCGCTCCTCCACCTCCTCAGCCGCCGCCTCCCGGACACGGACCGACGGCTCCCGCAGCATCATCCGCCGCCCGCTAGCCTGCCGGAAGTACCTTGCGGCGGTGCGGAGAGGAGGAGGCGGCGCGCTGCGGAGGAAGCGGCGGCTACGGAGGAGGAACGGCTCGGAGTCGACGGTGGCGGCGGAGGAAGAAGGTGGGTTTGAAGTGTGCATTTTGAAGTGGGTTTGGTGGAAAAAACAGTGGATTGAAAGAAACTAAAAGATGGATCTTTGATGAGTTCTAGTGAATTCTTGAGTGCTAAGAAATAAGTATCACCCTGATTTGGATAAAATATTACTACTACCTACACCCTCTTCTCACAAAACATGTAATTTTTTTTATAAACGTCGGGTACTGGCCATCCTTGGTATGTCGGTAGATTCGGGATCTAGTTACAGTTAAGATTCATCATCCCTTCCCTAAAGTGTATTGTGTGGGGATCGAATCCAAAAGCTCGCCTGCGTTGCCAACTGAACTACTTTTCTTGGGTCAGAAAACATGTAATTAAGAAAATATGTAATTAATGTATTGATTTTTAAAGAAAGAATAATGGGTTGTGTAGGTCATTTTGGTATAGAGAAATGAGAAGAGAGCATATACAAATTATAATTGAAATATATGATGTGAAGTGATAAAAAAAGGAAATGAGGAAATAAAGGGTGTTCTCAAGGTTTATGTATTGTTTGGCGGTATGAATTCATTTGAAAAGATGTTTGGTAAACGGAAATATTTACTTTTGAAATTTAATGGTGTCTTATATTATGAGACACCAAGTAGGAAAAGGCTACACGACATGCACGCTTCGGTTAATTGTATATCTTTAACTCTATGTGTTCGACTTTTTCACTTTGATTGCAATCTTCTATTGGATATTTCTTTGTTGGTTTCATCTAAATTTGTGTCGTGCCAAATGACTTTGCTCGAGTAGGAAAAAGCTATCTAGCACGCCACAAGTTCAAATGAAACCAACTAAAAATAGATTCAATGGTTTGATATATATATATATATATATATCGAAGATTGCAATTAGAGAGAAAAAGTCAGACACATAGTGTTAAAGGATATGCAATTAATTGAGCCATGCATGTCGTGCAGTTAAAGGGTTTATCTTTCATTGCTTTCTTTTGAAATTATGTCGTTCTAAATAGCTTTATTTTACTAAGTATGTCTCTAAATGATCTTATAATTAGGGAGTGATTCATATAATCATGATGGATCTGAATTAAAAAAAAATGTGAAGTGTGAACTATCTTTTCTTTTTTAAAATATATTCTTTTTCAAAATGAGATAAAATTTAAGAAATTGTATATTGAGTCAGAAATGATGGGGCTTGCTAATTGCTATTAGGACATTTTATCATTTATTATTAAAGGATTAAATATATTTTTTTCTTAGGAAATGTTTTTTTTTCAAATATTTTAAAATTAGTGTAATTTTTATCCTTTTGGTCTTAATGGCAAAAGAACCAAACCAAATAAAATAAAAGATACAAAGAGGACATGAAACATTATTACTACCCATGTTCCTTATTAACTGTCCACTTTGAAGACTTTAAAAAAAATTGTTCACTTTGAAGAAAATAATTTGTTCATATATAACTGTCCACTTAGCATTTCAAGAGAACATTAAATGATGTTTTTTCATATATTATCCTTGTGGGAGTAATGAACGAGGAAAAATAAAATTACATTACATAGGATAAAATGGGAAAATAACTAATACTTTTCTCAAAATTAACAATATTAATTAAGCTCTTTAATATGTGTGTTTCTTATTTTTTTCGGATAGTTAAATAGGAACAGAGCTGGGGGGAAGGGTAGCTCACTTGGTGAGCTAAGGGAATGAAGGGATTTGCAGGGTGAAGGGTCAGGGTTCGAATCCTGGTGAATTAACTAATTTACTAACAATTACTCCCTCCGGTCCTATTTATAAGCAACAAAAAAAAAATTCACATAGTTTAAGAAATGTAGTTAAACTAGATAAAATGCATTAAATTTGTCTTAAATTAAAATGAACTTCCAAAATTACCCTTTGTTATTAGTGTTGGAAAGTGGAAAAGAGAGAGAATAATTAATGAGACACATTTTACAAGTTAGAATTAATAAGGGCATCATTGGAAAAAATTAATTAATATAACTCAAACTTTCATTTGGTTCTTATAAAAAGGACCAAGATTTTTCTTCTCTTTCATGCTTATAAATAGGACCGGAGGGAGTAACAATTAACTTGACGTATATAAAAAAAAAGCAAGAGAGCAATGTTCCAAGCTAATTACATAACAAATTATTTTTTGTATGTAGTCTTCCAATATAAACTCTCCTGCAAAATGCTGAAACAACATTAGATGAAAACAACTTTAGAAACGCATCATTCACGGTTTCAATATAATAATTGGCTTGATGTATACACAATCCTCTATGACGACTATTAGGCTAATTTTTCACAATTTATTGGGCTCTTATACGGCAAGTTCCAAAGAAAGGTTGTGGCAATTTTACGGTTTTCAATTAGATTGTCACTTTTTTTTAACTAATTAGATTGCCACTTGGATGGGTGCGAAATTATATTATCTTTATGAATGGTAATTTATGTATCCTCTCTCTTAGAAAGAATTAAGACAAACTTGGTTTTGGCTCAAACAAATTAGGTTTTCAATTTTTAATTTGTTAGGGGTACTCATTATACCTTTTTTTGTAGTGATTTTTTCTTGGCATATAGAAAAAGATATAAATTAAAAAATTAAAATAATCTTGGACTTTTAAAGAAAATAACCAAGGATTATAACCACAATATGTAAGGTTGAGGTTTGATCATCACCTATGAAAATAAAACACATTTTGTGATATGTCGTTTATCACTAATTATAAATACTTATGTTGGAGAATTAATCACTGTTAAACAAAAGATTACCGAAACATAAAAGACAGCTTGAAAAAGAATTAGAAGAAATTATTCTGTACGAAAATGAAAAAAACGTGTCCATTCAAGATTTGTATTTTTTAAATTTTTGGTCTAAATACAGAGCTCAATTCCAATGACCCAAAAGTGGATTCTTTGGGCACAAGGAACTGAATTTGTCAAGGTGCTGCGTGACGGGAATTCATAGGAAAAACGTTGAATTTGATATTATTGAGGTTGAGGTTTTTAACATTTAACGAACAAACAAACAAATGGGTCATTCAGTAGGCAGCAACGGTCCCGAATAGATAACATTTATACGCATAACCCATTACTTAATTCTCTTAATAATCTTAGGACGTAAATGAAGAATATATTCGATGTACAAAAAATGAATATATTGAATTTATTTATTTTTTTTATATTAAAAGAAGAAGAATGAGTACTATAAATATTAATTAATATGATTAATTAAGAGGTATGATAGGAGTTGAGTACTACTACTAAACAATTTTTATGAAAAGTATAATATTAATTATCTCATTTCTTGTGCCGGAACATTAAATAATTAAAAAATATTAATTATCTCAATTCTAAATTTCTAACTGATTAACGGTGTAAAATTTTATCAAAATTAACTCTTTTTTTATGAGCATAATTATTCGTAATGGAAAAAAGAAAAACTAAAAAAAATCATCATATATATTTGCAATAATACTTTGTTCACATATTATTTTCACGTTCATCTTGATGAAATATGAAGAAAAGATATAAAAATAAAAGATATAATATGTGATAGAAATGAAAAGAGAGATAGCGAAAAAAAAAAGAATGAAATTGAGAAGATAGAAAAAAAAATGAAATGTGAACAAATAATATTCATATATTTTGTAGCATCAAAATGACTCATCCAAATGCAGATAGTTTTTTACTTTTTTTAGTCTGCTTGTTATGCTGGTGCACCCATTAGCCGTGGCTGAATGAAGACTCTGATGAAAGAAGGTTGTAACAACAAGTGGTTATGCACAAGTTGGACTCAAAAGTTCTGGCCTTTTCTCACAACCCATGTCTCCCTTTCAAGCTTATGCGATTTCTCAGTTCAATACAAACCACAGTTGCTGATTCTTACCAATCTACGTTCCATTCCAATCAGCTACTTAATGGGCTATCAAAATCTGGAAGAATCGACGATGCCCGGAAACTGTTTGACAAAATGCCTCAAAGGGATGAGTACTCTTGGAACACCTTGATATCTGGTTATGCTAATGTGGGAAGATTGGTTGAAGCTAGAGAGCTTTTTGATGGGTTTGATAATAGGGGTTCTATCACATGGTCCTCACTCATATCTGGGTATTGTAGATTTGGGAGTGAAGCTGAAGCTTTTGACTTGTTTAGGAGGATGAGGTTGGAGGGTCAGAAACCCAGCCAGTTCACTTTAGGAAGTGTTCTGAGGAAGTGTTCAGCATTGGGTTTGATCCAAAATGGGGAAATGGTTCATGGGTATGTGGTAAAGAATGGATTTGAATCCAATGTGTTTGTTGTCACTGGCCTTGTTGACATGTATGCAAAGTGCAAGCACGTTTCGGAAGCTGAGATTCTCTTTAAGGGGTTGGACTTTGATAAGAAAAATCATGTCCTGTGGACTGCCATGGTTACTGGTTATGCTCAAAATGGCGATAGTCATAAGGCAATTGAGTTTTTTCGTTATATGCGCGCGGAAGGGGTTGAGTCCAATCAGTTTACTTTTCCTACCATATTGACAGCATGTTCTGCTGTTTCATCTAATTGTTTTGGACAACAGGTGCATGGTTGCATTCTACGGAGTGGTTTTGGATGCAATGTATATGTTCAGAGTGCGTTGGTTGATATGTATGCAAAATGTGGAGATTTAGGTAGTGCAAAAAGGGTATTAGAAACTATGGAGGATGAAGATGTTGTTTCGTGGAACTCTCTGATAGTTGGGTGTGTGAGACACGGATTTCAAGAGGAAGCTCTGCTCTTGTTTAAAAATATGCATGCAAGAAATATGAAGATTGATGATTATACATTCCCATCTGTCCTGAACAGTTGCATAGTGGGTAGTATCGATGCAAAATCTGTTCACAGTTTGATAATTAAAACTGGATTTGAGAACTATAAGCTTGTTAGCAATGCTCTTGTTGACATATATGCCAAGATTGGGGAGTTGAACTGTGCATATGCAGTGTTTGAAAAGATGCTTGAGAAAGACGTGATCTCATGGACTTCCCTTGTAACTGGCTATGCACAAAATGGCTCCCATGAAGAATCCCTGAAGATTTTTTGTGACATGAGAGTTGCAGGGGTAAGTCCGGACCAATTTGTTGTTGCAAGTGTTTTGAGTGCCTGTGCAGAACTAACTGTTTTAGAATTTGGTAAACAAGTGCATTCAGACTTTACTAAATCAGGCCTTAGATCATCACTGTCGGTGGATAACTCTCTTGTATCCATGTATGCAAAATGTGGATGCTTGGATGATGCTGATACCATTTTTGTTTCGATGCAAGTTCGGGATGTAATCACTTGGACAGCTCTTATTGTTGGTTATGCACAGAATGGTAAGGGAAGAGACTCCTTGAGATTTTATGATGCTATGGTTTCAAGTGGCACAAAACCAGATTTTATCACATTTATAGGATTGTTATTTGCTTGTAGCCATGCTGGTCTGGTGGACGATGGTCGCTTGTATTTTCAACAGATGAATGATATTTATGGAATAAAACCTGGCCCTGAACACTACGCATGCATGATTGATCTTTTCGGACGCTCAGGGAAGCTGGACGAGGCGAAAGAATTACTTAACCAAATGGATGTAAAACCAGATGGAACTGTATGGAAGGCACTCCTTGCTGCTTGTAGAGTGCATGGAAACTTAGAGCTGGGAGAGAGGGCAGCTACAAATCTTTTTGAGCTGGAGCCGATGAATGCTATGCCTTATGTTATGTTGTCTAACATGTATTCTGCAGCTCATCAATGGGACGATGCTGCGAAAATTCGACAGTTGATGAAGTCGAAAGGAATAGTTAAGGAGCCTGGATGCAGTTGGATTGAGATGAATAGCAGAGTGCATACCTTCATTTCTGAAGATAGAGGACATCCAAGGGAAGTTGAGATCTATGCCAAGATTGATGAAATTATGATAAGGATTAAGGAGGCTGGTTATGTTCCAGATATGGGTTTTTCTTTGCATGATTTGGATAGAGAAGGAAAGGAGGCTGGTCTTGCCTATCATAGTGAGAAACTGGCTGTTGCTTTTGGACTACTTGCTTCTCCACCAGGTGCACCAATTCGGATATTTAAGAATCTTCGAGTTTGTGGAGATTGTCATTCTGCTATGAAATATATTTCAAAAGTTTTTACTAGGCATATCATATTGAGGGATTCAAATTGTTTTCATCATTTTAGAGAAGGGGAATGTTCTTGTGGTGATTACTGGTAGGATTTTTTTAATCTTAATATTAGTTCCCCATCCAATTTCAAGGGGGAACTGATACATGTGATGTGACTATTATTCCAAGCTTTTGGAACTTTGTTACACAAAATATGCTCCTTCTATGCGGGATATCAGAGCTAACTTTGATACTTTTCAGTGCATGTTTGAAAATCACTCTACATTTACAACTGACTCTGAAGGTAAAATCAATTTTGGAGATAAGCTTGTGAGTAGTTTCTGAGTGCCAAAATTAATTATGAGGAAAATGAATCTTGCATAGAGAAATGAATCTTGTTCAAGAATATTTTTTTTTTTTGATAAAAGTTGTTCAAGAATATTAAGAACGGTTGACCAAAGGAATTTTTTTTTAAAAAATAAGTTAATATTTGATAAAGACATGTATTTAAGATGGAGGAAGCAAAACCACACTTTATTTTGAATTGAAATTTGAAGCATTTTTTTTTATATCAGTAATTTGAAGCATGTACAAATGGAGGTAATATTTTCTGATTTCCTTGTCCCCATGAGCATTTTATGGCTACCAAATGATGACAAACAAGATCTTACATGTGATAGTTTGTTTCTTCAAATATTGCATGATAATTTAGCCAACAAAGCTAAGGGAGAATTTGTTTGCTATCCATTAAATATTCCATTCTTTATTTAGAGTAGCTTTGCTGAACTGCATTGTTTTTTCTAGTTTGTAGCTGCTGCCACTACCAGCAAAAGTAGTTTATCAATTGACAGAAAAACATTCTCAATTAATGGAAAGAAATTTCCCAAATTGTACAAGTCTTCCTGGTTACCAAAATTTACCATGTCTCTTCTAACGAGAATGGTTTCTTATCTTCCCAACAACTATAAAAGTCAGTTTATCTCATGATTACTTGGACATGCTTTAAGATTAAAAAATAAACCAAAACAAAGCTCTTCTTACATATTGAATTTAAAGCCCGTTTACATTATAAACAACTGATTCTCAAACAGCACACTTTGCTCCTTATGGATTGGGCATTGAGTGATTGTCACCTTTCTTGTATGAAAGGAAAAGGTGAAAAATGACACAAGTATTGGGTCGGTCTAGCCTTTCTAGTAAACTATTGGAAAATTGATTCATTTCCAATATGTATATCAAGTTCACTGGAGGTGCTTGCTAATCAAGTTCATGCGGAGCTTTAAACAATGTAGAACTGTAATTTACAATGACTTGGCAGGAACATGCCTAATAAAGAAATGAAGTTTTTTTTCCTTAGAAAAAAAAAAAAGAAACAAAATATAGATACAGGGGTGGAAAGATGCCTACTCATCTGATGATTCCACATACATGTCCCTTTTGAGGACCAAAACAGATGAACTATATGAAACATGGGTAAAGAATTGTAAGAACTCATTAAGTTATAAAATGGAGGCATACATCAATCATAAACTACTTAAAAAATTGGATGCAACCTTGTCACAAGGAAAGTCCTACTTCATCCATGTGATTGTCATCTGCAGGTCCTTGTTAAAGAGGTTACATGTTTTTCGAGTTTCATGAGTTGTATAGTCATAGCTTGTGCAAGCTTGGATAGCAGAGACCTGGACAGTTAGAGAAGGTAGCATTGCCAGTGTGGTTATCTATTCATCCAAAAACTCTACAGTGCCCTCAAGAACTCGCATGCTCAGGAATGAGACGCCGGCGCAACTCGTCGGGTGCGCCTGCCAGTTCTGCATCATTTATTTTAAATGTAAGCAATGGAAAATATTGACTTCAACTGATGAAGGTAAGTTTATCACCACCCCCTTACCTTGAGCTGAGAAATCAAACAAAGGAGGAAGAACTCGCCCGTTCGGCAAGCTTACATTGGGCTCTCGCAGAGCATCAAAGAAGGGGTGTGCACATGCATCCAACTGTAAACAATAGATAATCATCAACACAACTCAAATCTTCCATAAATTAGTATCAATTTTCAAACAAATTAACCATCAAGTGTAAAGTTGGTCCATCTTCATGCCTTTATCTGTGTGCATGCAAGTATACATCCAGAAAGCAAGTGTAGTGTGACTGAGGCCCCTTTTAGAATAGCTTATTTGAGCTTATCTTTAAGCATAAGTGTTTATGAAAGTGTTTGAGAGAGCTTATGTAAATAGCTTATGTCCTAACTCTAAGCTGTTTTGAATTTATTTTCATAAGTTGCTCATATTAGCTTATAAATAAGCGTTTATACCCACTTATAACTTATTTTGAACTTCTTTCAGTAAGTTTCTTAAAGTAGCTTATGTCAATACAAAAGGTAACATTGATAAAAGCAAATTAGCTTTCTTACAGCAGAGCATCGTAGATTAGGTGAATACTGAAGCATTCTTGACACAAGATCCACTGCTTCAAGAGGCACCTTTTTGTGAAAAACCTGTATATTACCAACTCACTCAGATTTCTGATTGGAACTGTTTAAATGACAAATTGCATACTTTAGGGAAAAGTGAGCAAAGAGCTGCTAACCTTGTGCCACGGGTGTGCTTTAATCTGAGGAAACTTAAATTCGGTGTAATTTGGGTTCATGCACTTTATTTCTTCTCTGGTTGGTGTTCCCAAGATCTGTAAGACATTATCACACTCAGATTGTAGAACCAAAACTACCTAAAAGAGTGTAACTTCCAAGAAAAAGCTTATAAAGCAAAAGAACAAGAAATTTTACCTTAATGATCTCTACTAATTGATCAACCCCACTATCTCCAGGAAACATTGGCTGCAAATAACACAATAATCATATGTAAGCATCAATCTAAAAATGTGCCATTTATTCAGAGGCCGCCATGAAATCATCTCATAAGGAAAATATGTTGTACAACTTCACTTCTACAACAGTCAACAAGTGCATTACATTTTACTTCTTGCAGGGCTTGCTAAAGAAATAAAAGCCACAGGATTAAATGAGTACTCACGAAAACTACTGCCTATAGAGCAGTGTATTAAATAGCAAATATCATCCCAAAAATGCAAAACCAATTATGAATGTGTTTGGTTTCTCGTTGGGAAACACCAGAATCAATTCTGGTATAGTAAATCAATTCTGGATGAAAATGTAGGTGTTGGGAGTCATTTTGGAGAATTGATTTCAGACCCCATTTTAAATTCTGGTAGTAGCTAGGGAGAGTAACTTCTACAAACATTTGAGATTTTACAACTGAACTTCACAACATTACCCAACACAAATGCTGATCCAAACATGCACTAAGAATTCTCTCACACAACATGGAAATATTGACATTCTGCTAGTGATATTAGAGCTAACTTTACACTCAATATATGAGAGAGATAAGGAATTCATATAAATTCTCACCTGTCCTAGAAGAAGCTCAGCCAAAACACAACCAGCAGACCAAATATCAATAGCAGTTGTGTATTCTGTTGCCCCAAATATAAGTTCTGGAGCTCTATAATACCGCGAGCATATGTATGATATGTTGGGTTCACCCGGAACCTAAAAGCGCAATAATATCATAAGCTCAAGCACATACTCCCGTACAATTTTCAAATCAATAAAGAAAAAAAAGGAACATACCAGCATTTTTGCACTCCCAAAATCACACACTTTCAACTGATGAGTCTGGGGATTAACCTGTGATATGCAACTATGTCAGTACTTTTGGTAGTATAAAGAAGGCTTCTAAGCGCTATGCATTAAAATCATCATTATCAAGATCTGCTAAATCCTTTCACATGATGTGAATCACAAATTAAAAGATAAGTTGCATAGCTTAATTTGTGGTCTAGAACTTACAAATGCCGCACCAATACAAGATTTAAGGTTTAGCAAGCATATGAATTGATGCTATAAATGATATTAAGCATCAGACTAGAATGGTCATTGCTTAATTTGTGTTTGCATAATTTATAGTTCACATAACAAGGAAATTGAAAAGAATAAAAATCTTACCAATAGATTTTGGGGTTTGATGTCACGATGACAAACTCCAATTACACGATGCAAATAATTTAAACCGCGACATATCTACAAGAGAGATTTGTCATGATCATCAATCAATAACAATACAAAAATAACATGTTTAAAATAAATACCCAGAATTCTAGATTACCTGGTAAGTATACAGTTGCACATAAATGATAGGCATATGTTGGTGCATCCTGACATATTGCTTTGAAACTCTGTAGACAGTTTCAGGTACATACTCCAAAACTAGGTTAAGGTACAACTCATCTTTTTCGGCCGTTGAATAGAAACAGTGCTTTAGTTTAAGAACGTTTGTGTGGTCAAGCATGCGCATAACCTGGAGCTCCCTGTTCTTATATCTCTTGTCTTGCAAAACTTTCTTTATCGCAACCGCTTCACCAGTTTCAAGGCATTTAGCCTACAGTATATTCAAGGAATTGTGGATAAGCAAAGAAAGTAACTTGTCAAGCCCATAGAACAGTGAAGTAAAGCATGAAACCTAGCATGTAAAGAAATACTGCAAACAAATATAACTACCTGATAGACAACGCCAAAAGAACCGGTACCAACGACACGTTCCGCCATGTATGAGATTGTCTGAGCAAATAAAAGCTAAAGTCATCAAATGCACATTTTGTAAAGCCACTAATACAATTTATTGAGTCAATGACAGAATATGATAAAAGTTCTTAATAAAACAAATACTTTATATAGTGCATGTTTGGAATCTCGTTCAAAAACCACGGTGAAGTCAAAATCAGGTCTGGAAACTCGTTTTGTCCACCATAAGATTTAAGAGTGGGGAAGTAGAATGACTCCTAATGAACACATTAGAACATTACCCGCTTTGGTTGTCCATCTCGACCTCCAATAGCAGTTGTAATTATTTGACCCGTTTCTGTTCCACTACCGTTCACAACAGTTGCCTCAATATCCTGCACACAGCAGGTCCATTATCAGTTCCAAAAACAGATTGTATTTATAAGTATTTATGAATTATCAGTGTTTTTAGATTTATAAAAGTTTCAAAGTGATGACTAAAAAAATGGAAGTATGAAAGTAAGGAAAATGAATGGCAAAAATACCTTTTCATTGCTTTTTGGTTTATCGTCTCTAATTTTCGTTTCATGTAATTCTTTTGGAAGCTGATCATGACCTGACTTATCTATTCTAGCCACCGTCGAAACATTGGATTCAAATGTGCCAGCAGTAGTTTCTTTTGATGCACTTACATCCTGCTCATGATCTCTGTCACATCTCTCAACAGGATTACATTCCACAATGACCTTTTCTTCAGCCTCTTGGTCATACCTAGTTCTTCTCGTAGTAGAATCCCCTCCCTGAAATGAAACGGGATTTAGCTAATACATATTGAAAATGCAAATTGAATTCCAAAGTGCACAACATTTTCCTCACTTGCCTAATTGATTTAGGTTGTCACATTGAACTCTGACCATAATTAAATTTATAGTGCAATGACAATGAGTCCATGACCAATAATCAATCAAACAACTAGGACATTACTCAATCGACAGGATTCAACACCAGATTGCAAACAAGTAATACAACTTAGATTTAGGTTTCAACTGTAACACCTGTTTCTAAAACTTATCAGGGTATGTTTATATTTCCGCCGGCGCACATTCTAAGACAGTTTGAATGTGCTTTTTGCCAATCCATGTCTCATGTGTCATTGGAGCGAATGTGTTTTTGGCCAGCTTGAACGTAAATACAAACACACACTCAATTATCATCTTATGATTTTTGGTAAGATTTGCACTCTCAACAGCACACCATGTCAAACACAAACAAAGCCTGTGCTCCCATTAGCCAAGAAAAATCAGTAGACTTCAATCCACAAATGTGTAAATAAAACAACAGCAAATGAGACACTTTGTGAATCAGAACACAAATAATAAGAGATTCAGATCATACAGATTTTGAATTAAAGCAAAAACAGGAAAAATGGTGAATACAATGAAAAATAACACCAGCAAATGGATGCTAAAAGCAAGAACCAAGGAACAAAATACAGGAAATTCAAAAAAATGTTCATAACAAGATTACTTTAAAAAAATTATGAAAGAAATATCTTAACAAGTAAAACATTCCACATTTCCCAATGACCAAGACCATACAACATAACATTTATTTCTTCCATTTTCCCAGCTACCAAACAACAACCAAAAATGTATAAAAAGAAAAACAAATCCCTCCAACAATGACAAAAATTCAAACTTTTAGAGTTATGGATCAGAAAGATGTTAAGCTTACAGGATCTGATGAAATGGAAGTCCTCCCAGAAGCAATGCTCTTCAACCTTCTCATCATGTTCATATCTGCTGCTAATTCCAACTTCCACAACACAACTCAATCCACACAAAAAACACCCTCAAATCCACCCCCCAAAAACCAAAATCTTTTTTGTCAAAAAGGAAAAGAGAGAAACACAAAGAAGAGAGAAAAGAATGATGTTTTCTCTCTCTGGTTTCTCTTCCTCTTCCTCTGCAAACCAAAAAAATTGGACAAGAAAATGAGATAGAAAATGGTGACCCTATCAACAAAACACAGATCTTATGAACCCACTTTTTCCTCTCTAAAATTCAGGAACCACCCAGGTGGGTATTTTAAATTTTTTTATTTTTTTAATAATTAATTAATGAAGCTCATAATTTTCAATGGTCAAACTTCCATCAATTCCAATCATTCCACCTTCAAAGTTTGTACCTCAGTCAAACGTGAGATCCTGGCTGTTGAATAGTCATTGGTGGAGATTGGACGGCTGAGATCTCCTAGTTTCAGACACAAAACCAGGTGTTTTGGTGGGTTGGAATTACCGAAGTGCCCTCGGAATTTTGTTGTCATTACGAGAAAGGGATCTTCGGACAGATATGAGATATAAACGGAATATTCGGTGGCTTTAAGGTTTGAACATGTTTTGACGACGAATCATGCGACATTTTAGGACTGAAATGGATTGTGGGATAAAAGCGACGCAATTTAGTTGAGAGAATTTCTAAGAAAGGAAAGTGCCAAGACAAAACTAGAATGTAAGAATTTATCCACTTACTATCTTTTATGAGAATTTCTCTTACTTTTTTTTATAAGTTTGACTTGGATACTGTTATAGATATATTCATTTAAATGATGAAATCCATTATAAAGACCTTAACAAACAAAGCAAATTACTTTATGGATTGAGAAATAAAATTGTTTATACTGTACTCAATTAAGTTGAGTTAATTAAGCTTTTTTTTCATTGTATATTAGACGGATTTGGATCCCTCATGTGTTAATTCTCACATGATTATGTCATGTGAAGATTTGAGCATTAATTCTATTTTAATGAAATTTGAGCCCTTAATGGATATATAGAGAGAGAAAATTAAAATTGAGCGAGAAATAATATTGACTATTAGATTTAATTTAAAAAGGAATTAAAAGTTCAGGTCTTACACATAACATGGTCATGGGGGATTAACACATGAGAGAATCTAAATGTTGTATTAGACGAAATTTGAATTTTATCACTCGCTTGAATAAAGTTTGGATTAAATATCTAATATTTGAGAAATACCCCTTTTTTGGTTCTTGTCGAAGGTGGTGGTCTCGTGATCTTGTCAAATAACCTTATTAGAGTGATATGGAAATAAGTCAAATAACACATGTTAAAAATGAGGCTGCCTTATAATTTCCTTTGCTTTACTTTTTACAATTCCATTTCATTAAAATTAACTTAACACTACATTGAACCCAAATTTCTAAAATAATAAATCCAATCTACTAATCTAATTGAAGATAACACTAAATTAAACACATCTAAGAGTTAAACACACTACAAAATTAAAAGAAAAAACTCTTCATCTTCTCCATTTTTAGGGTTGTGTTTGGCAATTTTATCAATTCTAAACATCCAACAAATCTCATCATTTTAGTGATGATATATAATTTCTTCAATACTACAAATAGTATTAGTGACGCTTTTTAATGAGGTCACTATTACGAATAATATTAGTGACGATTTTTAATTTAGTCACTATTATGAACACTATTAGTGACGACATAAAAAGGTCACAAATAACATATGTTTAGTGACAAAATAAATAATCGTCACTAAGGGATGGTCACTAGTAGACATATCTCTTATAGTGCTCTCACTCTCTCTAGCTCACTGTCATCTCCCTCTCGCTCCCCCCTTCCCCCACTTTTCACTTAGACTGTGGCGAGTCACAACCCCACCTCCATCTTCCTACCCTCCATCTTTTTGGGTACAAGGAAAAACATATGTTCGAAGCAAGAAACCATAGACCTAGCATCCCCATGAGAGTAAGGTAGAAAGAGGAGAAGTCATATATCTTCATTTTGCTATATTCGTTCTATGCTCTTCAGCCTTCTCCTTGAGATCTTCTCATGCTTTTAAGGACCGTAGAAATTCATCAAAGGTACCATCTTTAAGCCTTTTGAAGCATGAGAGACCCAACAATGGTGATGATGAAGGACCATGGGCATGAGGAGAAGAAGAAAAGCTGGTCTTTTGGGCTTGTTCCCAACTGCAATGGGTTTAGCAAACCGTTTAGGCCTAATAACGTTGTAAAGAAGATTCATTAGATTTTAAAATGTGTTAAAGATGATTAGATTTATTCAATAAAGTAAAATTTCTTTAATGAATAGTTTTTTTTTTTTGTAAAGTTCTTTAATGAATAGTTAACCACACTAATTATCTGTTTAAAAATAAATAATTTTTTTAAAATTAAATTAGTACTGATGTTCATTCGCACATTTCTTTTAATTTTTTGTCTGTACAAGAACTTTTCACTTACGAAAGATAATCATTTTTCGGGAATAATTATGTTTTTTAATTTAATCATTCTGTGAGAATAATTGGGATCACTATATGATAACTAATAATTATAATAAATGATTCCTTACTTTCTTTTATTTTTTGATGTTCAAAATTTATGTTCAACAATTTATCATTCCATGAGAACATTATACGATGATAGGCCTAAACGGTTCATTGCAGAAGAAGTTTCTTTGGGCCAAGTAACTGTAGAAGTAAACCAGCCACTAGCTAGTTATAGGCCTAAACGGTTTATTGCACAAAAAGGACAGTACGCAGGCTTCAGAAGAGGAAAACCCAATTCAATATAAGATACAAAGCCCCATATATACCAAAAACTAAATATTAGGATCATAGGAGAGAGAGAGAGAGAGAGAGATGCGAGTATGAACATTTATTTTGAAAAAGACAGTGAAGGTTCACAAAAGAAAAAAAAGAGGTTCCTGAGGAAAATCAATTCCTATATATTAAAAATAGTTAAAAATTTCTTATGCACGATCATTTTTTTTTCATTTTGTAAATATAAAATAAATTAATGTCAACTTAAATCTAATTTTGTGAATGAAAAATACTGAATTTTAAGCCTTCCCGCAGCACTAATCCTTGCCAGCCAGTATTTAGCACCTTCAACAAACAAAAATGGGGGAATTTAATGTTAGAAAATATATATATATGAGTTTAATGGATATGCACTGACAGTGTAAAATAGTTTTACACAGTCATCCAATCAAAGCATGCCACATAGGAGAGATAATTATATTTGACTTTAATTTTAATTAAAAGAATAAGATATTTTCTGATTTGGCGGAATTCAATTGGATGTCTGTGTAAAACTATTTTACACTGTCAGTGCATATTCATTAAACTCTATATATATTATGTGTCACTATTTGATTGAATTTTTTTTATGGTATTTCTTAATTCATCCGCCTCATACTTGGGCCAACTTGAACTATACTGAGTACTCATGGCTAGCGGACAGTGGGAGATCTTGAGCAAATTGAAAAGGTTCGGGACCATTGAGATTGAATGGCCTCAAATCAAAACGAAGAAATGAGCGCCACTGAAATTGTTGTCAAACTTTTAAATGGTGATGTTCCGGTATGAAACCTTCAACTTGGGCTAACAAACTGAGAGCAAGCGAAGTAAATGAAAACTAACAAAATTGCGTGAAATGATAGGTCTCTGCCGCTTGGGCGGTCCTCTTTTATTTATAGCTTGGGTTTTGATCCGGTTGGATCATGGGTTACCCGGCCCATTTAATACATAGTTTGGTGAGCCCAATTACTAAATACATTGATCAGCCCATACCAGACCACAAGCCCTCAAGACACTAAGGCTTAGTATAAGGCGAATGTGTCTTTAATAAGCCCTCAACCACTAGAGCCCTCATGATGTAATTAAAATGGGTGTATAAATCATAACATATGTTCATTTAAATAAAAGTAAATAATAATAACCACGTCAGACCAGCTCTTTCCTCTTCTCCTTTTCTTGCGTGTTGAACCTAATCTGTCAAATCTCTGAGCCTATTACCTGCTACGCCCTCACTGTAGCAAGAATCATCATTGCTTTACCTGCTACAATTACATCAACAGATATCCACAAATATTTTGGAACTTGAGCCGCAACATTACCGCGTCTTCAAATCCCACTGACATAATTACCATCATGAAAAATAAATACCATTAAAAGCACATAAAATAAATTCAAACACAAAAGGTTGTGTCGTTCCAATGACTCCTGAAGCGTCATGACTGCCGGACTAAAATGTCCTTTCCACTTGACTTTTACAGTGAATCACGTCCGTTTAAATTCAAATCCTTGATCGACGTGTCCTTCTAATATGAACATCACACCTGACCCTTGAATATCCCTATGTAAGCACGCGTCCACTCATCTGGTAATTAATTTACCTTTTCATCTCACCCTTTCACCTTTCCTTACCCCTCTATATAAAGTCCCAAACTTTCCCCTTTTCTTCACACCCTCTCTTTCACATTTCTTACTCACATCATTCCCTTTGATCACTCACACCAGTACAACCCTTCTGTTTTCCTACCGAGTTTGCTCAACATTCAACGCTTCTCTCTGCACTCATCATCAACATTCCCAGAAATCGTCCAAGCTTTCCATCTTTCACAGGTAAACTTCACCCTCTTTCCTTCTCTAATGTCTGCGTTTTCAATTTTGCATTTGAACTTGAACTTTTAGCCTCTTATGAACATCTTATCCTACTAAACCCAGAAACCTAACAACAATGTGCTACATTTCCACCCAGAAATTCAATGTTCCACATTTCTACCCAGAAATTCAAACCTGACTTCCCTCTTCATCTCATATTTTGAAACTTTTCCTTTCAGGAACCTTTAAAAATGGCTACCAAACGTACTCGTAAAGAAGCTTCTGCCTCCACCACTCCACCTTCCGCTGATTCTCTATGGGTTTCCAGCAAAATCAAAAAACAACTTTCTAAAATTTGTACCCCAAAGGATGTCATTGATTTAGTCACCAAATATAATTTTAGGAAAGATGGCCTAGATGCCCACCTGGACATAATTCCCTGCGCCCCTGATGAACCATGTTGTTTTGGGAAAACAGATGGTCAAGGGCGAAACTTCACCTATTTATTCGAAAGTTTATTCTCGGATCTAAAATACGACTTGCCATTCTCTGACTTCACCTGCTCTGTATTAACCCTTTTGAACGTTGCCCCCACTCAGCTCCATGGCAACGCCTGGGCTTACTTAAAAGCTTTTGAAGTCCTGTGTCAAACCTTACACATTATACCCACCAGCAACAATTTTTTTTACTTCTTTGAAACATGTGGACGAAATGTGAGAGGCGAATATGTCTCACTCGCCACCGCTAGGGGTTTAGGATTGTTCACCCTGTACAAAAGCCATTACAAACACTTCAAAGGCAAATTCTTCAAACTTCGCGAATCTGATGCTTGCAAAGACATATTTTACTTTGTCGATGGAAGCCCAAAATTTCCTTTCTATTGGACGAACCAATACGAGAGCGTCATCAAAATTCCCGATGATGCTCTTACCCCAGAGGAATTAGTAGATTGCAAACTTCTATCTGGCCTAGGCTTAAACCTTAAAGATTTTATGGTTGCTATCTCTAAGAATGCAGTTGATAAATACGTTGGTAAGGCATCTTAACTTATTTCGCCCCTTCCTTAAATTGTATAAGAAAACTTTCCCAAGTTCTAACTCTTGTTCATTTTTTTGCAGGAACAATGGCCCGCCTAACTGAAGAAGACATCCTTCGATTCCGCCGCGAACAACAGGCTGCCCGCGAAATCTGCGGACGAACATGCCACCAGCCACTCCGGTACTGAGTCGAGCCGCCCCGCAAAGAAGAAAAAGAAGAATGAAGATCCTGCCTCTGTCAAAAGCAAAGCCTCGAACCAAACCTCGCTAGAAAAGTTCATGAGCAAAGGCGAATCTGCTTTGGCGAACAAAGGTTGTTCATCAAGCACCCCACCAGTTTGCTGGAAAAACTTGCGGAAAGAGTTTGAGGAATTATCCTCAGATGATGTAACTTCAATTTGGGACTCCAAGATTGATTTCAACTCCCTGGTGGAAACAAATCTGGTGTTCGAGGCGGACCGTGATAAGATGAGGAAATTAGGTTTGAAGGAAGCTTGTCAAGCCATGATGACAAAGGGCTTGGAGATTGCTGCTATCTCCAAGATGATCGACCTTGAATCCGCCGGATTCGATGGTCTTGCTTCAGCCAAGCTTGTTGAAGAGAAGGAAAAAGAAATTGGAAAAATGAAGGCTACACTCAAGTTACTGGACAAGTCGAACAAAGCTAATGAAAAGAAAGCCGCGGATTTGGCTTTAGAGTTAGAGAAAATGAAGAAAACCTCTGACGAAAACAATGCTTCCATCCAAGCATTGAATGAGGAAAATGAAAAAATTAAGGCTGACTGCGCTCAATTGACTACTGTGCACAATCAAGTGCTTGAAGAAAATTCCTAGATGAAAACCGAAATCGCTGATTTGAAAATTTCTATTCTGGATCAGTTTGAGGCTGGCTTTTCTAAAGCAATTACTCAAGTCACTTTCCTTAATCCTGACCTGGCGATCAACTTGGCGGGAACAAACCCTTATGCTCGCATTGTTGATGGAAAATTGATCAGCCCGGATAACGCGGATGAGGAAAGAGTTGATGAAGAAGAAGAAAAAGAGGAAGAAGGAAACAAAGAAGATGAGGAAGGAAATGCCAACAACAAGGAAGGAGGTGGCGAAACTATCTGAATGATCTAGGCTCTTAGTTCGTTAGCCCATTTTCTTAGTTCGTTAGCCTCTTTTGCTTTAAATTACTTAATGTTCCTTGCCTTATGTAACAAATTTCCTTTATCATTATGAATTTTTCTTCAGTATTCACATGAGTGCCTACAATCTAATTGTTTCGCCTAAAACCCACATATCAAAATTACTTCGCCTAAAATCTGAAATTGTCATAACTTCTATAATAACATTATCCCTTACTCACCGAAACAACTATCACAATAACTAATTCTATAACTGAGCATACCTTTACTTAGTCATCCAGGTTATCATATATAACTTGAAAATATAAGCATAACTTTACTTAGTTATTCAAGTTATCATATGACTTCAAAATATAACTTAACATGAATAACATTTACTAACCTTTCACCAAAATGGATCCGCCTTCGTCATTTAGTTGAATACGTTACTCTCACATTTTACCGTACATAGTAAAATACTCTTGAGTGAATCTCTTTAAATGCTGTAAAATTTAAACTTAATCAACTACTTTGGAATCATAAGGCTTTTGTGTACATAAGTTAGTCAAATTTTTCAGTTTTGACATAGTTACTCATGGAAATCAAAGTCAAAATATTTGACTTCATTAGTATGCTCGCGTGGAGACTTGTGCTTAGTTTGGACAAGCTTAAATCCAATTTAAGACTGTGCTTATGAATTCGTGGTCAAATGCTCTTATTTTAAGAGACTTACTCTTTTCTCAATTGTCTAACGTCGCCCAATTGATAGACCTTAGTTGATAAGTTTCCGCTATGGGTAAAAGAAATAAGTAAATTGATGCGCCCTTGATCATTTTAAAAAGGTTATGCCTCGTTAAAAACTCTCCCGCCTGGGGTAGAGAAAAGAGTGCATACCTGTTATTCATTAATAGTTGATGCCTCGTTAAAAACTCTCCCGCCTGGGGTAGAGAAAAGAGTGCATCAAATTTAGTCTTACACAACAAACATAGTCTTAAACGGTACAACCAACAAACACAGACTTCAGGATACACAAACTGAAACAACGAAACATAGTCTTAGACAAACATAAACTGAACCAAACTGTACAACACAAGACAAACTGGACAACCACCCTGCACTTCAACTGTAATAGTAACGAAGATGCTGTGCAGTCCAAGCCCTTGGGACCCTTCGCCCAGATAATTCCTCCAAATGATACGCCCCTTGACCAAGCTCTCGAAGAATCCTGTAAGGTCCTTCCCAATTAGGTGATAACTTCGAATCATCAGGTCCCTTTGCCTTTCTACGCAGCACCAAATCACCAACTTTCATTTGCCTCGAAACCACTCTGGAATTGTATCGTCTTTTCGACCTCTGTTTTACCATTGCTTGCCTCAAGCGAACTTCTGCTTGCGTTTCCTCAGCTAAATTGAGATCAACCAATCTATTCATGTCGTTCTGCTCTCCATTATAAGTCGCCACCCTGAAAGTTACATCTTGCAATTCTGCTGGGATCATAGCATCTACCCCGTAAGTCAACTTAAAAGGTGATTCGCCAGTAGTTGATTGAGGAGTAGTATTGTATGCCCAAATTACTGTGATCAACTCTTCAGCCCACAATCCTTTAGCTTCGCCTAGACGCTTCCTAATTCCATTGAGAATGACTTTATTCGCTGACTCTACTTGACCATTTGTCTGAGGGTGTTCAACTGAGGCGAAGCGCATTTCAATTCCCAATTCTGCACAAAAATTCTTCACACTTCTGCTAGTAAACTGTGTTCCATTGTCTGAGACGATAGTTGCTGGTACGCCAAACCTGCAAACCAATTTTCTCCAATAAAACTTTCTAACTTTTGCTGCTGTTATTTTCGCCATTGATTCCGCCTCAATCCACTTAGTGAACTAGTCTACCGCAACCAAAATAAATCTGATCTGAGAACCTGCTGGAGTGAACGGTCCCAGAATATCAACTCCCCACATTGCAAATGGCCACGATGAACTCATTGAACTAAGAGTTTCAGGTGGCGCCCTATGTAAATCTGCATAGACTTGACATTTATCACACTTCTTCACATATTCCATACAGTCCCCTCGTAAAGTTGGCCAATAGAATCCTGCTCTGAGCACTTTCGCCGCCAAAGATCTGCCCCCCACATGACTTGCACACACACCTTCATGAACTTCAAACATAATTCTCTCCGCCTCATCTTTAGAGACACATTTCAATAAAGGTACTCCAATCCCTCTTCTGTACAATTGTTCGCCCAACAACGTGTAACGACTTGCCTCGCGAACTTGATCCTTAGAAAATGTCAGCACATCAGAACCTTCCGCCACTAAGCACTTTTTGATACGCCCCATCCAATCTGAATCTGTTATAGTCAAAACCATCATTGTCTCATCCTCTTCAATACCTGGACTGCTTAAGACCTCCTGGATGACTAACTTATTGTTTCCCAGCTTCTTGGTCCTTGCTAACTTTGACAGAATATTCGCCCTTGTATTTTCCTCCCTCGGAACATAATTGACCTGCACTGTGCCTATCTGCTTTATCAATCCTTGAGCTTTCAGTAAATACTTAGCCAGCTGTGCGTCCCTCGCCTGATATTCACCCTGAATTTGCCTGGAAACTATTTGAGAATCTATTTTAATCATTATGCTCTTGACCCCCATCTCGATCGCCAACTTCAAACCTGCAATTATAGCTTCATACTCTGCCTGATTATTGCTTGCTTTGAAGTCAAACTTGAGTGACTACTCAACTGTCACACCTCCTGGTCCTTCTAGGATTATTCCGGCTCCACTTCCCTTGACATTAGATGAACCATCTACAGACAAACTCCATTCGCCAACTTCCATAGTTTTCTCACTGGAAGACATTTCATTGACAAAATCCACCAGTACCTGTGCTTTAACCAGACCTTTCCTGTCAAAAGTGATTTCAAATTCTGACAACTCAACAGCCCAGGAAATCATTCTTCCAGCCAGATCAGGCTTTTGTAAAACTTGGCGAAGTGGCAAATCAGTTTTTACCACAATTGGAAAGCCTTGAAAATAAGGTCTTAATTTCCTGGCGGATATAATTAAAGCTAATGCAGCCTTTTCAATTTTCTGGTATCTAACTTCGGCTCCTTGAAGAGCATGACTCACAAAATATATGATCCTCATATCATCTTTATTCTCTTGCAACAAGACTGAACTAACTGCATTATCAGATATGGAAATAAACATTGATAATGAAATACCTGAAATTGGTTTGGCTAAAATTGGTGGCCTGGACAAATGATCCTTCAAACTTTTGAACGCCCTTTCACATTCTTCAGACCACTGCAAAGTTTTGTTCTTCCTTAAGCATTGAAAGAATGGTGCTGATTTTTCCCCAGAACACGGAAGAAACCTCGATAAAGCTGCTATCCTTCCTGTTAATTTCTGCACATCTTTAACTGAGGTTGGACTCTGCATATCAAGTATCGCCTTACACTTATCAGGTTCGCATCAATTCCTCTCCTTGTGATCATGAAACCCAAAAACTTTCCACTTTGAATTCCAAACGAACACTTTTTTGGATTAAGTCTCATGTTATGCTTTCTTAGCTCGCCAAACGCCTCTTCGAGATCGGAACAGTGTGCCATCATTTCCTCTTACTTGACCACCATGTCGTCTACATAAATCTCCATGTTTCTCCCCACCTGCTTGTCAAACACCTTATCCATCAGCCTTTGGTACGTTGCTCCCGCATTCTTCAGCCCAAAAGGCATAGTCTGATAGCAATAGTTCGCCTGATTTGTCATAAAAGCCGTCTTCTCCTCGTCGGGCTGATACATTCTTATTTGATGATATCCTGAATATGCATCCATGAGGCTAAGCATTCCGAATCCAGACGCCCTATCTACAAGCTTATCAATATTCGGTAAAGGATAAGAATCCTTAGGACAATGCTTATTCAAATCTGTGTAATCTGTGCACATTCGCCACTTCCCATTAGCCTTCTTCACCATTACAACATTAGCCAACCATGTCGGATACTTAACCTCCCTGATGAATCCAGTTTCCAGTAATTTGTTAGTTTCCACCTTTACTGCCTCTGCCTTTTCTTCGCCCATCTTTCTTTTGAACTGAACAATAGGTTTCGCCCCGGGATTTAAAGCCAATTTATGACATATAAACTCCGGATCGATTCCTGGTAGATCCTTTGCACTCCATGCAAATAAATTCATATTCTCAGATAACAACTTTACTAACCTGTTCTCTTGACTTGTAGTTAAATTGACACCCACTTTCAAATTTCGCTCACCAATCTGGATCGCCTTAGTTTCCTCCTCTGATGTCATCTTGTGCTCAATGAATCCATCACGAGGATCCAAACTAATGTCTGCCTGATCTACATTCACCTCATATACACGATGCCCCTCTTTCACTGCCTTCTTTCCCATGTGCCCATACTGCTTGAAACTTTCTGAATAACACTTTCGAGCAACCATTTGATCAGCCTTTAAAACTCCAACACCTCCTTTGCTCAATGGATACTTCGCTGTTAAGTGTCTTGTAGAGATGATCGCTCTCAATCTGTTTAGTGATGGCCTCCCAATGAGTACATTGTACGGAGAAGTACATTTTACTACCAAAAACTTAATAGAAAATGTCTCCGCATTTTTCCCTTCTCCAAAGACAGTCTTCAGTTCTACATACCCTCGAACAAATACTTTTTCTCCAGAAAAACCCACCAAAGAACCATCATAAGGCAACAAATCAGATTCATTTAGCCCCAACTTTTCAAAAGCGTCACCATAAATCAAATCCGCCGAACTTCCTTGATCCAGAAGTACCCTCTCAATTTCATAATCAGCAATTCTCAGCATTACAACAATTGGATCGTCTTCATGAGATTGGACTCCCTCAAAATCTCGCACAGTAAAAGTTATATCGGGTTGATTGGTGGCCCAACTTCCCCAATCGTTAGAATAAACAGCATTAATAGAATGGACGTACCTCTTACGAGCTGAGTTAGTCATTCCTCCACCGCGAAATCCACCAAAAATATAATGAATCCGCCCCTTCGCTTTCCCTTCGGATTGTCTGTTTTGTCCTTCACTCTCAATCTCTTTTCCGTCTTCGGTTCGCCTCGTTGAAGTTCCTGCTTCATCTGAATTGCTTCGCCCTTCAAGCTGTTTCATACACCCAACCTTTATCAATTTATCGATCTCCTTCTTCAAAGTAAAACAATCATCAGTATTATGTCCCGAGATCCTATGATATTCACACCACTTCTTCTTATCCACATAACCCGTTGACGGCTTTGGCTGCCACGGAAAACGAATAACATTCGCCTCCAAACACGCATGTAAAGCTTCAGTCAAATTAACCGCCAACGGCACTGTACGATCATTTTGATTACGGGTCCACGTCATTGAATGTCCTGGCCCACGCATCCCATACGGCTGAGCACGATTTTTGAAATTAGAACGGTTATCAAAACGACCATCATAACGGTTGCGATTGTTATACCCTGCGTTGCCACGTTCGGTCCATCCCTTCGAATATTGATCTGCAACCGCTCCCTTCTTCGCCTCAAACTGCTGCTTCTGCCCTGTAACCGCTGCATTCGGGCGGTTGTTCTTGATCTGATCGCTCTGCTCCTCCCTGATGTATCCTTGTACCCTTTCGCGTAAATGCGCCATTGTCTCCACATGTTTTCTACTTAAATTACTGTTCAAACCACCCGGCTTCAAGCCCAATTCAAAAGCTGCAATACAAATTTCCGGCATTTTATCCTTCAAATGAACAGATAATTGATTGAAACGCCCCATGTAAGACTGCAAAGTCTCATTTGGCCCTTGACGAACATTGAATAATGTCGCCGGAGTTACTTTTTGTGCACGACTGGTAGAAAACTGAGACAAGAATTTTGTAGATAATTCCGTGAAATTGACAATTGACCTTGACAGTAGAGTCGTGAACCAAATCATCGCCGACTTCTTGAAAGTTGATGGTAACATTTTGCACTTTAACGCGTCTGATGCACCTACAATGACCATTTTCGGTTAAAATACAGTAAATGGTCCTTTGGATCTGAATCGCCATAGTAAGAATCAAGCTTTAACGTCTTCAAATTGTCTGGGACGGCGATGTTCGCTATTTCTTCTGTGAAAGGTTGAAAGTCCACCACCGTCTCAGCCATTCTTTGATCGCCCTCTCGTAAACCCTGAGTCTGATTGAGATCAGTAAGTTGATTTTGTAACTGTTGATTATGTTGACGAAGTTCATTGAGATCGTCCATGATCCGCTGAAGAGCATCGGGAGGAACATCATTTTGTTGAACATGATTCCTCTCTCCGTTCGCCCCGGATCGAGTCACCATCGCGGTGAAAATCGAAGCCTAGGAAAGTATCCTTCGGCCCCACGGTGGGCGCCAATGTTCCGGTATGAAACCTTCAACTTGGGCTAACAAACTGAGAGCAAGCGAAGTAAATGAAAACTAACAAAATTGCGTGAAATGATAGGTCTCTGCCGCTTGGGCAGTCCTCTTTTATTTATAGCTTGGGTTTTGATCCGGTTGGATCATGGGTTACCCGGTCCATTTAATACATAGTTTGGTCAGCCCAATTACTAAATACATTCATCAGCCCATATATACCAGACCAGGTGAATCTTTTATGCTTTAATTTAATATCTTGAAAAGTAATTTGAATGGTATATAGATTTTCATCGTTAACTTGGTATTCTCACAGTCAATACTGATCCATATCATCATCAAAGCACTAAGCAGTAACCAATAAATTTTATAACTTACAAAAATACATCAAAATGTGGTTTATGTTTTAGAATTTACAATTGATAGAATTTAACTTCAACGGTTTATAATTTTTTTTAATGTACGTACATGAACTATATCTATCTTATATGAGTTAATTTTAATTTAAACTTTATAATTTACGAAACAGTTGCATGTCTTTCATAAAAAATGTTTTTCTCAGAATTCGAATTTATGGTTAGTCTTACGGAACTTGCTTAACACTAGATCAATACCTTATAGATTAATGTAGTTATCAATGAATTTTTTTATCATAAACTTAATTACTATTAACTTTAAGACATCAATACCTTATAGGTTAATGTAGTTATCAATGAATTTTTTATATTATAAACTTAATTACTATTAATTTTAAGACATTTCATGCATATAATTACAATATTAAATATAAAAATTTATAATTTTAAGACATTTCATGCATATACTTAATTCTTTTTTTATGTGGTTCAGCTTTTTAGTTTAATGTATAATGTGATAGAATGCTTCATCGAACACATTTTTCAAATATAGTTTAAGAATTGTCATCAGTTGTGTGCGCTCGCCCATTTTACAACTCCTAATTCATATATCTTTGAAGTGGAGATGAAATCAACATATGAAATTTTTTCCTTCCCATTCAATGTCACCTAGTTAGTTGACGGTTAAGAAGAAACTTTTTGCGTTTAATTATTTCTTAGAATAATCAATGGAACATCTAAAAGGGTAGTCATAATTAATGGGTAAAGCATTCTAGTTGTACATAAGACAATCTAGTCAAGATCGTTTCATGCCACAACTTTGACATTTTTCTCAAAGAAAATTTGGACATAGAGTGGGGTTGTAATAATTTCTAAAATGTAGTTATCTAATCCAATCTAATACCTCCAAATGTTGCCATCATTGTCTTAATATAATGCTTCAAGATGTGGGGAAATTTATGGAACGTCCCACCATCATGTGTGAAATGGAAGGTGGGTACATGTGAAAGGCACTTCAACTATTTAGGATTAGGAGACGACTTGAAGACTAAAAATGAAGCAGGAGCAGATGATATACCATATGGTAAGAAACAGGCCCATAAGATATTGTCCTTAATACAAGCTGGCAAAACTAAAACCGCCAACAGCCATTCCCCTATTTCGGATAGCCTTTCATTTTCTTGAGTACACTATTGATCTTCTCATCAATAACTCAAGTATATATGGGGATTTGAGAAATCATTATTGTGATCCTAATGTGAATGTTTGTGTGCGAGAAGTATAATATTAAATCAAGTTTTGTTTACTTTATACATGAAATACGAAAACACCACTATTTAACTACAAAGTAACTATAATTAGTTACACCCTCCGGTCACATATATAAGCAAAAAACACTTTTTAGGTTCATTCATTTAATGAATGTATCTAGTTGATCTGATTCCATAGTCAAGGCTGAGACAAATTCTGTGTTTACTTCGCGATAGCCTTAACTTGACATTCTCAAGACATACTATCTACCTAAATGGATTTTAAACTGACATTCTATCCTATATATCTCCGATATAAGGGTTGCACTTCCGCTTATGGTAACTGAACTTGGTAACTAATGTATTTCCCGGCAAGAAGAGAAAAAAATTCCTTCGGACAAGTTCAGCTATAGTTGGGAAGGGAACGACTTTATGGGGATGTCCGTCTTGAACTTATAATTGATGTATGATAGAGCCTCCAGCATATAGGCCTATCTCGCTTTGACTCTTCTCACGAATTGGATTTGAACCAATATCTCCGGGCGACTTTCCTTTTAGTCGATTGTGAGTGGGTCTGTCGTCCGCCTCATTATAGTCCTCCTAAATTCAATAGCATTTCGTCGGTTTTAATGACTAGATACATTCATTAAATGAATGAACCTAAAAAGTGTTTTTTGCTTATATATGTGACCGGAGGGTGTAGGAAATTAGCAATGGAAATATATACCAATTAACTAGGAAATTAGGGGAGCAGATATTTCCATGCTAGCTAATTCCTAGTTAATGTAGGATTAACATCTATTTGTTCATGCGTTTTATAATCCTTCATAAAATCATTCGTTAGTCCTCATCTAACATTTTAAGTTTTTATTTAAAGTTTTTGTATTATTATTTTATTATTCTCACAAAAAAAAAAGTTGAATAATCCGAATAATAGCTCAAGTGATAAGAGGTAAGTGACATATGAGTTGGGAGAGGATCAATCATGATGGGTGTAATTTATCTTTCTAATGAAAAAAAAACCATAAAATATGTATGTGAATATTGTCCAATGTCCACATAAGGACTGATTGTGCCCATGATAAAACTTGTGCTATAATTGTCTTATAGATTAAGAGCTATAAATCGTGGTGATGAAAATACAATATCTAAGATTATTATGTATCTTTACTCAATAATTTAAAATTTTAAAATAATTGGTTGATTGTACATAGGCGCATGCATGAGTTTAATTAAGATAAATTACACAAAGAAAAGGAACGATAGAGAAATTTTCACAAGGAATTATTAGCTGATAGATAATATGGGCCCTGGTTTCAATTATATAGTTTGTGATGTGAATTCAAAAGCGGGTCCTTCTTCACTTTCAATTAACGAGAAAAAAAAAAAAAAAGGCTTGCTACTCATTCGGAGGTTCACCTTTTCTCATCTATTCACATTGAGTCCTTGTCTATTAATTTTAGGAGACTTATACATCCATTCACATATATTGAGGCTCAACTATTATTTTCTTAAAAAATCTTTCCACTTCCACACTCAAATCTTTCATACATTCACCTAAAGAGGATAAGGGTGACATATAGCAGAGATGGGTTTGAAGTCTAAAAAGCACATCTTCAGGGTTTTATTGGAAGGGGCTCCACGAAGGAGGCCCCATTCAGGGTGAATAGAGGATCATGGTGAAATTGTCTACAATAATATTGGCAATGTGGATGATTGTAAGACAATGATTAGCGGTGAATGGTTTCATGCATGCATAATTTTTCATAAAATAATTGAGTGTCTAATCGGATATCAATTGAATTGAATGTGACACGAATAAAGAGAAACAATCAGGAAAAATGGTTAAGGGTTAAAAATTAGGGAATTGTTATTCAGACCCCTTCGATAGCTATTTGAACCCTGTTAAATTCGTAAAATCCGAAAAAGCCCTTTCTAAACTTTTTCGCTCGCACTTTCAAAGTACGTCCGTCTCTGACTTTCAAAGTGTGTCCATCACGCACTTTGTAAGTGCGTTTTGATTGAACTTTCACAGTGCGAGCAGAACGCACATATTTCTTTTTTTTTCCTGTTTGATTTTTAGAAGGAATTTGAGAGTGAAACATCTTGGTTAAAGTAATAGGACCATTCTGAACTCAAATATGCAGTCAGAATCTCCAAAATCCTACACCTTCTAGTAGTCGCTTCACAATCAGGAAGGGTGCGGTTTGGAAAAGTGGACAGTTTTTTGTGTCGGATGCTCATGCGACCAACTGCAAAGTTGAAGAGAAAAATCAAACGATCATACCTTAGCACCTTCTTTGAAGGTCCTAAGATTTGTGTAATTTAGTCAAATTCCTTTATCTGGTATTTTATTTTGAATTTCAATTTTTTTATTCCACCATAAATCTCCAAATATTCTATCTTGATTTACTATGGAGTCTCATAATTTTTAAAAATCATCTGATATTAGTTCTGTACAAATTTGCAGCAATTCGCTCTTTAAAAGTGCGTTCACTTCGCACGTTTAAAGTGCGTTAGTGACGCACTTTAAAAGTGTGCGTAACGCACCTCTAAAGTGCGCTTATTTGCAGAAAAAATTTAAAAACAACAGAAACAACTCCCTATAGTTGGAAGTTTTCAAAAACGACAGAAGATTGAGGTTGTGGTGGTGGTGGTGGTGGTAGCAGCGGTGATGGTTGTGGCGGCGGCGGTGGGGGCGGTGGTAGTGGTGGGTGGAGGTGGTCGGTGGAAGAAAGAGGAAAGAGGTAAGGAGAGGGAATGTGAGGATGGGGGTGAGAATTTTTTTATATTTTTTTCATTAAAGGTATTTTTGTATTTTTTCACTTTTTCAGGGGTCCAAATAGTTATCGGGGGTCTGAATAACAATTCCCTAAAAATTAAACACATCATGCAAAAACTATAAATAATTGGAAGAAACTTTTTAGGGGCAAATATAGTGTTTCAATAAGGAAAATTTTCCTCATGGGGACGACTACCCCATATGCTTTCCACCTATTTTTAACGAAACTTCCATTTTAATTTTAAAAAAAATTATTAACTTTTTATCTCGAACTAAATACTGACATCTATCTAGATCGATACTAAGACCATTTACAATGAGGGTGTTGAGAGGGGTTGAGTTTTGTTGAGATAGTGTAGTGGTTTGTTGAGTTTTGTTGAAAATGATGTGGAGGAGAGATGTGTTGAGGGAGTTCAACATGTTGAACCTGAAAATGGAGGGACACTTGGCATCATGCGATTGACTGTCTAGATTTTTCTCATCTTAATCTTTTGAACTCAATTATTTCATTGCAAAAAAAATTATTTTGGAAAATTTTGATTAACCAAAATTCATGATTTCTTTTCCTTTATAAATAGAGACTTGGTTCGTTTGATTTGGACACCGAAAAAAAAAAACCAAGTTTTTCACTATCTTAATATTATTATCTTTCTATTAGCCTTTGTTTTGAAAAAATAAATTATTGCGTGCTTAATTTGTTGTCTTGCATTTTAAGTTAAGAAAATAAAATAAATTATTGTCTATATTTTTTAAAAAAAAATTAAATTGTTAAGTGTTTATTGTTTTAATTTAATTTAAATCGATAATTGTAATTTTATGTAATCATAAAAACAAAAATAAAAAATTAAATAAAAATATGAAATAAAAAAATGGTGGGGTAGGGTGTTGTATGAAAAACCATAATGAGTGTTGAATTGGAGAGAGAAAATGATGTGGAGTGTTGGGAAGAGGAAAAGTGGTGTTAAAGGTTAAAAACCATTGTAAATGTTGTAAGTATCCGGACATAGCTTGATTGAACATGAGATATATATTAATGGGCAAAAGAGCTTTTTAACGACCCACACATTCATATATATATAGTTATGACTTGTATGATCCTCAAATCTTGGATTCACATTATTGCAAATATGAAGTGTAATATTCACTAAGATAGGATATCTGTTTGATGAAAGAGTGGTCACTTTCCAAGTTAGAAAATCACTTTACAATATTCCAAAGTTGATACTGTTTCAACTTTCAACATTAACAAAATCAAACTTCAAACCGCCATGGGGATATATCGTCTGAGTGTTTTATCCAGATATACATCTGAAACCAACGAGTTCAAACTTCAATCTTACTACATTAACAGGTAGTTTGTTTTTCTGTTATATAAATCTGAAAAGAAGCTTGGCATTCTTGAAGTGAATGTTCACTCAAAGAGTCAAAGTTATCTCTGTTATGAAACATGAGTTAACTTGGTGCTGGAAGACAAACTTCAAATATATGATGGATCAGATATTATTTGCAACTAATTGTTATTATTTTAATTAAATTTTGTATAGTTTTATTATATTAACAATGTTGCTGGGAGCAATATGTAGGACGGAACTCTAACAGGAATAGTCGCTTATCTCCAAGGCTTTTCAAGAAAATTTGATCAAGAAGATTGAAAAATCACCAAACCGTTCCGTGTCCTTTTCATGGAAGAAACCTTCAGAAGTTGGCTACAAGTTTCACTTGGAGGCCAGCAAGGTACCGGACTGGAATGAATGGCAAGTTTGTGCCACTGAAGGATATGTTGGTACAATGTCCTACTCTCTCCTGAACAGAGTCACTGCTTTAATCATTGCCTTGGGAAACTGGGTCTATGTCCTGCTGCCAAGGAACATTCCAGAAAAACTTCACATTATCAAAGGGAAAGGCAAGCTTCATGATGAAGGTGAATGTTCAGCTCCGCTGAACAATGCAAGTGCTGAAGACGATCTCACTCTCTCTGATGCTGACAATGATAAAGGGCATGAACAGGGGAACTTGGAGCAACCTCTGGAGGCTCAATTTGTTCGCCGGAGCGACTTCGAAGATCACAAGAATCAGATGAACAACCTCTTCCATGATCTGGCTTCCAAGATTGACCTGCTCCTGAATCGTTTTGGCTAATGACCAATTTCTCTCCTTATCGTCCTATGTTGTTTAAATTTCTGAACAATTTGCACTTTAATTTCTTGCAACTTCTATTTATCATACTCTAATTCTCTTATGAATACTAGCTCATTTCTCAATGCATGTTTCTTTTTAATAATGCCAAAGGGGGATAAAAGAGAAAGAGTTAGGATGAAGAATTTTAATTAGGTGCCAAGTGCTATCAAACGTAAAGCACTATCAATCTTAGGGGGAGTACACTTAGAATTTTAATTCTCTTTCAAACTCTCAAGCTCAAAATATTTTTTTTTTTGAAAATCTTATCAAACTCAGGGGGAGTTTATCATCTCAATTATCTATTTCTATAAAAATTGTCATTATCAAAAATGGGGAGATTGTTAAGTTCAAACGCATCATAACTTTTTTAAAATCTTATTTTGATCATAACAATTTTATAAATAGAAGGCTTATTTAAAATTTATTCACTAACAATATCTTTTATTTCAGGAGAACATTGCCATATGAAATAGGCTACAACATTCTATCACTTACCAAGAAGGATTTTGTGACTATCGTACCATCTGACCGTTTAATGACATATCACTAGTCAGATTTGCCAAGCAATATTTTGAGCGTCAAAGAATCAATTTGATTTCAAGCAATTGTCCCACATTCATATCTAATGACAATAGTTTGAATCTCGTTCAAGTTGAATCAGATGAAGACAAGCTTGCTTTAGCAAAAGGCACGCTGACCAACGAGGAAAAAGGACAAGCCGTCAACATCAAATTGTCAAATTGTCTCTTATCTGAAAAGTAGCCCAAAGTCTATCACCACCTACTAGCTGACAAACATCACCTTTTGAGCTAAAGGATAGACTTGCTTCAGAAGTAACATTTAATGAAGCCACCAACCAAGCCTTTGAATCAACGGTCTGATCTCACCTTACAACGGCTATCTCAACGGTTGGAAATAATCTCACAACGGCTACAACACTAGCAAGCGAGTATTTAAGCCACTCTTGAAGATCTGAAGAAGAGAGAATTAACTCTGAGAATCCAAGCATTCAAGCATTCATTTCAAACTTCTCAACAGCATTCAAAGCTAAAGCAGCAATTCTCAAGTGTCAAACACAAGCCATAAATTCTGCCAAGTGAAAGAGAGGAACCTCGTACCTTAAAAGAGTCATATCTTTTATTCTCTTCTCACTTTTGTAGTAACTCTGAAGTGATCTCAATAGTCAAATCTGAATCCAAACACATAGAGTTCCAGTGCTATAAAGTCTCTACCCTCACTCTTGAAAGAAGAGAAACCTTGTAGAGTGTAATAAATCTTTGTAAGATTTAGGAGAAGTCTTGTACAATACTTATAGGAGGAGTCCTGCAGAATACTTGGAGAAGTCCTGGCTAATACTTGTATTGGAGAAGTCCTTGATACTTGCTAGTGAAAATCTTGGTGGTGGCCAAGTACTGGACGTAGCCCAATCGTTTAGGGTGAACCAGTATAAATCTCTGTGTGCTGATCGTTCTGTTCTGTTTACTGTTTTACTTCCGCTGCACTAAACAGTTTGTGAAAAGTCACTCTTAAACGTTTTGCCTAAGAACTAATATTCTTTTCATAAAACAAAGTTTTAAAAAGTAATTTTCAAGAACACAATTCAAACCCCCCGTTTCTTGTGTTACTTTATTGCATCTCAATAACTACCCAAAAGCTTCAAATTGCAACCTAAATCTTCAAATCACAACCCAGTATCTTCGAATCACAGCCTAACCTGGAGGCTTTGAATCTCACAATTTAGGATTAAGGTTTCTTTGATTTACATTTTCTCCATGCTCATGCTCGTCGTGCTCATGTTCTCTATACTTTGTTCTCCAAAGGGTTTCTTCAGATCTTCACTTCCATGCTCATGTTCTATGTTCTTCGGATCTTCAAAAACCAAAAGAGTTTCTCCATGCCCATGCTTGTCGTGCATAAATCCGCTAGGTACTCGTTGTTGGCCGATTCATCATCGGAGGAGGAGGAAAATGAGTCCTGAATGACGGTGAGATGAATGTCGATGTCAATTTGAGTGCGCATCGGTGTTCAACTCCTGGATGATCGCGACAATGAGGCTGGTGAACCTTGGGTGTTTGAGTATGACAGAGTCACAGATTTGAGATTTGATAGAGACCACTTTGGTTTGGAGCATATCCACTATGCTTGAAATCTGGGTTTGACGATTCTTGCAATTTTGCGTGTGAAAAAGATGAAGAAGCGATGAAGATAAAAAAGTGATATTTTTCTAATATGTGATTCACTGGTGTTTGAAATCTGAGATTTGATAAAAGATAAAATTAGAAATTATGTATCTTTATTTTATTTTTAATTAATAAGAGAAAGAATATTACATTTTTACCATTTTATCATTTTTCCAATCTTAACTATCCATCTAAAAAATACTTTTAGATGCTTATATCTAACGGTATTCAAACCTGGTCCTCAATGGACAAAAAATGAAATGTCCATCTTAATGAGCACCCAAATTAAGGACACACAAAATAGAACTATAAAAACTTCAAGAAATTATTAGTTTCATCATAACATACACGAAACTAAATTCAACTCAGACAAACTCCGAAGTCAATCCAAACCAAAATGACAACCTAATTATAAAATAAAATGTACCTAATAAAAAAGCATTTTTTTTCAATTTGCTTTTCATATATTTTCAATTCCCTTATGTTTTTCTGCTACTAAGTAAGCAGACAAGGGGTCGACCCGAGTCAATACCCGAACCACCACCCTTGCCTTGTGTTAAAGATCCTCACTCTTCGATCCTTACCACCCTGCAAGGAGTTTTTCCTATACACGCGCGGTTCGTTCTTGACTCAACACCCACACGCGCCACCTATTACATCCTTAACCACCAATGTTAATAGTTCATAACAAAATAAAACACCCCAAAACAAAACATAGTCACGTAATGCTAATGTGCCGCCGTCACGTCAAACTCAGCTAGTCAGCTTTTGCCGTTAAGAGCTGCTTTTATCTTTTGAACGGTGCACAAGATGAGGTTGTTCACCGTCTCCACAGACTCCACCGTGAGCTTTGCAGTGGGGAGGCTGTTCACAAGGATCTGGAATGCCACCGTCAGAAGCGACCCACCCGACGCGCTGCCGCGATCATCCCCACCGCCTTGACCGTTCCCATCAGGCACCACAGAGAACCCGGATGGTAGTAGCGCAACATAAGCAGAGTCGCCGCCATTCATCACGACGTGCATTGCCGGGATGTCCACCGGCGCGTACACTACAAGCGACCCCGACGCGTCTGTGCATGTCTCCTGCAAAATCAACATGCTACTCTGGTTTGCATTCATAGCCTGCAAAAAAAAAAGTCCAAAAATTAAATAAAATTAGAATTTCATTTTCTAGCTTTTTTTAAATAAATGGTAAAAAATTGGTCTTTTTTTTTAACAAGAAAGATGGTAGGATATAGTTTAAAATATAAGTCAAGTTAATCCATTTGTTGGATAATTTTCTAATTAAGTCAGACTAATTTAACTGACATTTTACACAATTTGGAATGATGGATGAATTTTCTTCCTCTAGCCACCAAAAACTTTTAGGGACCAATATCATCTTTCACCTTTTTTTTTTTCTTTTCAGATTTATGTGTTGTCCTTTTCGTTAAGTTCATGCGAGTCAAACCGGTACCACATTTTTTTCTTTTGCTGAATTTACGTTTGTTTGTTTCAAAATTTAGCGTCAAATAATGAGGTCAGAACTGAGAAGAAAATTGGAAAGTTGACAAAAGTCACATATTTTGACTTTTTGCAAAAAGTTTACTGAAACAAACGCTGCCCTATTTTCTGCCACAAAATTGTCCTCATAGATGGTTCCAAATATTTCCAACGCTGTCCTTCTCAATTTCACCTTTTTTATCGCAGCACTAGGCGACAGAGTGAGATTGACGTTTTCATCGTTTCATGGACATTTTGGTCATAGAACAATCAAATCATGAATGGTGCAAAACTAACTTTATGCCATTCCATTCCCCTTCCCGTTTTCAACTTTCTATTCGCGTCTATTATGTATTTATGTTTAGATGCAAACAAACATTGGTTTTTTCACCATGCACACAAATGAGGAATAGAGAGAGAAGCCATCAATTATGAAACAAATAGATGAAATTAGAATGTAAGTTTTTCATAAGTCAGCACATAAGCGCATTTCTCCTAACATGAAAATCTACCATATTTCCAAACACAAGGATTAGCACATGTAGAGTATTATAAATAATTAAAAAGGTATCACAATTAATGATAAAAGACTAATTGGTTGTTTTTTTTTATAGGACTTAATTGGTTGTTGCTCTCATGTAAAATTACTCAAAAAAAGTTTCTTCAATTTGTGTCCTTTTTTATAACCCCACCTTATGCTAGCTAGCAGCTATTATTTTCGAAAACTAATGCTAAAATGCAAAAACTAATTTTATAACCTATAGTAATTTTTTTTTTTTTTGAAAAGTATAACCTATAGTAATTAGAAAGCCATAAAAGTGAAAGAAGAGAAAAATGAAAGAAAGTGAGGATTGCATTCTTACACTAGCTCGGAGGAGGGAAACACAGTTGGCATGGTCTTGTCCTTTGGCAATGTGAGCCATCTCCTGCATTGGTCCACCATTGGAGAGTATGTCCCACTCGCTCCTAAGCCTCTCGTCGCGGAGGAAATCAAATACCCTCTGCGGCGCAACTGGGAGCCACACGGAGGTTGCCGCGCTAAGCACGATGCCTGGAGGCTCGCCTGGATCATCGACGCTCTTCCTTGTCATCACCCTCACCTCCTCAGCACCTGCGTTGTTGTTGCTGGTGTTGTTGAGTTTGTTCCATTGGTGTACTGTTGAGGCACAGACACCGGCGCAGAAGTTGTTGGTCATCCTCTGCGCCAGCTTCAGCATGCTTCGCCTCCCACCCGCACTTATTGCTGCACAACAAACAACCAAATTTTTTTTTAGTGAATAAAATATTAGAATGGAGAAAAAACACCTCTAGACTACCAAACACGACATCAATAAAATGCTGTGAAGATTAGCAAAGCCCCACTCCTAGGAATGCATGGTCAGCTACAACCACACAAATATGAAAGTGATGTAGATTAAGGGTGGATGGATTCATACCTGCGTGTTCTCTAGAGGGAAGTGCTGAGGACATTAAGATGGCTAAGCATTCGCATTGGCGTTGAAGGATGGCAACCCAACGCTGTGCACCAAACCCTATTCCTGAACTCAACAAGGGCCTGTACAGTTGGTGCACTTGGCTTTCGTCATATTCTGCATGCTCCACCCATGTCACCTGTACAATCATGCAAATGAACCATGTCATATACTAATACTATATATGTACCCCTAAAAGTAAAATTAACCATGTCATACTTCAAACTTGAAAATTAGTACACCACAACTTCTAAACTTTTTTGAACTATTAGCAAAGAACAAATCGTTTGCAATTCAATTTTTATTACTCTTATTATTCTAATAAAAATGTTGAATTTAAGCCCAAGGTAAATGAACGAATGAATTTCTAATTCTCCCATTTCTAATTCTTTTTTTGCTGACTTAGTAATTATGATGTGTTACTAATTTATACAATGAAGGATTACTATATAGGACTATGCTTATAAAAAAAACTATATAGGGCTATACCAAGGAAATATTACTTATAGTTATAACATGTTCACATCAGATTTTTAGAATCAATTATACCATTCACTCATTCAAAAGCTAGTTAGAAAAAACTTTTCCCAAACATGCACTTAATTAGTAACTGTGGGGTAGTCAGTCTCACAACTACGAGTACCAACTGTGGGCATACCTTCAACTAGACAGAAATTAAATTAATGAACTACCTCACTAGTTGTTGAGCAAAATTACAATTATATTTCTCTAATGGAACTCTTAAGTATAATTAGCCACCATGAGGTAAGCAAATCATGGAAAAGCCTGGCGATTGGGCTCAACCACAGACAAAGGTATCTCATGGTCATGGAGCTTGGTCATGTACATAAAATACATAATAATGATAGTTAAACATATAAATAGTGAATACATTTAAAAGACACATAATATTTTTCATTATCTATTTTGTTATTACATCTAACATACATCACTTTCATTATGATTCTCTCTTTCTCACACTAAGTTGAATGTGCACTATTCTTCTGATGTGTACTAATCAGTTTTCATAAAATAATGGTACTATAGATTAAGTCATCCGGGATTTTAGAACAAGAGAGCTACGTGCAGAGTAAAGGCTCATCGAGATTTGCCATGGCAGTGTGTGTTTATGTGTGGTGAACTCATCACAACAAACAGACAAAATGTCCAGTCTATGATCTTGACTCAAAGCCTCTGCACTCAACATTATTATATAACAGTCCCACGTCCTTATTATAGGCTCTCTCACACAATTTCATGAATTAAATAATGCTTGGGGAACAACCAAAGTGGCATCATATAAAATAAAAGATTGGAATAGAAACATCATATGAATTTTTTAGTGGTAGGTTGCAAGATTACAAGGAAAATTGCTTTAAAGGGCTATATATAATTAATGTGTTCATGATGCTACACAAATTTATGTGATAGAGACTTCCATCAATAAATTAATGGATTATCCTAGATGTGTGCAATCAAATAGTTTATGATGGGATCAAAAATTAATTGATACAAGGGGAAGCATCCTAACTCATCAGGTGCAAATTTTGAGATTGCTAAAAATATTTATATGGGAATCATCACTGACAGAGTGGTTCTATAGTTAGTAGTCACTCAACAAGGTCTTTTAAGTTGCTTGGAAATGCAAAAGCCCCATGATTCCTTAGCCTGGTGTTTGCCCCCCAAATTAAATATTGCTCAACTCAGCTACAATGTTGCAGTTACATGTACCCTTCTTCAATAAAATACAATAAATGTGATTGAAAAAACAAAGCAGGTAAGAATGTACGGTTTAGTAGGTGGCCTTATGTGTATAACTATAGAAAGCTATTCAGAACACAATGTTTGGCAGAATGTAAATCCTTTTTAGTTTTTACTGTCTAATTGGGATGCTAAAAATGCAGTAAAAACTACCCATTCTAGAGATGATGTGTGTTTGAATATCACCTAGGTATAATATAAGCAATTTTTTATGCTAATCCATAAAAAAATTGGTTCACAATTTGTCTTAGTATAAATACTAACATTTGATATCAATTGGTATCCAAACAACCATCATCAATAATGTGTTTAAATATCAATTGAGTTTAATGTAAGCAAATAATTATCTCAATTTTAAAAAATGTTCATTTTTTTTCTCAAAATGAGTGTCACCATTTGTTTGCATTTGGTAAATTACCTTAAAGTAACCATTTGGGATGCTAAAAATACAGTGAAAACATAAAACCAGCCATTGGGCACGATACTGAGTGTTTGAATAACAGTTGAGTGTTATATGAACGACCTGAAGATTTCTAGTCACTTTTTTTTCACCTCGGAGTGACGGCTAAAATCTGTTTACATCGATGACTCCAACGAGTATCTAAACATAATCAAGAATTAATAATTGGGAAATTAATTTACCTTAGAGTAACCATTTGGCATGTCTTGCACCACACAGCCAGAAGGAAGCCTCCTGCAGTTAAGAAAAGTGGGTGTACCAGAAGAAGTTTCTCGGATGGTGTCAATGGACACATCTACCACTGCCCACACCCCCTCTGCGTGCTGCTTGCAAAAGCGTAAAAAATTGACCTCACGAACAGGAACCAAGGGAGAAAGGACTTGAAGTTCAGCATGCATCTAGGGTCAAATAAAATAAAATATTAGCACAATTTTTAACTAGAAAAAAGGCTAGCTACTAGAGTCTAGAGGAGTATGCAGTGTGAGGTAAAAATTTCAACTAACCAGTTGAAGGGCACCATTTCTGGTTCCATTTATTCCATTAGATATCACCTCAGTGGTAGAGGTTCTTGCAACCACACAAGGGAACATCTCTGACCACCGATTCTGTGGCAACAGAAAGCAATTAAAATAGTTTAACACAAATGAAAATATATGCATAAATATTCACATAAGATGATAAATTAAGAAAAATATTGGTAAACATATGTATATGTATAGTGCATATAACTATAATTAACGGATATAAGCATTTATAGTGAGTAACGAAGATAAAAAAGAAAAATAATAAATGTGATATATAGTGTATGCTTGGATGCCGCAAAAGCTTAAAGAGTTTCTTCTATAAGCCACAAATTTGTATTGAAGTACCAACTTGCTACTTCAACAAATTAAAATTACTTCAACAAATTAAAATGTCTTGAGATAAGTTATTTTTTCTTTTGGTGAAGTAAATTAAATTTGTTGATATATAAACCAAACATGGAGGCTCCAAGTATCATTATTGTAAAATTAAAGAACAATAATTGGATAAACAGCCAAGAAATTAAAAGGGATTCAAGTAGAGGGAAGAAAAATAAAAGAACTTGAAGAAAAGTGAATTGGTAGTTGAAATGCTTACTGAGTCCATTAAAGTTTCAACAAGGGCCAAGCTGTTGATGATGACCATGCCAGTTTCTCTAGAAGCCTCTGAGACAAAACCATTGGGTCTCAACCCAATGCAAGGGGTCACTGTCCTATTGTACTCATCATGGTTCAAAATTTCTCTTCCCCCTTCTAAAACCCAAAGAGGTTCCCCAGTCTGAGCCATTTTAACCAACTCCTCCATTGCAGCCAAAGCAAGTTCCAGAAGCATTGACCTCTCCACTGATCTGTCAAAGCCAGAACTCATCATAGCTGTTGTAGTTCTAGTTGATTGTGCCGGTGGCGGCGGCGGTGTTACCATGCCTAAAGGGCTTGATATCCCCACAAAATCAGGACCCAAAGTTGATGGCATATTGCTCAATCCACCAAAACCATTGCTCCCAACTCCAAGCTCCAAACTTGAGTTTAGCAATGGAGGGCCAATGGGGCGGCCTAAGAACTTGCCAGCAAGTGCGCAAACTCGGTCTAGTTCATCCTTGAGACGAGCATTTTCAATTCTAAGATGTTGTTCTTCCAGTGAAATCTCACCCATAACTGCAGGACCACCACAATTTGAGCACATTGGATTCCTCATTGCTTCTCTAATAGACATGTTCTCTGCTCTCAGCTTATCATTCTCTTGCCTGAGCAAGGAATTCTCATGGCGTTCCAATTGAGTCTAACACAAACAAAAACAACATATCAGAACCCCATGTGTGAAAAGGACTAGAAAATGTTGACAAAAAGTGTGTTTCTATTAGTCTATACCAGGAAACTCGATCAAAAACCACAACTGTGAATTCAAAATCATAATAGACAGAAGCAACTTTCCTGTAGCTTTTAGGAATTATGATTTTGGTTTCACCCTGATTTTCGGACGAGTTTCGAAACATGCACTTAGTAATACCTTCATTTGGGTTCTTCGATTTTGAAACCAAAACTTGACCTGCCTGGTTTCCAAACAAAGCCTTTTGCTGAGTTCAAGCCTTTGCTTCTCATCCGGGTGAGGACACTCCTTGAACAGCCTAATCCACAAGATAAACAAAATTATAAAAATTGAAATAAACCCCACAAAAAATTGCTATCCAAAACCAAAACTCTATGCAATGTTCTAAAGAAAAGAAAGGATTCAATTTTTGTTAAATGTGTTATACGATTCAAGTTCTTGTATTTGCTGAGGAGTGTGTCGGTGATAACGCTTTTTTCTTGGACGATTGTCGGCAGCATCAAAATCATCACCAGAAGCAGCATCCATGTTATCACTCCCAGATCTGCTTTCATGCTCTTCTTCTCTGCTTCTTCTCAATCCATGTCCTTCATAATTCTCATGTATCAATCCATTCCCATGCCCATTTCCTTGCCCATCAATATTTGTTTGCTGTGTTTTTTTCAAACAAACAAAAATGATTAACAAAACACAAAAACAAATGCAGGCAAGTAAGCAACAATAGTACTAAAAGACTATTGTAAAACCACGGCAAACCAAAATCACAGTAAAAAAACAACAAAAGCTAAATGAAATTGCTACTGTTTGTTTACTGTGATTTTGATCGACCGTGGTTTTTTTAAGGTGTATCTAAACATGTGCGAAAGGTGTCTCACAAGGGCTAGAGATAGGCCAGAAGAGTTGAGCATGGATTTAGCCAAAGTGGGTGTGGCTAAGCGAGGCTGTGAGATTGCACCAGAGGGCATTTTATCTTGGTTATAAGCAATATCTGCAACAATCTTAGCACCTTCACCACCTTGCTTGTTCTCAAAAACACCTCCAAAACTCATCAAAGTAGCCACTTTTGCCTTTGTTTTCTTCTCTTCTTGTTCTTTTGAAAATCAATGAAATGATCCCTTTTGAAAACAGGTTTCTGTTTGTTAAGCAAAAAATCTGTGACTACTGAGGACTAGCCCTTCAGTGAAAATCTCTGTTTCTGTTCATCAGAGAGAAGGGAACCTCGAGAAATGAATTGGGTTTCTCAGAAATGGTCTTATATACTAGACTGTGCCATCAAAAACCAATCTTTTTGGAAAAAGAAAAATAATAGACAGAAAATTGAAAGGAGACAAAAAGGAAAGTAATAAAATACTTGTGCCTTTTTTCTTTTTTACTGTTGTATGAAAGGAAGATTAATATTAAAAGATAGTGATTCAGTAACTGTTTCCTTCTTTGATTCTGCTGTTTCAGGTCAGTGTGTGCTGTGTGTGTGGGATTGTGCATGTGAAGAGATAAACTTGATTATTCTAATAATCCTGATTTAAGAGTGGTTAATTGAAAGGGTTAAGAAATTGTAACGGAAATTGTGACATTCATGGAGAGTCAGAGGGAGAAGAGAAAAGGTACAAAAGATAAAGGACGTAACATGTGGACTCTTGAAAGCCTTACAAAATACATGCATCCAAAAAGGATAGGTTGACTCTTTACCCCTGTGATAATTGCACTTTCTCTCACATCTTTCTTGTTTTCATTTTAATCTTTTTGAAGTTTGTGGATCATTGAAAAAAAGTGTACTACTGATGACATGTTTTTCTAGATTTGTTAGCAAGTAGCAACACACACTTTACCATTATTTTATAAATAGTTTTTGTTTAATCAAATTTAAGTAGAGTAATTGAATTATATGGACACTATTCTTAATTAATTTGATGAGATTTATATAAATTTTACTCTTTTCGTTTTTAATTATAAGGTAGTGTTTGGCCCAGCTTATTTCTGACTTAAAAGTCACTTTTAAGGTAAAGTTGGGCCAAACAGATTTTAACATAAGCTCCTTAAAAAATAAGCTCCTTAAATTTTACAAAGAAAATGAAGAAAAGTAACTTATAAGCCAAGGCTATCAATATGAGCTTTTTTGAAAAGGCTAAATTTTATTTCATGCATCTATTGTGTGGATCGCTAAGTCACTAATCATCAAACTTCGTTCTTCACCATTACATGCTATCAAAGGGCATCCGCTAACTGGTCGAATAGAAAGAAGGATGAAACTTGGAAGTGATGGTTTGAAAAGGAGGATGAACTCTGTCATGGTGGTCACAGGCCAAGACATGGTATTTAAAAAAAAATTGACAGGAACAAGACCCTTTCCTTCTTCACAAATTTTTGTTTCTATTTTGATTTTTACTGATATTGTTGACGAAATCAATTTCAAAGTGTTATGGAAGGGTTAATTTTGGTGTTTTCAACAGGGAAATGACCATGTCTGGAAAGATGGGTTGAGTCACTTGAGTGGATGAAAACTTTTTTAAATTGCAAAATTGCTTCCTTTAGATTTGCTTTGACCATTGTGTTTGATCTGTATAATACTTGTGGGCAAAAGTGTCGTGAAGCTTTGTGAAGGTTTGATCATGTATATAAAAGCGCAAGTCAAGTGTTTGACAAAATGTTTAGATGAGTACGTGTGAATAGCACATGTTATTTAAGGTGGAAAAATATGAAAATTACCAAACAACTTTAACCTTATATTTAAAGCTCTTATTTTTATCTTTAGCTTTAAAGTAACTTTTAAGTTAAAAAAAAGTCAGGCCAAACGCTACCTAAGACTCTTTAAAAAAAATTGTATTCTTTTATATAAGACCCTCTAATTATATTTTAGAAAAAATTATTACTACTATTATTTTTAGATATACTGTTGCATTTGTTAAACTTTTGGAGTAATGATATATACACACCTCATTTTTTAAACACTCCATTTTCACATTTTTTTATTTCTATCTCTCTCATCTTATCATCTATCACATCTCATATTTTCTCTCTCTTACTTTTTCTTTTCTTCCTATCTCTCTCATCATTCCACCTCTCCACCTCAAAAGAGAGGTGTGGATGAAACATTACCCAAACTTTTGTAATTCCAAAATTGTGATTATCACTAGTATTCATCTCTTCAACACTACTCCACACGTTAATTAAGGGTATTGAGTGAAGAATGATAAATGCGGTCATTTGTTTTAGACTTTTTTGTTCTTTCAAACTTTTATTGTTTAGAATTGTAATGTGAGATATGCACTGTCAGTGTAAAGTAAATATGTCACACCATGGTAGTAGGAGAAATAATTATTTTAGCTTTAAATTTTAATTAAAGTGAAGATATATTTTAAGGGCTAGGGTAAAATTTGTGTAAAATTTGTTTACACTAATAGTGCATAGTCCTTTAATTCTGAAATTAATTTCTATATATTCATTGCATTTGATATTTACAAAGTCTTTGAAAAGTATAAACTGTGGAGTTAATTTAGTCTGGAACCCCTCCTTGTCATGTGTACGCTTCGCTTATTTGGGATGTTAAGGACCTTTTGGACTAATATTGGCGGGTTGAGTTGGTTCATACGCTTCGTGAGGGAAATGATTGCGCGGATTTTTTTGCTAAACATGGAGCCACCCAGGATACTGGCCTGGTTTTCATCTCTTCCCGGCTTGAGGGCTAGGGTAGCTTGTTGTTAGCTGATGCTCTAGGTGTTTCCTTTGTGAGGCTCTGGTCTTTCTTGTTTGTTCTTTTCTTATATATTCTTGTTCTATCGTGTTCCTTAACAAAAAAAAATCGAAATCAATAAAAATTGAATCGAATTGGTGCATATTTAAAAAAAAATTGATCGGATGATGAAATGACTAAATCGGATGACTTTTTCCCTAAAATTGAATCAATACATACCGTGAACACCCCACATTTGAGTATCATTTAAAAATATGAAAACAAAAATTAAATTGAATAATTAACAATGTCACAAATGCATGGAACTTCTCTTGATGTCCCCGCAATCTTTTTCTAAACTGTTCTTGGGACTCTCAATAATTTGACTAAATTAACTTAGATAATTCATGTGGCAAAAAATCATCATGGAAATTTAAGTAGATAAATAGCAGATAAATAATAGCGTTCTTCATATGATATGGTTTCTTTCAACCCTCAAACAGGAGCATTAATCTGTCTCAAAACAGACCACATGAAGCAAATATTAGATAAGCTAGAGAGATAGCCTAACTAAAGCACATATCTTCAGCAACAATAGGAGATAGGAATTTGCGCTATAAAGTTCTATAATAAAAACAATGTTGTCAGGGACGACCAACACTAAATGAGGCCTAAAACAAACTTTAAAGTAAAGTTTTTTTTATCTAAAAATATATTTCTTTTTTAATATTGGGGCCTATTTTACTTAGTAATTTTTTTTTGAGGCCTAAAGCCCTTACTTTGGTGGCCTTACCCTTGGGCCGACCCTGAATGTTGTCTTATTTTCTATTTCACAAATCAAATTATGTCATGGAGACATGATTAATAATTATAACTATACATAATGGTTTTTAAATGATAAAATGTGTTTTGAACTTTTAATCGGTGAAATCATGAAGAAAACATGAAATGCAAATCACATGACCGTTAGATCATGTGAAGATTTGAGCTTCTAATTCTATTTTAAAGGTCAAGATCTTTCACATGACCATATCATGTGAGATTAACACATGAGGGGATCTAAATCTATATTGGATTTCAATCCCAAATTAAATGACAAATCATACATATATAAGAGCAGTTCCTTCGATTCGCCCGGCCAGCTGGCGGGCGGCGTGCGACCTTTAACTATTAGAGCGTTGTAAATATTGGGCATCTTCCCTGGGTTCCTGAATGATATTTCAAATGGTAAAAGTTAGGGATATATGGGTTGGTGGAGGAGGTTCAGTGTTCAATCCTTGAAAGACAAAATTTATTTTTTCAATGTATAAAACAAAATTCCAATAGATGTATTACCATATAGCGGTAAAACAATGTGGAAAATGAAAAAGAAAAAAAAAACTGGGTGGGGAGGGTTGAATGGTTGATGTCGGAGTGGTCGATTAGTTTTTTTCTATAAATATCTGATGTGGTTTCCGTGAATGTCCTAGAAAGAGACTTTACAATATCTTGTGTATATTACGTGTTTCGTGTCATTGACTTGTATATACATTGTGAAAGAAGGAAAATTGACGAGCCAGAACTGAAAAAGGCTAGAAAAGAGAAGGAACAACCAACTCAGAAAAATCATCCTATTTTCTTTGAGCCATGTTGCCCATTTGGTTGTTCTGCCTGATGTGGTATGGAGAAGCTATTGCATATTGAAAGTTGCACATGCTGTGTTTGGTGTATGGCAAATGACTAAATGTAGTATATCAATAGTTATAGCTAGTTAACTTATATAATTGATGAGCATACATATTTAATTGAAGATCATATAGTTCATTGATTTTCATTAATTAACTAAAACGTTAACAACTTTCTGCCTTCTTTAGTTTGTTAAATTGTATGTTTGGGATGGTCAAAGACAACGCCACATCTTAATCCAAAACTTTAAGGTATTAGAATTATGTGTCACATCTCTATTCTCTTATAAAGTCTTCTCCTTACCCATTTTAACTAATGTGAGATTCCAAACTCACACCTAAATTCTCAACAATCTCCCCCTCAAGTGCGTCACCACCACATTATCATGGTCCCCTCTGCGGAAGCTAGCTATCCACCCTTGTACCGCCATTCATAAACGAAACTCGCCGCCTAACCACACTGCTAGGAAGACTTTCGACACAAGGAGTTGTTACCATGGTAACACGAACCATCGGCTCTGATACCACTTGTTGGGGGAGACAGGGGAGCCCATGGACTGAGGATTAAGACACTAAGAGATTTCGACGCCACATCTTAACAAAAAACCTTAAGTCATTAGGTTTATGGGTCACATATCTTATAAAGTCTTCTCCTCACCCATATTTAACCAATGTGGGACTCCAAACTCACACTTGAATTCTCAACATAAGCCACACAATAGGCGGTTCCTTCACCCAACATAAGCCTTCGGAGTAGGCTGCACGCATCCTTTGGAACAATTCGCCGGCCTCGAAGGTCGCTAGGGAGGTCACGCTTCTAGGTGGGTGGCACCCTTTGTCTTCAGAATGACCTGTCTATGTAAAAGACACACTTGTGTAAAGGACTTGTAGTTTATCGTGTACCGTGTGTGTAGATCCTTGGGTTAAATTTATGCAAGGCCCAAGGGTCCAATTATGAGTTAGGATTTAGAGTTTATGTCTTTCCTACTATTAAAGGAAAAGTTTAACTTGTAATTAGGAGATTTTTTCCACTGACTAAATACATAATAACAACGGCTAGAGTTTAGAGACACTTACTGTTGAGAATTTTCAAGTGTGAGTAAGTCCCACATTGGAAGCTAAGGATAAATTTGAGTGGTTTATAAGTGTGAGGACCCATACACTCATAGCCTCAAGGTTTTGGGTGAATGATGTGGTGTCTGGTCCACTTATGGTTTGCCCTTTAAAGCCCAATGTGGAGTTTTATCCCCCAATTTTAAACCATCTTCTTTGTTTGACCCTTTATCTGGCCCAACAATGGTATCAAAGCCGATGGTTGTTTGACCATGGGCCTAGGCCTCTGAGACTCAGGAGCACAAGCCCAGAATGACGACCTCTGAGGTTCTGGATGAGTACAAGCCCAACTTTCGTTTGAGATGAACTCGCACTTGAGGGGGAGATTGTTGGAAATTTTCAAGTGTGAGTAAGTCTGACATTGGAAGCTAATGATAAGTTTGAGTGGTTTATAAGTGTGAGGACCCATACACCCATTCCCTTAAGGTTTTGGGTGAAAGATGTGGTGTCTGGTCCACTTATGGTTTGCTCTTTAGTCCAATCTGGAGTTTTATCCCTCAATTTTAAACCATCTCCTTTGTTTGGCTCTTTATCTGGCCCAACACTTACTTCCGACAATGACTTTTTTTATAGAAAAATGTTAGTAAATATAAAAGACATAAAATCTCTCAAGTAAAAAGAGTTACAAATAAAAAGACATACTAACTAAAACGGTAGGCAACAATGGTGCGAAAGTGGGGCGGAAGTAGTTGACCGACAATGGGCGATAGTGGTTGCGTGGCAAATGGATCAAGTGATGGAGGGAGGTGAATCTGGTGGCATTGATGTAGTGGAGAAAGAGAACTTGAGATTGGTTGGGGGTGAGGGTGGCTGAGGAAAAGGGAGGGGTCTCGGGAGTTGGTGAGGGCGGCGTCACCTGAGGAGGGACAGGAAGGGTCGAAGGAGAGGGTTAGGGTGGCGAAGGATGAAGTGACTGATAGTGAGGGTGGTAGAGGAAGATAGTGAGTGTTAGGTTTGGAGAAATAAGGGAAAGAAGAGACTTATAAGGAAGATGGTGGGGATAAATTAATGAACATTAGTGTCGGCTGCTTGGGCTCTGCAAAATGGATCATACGCTGTCACATCACTGTCGATCAAAGTCAACGTTAGTTTAACATTTAATGCAACATCGGCCCAAAACCACTGCTAATTGTTGGCAGACGACGCTACGTTAGTTGGTGAATTTTGCGTTCGTCAACACTAATTGACATCAGGCTGGCTGATGTTTACATTAAGAAAGTTTTTTTCAACGCTTTGAATCGGTTGAGTTGACACTAACGAGCTGAAATTAACGCCAACATTAGAACCGACACTAATATTGAACATCAAAAGAGTCTTTTATATGGTGCATGCTACCTTGTCCCATGTTAGGCGAGTTATCGACCGACACGAATTTATCTATATGGACTATGAGCAAACAATAAGTTCAGCTAACTGAAATAATTTGAGTTCTCACCATATTAATGTCATGTTTCATTATATTTATGTATATTCTCTTACATCTTGAATATTGTGGCAGAAAAAAAATGCTCTTTTCAGCAGGCAAGCTGAGTACAAAATTTCAATCATGGTTCACATTGCAGTCTGCGAACTCTATGATTAATGTGCGTTTCAGCCTTTATTTCTCCTTAAAAATGAACGCCATGAATCTTTTAAGCACAGAAGTGTATTTATTTCTCTTCCAAGACTTTATCATTTGTTAGAACTTGGAAGGAAAAAAAATGAAAGATTACAGATCTTGAGATTTTATTTCTGGTCAGAAACTCAAATTATGGATTGCAGCAAACGGACATCACTGCAACTGCGACATGTCATAAATTCAAGACAATAACCTCTCAATTTTATTATTCATTTCGTGAAGTTTTCAATCAAAATAAGTGCTGACAAACAACCACTTGAAATTAATCCTGAGTCGTAGGTCTCTTTTTATCCTTCCCCAGGTTATGTGGACATTGACAAATCCAAATAATTAATATATATCCACCTAATTTTTATACTCCAAGTCTTCAGGCAGCCTTGAAAATTAAGATTCTTTCAAAAAAAAAAGTAAAATTACTATTGATGGTAGTAATAACATTTAAATAAAAGTATACACTCACCTTCAAGGTTTGTTAAAATAAACCTCCACCCAATTCTTGTTTAAAATATACACTCCACATCATTCTCTTTCAATTTTTGCCACGAAATATCAAAATCCATCACAAAACCCAAATAATAGAGGCAAAACCAGTGACAAACTTTATAAAGGGATGTTTTCCGTTGAAAAAGTCATCACTTACTTGTTAAATATTTCTATGTTAATGACGGTTTATATTTTCATCTCTAAAATTCGTCGACAATTTAAAAATACTTGTTCAATTTTGAATATATTTTTTTTAAGCTGAATATATTATTGAAGAAGAAACCGCATGAGAACAATCCTCCCATGAAGTAAGAACAAACCAAAACAGCCCAAACATCACAGCCAAACCCTTTATGGTGACCATACTTTAAGAAAGAACCTCATTAAAACCTTACTAAGAAAAACTCAGAAGGATAAAAACTCAATAAAGGAAAAAGAATATCACATGCTCAAGTAAACATAGTACAAAGACTCAAAACAGCATACTCCACCTTAACACTCAAATCAAAACAGCAAACCCCCTAATATATATTACAAACACAAACCAAAACCAGAAAGCACCTTAACCTTATGAAAACTTACGAAAGTCATCCAAATAAACGGTGTCCACTAGAATGGGTCAATTATATATTGGTCTACCGGTGCTCCATTACTTAGAACCGTTGGATGAAAGCATCTAAGAATATTCTCAAAATTAAGTGGCTAGGATTGAATTAGTGTTAGAAGGGTCTGATTGTAAAACTACCATGACCAATTTCTCTTTTCTCGAGACCCTTCATTCTCCAACTCTTCTTCTTCTTCCTCGATGATGGGCTTCGACATGGACCTGGAATCGATCTTGGTGGCGTTGGTGATCTTGATCTTGGGCATGGTGGTTACACGGTGGAGAGGGGCCGGGGAGAAATCAGGCAAAGGAGGCGGAGGTGGTGTTTTTGTTGCATTCTCAAATATGGTTTTTTTATAGGATTTCTCAAATATGGGTATTACATTTCAACAACTGTCCAAGGCTAAGGAGAGAGTAATCCCAGCAGACAATATGATACAAACTGGAAGTGTAATGAAGATTCAAGAAGCATTTTCATCAAGGTTGGATGCTTTCTTCTCCATATCTTCCAGGAATGCTTTCACCATTTAAGCTCCCCCTTTTATTATCACCCTGCATCCCCATGATTCTTTCATATGATTTCATCAACCGTATATCCATTTCCTTATCTTCCATCATCTTTGCAATCAATATTACAAAAAGAAACTCGAAATCTGGATCTGGGGTTATTACAAAGCCAAATATATTCCATCAATTAATTTTATTATTTATAGTCAAGAGCTTGAATTGGGTTTTTTAAATCCCCGAATCTTTAATTCCTCACCAACATTCATATCCACGAATTGGGATTTCGACTTCTTCTTGTGGTTCATTGTTTGATTTTTAAAATTGGGGTGTTAGCTCAGCAAGTTCATATCTGATTGGGAAGAAGTGGGAGGAAGAGGAAAAGGGAAAGATAAAGTGAAGAGGAAAAGGGGTAAAGGGAAGTGAAAAAGTCAAAATTATCATCTGGTCTATTGGTGGACTAGAATATAAGGTAGGGGTGAACATGGGCCGGGTAGATCTAATGAACCCGTCCAACCTAATCCAATCCAATAGAAAAAATGCGGGTTGAATCGGGTAATCGGGTTAATCGGATGGATTTTACAACAACCCAACTAAGTTCGGATCGGAATTCAGATTCAGTTCAAATCCATCAAACCCAACCCAAAATCCATACATATAATAATAATTTTTTTTATAATTTTACTCATACTTTGAGTGCTAGTGTTGGAGTGATGACTTTTTAAAACTTTGAGACTTAACTATTTGTAGTTATTTGTCATATTTGAACTTAGAGTATTTGTTTGTAGTTATTTGTTACATGTTTATATATATTATTTGACATGTTGGAGACATCAAGTTCTAAGTGTCATGACATGACATTTAGTGTTGCTTTTCACATTTTAGGTACTATTTATGTTAGATTGTTTCATGTCATTTGGTAATGAAATTTTATGTTTTCATGATATTTGGTTATATGTCATTTATGTGATATTATTTCATGCTATTTGGTATAACTTTTTGTGTCATTTTCATGTTATTTAGTATTATAACATATTTAGTATTTTTTATAACTTTTTCTGAATTTATAATAATATTTGCAAGATTTTTTAATATTTCAGATATATTATTATTTTAATATAGTGACCCAATCAATCCATCCAACCCAATCCGAACTTCGTCGGGTTGGTTCGGATCGGGTCCGAAGAAGAAATTCGTGAAATCCAAATCAACCCAATCCAGCCAATTTTGATCGGTTCGGATTTTATTTTGACCAAAATTCATCCAACCCAACCCGTGTGCACCCCTAATATAAGTAGTGCACCCTAGTGGACGCAAATAAACCACCACATAAAGCCACAAAATTAATCCAGCAGGGCTAACTACGCAAATCTCTTTCATGAGCAAACCTTATGCTCATACAAACCCAAGTCCACATTGCATACACCACCTCAGCCTTACTCTTAGAGATGGAAAATTTTTTGTCGCTGAAGTAGATGAATTTAAAGTAGCAATGAATTTTGTGACAAAAATCATCCCTTTATATAATCGTCACTGATTCTGTCACTATTGTTCATAATCGAAGGATTTTGTGACAGTTCTGATATTATGTCGCAAAATTTAAAAGGGATGGAGTGAAATGTATACCTTAGACAGGAATGAAGTGGAGTGACATTTTGAAAAACATTAAAGAGATTAGTGTAATTTACTCTTTAGATAATGAGATACATATGTTATTTAATTTTATCTCTTAATTTGCATGGTTTATTTACTTAAGATTTATAACAACATACTCTATAGAATGAGACATATAACTGAAGTACGTACACATTATTTCTATCCCAATCTTTATTATCTCCTTAAGTCTCTCTAACTTGAGTGTTGGAGTGACTTGCAGGTATCCATTCACCTTCGGTGCTTATCACTGCTATCAATTCACGGAGAAGACATTGTACAGAGAAAACCACTATCACAAAGGAGAAGAAGCCCAATCAGGTTCAATTCAACCTTTCAAGTTGGACAAGCCTATCGAACATGGACTCTATTTGTGGAAAATGAGTAATTGTATTCTCATTCATCTTTGAAATACAATGAAGTAATGCAAAAAGGGGGAGTTCAGTTTTCTCTCATTACTTTCAGTCATTCACTTGATGCATGTGTGGAAATGATATGTTAATCAAACATTTTCATATATATATATAGGTGCTTGCTACGATACCACAGCACTTGTGTGAGTATGATACACGAAAAGGTTGTGGACCAATCACATCCTCCGTATTTAAAAAGAAAAAAATGAAAATATAAATTATTTTTGTTGTGGACCAATCACATCCTTCATGTATGATACATTGTGGGTATCATAGAAACCACCATATATATATATATATATAGGGGGAATATCAGGTGAGAGGGGTGTGCTATTGTGAGAGATGAGAGGGTATAATAATCCCCGTTTGATTAATATAAACGGTTCAGATTCAATCTCACTTAAAAAAATTTGATGTTGATTTTTCTCAAACTCACGTGCATATCTATTCCTTTCTTGCGCGTTCTTTGTCTTCCTCCCGCATCTGCCATTGCCACCCATTGGAATCCCAGCACCGGCAACCGCTGCCCGCCGCAAGCACCACCGCGAGGCCACCACCATCGAAACACACACCTCCATCAAAACCCAAGTCGATCCCATTGCCCAAACCACCGTACCCTGATCAAAACCCCCATCGCCCCGGTCCATACCCTGATCAAATTCCTGATCCAGTGAAATCAACCCTCAAAATCCCAAATTTTTCTAATTCCTCCCCAATCCGACAGAGGAGCTTCAACGACGCGACTTGTTGGGTGGCGATGACCCAGTTCGTGGTGGCTATTTTGGAAGAAACGCATCGAAGGAGCGACGGTTCTGGTTTTTGGATATGTGTGTTAGAGTTACTTTCTGGCTTGATTGATGTAGGAGAGGCTGGTTTCTGACCCAGGAAAAGCATCTGGTTTGGTTACGGGTTGGATGACAGAGAAAATGGAGATTGTAGAGAGCGTGGGGAATTTTTTTTCTAAATAATGCAAAAAAGATTTTTAATTAGCAAAAAGGGGTACTAAAAAAAATATTTAGCAAGATGGGGTACTTTTGTTGGGTTTCGCAATAAAACTTGCGAATTGCAAGTATTGATTCTGAAAAAGTAAAAGCTGATTGGGAAATGATGGGTGAATGATGGGTTGCAGGGTGATTGGAAAATAATTGCCTTATGATTTTGGCCGCATGTGGGATTCGCAAGAAACATTGCGTTTTCCATGTATTCTGAAAAAAGTTGATGGCAATGATGGGTCAATGATGGTAGCAGAGACAAGACACGGAAACCGCAAACAATGTTGCGAATCCAACTTTTATGGCATGGGGAAGGAGCGTGTGGCAGAGTCAATGATGAAGGTTGGTGTCGCAAGTTTACCTGCGAATCCAAATGCTTTTCAGGTGCTTTTCAGGTGGCAGTACTGACATGTAGGGAAAGGAATGGCTAATATTGAAAACGCAAATATATTTGCGAATCCTGGATATACAAAATGACAAAATAAGCGAGATTGACTGGATTCTCAATTTTTTTTTGCGAATTCAAAACACTATAAATTCAAAACTTGAAACTCCTGAGTCTCATAACTTTCTTCTACGAAAAATACAATTGAATATTTTCAAAACTTAAATCTCCTGCATTTCATAACATTTCTGTAACGAAAAAAAAACCTTTGCAATGGATCAAGTTATTACTTTTGTGTATTACGATGGTAGGGTTGTCCGTGGCGACCAAGGTGCCATATTCGAAGGTCGGAGAAGGTCCATGCATCTGAAGCGCAACATTACCTTCGACCGTTTGAAGAAGAAAATCCACGAAAGGTTGAAGCTGCAAAGGAACCAGATGATTTCTAGAGTCAGCTCTAGATTTATGACGACACCGAATCCCATTTTTTTACGCATTTTGAGATAGTTGATAATGTTGATGTTCAAGTCATGATGGATGCATTTAGTCAGCAGTCATATATGGTTCAGCTGGAGCTGTATGTTGAAGTTACTGAAGCTGGAAGTTCATCAATGCCAGTGCCGACGTATCCGTCGTCTACTCAACCGACACCCACTAAAGACGGTGGTAGACATGTTGTTGATGAGGAGCTTCTTGCAGAACCATATACTGTGCCTTTTAGCGTTATGAGTATTGAAGAGTCCAATATCGTCGTTCCTTCGGATGTCGCAGTTAATTTGAGCGATGATTATGACTACCGCCTTGACAATGATAATGTGGACGGTGAAGTCATTCCTTCAGACGATGACCACAATGAAGATGAAAGAATGCAAGAAGGAGGTGACGAGTCTGACACAGACGAAGAGGGAGACTGACACGCTAATCCTCAGCCTCAGATGGCACCTCATCCTGCTGATCAACCCGCGGCACCTGTGAATGTCAATGTTGAAACCCAAGGTATGTACAATCAACATATCTCATCAAGTGTTGTTTTTTATAAATATATGGTACTTGATATATTTCTATAATTTTATAAGCCACCCAAACACGGCCCCATTCTGGAGTGCTTCTTCGCATTATACATATATTAACTGGGATCACCCAGACGAAGAAACTGATTTTTATTCTGAAACGGATGTGAATGGATCATGGAAGCTTGGTGATGACTTATGTAAAGGTTTAATTTTTGAAAACAAGCGTACTGTACAGGATGCCCTGTTACACTATTGTCTTAGACTAAATCAAACTTATAAGATGAGTGAATTCAAGCCAGAGTACTTTACTGCAAAGTGTCAGAAATCCGTAGATGGCTGCCCGTGGAGGATAAGGGCACATCTATCCAAGAAAATTGGTAAATGGACCATATCCAAATGGGGGGGGGGGGTCGCATACGTGCTTAAATGCGATGACTTCTCAAGACCACAAGAAGATGACGTCAACCTTCATGTCCAATTACATTCTTGGTATAATGCTTACATATGATTACTATGTCGCTACACATTTACAAATATGAAATTGCTATTAACTTACATTATTTTTCTTTTATGTCTTAGGCATGGTAAGTGCCCAACCAACTATCCCTATTTCTCTCATACAAGAGAGGATCAGTGGTCAGCTCAATTACAAGGTGTCATACTTTAAAGCTTGGAAGGCGAAGCAAAAAGCACTTGCTCGCGTGTTCGGTGATTGGGAGGAGTCTTACGACCTGCTCCCTAGGTGGTTGGAATATATGCTGAGGTTTTCCCCTGGATCCCATTACGAGTTTGTCACAACTAACTATAAGGACCCAAATATATGTAGACTATAATTTACGTAAAAACATAAATATTAAACACTAATATATTACACACTAATATATTACACACCAATATATTACACACCAACTTTAAAGTCTAAAATATATTACACACCAACTTTAAATTCACTAATTATAAGTACATGATACAACAAATTAACAATTTCGACAATTAGGATAAGGACGGTCTCTTGCATCCCGGTATGGCCTATCTGGGTCTCCCCCTGCAGCTGCACGGTTCAAGTCCAGTTGGAAGTTAGCCTGTGTCTGCTGGAGCTGGGAAGGGTCTATATCTTGCCAGAATTGCGGTCGAGGAGGATCCAGCAATTCACGAATTGCAACACCATCCCAGTCACCCATTGGATTCCAAGTATCTGGACTAACGTCTTGCATATGCACTGGCGGTGTTTGAAAGTTGTCATAGCCATGTTGTGACCCAGCAAATGTTCACCAACAAAATTTGTTGATGACACAAATTGTTGAGAATGTGATCCATCAAAATGCGGTGCCGACACATATGGCTGAGACTGTAAACTGTCAAAATGCGGTGTCGGTATATATGGCTGAGACATGGATCCATCAAATTGTGTTGAGGGAGTATATGGCTGAGATCCATACATTGTTTGAGTCTCGGGCATCTGCATCGGTGTCTCTTCCTGATCATCAGGAACCCCAGATGACCCCGCCCCATAATAGTATGGTCGGTATGTCTCATTCAGATCAAGGGGGTACAATGAGTACTGTCCATGTGGAGGTGGTAGTGTTCCCCTCCTGAATAATAACATGTTCGGGAATCTGAGATTCTCGCCGTCTTCCAAGACCTTCCCCTTCTTCTTTTCCAGTCGGCGGTATGTCATTTGTGGTTGCGTGTGTAAACTCCATAGGAAAGCTAGGAACCGATGCAGCGGGATGAGATATCCTGTCACTTGCATGGCAAAGTGTAAGGCAACGAGCAGCTTGGTTCTGAAGGTCATGATCCGTGTATAGTGGGTGACCTTCAGGTGTCAGTCCATACCATACATGCTGAACGCGCATAGCCTACATTATTAATAACAGAGTGAGGATGCTACGCGCATATATGAATAAAGAAGTAAAAATATCACAACAACTTAAAAATAATAACCATTTGCCCTCTTGTTGCAGCCGCACGCGTCAACCAACGAATAGAATACTTGTCGTACCAAATCATGTACTCATCATTCGGCCCAACAAGAGTATTAGTCTCGGGTTGGTTAGCCAACCTCTGGTGCCTCTCCGACCACAGCTGTATAAAACCACGCATGTTATGTACCCAATCCTGCTTTTCCTTCCCTTTCAGAGAAATATCATGCATTTCATTAAGTTGAGACGGTGCATCCGGTACAGGTTGAAACATCCCGAATTGTTGCATAACTCGATCCGGTTGATGCCACTCTGAAATGTGATAGAGTACCATTGGCACCACAGTTCTCCATAAATGCATGTTTTCTCGACAACGTTCCGGAAGCCCATTGAGAACACGATCAGAGTACGGCTTCCACACAAACCACATACACAAGAAGGATAAGAATTTAAATGAAAATAAAGATAAGCAAAGTCCGACAAGCTACTCACGTCATTAGAACTCAAATCGTCTAATTTGATGCGCCACCACTCGATTTGCTTCTTTGCCAACTTTATTGGTTTTTCCGGATCCGGGTCCCTCCATCTGTTTAATATATAAAAAATGAATGAACCGTAATGTTTGAATTTAAGGAAATGAAATTAGCAACGAAATTTATTATTTAAATTATGTGCATACCTTGCCGTGAGTGGGAGGCCACGGTGCAACCTCGGTGGATCCGGGCCGATTCCTGGAATCCTTAGCCATGCCCACACTTGTATCAAATAAGCATAGCCGCCAATCTCTGTACGTGAAGCACCAGTTGCATAGCACAACTCATGATAGAGAAGTGCTAGTACGGCTGAACCCCAACTATACTTTGCGGTCTCCTCAAAGTCTCGTAAGAGAATGAGATATCTAAGAGGGACATGTGAACCGGTGTGGTCACAAAGTAAGAAAGTACCAATTAGTCGCAAGATGAATGCTCTTGCAGCATACATAAGTTGTATCGGGTCGGCACCGGCTAGATTATGAAAATTAAATTGCTCAGCCAGCCAAAACAACTTCAAGCCACCTCCTTTGATAGCACTGGCGGGTGGCACCACTCCGAGCAAGTCCTCTACAAGCTCAGACCAATCACACCAAGTAACTCTGGTGACAGGATTCCCATCAATGAGTAAGCCAAGATGAACAGCAACATCTTGCAGAGTGATAGTACACTCTCCGAACGACATATGAAACGTGTGTGTCTCAGGCCTCCATCGCTCCACCATAGCTGATATTAAAACTTTATCAAGTTTCAGAGACCCAGCTAAGGCGGCTTCGTAAAATCCGGCTTGACGAAGGTGGCCTACAATTTCAGCGGGAATAAAATCTCGAAAATCCCGATATTTTCTCACTTTCAGAATTCTATTTATTTGGTTCCACGCACCAATAGACACGTGTTTGCCATCTTTTTGCAAATACAACACACTATCATTCCTCGGACCCAATTTGACCACTTCTTGGTCGGCCATTTACAATACCTATTGAACATAATGAATAAAAGATGATAGTTAATAAAACTTAATGATAATAATTCTAAAATAATTTAATAAAACTTAATGATAATAATTCTAAAATAATTTAAGTAACAAAACTTCATGCTAATAATTAATAAAAGTTATACAATATAGTTAGTAATAATAATCAAGTCACATATGAAAACTAGTCATTTACTTATATCATTATTAACAAAACCATGAAAAAAATATTTCAAAGTAAAGGTTGAAAGAGTAGAGAAAATACCTTTATTTTGAGGGGGGAGAGTTCAAAGAAATTGACACTTTGAGAGTTGAGAGAAACTTGGTCGAGAGTTGGGAGAAAGTTGTGAGAGTTAAGAGATTTGGGAGTTGGAGTTGAGGGAGTTGGGAGAGTGGCGGTCTATATGTAGGGGTTGGAGACCGCCACAAAACACTACAATTCGCAACATTTATTGCGGTTTCATGGTCAAATCAGAGCTGCCACGCGCTCATTCCCCATGCAGCCAGACTCACGGGTCCTGTCTTGTTCCCCTGCCACCCTGCCCCATATCACCTGACATCATTGTGCCATCATGTCACCCTGAAAAGTTGGACTCGCAATAAAACTTGCGGCTCCCACCTCTAATCAATGAGTCCTCCTCGAGTCAATCAGTCTGCACGTGGCCCTTCCCCATGCGACTAGGGACTCGCAAGAAATGATACGAATCCCACATGCGGCCAAAATCATAAGGCAGTTATTTTCCAATCACCCTGCAACCCATCATTTCCCAATCAGCTTTTACTTTTTCAGAATTAATACTTGCAATTCGCAAGTTTTATTGCGGAACCCAACAAAAGTACCCCATCTTGCTAAATATTTTTTTTAGTACCCCTTTTTGCTAATTAAAAATCTTTTTTGCATTATTTAGAAAAAAAAATTCGAGCGTGGGATTAGAAAAATAGCATAATGGATAGTGACGTGGAATTATTTACCTGAGATGCATCTGGACCGTTCATGTGGATCTGACAGTTATTATTATACCCTCTCATTTCTCACAATAGCACACCCTCTCACCCGATATGCTTCATATATATATATATATATATATATATATATATATATATATATATATATATAGGGAAATGCTAACTTACTCCCACTTGATTTTGTGAAGGAGTAAGTTAGCACCCAACACCTTTTTATTTTGGACAAAAAAGTCAGACTTTCTCCTTTTAATAGTAATTTAAGTTAGGGGTATTTATGTAATCATAATTTTGTTTATTCTTAAAATTCACATTTTTCTCTTTCTTCATTTATTACCTACTTTACCTTTCTCTTCCTTCATTCTCCTTCTCCTACATTTCTCTGTTACTTCCACACTCTCGGCATCCGACCATCACCCATTACAATTCCATTAAATCGGTATTGAGGTTTTCATGGACCTAATCAAAACCAGTTTCGAAGGCCAGAGGGATTTGCTCTGCCAAGTTCCTTTTTTTTTTAATCTTCCGATTGATTTCACCCACTTCACTTGAATAAAAAATGAGATCCAATTGGATCCAGGTGCTTTAACGAAACGCAATTGGACTTTTGTGTTCCATAGTTAAACAGAGAATTATTGTCAAGAAAATATTAGTGAGTAGTTGAAGTAGAACTGATTTGGATGAACTTATTGGGTGAGTCATCATCGCAATTGCTGAATTCAATTTCTTCACAGCAACCATGGTTCAAGGTATCGCTGAAGCTTGGAGAAAGAGAGAGAAAAGATGGAAAAGGAGAGAGAAATGGGCTGCAGGTTTTCAAAATTCAAACGAAAAGATAATTAATGACAATGTAAATTACTTAAGTACCCACCATAACATTGTTTTTAAAGAGAACAAACTTGGGACTTTTTTGTCCAAAGCAAAAGGTGTTAAGTGCTAACTTACTCCTTCACAAAATCTAGTGGGAGTAAGTTAGCATTCCCCATATATATATTCTACTTTTTTTCCATCTCATTTTCACTCTTATTTCTCTAATGTATTTTTATGACATTTTCTATCATATTTTTCATTCTTCTATTTTCTTCCTACATCTCATTAGTAAAGTTTGTTTGGTTTGTGGACAAATATGATTTATATTTTTTTTCTGCAATGTGATTGGATGATGGGTTATTTAACCCAAACTTTATCATAGGTCATTTAGACAACCATTTTTTTTATAGATAAAATGTTAGTGTTAGAGCATGAACACAGGAACTGAGAGAGAGAACATTAACACACAGAGAGAGAAAGAAAGTGAGGGAATGAATTTCTTATGGGGTTGTCTATAGAATACATTGAATACACTAATAGCTATTTATAGCTACTAATCCCTAACAGATTTGCATTATTCCTAACACTCCCCCATAATGCAAACACTGTTCACAGATTCAATCAAGAAAAAAACAGCACTATACTTAGCCTAAACAACATTATACAGTGCAGAAAAACAACTTGTCTACTACTGTCTCAGTCCTTTGCATCTTCAACTTCCTTGTATCATTTCTTCAGTAGCTTCAAACTAGCTCAGCAGCAGATAACACTCCAACCAACTTCCTTAACTCCTTAAATCTCACAACTTTCAGTGGTTTTGTCAAAATATCCGCAAGCTGCAGCTCAGTAGTACAATGCTTTATCAGAATTTTCCCCTTTGAAACTTGATCTCTTAGGAAGTAAAACTTAGTTTCTATGTGTTTACTGCGCCCGTGTGCTACTGGATTCTTAGAAAGATCAATAGCTGATCTATTATCCACAAACAACTCAATTGCATTTCCAACATCAACATGCAATTCCTGAAGCAGAGAATGGAACCAAAGTGCTTGACAAGCAGCAGCACAAGCTGAAATATATTCAGCCTCACAAGTGGATAGAGCAACTACTGATTGCTTCTTAGAGGACCATGATATTGGTGCTCCTGCAAAAGTGAACACATATCCCATGGTGCTCTTCCTGTCTACTAAGTCACCACACCAATCAGAATCTGAATAAGCCACAAGCTGTAGTTTGGATCTCTCTTCATGATGTGGAAAGAGAATACCAAAATCAAGTGTACCCTTGAGATACCTTAACACTCTTTTGGCAGAAATCAGATGTGAATGCTTAGGTGCATTCATGAATCTGCTAATTAATCCAACTATCCATGAGATTTCAGGCCTAGAGTGACAAATGAATCTCAGACTTCCTACCAGCTGTCTAAATTCAGTGGCATCTACTGAAGACTCTTGCTCACATTTATCTAACTTCAGATTAGCTTCAGCTGGAACTTCAGACTCATTGCAGTTCCACATATTGAACTTCTTCAATACCTCAGAAACATATTTCCTTTGATTCATAAAGACACCTTTCTTAGTTTGTTGAAACTCTAAACCAAGGAAATAGGCCAGCAAACCCAAATCAGACATCTCAAACTCACTCTTGAGTAATTTCTTCAAATCTTCAATGCCTTGCAAACTGCTTCCAGTAATTAGAAGATCATCAACATAGAGGCAAATGTATAGAACTTCAGTGGTACTTAAACACTTCACATAAAGACCATGTTCCACTGAACACTTCTGGAAACCTGAGTGAGTGAGAAAGGAATCAATCCTCTTGTTCCAAGCTCGGGGAGCTTGTTTCAGGCCATAGAGAGCCTTATTCAGTTTGTATACCTTCTCCTCACTGCCTTTGATGACAAAACCAGGAGGTTGATCAACAAATACCTCTTCTTCCAATGGACCATTGAGGAAAGCTGATTTGACATCAAGTTGACTCAATGTCCAATGATTCCAGCTAGCTAAAGCAATAAGAAGTCTAACTGTCTCCAACCTGGCTACTGGGGCAAAAACTTCAGAGTAATCAAGACCCTCTCTCTGCATGAACCCCTTAGCCACTAACCTGGCTTTGTACTTAGAGATAGTACCATCAGGTTTAAGCTTAGTCTTAAAGACCCATTTGACAGCAATTGAAGCTTTATTCAACGGCAATGACACCAATTGCCAAGTGTCATTCTTCTCAATGGAATGCAATTCTTCAGTCATTGCATCTCTCCAAGTTTTACTTGAAATAGCCTTCTCAAAACTAACTGGTTCAGATTCTGCCAGTAGGACCATATGTTGAACAATGTCTCCAGCTTCATTAATTGCATCATCAGAGAATATCTGAAAATCTCTGAGATGAGTAGGTAAGTTCTTCAATCTGGAAGGTCTGTTGTTCAGAGATGGAGGTGTCCTAGGCATGTTATTTTGGGGTCCTGGAGGTTGTTGAGGTGCAACATCAGTTACAGCAGTTGGAAACTCACTAGTTTCCCAGTCAAGCAAGACCTGAGTTAATGAGGAAGGAGCAGTAGCTTTGTACTCTTTCCAGGAGCTTGATTCATCAAAATGTACATCCCTACTAAACATCATCTGTTTTGTCAAAGGATTATACAATTTATATGATCCAGTGGAGTCATACCCAACAAAGATCATGGCTTCACCTTTGTCATCTAGCTTATGTCTTCTTTGATCAGGAATGTGTCTAAAACACAAAGAACCAAAGATCCTGAAATGCTTCACAGAAGGTTTAATTCCAGACCAAGCTTCTTCTGGAACTTGACCTTGTAGGCTTTTTGTAGGACATCTATTTAACAAGTAAGTTGCAGTAGCTGCTGCCTCTCCCCAAAAGCTATGTGGAAGTTCCTTACTTCTCAACATACTTCTAATCATGTTCAAGAGAGTTCTATTCCTTCTCTCAGCGATTCCATTATGCTGAGGGGTGTATGGAGCAGTAACTTCATGCAATATACCTTGATCTTTGCAGAAGTTATCAAACTCTCTAGAGGTAAATTATCCTCCCCCATCAGTCCTTAACACTCTAATGTGCTTGCCCGATTGCTTTTCCACCAGACTTTTGAACTCCTTGAAGATACCAAAGACTTCACTCTTGAGTTTGATTAGGTACAGCTAAATCTTTCTTGTGAAGTCATCAACAAAAGTAACAAAGTACTTGTTGCCTCCCAAGGATGGAACCTCAAATGGACCACATACATCAGAGTAGACCACATGCAGCTGATCCTTAGATTTTGATGGTGTGAATTTGCTAAATGAATTCCTCGGCTGCTTGCTGATCAAGCAACTATCACAAAGTTTAAGTGGAGCTTGAATTTGAGGTAAACCAGTGACAAGTCCTTGAGTTCTTAACATGCTTAAATCTCTAAAATTCAGATGGCCTAATCTCCAATGCCAAAGCCATGAATCATCAGTTAGAGTTTTAGCACTAAAACACTGGGATTCTACAGCTTCAAGATCAACTCGGAAGGTTCTATTCTTTGTAAGAGGAGTTCTGAGCAGCTTTCTTTTTAATGGATCAAAGACATCCATATAACCATCTTCCATGACTATCGAAAATTTCTTTTCTATCAATTGACCTAAGCTAATCAGGTTAGTGGTCAAGCTGGGAACATAAAGAACCTCAGAAATTCTACCCTGCTGACCTTGTTTACCCCTAACTATCACATCACCCGTTCCTTCAGCTTTCAGAACTCTATCATCAGCAAATTTGACACTACTCTTTTTGTTGGGATCAAAATTGACTAACCAATTTCTGTGTCCAGTCATGTGATTGGAGCAGCCAGAATCCATATACCATTTATCCTTAGCATGTGAGTCTAGGTTAGTGAGCATCATTAGAGAGAGTGGAATCTCAGAATATACCTCTTTGTCTGTATTAGCCAGATTGACTTCATCCTGTTGTTTCCCTCGATCATCATTCTGGTTTGGTGGAGCCTTGCACTCAGTAGAGAAATGACCAATCTTTCCACAATTGAAGCACTTAAGCTTCTTTCTGTCAAACTTTCTCTTCCCACCGCGCCAATTCTTGTTTCCTCCTCTCTTCCAGGAACCCTCTGATTGTTCATGATCTGATTTATCTTGTGCATTTTCCTGAGAACCTTTTGAATTACCACCCTTGTACTCCTTATTCTTGCCAGAACCCTTGTATCCACCTCTTGATGACGAACCTCCTCTCTTGAAGGTTTCAGCTTTCAAGGCCTGATCTGCAGGTCTTTGTGTGGACCTCTCCATGATTCTTTGTTCATGTGCTTCGAGGGAACCTTGTAGGTCCTCCACTTTCAAGGTGTCTAGCTTCCTGGCTTCCTCAATGGCAGCCACAACATAATCAAAACTAGGAGTAAGAGTGCGTAATACCTTCTCACAGATTGACTGATCTGTCAAGGTTTCTCCATTAGCCTTCATGGAGTTTGTGAGTACCACAATGCGATTGAAATATGTAGCAATCCTCTCATTGGTCTCCATTTGCAACAGCTCAAATTGTCGTTTCAGAGTGTTCAATCGTACCTTCTTGACCTGTTCTGCACCTTCATTGCAAGTCTCAAGAATTTGCCATGCTTGATGTGCCGATTTTGCAGATGAAATCTTCTCAAAATGGGCATCATCAACACACTGATGCAAGATGCAAATTGCCTTGAAGTCCTTCTTCTTGTTTTCCTTGTGGGTAGCTCGAGCTTCTTCTGAGGATGTTGCATCAATGGCAGGAAAATCGGCTTCAACGATGTCAAGAACTTCTTGAAACCCCATGATTGCCTTGATCTGCACACTCCACCGATTCCAATTTTTGCCATTGAGAACAGGGAGATTCGCTGGTACAGTCGCACTCACACTCGCACCAGTAGAACCCATGGCAGAAAGGGAAACGAACGAGTGCGAACTAAGTCAGAGGAGAAGGGAACCGGGTCGGAGTGGGTCTGAGTAGAAAACAAGAACTGAGTCGGATTCAAGAACCAAATCGGAAACGGGTCAAAAATAGAATTGCAAAATCAGGGACAACGACCACCGACGAAGGCACAGCCACCACCGCAGCGGAGATGATGAAACGAAGCAGACGAAGGGAACTCGCCACAGGCAAGGAAAAAAAAATGCTCTTGATACTAGTTTGTTAGAGCATGAACACAGGAACTGAGAGAGAGAACATTAACACACAGAGAGAGAAAGAAAGTGAGGGAATGAATTTCTTATGGGGTTGTCTATAGAATACATTGAATACACTAATAGCTATTTATAGCTACTAATCCCTAACAGATTTGCATTATTCCTAACAGTTAGTAAATTAATTACTCCTTATGATTCAAACTCTAGACATACCGTCCCCGTAGGATAGCTCAAGTGGTAGGAGTTGAGAACATATGAGTTGGGTAGGGGAAGGTCCAGGGATCGATTCCTGACGGGTGCAATTTATCTTTCCGATGTACCAAAAAAAACTCTAGACATACCACTTGAGTTAACCCTCAGAAATATATATAATGTTGTAAAAAAAAAGAGAGAAGACGATGCAACCGAGTTTCCTAGTAATATATAACCACTCTAAAAGGGTGGAGGCCGGGTGATTCTTTACTCAAGATCCAGCCAATTTTGATATTGTAACGCGGCTACCACATGCTCCAAAGTTAGATGTTGTGATTGCGTTCGATCACTTCCATAGAAGGACCAACAAATTCATCTATTAAGGTACTTGATCACCAATTCACCAGAAAATAGAAAACTGCAAAATAGAACATAAGACCATCATTATCCAAGAAACTCATTAGAGTTTCTAATTTAAATTTTGGTAATGCCACGTCATTTAAACCACTTTAATAAACTCTACTCACTTTTTACTCCAATCCAGAAATTCTAAAAAATTTCTTAAATGGACCCCACAATATACCCCCCACTACTTTCTTGTAAATCCAGTTACCTATTTATTTGCTTTTTTATTTGTTTTTTTTATTTTTTAATCATTAAATTTAGAAGAGAAACTTTGCTCAAAGTTTCTCTAGAAAGAAACTTTGGAACAAAGTTGCTTGCCACGTGGAGAAACTTCATTTTCTGCAACAGTTAAGAAACTTTACATCAGATGACATGTCACAAAGAAACTCACAAAGTTTCTTTGTTGCTGATGCTCTAACAGCACATTACACATAGTGACTATCAAGATCAGATTTCACATCGCACGACTTCAAAAGCGGTTTGGAACATGAACAAGAACATAGTGAACAGTTGAATAAAGGGGAAGAAGGTGGTCCTTCTTATGACAAAACCACCTTTTCATACATTCACATTCGCGTCCTCTCCTTTTTTGCTCACCATTTGTGTGAGTGAAAATTAGATATTAGGTTATTCAAAATAAAATAGATATTAAGAGATGATTCTTATGTAAAAAATTTCTCATATTCTCTCAATTAAATTTTATATTTATTTCTTTTTTCATAAACATTCAAAGACTATTATTATTTGTACTTATTTTGATGCATAAATATGAAGAAGAAAAATAGGCACAAAATTAAAAAAAAATTCACATAAAAGAATCATAACCCGGTACCAGAGTATACTTAAGTATGACAACCTGTGCCGGTTGGAAAAGTCAAAGCCTCTTCATTAAGAAAACGTCATTGTCATGATGGCACTGAAATATAGGAGCATGTGTACGAGGGAGGTGGCTGGAGGGCTAGTTTACCATTCGAAGACCCACAATCCCACATGATCTTTCACACCCAACTCACCGAAGGTTGAACTTGAACGTGTATTTAGAAAGTAGAAAGCTTAATCAGCCTTACATGCAATGCCTCACTATCTTAGATAGGCTTGACTATTTGTATATTGGCTGGTCTAGTAAGGGACGGGAGGGACCAGAGCAAACTAGGCTTTAGTTAGGTTTAATTGTGTATGTTTGCATTTATGTATGACAATATCATATTCCAGCACATCCACAACATTTATGTAGGATAAAATAGGCCCAAAACTCTAAACTATATGTTGCGCATCAAATTAGGATGAATTACACCTTTTTTTTTTCTATATGAAGTCAAGTGGCGGATCCAGGATCCCGAGGTCAGGGAATTCAAATTTTTCAAATAAACAAATCGGTAAAAATATAATTAAAAATAACTTTAATATATTTATACATAAGAAATTATACAAGTCATAATTGTGCAAATAGGTGAGTCTTTGTTGCAAATAGGTGCAAAACTTAGTCTACTAGCTAGTATAATTTAAAATTTTCAGGAGGTTAAAAAAAATTATATAGAAAATTAAGTGCAATATTTTTTATTCAGGGGGTTCATATGAACCCCTCAATAACACATAGGTCTGTCCTTGATGAAACCTGAATGTTATATTTAGTATACATAACTCACATGTTTTTTTAGTGTACTTGCAATATGCAAGTAAAAAGATGAAAGATGAGAAAACGGTGAAAAACAGGAAAAAAATACGCTTTCAGTGGAATTTTACGTGTTGGCGAAGAAGCACGATCGTGCTTTCCAGAATTCACGTTTGTGCTCATGAAAACGAAGCTCACGGCCATGCACCCCCCTTGCCGGTGCTGACGTGTATTAAAGCCAGCACAGTCGTCCCAAGTTGTGCCAACAAAATAGATTTTTAATGAGTTTTGGCGGTACATTTTCAAAATTAAAATTAATATTATTGGGTTAAGTATGTGTTTAGAATTTAGATACAACTGTGATAATGTAAAAGCACATTCATTTGAATTCACAAATTGAGTTTCATCCATTTTTTTACGTTGAAGTGAGCGTTAACACCAATCAACATTGACTCTTAAGACTATCTACAATGGTTTTTTCATTCAACACTCTACTTTTTCACTTTTTACACTTTACATCATCTTCTCTTTCTTCCACCTAATAATTCAACACGCATTCAACTTTTACTCACTACAATGGTTTTGATTAATAAAATTCAACACCCTACCCTACCCCACCACTTTTATTTCATATTCTTTACTTTCTTTTATGTTTTTGTGATTATATATTAATAACAATTATCGATTTAAATTAAATTAAAATAATTTAGAGTTAATTTTTTTCTTTCTAGTTTAGTAATTTTATATTCTTAATTAATTTTTTCTTGCAAGTAAAAAAAGACGACATATAGAGATAGTCATTATTAAAACAAGTGAAATTACAAAAAAAACTTGAGGCTAAATAGAAAAACTAGAGGGAAAAATGCCGTTTTTTTTTGTATCCAAATCAAATGAACCAAATCTCTATTTATAGATAAAAAAATGATGAATTTTAGTGAAAAAAAAATTAAATAAAAAATTAATTTACTACGAAATAATTGACCTAAAATAATTAGGATAAGATAATAATCTGAAAATTAAAACAACTAATGAGATTTTGCCATTTGAGATGAGAGGGACCAATTTACTATTCATTCAACATGTTGAATGTATTCAACCTTACACACCCAATTCAACAGGGCCATTGGAACAATTCAACAGTTGAATCCATTTTTCAACACCCATTAAACAGGGTCATTGCAAGTAGACTAACAGAGATCAAAATATACCAAATGCAAATTTTAACTTTAACTATTTATATCCATGCACTTTTTACACAGTTTCGTTTTATTTTTTTTGTTCAAGATCTTAATTACCCAGGCACTGACATACGTACCAACAATCACGGTGTCAATTCAATTCAAGCGACCCCTAGATTGCATCGATGGACCGATGATCTAGGTTTTAAGAAGTCAAATGTTCTGTGATTCACATTGTATCAACTGCCCAAGTTGAGAATAGGAAAACAATACATTTTTTTTGATAAGCAAGGAAAACAATACATAATTACATACACAGACTCCATTTCACTTCTATATATAGAGATAGATAGTTTCCAAATGTAACCCAAAAATAAATAAATTTAGATAGGAATACAAGTAAGAGAAGTCGGAGATAATAAGTATTGTGGTATTGCAATTAAACATTTCAAGAATACTTTATAGCACAAATTAATTAATATGTACTTATCTTAACAAGGTATAATTGTCTTATATCAAAGAAAGCAATCATAGCATGATTTGGATTTACTTGCTGAAACTGGATTACTTGGTGCTAAGCCTTGTTCAACTACAATGGATCCTGCTATCCATTTACATAGGACTTTTGGTGACAGGCTTCGTGATACTAGCTTCCAGTTACAAAATATTTATTGGCAGGTTGTTGTATCTAACAAGTACTAGAGCAGACATCACTTTTGTTGTGCACCATCTTAGTCAATTCCTAGATTGTGCTACTTCTGTTCATTATAAAGCTGCTCTTATAATTTTACGGTTTATTAAAAATTAACCAGCCAAAGGACTCTTTCCCATCTCAATCTACTATTTCTCTAAAGGGTTTTGGTGATTCAGATTGGGGAGCTTGTTTAGATGCACGAAAATCAGTTTCTAGTTACTGTTTCTTCATTGGATCAGCTTTGGTCTCTTGGAGAAGCAAAAGGCAGTCCATTATTTCCAGATTATCAAGTGTAGCTGAATATCGTGCCCTTGCTCAAGCTGGTTGTGAAGCTCTTTGGCTAACATACTTGCTTACTGATTTACATCATGCATCTTTGCTTCCTGTTCTGCTATAGTGTGTCAATCATTAAGCTCTTCACATTGCTACTAATCCATTATTCCATGAACGCGCAAAACACTTTGAGTTAGACTGTTATCAAGGGATGTTAGACTGTTTCAATCATTTAATTTGTTTCCAAGCTTGGAATGTTAGACATCCATTCTAGCTTGCAGGGGGGATTTTCGATCCAGTTAGTAGTTAATACTGTTAGTTGTAAATACTTTTAGTTTGTTATCTGTGCTAGTAAGCTCAGGTTGTGACCTTCATATAAAACCCATCCTCTGTATCATTTACTTTTAGAATGAATAAAGTGAGTTTCTCTTTTTCTTCTCTTCTCTTTCTCCCTCAATTCATTATTCCCCAACCCTTGAAATGTGTGAGTAATTTTCCTTGAACTAAACAGGTATCTTCGAGGTCTCAAATCTGCAGGTGGTGAACGTAGGTTCTTTTCTGAAACTTCAATTAAGTTCAGGAAGCAATAAGGCTCTCTCCAAATGAGTTCACAGCTGGAAACATGGCTTTTAATGTACTAGAGTTGCTTTCCCCATATCTATTCCCATGTCATCTGCTGACTTCTCTGCAACCGCAGCATGGAAAGACTAAACTTTTAGGTAAAGTGTCTTTCAGCTTTTAAGCATCAATTAGCTGAACCCTGTAATTGCTTTGTTGCATTCAGGATTTTCAATGCAAAGTTGTGGAAGGAGAAGGACCAAAAAAGAGTACTAGTTGGATATGTACAAATGGGGTGCATATGAGGTGTCATTACTCTTGAGTGTTTATAAATCAGGATTGGTCTAAGAATTACTTGTGCAATTCTAATTTAAAGGCTGGAACTTCTTGAGCTTGTATTTTACAATCATTTTATGATAGATAAGTAATTCTGGCATTTTTATTGAAATTGTAAATTTAAATGCCACCAGACTAGAGAAGATGGGCAAGAGTGGGGCTCCAAGAGAACCACATAAATATCCATGTATCTAATTTTTCACCTTTGATTCAATTGACACAAAAGAAACTATGTCAGTTGGATTTAACTCAGTAATATTAGGAATCAACTTTCAACACTTTCTTAATACATTATTTTCATTGTTGGGTAAAATCATATGGTACCCCTTAAATTATGGGGGGTCTTTTCCATACTTACTACCAATGTTATCAAATATCTGCGATGGCACCGCTATGACAGTTTCTCATGGCGGTTTTTTGCCTTTCCATCATGGCCAATATCCCGCAATTATTTGTCATGTATGGCGGGATTTTAGGTTCCCGCCATCCGCAATTAACAACACTGCTTATTACCCGTTTTGGTGCAAACCAAATAGCACTTGTTGGAGTTTATTTAGTGCATTTACTAGTAGAGAAGCTTCAATAAGCCTGTATCTAAACAGGTTCTAACTGAGACTCTACATGAAATTCACCAAATAATAAAGAATACATAATTTATCTTAACTCTAATGGTTTGGTGACAAAATTTGGGAGAGTCAGAAAAAATTCATGATGTTGTGTCAGGAGGGAAAAGAATGAACTCAGGGTGAAATGTAGACAAATTGGAATCAGTGATGAATCTTCTTTTAATAAATAAAGAAGTGATAAATGAAAGTTGTGAATTACAATTCATCCTCAAAGCTATAACAAAATACAATGAACATTGACTTGTGCTTTCCACATAAAACTGCACAATTTTTAACATCCTTTTCAAATCCTAACTTTACTATATTGAACAAGTTAGCATAGAGAAGATATCTTAGACTTCCCATTCCCTCATACACAAAAAGTGGAACTTTACCTGAATTACACAGCCCTGTGTCCCTGGGATGATAATTAGAGCTTCCAGAATGTCTTGGTAGCAACTAGAATTTTTTCCCTGCCATGTGAGTCCGGTTCTTTATCATGAATGATAGGCTTCCACCTAACTGCACGAGCAATGGAAGCTACTTTGTTAATTACTTCAGGGGTATCCCTCACCACAACAGTTCCCTCCGGGCGCAACATTCGATCAATTTCCACCATCAAATCCACAATACTACATCTGCAGTAGAAAAGAGGCAGTTGTTGTAAGTCGTGGTCTAGCATGAATTCAATAGAAGGAAACAGGCAAAAAGAAGAAAACCAATATATTCAAGAATAGAAACTACAATAGCTGCTGCGTAATTTGAGAGTCTCAGCAACTCTCCCTAATTCCCAATTACAAATGATGCCAAAGATGATAGTTTTCATTATCTATCTCTTATTTATATCATTTCCTCTCCCACCCTCTAACTAACGCTCTCAAACTAACTAAAACTACATCTACTAACTAACTAAAGAACCAACTATTGTTACCTACCATGTATCAACCCAGGTAGCTCGTATAACTAGAACTCGAGTAGCATTTAACCACTCCTTTATCCGTGCTATAACTCTACTCAATCATTTCAGAGCAAATCTAAGAACATCCAATGTCTTCTATTGAAGCAATGCAAGCTCTACAAACTCAAACTAATCAAAATAATGTAACCTTGTGCACAAGTAGAGCATTGTTTTCTTCTCTACGTCAATGACAGTAAATATCTAGCATTCGGATTAGCCCTAACTCTACCCCAAAAGCTAGTTCATAGGAAAGGATTGCTCTACCCATTATGATGACTTATTTGGCCATATCACTAGTCAATATGGGAACTATCAAACCCCCACCTCCCTTCACACTCAAAGGCTGAACTGGACATCTGGAGCATGAAGTTTGCTAGACTAAACACCTGTGGATGGCCCATTTATAGGTGGCCCAATAAATGGATAAAGGATAAACTCTGATACCAATTTGTAGAGTTTGAACCAATCCAGCCCTTATAACAAACGATAACAGAAATAGCAGAAAAATAGTCTAAAATTTAAAAAGTAACAACACACGATACAATTCAAATTAATAACAACTAGATAGAATATCTATCTTTATTCGAACTCCTAAAAACTACAAAGAAACTGAAACTAACTTATCCTAAAACAAATCATATTTCAGCAAATGACATAAATCTCAACACAATATATGTAAATTCCCAAGTTTTGTACAAATAAAAGATCTCCCAAATCAATAGATCAAGAGTGCTTATAAAAAAAAAAGATCAAGAGCTAAGGAAGTCAGGAGCTGTGACATCAGATCAGATAAGCAGTTTAGCATAAAAAATACCTGCTTTTACCAGAATCTGGATCTTTTACTAGTGAATCAATGCTGTCCACATGGATCAGATCATAACTACGAGGGTATGTCGAAAAAGGTTCACACCTGGAAACATAACCATGCAGCTTAGCTCCAAGAAAACTCATTCCTTACAAACTCAAATGCATATTCAAGTGCCCCAAATAAGAAGTTCACTTAAGATCAGAAGCAGGCTCCAGATTAAAATTTTAAAAAAAGAAAATGTGAAAAGATACTTGGTTTTCATTTTATGATATGCCTAGAAAGTTCTCACTCCTTTACAACTAAAGTTTTATAGGAAAAAAGCTTATCATTCCTTTAATTGAGCAGAGTTGAATATCAATTTAGATCCAAATAACTTCAAATCTCAAATGGGAACTAGATTAGGTTGGGACGCTTCAATACAAGCATATCTACATTCGCATACAAGATAACATCAACCAGTAGTAATTTCCAAAGAAAAGCCACAAGCATAATGAACAAGTCAAAATAGGAATGTAGGAAGCAACTCAGCAAGCTGAAACAGCTGAAATATCAGTTGAATCTGCGTTCTGGTCCAAGACAATAATTATTGCAATAACATGATTTTCCAACAATGTCGATTTCAAATCACATCATCAATGAAAAACTGAAAGGTTTCATTAGCAAGCATTACAATGTATGCCAAAACATAAAAACCTTAAGTATTCTTGATAGTCCCTTTAAGAGAGGATGCATGAAACTTTCGGCAAAAACTCACCAATCATGATAGACTCCAATAAGGCCTCTGTCATATATCACATCAAGAGTGGGTGGCTTTTGAGCTGGAACAACATTCATTACCCAGACAGGATCAGATTTTAAGGCTGCTGCAAAACCCCCAAATAATGCATTCAGGTCCATGACATTGCGAACAGATCGAGTCCCCAATTTAATATTTAGAGAATTCTTATAGTATGCAACCCTCCTCGACCAGCGTCCAGTGTCCGCCTCATACACATCAATGCCATTTTTCAGGACTGCTGATCTTGGAGGTACAGCAGTTAGCCTCTCTGGCCATTTGGAAATCTTTCCAATAGCATAATTTCCTTTGACAGAAGATGTCCTACTGACACATTTGTTCAACTTGAAGTACCTGTAAAATAATCAACTTGATTTCACAATTCAAAGTAATCAAGAAATCTTTAATAATGATAGCGTTCACCCAAGTGCTATTTAAAGCATGTTTGTTTCAGTTTTGTCATAAGAAAAATCACTCTTTAAAAATAACCATTAATTTTTTTTTGAAAGAAAATAACCATTATTTAAAAAGAGAAAAAGCTGAAATCAGATTATTTGAAAAAGCTAATTTGAGTAGCTTATCAAGAAAAGCTAATACGATAGCATTCACCCAAGCTTATGATTTTCATAAAAAAATCAAAAACAAAAATCTCTTTTTAAACATATAAATATCATTTTTTCAAATCTTAAACAAATGTACTCTAATACTTGAATCGATGCTGGACAATATAGAAAGAGAAGCAAAGATAGTAACAAGAAAAATAACTCAGTCTAGCAAAGGTCTACTTGAAATTACCAAGCTTGATTTGGGTCATCCGAATGATCACACAACTCGAGACTAAATTCATTTTCGTTGGGAAGACATGTATCTTCTGCAGGCTTCTTCCAGATCACAGTGTTACCTTCTACAGCAATAAGTTCATAACACAAGGCTTTTGCCACAGCCTGGAGATCGGACCATTCTTTCTCTTGTTTAGGCCACTGAACAGGGGGACCAGAGATGACTAAATATCCACTAGGGCGAAGTAATCTATCCACTTCCATGAAATAAGTTGCATCTGCAAGGCAAAACTTCTGCATTATGGAAGTGACAAGCATGTAGAAGACTGGAAGACAAGCATAAACGAGACGCAATGAGTAACTTACTGTAGGCTGTAAATGGGATCAAACACCGAGAACAATGAACTAAGTCAAATCCAAATGCAGGAAATGGGAGTCTGCGAGTGCCAAGCATAGCAACGAAAGCTGGTATTCCTCTTTCCAGGGCAAATTGTATTTGTGATTTATGTGAATCTCTTGGAGCAAAAGACATGGTCAAAATATTTTGAGTCAGTAAATATCCTCCAAAACTAGCAACCTGTAAAAAAATGAGATGTATTTGCATGTTAACCAGAAATATATTCGAGTAAGGTCTCAAAGGAAAATAGCAAAACATCTCTTACCCCACACCCCATGTCAAGAGCAGTCCTCAGAACACCTCCACTAATTGGAATGTATTGACCAAGTTTTTCAATATATTGCTCTGCTCCATCTGGAAACATTGTACCACCACCGGGGAATATAAAGTGTTGACCTTCTAGCTTCATCCATCCCTGATGACCTTTCCTGTCAGCAATCTTGCTGTGTGGCATGTTTTTGTACCATATCTGCACAGAATATATTATTAATGCTTTCAGATAGATGGATCAACGAGTTGCAAATATCAGCAGCATTCTGAACTCTGAAGTATAGTGTGATATCTTGTTGATGTTTTTCTTCAAATGAAAAAAAGAAATATATATATATATATATATATATATTATGAACATTACCCTTTTCCATCCATCCTCTTAGAAGAAGTTCTAACATCACAGAGAGTTATGATAATGCAAAGTGTTTATTACAGAAAGCTAACAGGGGAACCTCAAATGATCAAGGGTAAGCAACTACTTCTACATCTTTTGCCCATAGCTCTATCGGACACTATGGATTTGCCCTGAACCAATTATCCCAAAAGCGTTGTTGGGTAAAACACACATGAATGATTATATTTCTAACACGCACACTCACACAAGAGACCACTCGGGTTTGAAGGATGAACAATGCACAGCCACAGGCCCACCTACCATGTGCTGAAATTCAACTTTTTTTTTTATTAGAAGAATTGTGGGTGGCAAGGATCAAACTCTAGACCACTTAGTCATAGAGGCTGTGATACCATGTCATGAACCAATTATCTCAAAAGCTTAAGCCCTCCTCCACCACACAATGGGAATTAATTAATTCAACCCCTTCAATTTTGGGTCACTCCTTTTTCTTATTCGTCCACCTCACTATCACCTCTTTCTCACTTTCATCACACTGTAAAGTGTAAACTAAATTCTAATTTGTCTGCTAGCCTCACCTCATGAGTCATGATTATAATGAAGTCAAAACACCCACCTAAGAGCCCTCTTCTACCATTTTTTACATTTCAATTCCTATTCACAAGGGGTACTTTTCTGTCCTAGAGGAATCTTATTTGGCTTTAGTTGCTCCAAAACTTGCTGTCATAAAACATAAAAAATGGCATTATGTTAGTTCAGCAAGAACTCAAATTTAAAGGCATCCATCTAGTCTGCTTCCTTCTAAACTGGCATGTTGACATTGCTTTATGTAGTGATCCTGCTGTGGACTATATAAAATTATAAATATGAACCCTGCCACAACCCAACAGCAAAATTACTTTCTTATATTAATCACCAAGACATATATAAGCCTCATAATGGCAAAAAGGTCCAGGATCCAGAAGCAGCTGAAAACACAGTATTCTTCTTCAGGCTCAAACTCCAACACACCACAAGAACTGGATACCAATAAGTTAAATCACAAACACAGCCCTCCCCACCCTAAACTGAAAAATCACAAAAACAAGCACCATATCCTTCCACTAAAACAGTAGCGCTCCCTCCACATTATATATAGGCTAGCAAGGCACCACCACCAAAATAACAACAGTCAAAGCTTTTTTTCTTTCTCAAATATAGAGGGGTTGTAAAAGGAAGGAGAAAGGAGGATAAAATTTTAATTTCTAATAAATATCCACTAATTTGAAATTTCAAAAGTACAAATAAGAAGATAAAAATGATGTATTAGCATAAACTTTATATCACAATCTTCTATTTATTTTGATAAACTCAAAAACCCTCTACACTAACAGATCCAAACACAAAGTGAAGTCATTTACATCAATCATGCCATGCCATAATATCTTATCAAATAATCATGTGTGATAACGAACTTGCATCCTCCCAATCCATTTCTTTCTACAAGCAATGTATAATCATATCTATTGTTTCAAAAAGGGTTATATCGGTATAATTAATCTGAGATTCGCAACTCATGCTCGGACTTACAAGCTTCTTTAACCTTTAACCATTACAGGTATTGGATATCTGGTGTCTGCTGTACAAAAAGTCAATGAAACTCTTCTTGTGGATTGGAATTGGAATTGGAATTGGAATGTAAGTCCTTACTCAATTATCCAAATAAACACTAGATTGACCATTAAAATCTTGGATGGCTAGTAATGGAGAAAAGAAGAAAAAAAAGGAAAAGAGATCCAAATTGGTCTAAAGACAGATCCTGTCATTAAACAGAACATTTAAATCATGTCTGACAGCATATCTAGCTAGACACAACAATTAAAAACAAAATGACAAAAAAAGGAAGAACAATCAAATCAAATATTTACCAACTTTGGACAACTTCAAACAAAACACTGAACAATCACCACACCTTGTGCATACTCTCCGGCCACTGCACCGAAATCCGGTACCCCTTCGGCGGCGGAATCAAGCAGAGTGGCGTATCCTCCGGCCTTGGGCAATGCCTCTCCCTGTAGTAGTTCATCTCCCTACTGAGCTGGCTATTCAACCTCGGATCCTCACACGGCATATGGTCCACATCATCGACAATACACGCCTCGAGGGTCCTCCCGGGCCACTTCCCTTCCTCGATCGCCGCCACGATGCGGCCTCGCTGCTGCGGGTCTCCGGTTGAGAGATGCAGTGTCCGGCGGCCGGAGGCGGCGAGGGAGTCGCCGAGGGTGGTGAAGACGAGAACAATGAAGAGAAGCACCAAGAGGAAGAACGCTCCGGTGATTAAGTCCAGAAGCCGCCATTGACGTGTGGTATTGCCGTGGCGCTTGGAAGATAGCAAATTGGAAGTACCCATTTGAGGAGAAGGTTGATCTGATCAAACTGGCATCTGGGTCTTGGTTTTCAATGCGGTTTGAGGGTAAAAATCGGTGCTTTTTGGAGGAACCAGATAGGAAACCTTGGTGGGGTGTTTTGCTGTTTCTCTGTTTCTGTGATGGGAATTGCATGCAGAGTTATGGAATGATGAAATGTGTAACTGGTGTGTGTCTGAGTCTGTGTGTGTGTGTGTGTCTTGTGGTTTGGTTTTGAGAAGTGTTGTTGTTGGTTGTTTGAGTGTGAGATTGAGATGAGTTTTAAGAGTGAGATGTGAATGAAGGGGAAGATGCAGGATCTGATGTGGTCACCTGCTCTGGTTCTGGATTTGGATTTGGACCATTTTTTTAATGCCATTGCAGATGTTTAATAAAGAGATTATTCTAATCCACTTACTCATAATGGAACAAACAGATATATTGCTATAAATCCATTCTTTAAGCAATTAATTACATCAAGAATTTAGTAAAATTGGTTGATTGCCGAGAGCTCTGTAACATTTTAACATTTAGTTCAGAGTTATTTCTTAGGTGGTACAAATGGAGAATGATTTGTTGGAAGCAGGGTCGGTCTCGATATTTTGGAGGCTCTGGGTAAATAATAAAAATTGACCCCTAAATTTTCTTTTGGAGAAAGTTTAATGGGGACACTACGCCAAAAAAGACTTATTACAGCGGTTAAATTTGGCATTTTATAGCGGTTCACACCCGCTGTAAAAGACTATACAACGGTCCAAACCGCTGTAAAAGATAGATTATTTACGACGGTTCTTTAAGGACAACCACTGTAAAAACAATTCAATTTTTTTTTGAAACCCCTTCTTTTTGGAGGCCCTGGGCTGTGGGCCTGCTTGCACAGGCCCAGGGTCGGCCCTGGTTGGAAGAGACATATCATTTTATATGTTCTTCAAACCTCAAGGGAATAGTCTCATGATTATCCGTTATGAAATACCTTAGAAAACTAAAAACAAGTATACCTTGATATATTACTATATTCACACTCACATAACACATTCTCTTCATTTCAATTTCACTAATTTTTTCTTTGTGTCTCTCTTCTTTTTCTATCTCTATTTTATTTATTTCTCACTCTAAAAATAATGTGTGAATAAAGTATTATGGTTAATTTTGAGAATTAAGTTGTAATGGGAAAAGGTTTGATTAACACCTACTTATGAGGGGAAAAGATATGAAAGTAGGTGAGATAGAGAAATAAAGGAAAAAGAGAAAAAAAATATAAATAAAATGATCTGTAAAACAGATTGGAAAAATTAGGTGTGAATGAATTAATAATAATAATAATAATAATAATTTTGACGAGTAAAAAGTTTGGGTGGATTCAGTTTCGGTTACCACCATAGGTCAAGGCAAGTCTCCAAGATCATAGGTCGCTTACAGAGGTGGACTGGTCAAGAGTGCCTCCTCTATTTGACAAGAGCTTATTGCAAAAAAAAACAAAGAACACCATGTCAAAGTAATGAAGATTACAGTAAAACGACGAAGGCTATGACAAAATGACCAATCTTGATGATAAAGCAACAAAGCTCTTATAGAAGATTAACATTAAGAATGAAGACGACAACTGCAAGCAAGTGGCACCAAATTACTTAGAGTAGAGTCAATTGAAGTACTCAAGGTCAACTCAACAAAGGTTATAGTATGACATTGACTACAAGCATTGTCTTAAGACTTCAGGAATCTTAAAAGCCACAAGAAATGTCTGAAGATCCATTAATTACTATAAAGAATAATATTGTGCAGTCTGAAACGAATTATCTCATGCATCAACATGAAAGCAACAACTCGAATTTATCAAGCATCATACGTTGGGCATCAAACACTTACTCTATGCCTAAAAGACTAAGGACACTGGAGAAAAGGAAAATGTCACAAATGAATGTCTATGAGACAAAGCCAATTCAACACGTGTTATGATTTGGCATCGTCTATACAGTCATGGTCTGATCAACTGACGCACACTAGACAAATTCAACAAGTGCTATGACCTGGCATCGTCTCTACAATGAACGTTTGATCCCTCTTGTCCAAGAGTTCAATGCTCACAGATTGGATCAAACAAAAATTCAACATCTCACAACTACACTGATCTAAGATCGTCATCGTCTAATCCCTTCTCCTATGTAAAATGATCTTATCTAAAGGAGAACCAAGCTATGAAGAATGAAGCAAACCAGAGGACAAATGGACCGTTCGATGAAGAAACTAAAGAAAAATACTATGCTTGCTCACGTGACCAATTGAGCCTGACAAAAATACAAATCAAAGCACAGAGTTATCACATCAGCGGAAAGTTATTAAGCCCATACCAGGCATTTTCAGCGCTCTATGGTTCGACGATGTTGAAGGTTTGATTTTGATTTAGGGGTTTATGTTTGATTTGGGGTGGGATTTATAATTAATGGGATTTTGTGGGGTTTAAATTGTATAAAATTTATTCAGTTTTTTTGAATTATAAAAAATAAAAAATTCCACATATTGTATCATTAATCCAGTCATCATTCCACGTCAACTCCGGGATGCCAGTCATCAAGTTAGCCGGAGCTCCGCCCTCCAGCGAGGACTAGACACAAACATGGTGCAATCGTGAGGACCATAAGCACAATGTTTTCCGGGGAGGGACCAATCTCAAACGGCCTTACAAAGACAGGGACCAATTTGATGATTAACCCAATTTCTTTACATAACTAAAAGTCTCTATTCATCTTACACAAATCAGATCATCTACCATCAAGCACGTGTGGTGAGAACGATAATCTTCAACTCTCTAACGTCTAATTCAATCTTCTCAGTGAGTCACACACCATGCAACGACCATATGTTTAAGACTCAGTATAAATAGAATATATAGAAGAAAGAGTAGGTGACTATCATGACGATTATGACAATTGTCTAGAGACATAATGATTGAGGAAGAGTGATCTACAAAGACAACCTGAGTGTAAAGACAATCAAAGTGTGAGAAAAGAAGAGAGTGAAGAAAGAAAAGAATGAGGGAAATTAGGGAATGAAGTGAGAAAGAAAGAAGAAGAGAATATGAGCTGAAGAGTCAAATTCAAATATGAAGAAAAGAAAATGAGCTATAGAGTCAAATTCAAATTGATGAGAAAAAGAAGATGAAGAGAAAGAGGAAGGAAAAACATAATACACAAATTGAGGGGGAGCATTCTCAATTGATCATGGAATGCATCATCTACATGAGTTCTCACAAGTTGAAGTTGTTTATCAATTCAAGAGCCATGTAGCAAGAGGAAGTGGCTCTATGAAGTTGAGGATCTGATCATGCTAATCTAATATCCAAAAGACCTCAAGAGAAGGAGCAATAGTGAAGATGAAGAGAAGCAAGACTGAGCTGAATCAATCACAACATCAATTCCTATGCTTAGTGGAGCAAGATTGAAGAGAAAAGAAAAAGGCTTAAATGGAAAGATACATATTCTAAACCTAGAGTGAAAAGAGAAAGGTGTTCTTCATCATGGACCTTCAACGTCTACTAATCAAATGATCTAGTCTTTGGAAGTAAGGACTGAGAGCACTTAGATCTTATTAGCTCTATCCTATACAACTAGAGATGAATTGTTCTTAGGGTACATTTGTATGCATCTCTTAAGTATGTATGAACAACTCCTAAAATGTAAAAAAAATTAAATCAATGTGCACGAAGAGGTACGTAAATAGAATACTTATAGTGCTTGGAGAGGCATGAGAAAAAATACTCATTATGCCTGGAGAGACATGGACAAGAATACTCGTTATGCGTGGAAAGACATGTACAATAATACTCGTTCATGCTTAGAGATGCATGTACAAGAATACTCGTTTATGCCTGAAGAGGCAAGGGAAAAAGAATACTTGTAAGGAATATAGTCCTTTATACTTGATATTGGAAATCTTGGTGGTTGCCAAGGATTGGACGTAGCCCCCTTATATTGGGTGAATCAGGATAAATGATGTGTGTTATTACTTTACATTATCGTCTGCGCAACACGTCTCTAGGCGAAACACTCATTTGAAGATATCATTACAACGTCCACAAGAATGTAGTCAGTCGTGATCGAATTCCATAGACACAATCCAACCCCCTTGTTGTGTCCTTGTGGTTTCCTTCAATGTTTATATGAGCTACTTTGCATCGAGGCTTAGATTCATGTATTTAGGGTTATGCTCCTTATCTAGATTCATGTATTTAGGGTTATGCTCCTCTAGATAAGGAGGAAAGACCATTTGTAATATTCAGGTTCATTATGATGGTGAAATAGCTATGTTTAGGACTCTTTGATTGAGAGCTCTAGATCTAGTCATGGTTCATTCAAGAACAACATGTAATTATAAATCACTCATCAACACAATCATCACATAGAAAGCGGAAACCAAACACACAACCTTCTAAAAAAAAGTGGTATATCCTTACCAACTGAGTCAACGTATTATTCATAATAATAACACTTCACATTATGAACAACAATTCTTTTTAACATCTGTAATATTGAACTGGTTATTATTATTATGATTTTAAAGAGACTGCATTAAAATAAGAAGAAATTGGCGCTGAGAACCAGAGCAAAAAGACCCGGAGGACTAGGAAGCAAATTCTCTTGGGATGGATTAGGAAGCCAAATCCTGGGCTATCAACATTTGTTTTGGAATGTTCAAAAAAACATGTGTTTTGGAGTTGGTTGGGCTAATTATGTTTTGCTTGGACAAATATTATTGGATTTGTGTTAAGTCTCGTAAAGAAAATTCCTATTGACTATTGTCCACCATAGGTAGTACACTATTTAAGTAACCTAATGGAGTTTATCTTATAATGCCTTTATGAACTTTTAGCAAAGCATTACAGGATAGATAACCCACCAAAAAATTCTTTTGGGGCCATAATTGCTGGGGAAAAAAAACTTCACTAAGCACCACCCATAAATTGAGGCTGGAAAAGAATAGAATTCCTGAAAAAATTATGACAAATAAAGAAAAATACACAAATCTTGAGCCAAAAAAGCAAATCAAAATTACAACTTCCTTTGTTGGCTTTGGTCAGGTAGTGGGGCTGTCCAGTACTGTTTCACTGCTACAAGTATTTTCTCTCTTTGGTGAGGACCCTTTTCATGGTCTGCAATTCTGGTATCCCATTGCATTGTATCAGCAAACCTCTTCACCTTAAGCAACACATCCACATCATCGCGCAAGATCACACTGCCTTGTGGCCGCAAAATCCGGTCCATCTCAAGAAGTATGTCCTCTATGTTGCATCTGTCACACAATAATTTGATAAATCGGAATGTTATGTGTATAACAGAATCACTATGGAAAGAGTTAATTGACAATTACCTGTTCTGGTAGAGGGTGAAAACTGAATCACCATGTATGAAGTCATAGGTTCTTGGGTAGGTGGACATGGCTTCACACCTAAGAAGAGTACACAAAAGTGGTTAGTACCAAACTTTAACTACAATATGCTGAAAAAGTGTAATATAAATTTGGTTGAAAATTTAAGTCCTCTATAATGCTAGATTGAAAATAAGAGTATTTGGGGAAGTTTTCTGTCCATACTAAAGGACCAAGTTAGGTAGCTTGCAGGCAAACTATGGTTTCAAAAAGTTGCTGTTCTGGAAATCCGGGTAAAAGGTGCCATAAAGTGAGTGTAACTGTCAACTGTCCAACTAAATTGTGGTGGATAGGAAACTTTATAATTGTGCTGAAAACTAGTGAGTAGCATATGGGTTTCAAAATTAATTCTGATCAAAGAAAAGCTGATCAAAACATGATCTCCGTTTGGAAGAATTTAATTGAGCTTATTTTCTAACTTAAGCGCTTATGCAAGTGTTTGGTATGACCTACCTATAAGCTCTATTGAGCTAATTTTCATAAGCTTACGAATAAGAGTTTATGCTTATTTATAACATTTTCAACTTATTTCAATAAATTTCTCAAATTAGCTTATGAATTAGCTCTTATGCAATAAGTGCTTAATTAAGCTGTTTTTCCAATCGCACTTGCATGCTTGGAAATCCTTCTATATTTAATTTTGAAGCCAGGATCAATTTTCTAGCACTAAGCTTCTCTGAGTACCGTTTATGTGCAGAATTGGTTCTGGCTAGCACTTTAGATAAACTCATTTTAGAGGAGAAAATGATGCTAATCTAATTAAGCAGCCAGAAAGCTATTTCCTAGTCAACTAAATACATTTCTTTATTTTTAACAAAATCACTTTACTTTAAAAATGGATGAAAGACATACCAGTTCTGATAGGTTCCAATCAATCCACGTTCATATATGACACCAAGTGTGTTGATCTCAGCCTCAACAGGGACAACATTCATGACCCACACTGGATCATCAATCAATGCAGCTGCAAAGCCTCCCAAGTAAGCATTCATGTCAAGCAGATTGCGGTATCTCCCGCGCTCAGCGAGCTGATAGTCCAGGCTCTTGTAGTATGCCACTCTCTTCTTCCACAACTGGTTGTGTTCTCTGAACTTATCAGCTGTAATTCCATTCAAACTTCCACTGCTAATCCTTGGAGGAATTGATGTTAGCCTCTCAGGCCATTTAGACAATTCTCCACCACTAACATCTCTTACGTCATTCACCCCAGGCATTGGTGTCAAGCAGGTATCTATTTTGGTGTACCTGCAACCAAAATTAAAGTTAAAGAAGTGCATAGAACAAGAAAACATAATATTTTGATGGAGGGGCCCAAAAGAATCCTTTCTTTTGAGCAGATTTAATAGATTCATGAATCCAAATGAATTGAGTAAGAAACAAGGTTGAACATGCAACATATGCTTAGGTGGCTAGATTCTAGTTACACTGACTAGTCTCTTTATCATCCTAGTGGTTTTGGTATCACTTCTAAACTCTCTTTGGCAGCAAACATAATTAAAAAAAGTGAAACTGCAAAAGCTAGCTCCAAAAGCAAAATCAGTGCCACAAGGAACAGATACTGACAGTGATTGTAAGTCAATCTTTTCTCAAAATTGCCAAGAGAAAGTTGGATTATCTAAGAATTACAACGCCACCACAGATATTCTGAAGACAGACAAGGTGATCCAAACATACTAAATTAAACTAGAAAACTAGAAAATGCTGTATTACCAAGCTGTGTCTGGATCCTGTGTCTCACAAAAGGGTCTATTCTTGAAGACCTTTCTAGTTATTTTGCAATGTATATGATTGGTGGGTTTCTGCCATATTGCAAGATCACCCTTCTGTATCAACTTCTTCCAGCACAGACTCTTTGCCACTCTCTCAATTTCATCCTGTTCATCTTTGAGACTCTCTCTGGTCCTCTCCCAGCCTTTCCAATGGCTCTCCCAGTTTATTGGTGGCCCTGATAGAATCCAATACCCGCCGGGGCGTAACACTCTATCAACTTCAGTCAAGTAAACCCCCTCTGCAAATCACCATTGCAAAAGCAGAACCAAAAAAAATTCAGTTTGACATTCACACAGACAGGCTACCTACAAAAGCTGACATGATATGTTCAAATCAAGTTTGGAAATCTTCCTACAATTGACTCTAAAGCCAAAATTAATTCTTAAGAGAAGCTCCTAGGTGTCAGAATTGATTCTGCAGAAAAATATGTTGATCGAAACATGCTAGGAGAACATACAGTACCATACTGGCAAAAGCAGAACAAAAAAAAAAAGTTTAGTTCCACATTCACACAAACAGGCTACCTACAAAAGCTGACATGATATGTTAAAATCAAGTTTGAAAATCTTTCTAAAATTGATTCGAAAACCAAAATCAAATGTGGGAAGAAGTTTGAGTAACTTCGTGAGTAGTTTCTAAGTACCAGAACTGATTCTGCGAAAAAATAAGCTGTTCGGAATATAGATTATACCATATTGGCCCCAGGGAATGAGGCAACGTGAGCAGTGAGCCATGTCAAAGGCTCTTGAAGGGTATGGAAGCCTAATTGAAGCAAGAACTCCAAGCAATGCAGGAACTCCACGTTCAAGAGCAAATTGAACCTGAGCTTCATGGGTATCCCTTGGTGCAAATGACACTGCTAATATATCACGTGACATCAAATAAGCTCCCCAACTTGCTACCTGAGTAGTAAATTGTAACTTGTCAGAGGCCAAGTACAAAAATGTATCATTCACAAGAATAAGCTTCTGCTAATTAAAAAGCTTCTATAGTATTATAAAAAAAAAAAGCTTCTATAGTGATTGTTTTTGGGTAAATTTCAAATTTTCAATGGATACATTCAAATGTTACCAAACAATTGTGCCTAAGTTGATACCTAAAACTTATTCATAGAAATTTCGTGTCAAAGTTAATACCCATAAGTTACTCATAGAAATTTCTCTAAAGAATAGTATCACATGAAGAAACAAATGGAAAATGTCTGAATTCTCATAAGAAACAGGATTAAGGGTGGGTAGTAATAAATTTCTATGTCTGTCTTCTTGTATTGTACTTTCCACTAATTCTTCAACAGAAAGATAACTTCAAATAATTTTATCATTATAATTAGCACTAAGTGAATTAAAAACACATTTAGTGGTTTAATTGTGCAATGTCTAATCAAATATTTGAGCAAAATTCTTAGTGGTTTCAAGTAAGACAAAAAATGAACAAATAGATTTCACCTAACATTACTTTTTCTTTTGTAAAAATGACACTTTGCTTCAGTTTGAAGAATTGAAGATTGATTTCCCAAACTAAGTTCTAACTAAGTGATCCCCACTTTCCATTTTCTCTCATCAAGAAAGGACAATTGTATAATTTGATTTTACCAATATCCACCAACAACTGTATAATTTGATTAATTTCCAAACATCCAATGTAATCAAATCACAGCAAATTTCTGTCACGCGTTTAGAATATAAGGCAACCAACTTGGTCACAAGGAATATTGACATAGAGGATATGATTGCCATATGTTCACAAAAGGTTAGAAACAATTAAACATAAAAAATAAAAAGTCAAACTTGGAAAATAAATATTAATTTATTACTTAAGAAAACCATGCTGAAAAGGAAATTTGTGGGATTTTCAGTTTTCCATCCATTTAACACAAGGACCAAAATAAGAAAAGGAAACAATTTCAATTTTCACTTCATAGCCCCACTTTATCATCCTAATCATATATTCCCATTAAAATCAATTTCGTCCAAGCATCAAAGGAAAGAATATATACTAACAATATTTGTGATTTAGAAATTAGAATCCCAATTAACCCACATTCCAAATCAGAAAAAAAAAAAACTCAAAATAAAATACTACCAAAAATAAAAATCCACCAAAAAGTTCAATATTTTTTCAAAAGGAAAGAAATCACCCCCACAATTGGTCAGATTCAGAACCAATCACATTCATGTTCAGGGTCAATTTTTTCATGAAGTTGTTAAACTACCCATAGGGGGAGGTGAACCGCCCGGTTCAACCAACAATCACCGGCGCTTCTATCAGAAAATTGTCAAACACTAACAACAACAAAGAGACTAAAATTGAATAAAGAATTGAGTAACAGTCAACACAACCAGAACCGGTTCAATAAAACCGAACCGAAACCCGGTTCAAGAATACACAAGAGTTTAGAAAGTGTACGTACCCCACAACCAGTATCAATGGCGGTTCTGATGGACCCATCTTTAAGGTTGATGAGCTTTCCGATGTCATCAATGTACGCGCTTGCGCCACGTGGAAACATGGTCCCACCACCGGGGAATCTGAACCGTTCACCTTCGAACCGGACCCAGTTCTGATTCTTCTTCTCCACAGTAAGCTCCTTGTGCGGCACATTCGCGTACCACGCCCAGTCACGACTCTCCGGCCACCGCGGCGGCACCCGGTACCCAAACGGCGCCGGAATCCTACACCGGAGCGCATCCTCCGGCGCCGGACAATGCCGCTCCCGGTAAATCAGTCTGTCACGGGGGAACCTCAGCGACCTCTGCACGTCCTCGCATGGGGTGTGCTCCGATAGCGACACGTCACACGGCGGCGCGTGGGTGACACCCGCCTCCGTGGGCGGCGGGTCGGGGTTGTAGTGGCGGGCGGAGAAATCGAGGGTGTCGGAGGAAGTGGTGGTGGAGGTGGAATTGAGGTGGGGGCAGTTGACGGCGGAGAAGTGGCTGCCGACGGCGGCGGTGGCGGTGTTTGTTGGGTGTTGCCAGAGGCCGATGAGGTAGAAGAGGGTGCAGAGAATGATGGTGAAGGTGATGTAGTAGAGCCTAGTGAGAGGCTTGTTGGGTTTTGCCATTGATGATTATTCTTTCTTGATCAGAAGAAGAAGAAGAAGAAAGAAACTGATATGAATGAAAACGTTATGGTTTCTTGTTCATGATGATTTTATGGAGAAGAAGACACGCTTATATTAATAGTATTGAGTGAGTGAGAGAGAGAGAGAGAGAGAGAATTGGGGTGTGTTTTGAAGTGAGGTGGTGGTGGTGTGTGAATTGTGATGGAGAGAGTTATGTACATGCAGTTACACACTGATTTTGGTGTTGGTAATGGTAATTGTTGATTGTGAATTGTGATGGCAAAGCACATTGACTTTATTCTTTCTTCACTCAATGCGTTTTGGTTTTATTCTCTCTAGAGAAAGAAAGAAACAAGACTAAAAAAGTTTAACATCTATGTGTTTTTGCATATTTTTCATTAAATATATCAAATCAAATTAATTATTTAGTTACTAAATGTCTAGCACAGCTAAGCTCGTAGATAGCTTAATTATTTAATTTCTATTTATACCATCAAATCAATTTAGGCCATATTTGATTTTCAATCAAAAAGTATGAAAAATAAAAATAATTCATCCCAAAAGATTTTTTTTCATAAAAACATATACTCAGCTTTTAAATTAATATACTTTTTAAATTTCAAACAAATGTTAATAAGTATCTTTAGAGGATTTGCATTCTAAAAAGAGATTAATTTCAATGCACTATGTAAAAAAATTTGCACAATCACTCAATCACAACCTTCCATTTCCTATTTTAAATATTATTAAATTCAAAATTAATTATGAGCTAGCAAATTGAAGGGATTTGATTGAGTGATTGTGTAAAACTTATTTACACGATCAGTGCATAGAAATTAATCTCTTCTAAAAACCATTTTCTATTTTTATTTTCTTAATAAGTGTCAAGACATTTATTTGCAAGATTTTTATTTTTATTCTCTTAACTAATACTAGAAACGCGTCCTATTATAATTATTACTACTATCTATGGTTAAAAAAACTAATTATTATTATCTATGTAGTGAATAGAAACAAATAATTTTAAAAAGAGTGAGTATTAATTAGAAAGAGAAAAGGGGGTTGTTTTAGAAAAAGAAAGAAATATTATCAGAGAAGAGCATGATAAATCAAGATATTAGCCATTGTTTGTATTTTAATTATACCCTCATATACAAATTTTATAAGAATTCTAATTTTCCGATGTACCAAATTTTTTTTTTATAAGAATTCTTATTAAAAACTCTTAATCTTAAGAACAAATTTGTTTCCTTTAAAAAAAAGAACAAATTTGTTTTCGAAAATATCTTAATAACATTACTTTATTTAATAATTATTTCTAAACTGAAAGAATGTATTATATTCATTCTATTCCTTCACCAAAAAGTTCATTCTATTAAACTGACAAAACTAGTTGTGGTGAAAGCGAAGGATAACTGATTGAGTACATGCGTGCTTGCTACCTATAGATTGAGTAGGCATGGAGCGTTAAAGTTTATAGAGGAGAAAGTGAAAATAAATGTTTCAAAAAATGTATTTTTTTTCTTCTTCATATGAAGTTTTAGAATAATCCTCTCTCCCCTCCATGTTACCAAAAAAAGAATAATCCTCTCTCATAGTCTCATTATCAACAAAGGAATCATCCTTATTCCTCACTCAATCGTTGATGTACCATTGACAAAAGAGACGGAAATGCTTAGGAATAAAGATTTTACTTTGGTGGCTGAGTTGAGTTTTTTTTTTCGAAAGGGAGTTGAGTTGGTAATAATGGATATATGGTTTCCGCTCATAGATGTTATATTGATAAATGATGTCAGTTTTTTTTATTGGCAAATGTTAGTGGTTAATAATGTTAGTAAATTAGTTTAATTTCAGAATTTAAATTATATACCTTTCATCTTTCATTTCACTCAATTCTTATGCCCTAATTTTTACTATTTAAGTTAACCCTCGGGTGATTTATAATTTTAGAGACATACATGGGCCCATCGTGATAACCAAAACTTAACCAGCCAAACTTTTAATTAATTAATACAAAAAAAGATTGACTTATTGAGTGTTTGGTGCATTTGGAATTTGGCAATAATGGTGTTTGAAAATATATTAATAGTAAAATAAGCAATTTAAGTATTGTATATTTATTTATCACAAAACATGGATAATGATGTGCCAATACGTTCTGAAGCACTACTAAAGCTTTTTCAATTCTTTTCAATTTTTTGTATAGGTTGTATCCCTTTTTAATTACAAACTACTAGCATCTCGTGTTGCATAAATAAAGTTGGTACTTTAAAGTTGATAGTATTAAGTCTCCTTGAATAAGAATCGATAAAAATTTAATATTAATAATGTTTGGTCATACACTATCATATTGTTTAAATTAATACAATCATATTTAATCGAGGGTGGTACTGGTAGAGAGTGTGGTGATGATGGTGGTGATAGTGGTAGCGGGGTGAAGGGTGGTAGTTGTAGCAATAGTAGTGGTGGCGGTAGTGGCACTGGTGGACGGTGGTGGTAGTTGCGATGATAGTGGAGATGATTATGAGGGGGTGGTGGAGTCAGTTGTGGTAGTAGTATCGTAAGACAGTGGTGACGGCGAAGGGTGGTGGCGGTAGTGGTGGGGCAGTGTTGTAGGGCGTTGGCGGAGCGAATGGTGGTGGCTGTAATGGTAGTGAAGGCGATAGTGTTGTAGAGTGGTGGTGGTAACATTGTTGTAGGGTAGTGATGGCGGCGAAATGTGGTGGAAGTGACGATAGTGATAGTGTTGTATGACATTTGTGGTGGAAATGGTAGTGACGGTGGCGAATGGTGGTGGTTGTAGCAGTATTGGTGATGCGGACGACAATGGTAGTGGTGGGTGGTGACGGTATAGTGGTGGTGGTAGTTGAAACGGTGGTGGTAGAGTTGGTTGTGGTGGTGGTGGTAGCGGTGGCAATGGTGGATGGTAGTGGTAGTGGAATGAATAATTTCAAGTAGCTGATACGTCACAATCTTGTCAGGCCTTATCCATCACTATACGGTGGATTAAATAATTCAACATTTGAATGTATAAGAGAAGATTGATAGATAAACCTATACAATACAATGTTAGCACGAAATAATAAATAAACTCATAATGTATTTTATGTGCTTATATTATCATGTCTAATATGACGTACTAAATGAGCTCTAAATATTTATATCACGGATTATTTTTGTGCTTACAAGTACCCTCCATGGGAAACAATCCTATTCGAGTCGGGAACATCCATATCATAGTGAAACCAACTCTCCCAACATAGTTTTTCCATCCTCAAGACTCAAAATCGATACTTTGCTTAAGGGGGAATCAAGTATGTACCACTCGAATCAATCATTCGTTGGTTATTTCAATACTGCTTGACTATTTTTAAGGGTTAATAGTCAATTAGTCTCTGATTTTGTAAGCGAATTTGATTTTAGTTCTTTAGTGGAAAAATGACGTTTTGCTGCGGTCCTTTTTATATTAGTGAATATTTTTTACAGCCACTAAACGTCATTTTTTTTTTCAAAGGACTAAAATTAAACTCACAAAATCAAGGACAAATTTGATATTAACCCCTGTTTTTAAATTCAAGAGAGTTTTCTAAAAAAATTATAATAGGAATTTTCTAAATACTTTAAAATGATATACATCAATATCAATATCAATATCAATCAATCAATATCAATATCAATATCAATATCAATATCAATATTAATCAATCAATATCAATCAATCAATATCAATATCAATATATATTAGAAAAGAACAACTTCTAGCATGACGTGTTAGCACCAGATTAATTCTTAGTGACGTGTCATTCTCACGTTAATTCTCATAAAAAAAATTCCACGTGTCATTCTCAGGTATTTTTAGAGTATTAATTAATTTTTATGGTATTTTTATTGAATTTTCGGATTTTTAATTAATTCATGATTTTATGAGTTTTTATTGTGATTTGCTAGATTTTGGTAGTTTTTATCTATATTTATTTCTCTATTTTAGATTAGTATCTACATAAAAAAATTATTTTTTTAAGATTTTATTTTGTTTTTTTGTTATTTGTTAGATTAGTTTATTATTAGTCTTATCTCATCTCATCTCATTGAGATTAGAAAAGAACAACTTCTAGCATGACGTGTCAGCACCAGATTAATTTTTAGTGACGTGACATTCTCACGTTAATTCTCATAAAAAAAATTCCACGTGTCTTTCTCAGGTATTTTTAGAGTATCAATTAATATTTATGGTATTTTTATTGAATTTTCGGATTTTTAATTAATTCAGGATTTTATGAGTTTTTATTGTGATTTGCTAGATTTTGGTAGTCTTTATCTATATTTGTTTCTCTATTTTAGATTAGTATCTACATAAAAAAATATTTTTTTAAGATTTTGTTTTGTTTTTATTGTTATTTGTTAGATTAGTTTATTATTAGTCTTATCTCATTGAGATATAGTTTAGATTTGTTACTCTATTTTAGATTAGTATCTACTTAAATAGTTAAATAGAGATAGGTTTAGATAGATTTAGTTTCTTTTAATCTCTTTGTCAGATTAATAATAAACTAAATCTTAACAGATTTTCAACAGAGACCTTATATGTCTTTGGCTTCTCTGCATTTTTAGGACTTTCTTCTTCCCTATCTTCTCTATTCGTACAACTTGCTTGGTTCCCTTTTCATAGACAATATTTTGTTCTATTTCTGCTGCTTTATGCTACCTTTAATCCATGTAGACTACCTTCTTGATTGAATGATTGACTTTTACTTAATTTTTTCTGACCGACAAAGAGTAAACGTGTTTTGATTCAGGTTCGATGTGAGAATTTCTGAAATTGCTATGTTCGCACAGATCCTTCTCAAGGATGACCTTCAAGTTGTCTGTTTCAGAGATCGTGAATGAGGAATAAATTGATTGAAGAGGTAAGCTAACATATAAATAGAAACCGTTTTGTGTTTTATGTTTTTGATATGTTATTTGAATTGTGATCATTGTTATTGCTCCCCTTTCTTTTCTTGGATTTGCCTCCTCTATATTGTGGACTGCACTCTAGAATTTAACAACTTAAGTGTTTGTTACTGTATACATATGCATGTAGCTTTGTTGTTTAATCAACAATGATATAGTTCTCTGACATAATGTCATCTAAAGTTGCATATTTCACTTTGTTATTCCTGACCCTATTTTATTAGTTATAGCATCGTATTGAATGTTGTTTTTAATAAAATATATACAAATTGAATAATTCTAAATAGTTAGTGTATATTTTTAAAAAAAAAATTGTATATTGGAAAACACAAAAAGTCGTTTGAATTAATTTTTTGAATAGGTAACTGAATTTAAATTTAAGGCATTTATAAAAAAAAAATCACATGTTGACCAAAAATATGAAGAAAAATCCAACAAGTTATCCAAGCACATGTTGACCTTTTTAAATTTTAGATTTGATTAGGATTTAAGTTGTTTATTTCTTGATTTTTTCTTGGGTATTTTATTTTATTTTGAGAGTATTAATTAGTTTTTATCGTATTTTTATTTAATTTAGGATTTTATGAGTTTTTATTGTGATTTGCTAGATTTTGGTAGTTTCTATCTATCTTTAGTTAGTACCTTTTTAAATTTTAGATTTGATTTGGATTTAGGTTGTTTATTTCTTGATTATATCTTGGATATTTTATTTTATTTTTGATTTATTTTGAGTTTATTAATTAATTTTTATGGTGTCTTTATTGAATTTTCGGATTTTTATTTAATTTATGATATTATAAGTTTTTATTGTGATTTGCTAGATTTTGATAGTTTTTATCTATCTTCAATTAGTACCTTTTTAAATTTTAGATTTGATTAGGATTTAGGTTGTTTATTTCTTGATTTTTTCTTAATATATCTTATTTTTATTAAATATTAATTCTAGGAAGATTCGATCCGGACCTTGATTGACATGCTGCAATTCTCTCTTGAGTCACGCTATTTGGCACATAGGCATTCACTTTTGATCTGCCTATACGAACGAGCCATATCATTTGTTCTCTAGTGGGTGCTGAGGGTCCACAGAGCTACCATGGACACGCAGAGATTTGATGGTTGCTATGTGTGTGAATTTGGCAGAGTTTCTCATTAGCTGCGGACTGCATTTGTTTCTATATTGTTTCCATTTATCACCTAAGTGAAGTGTGTTTACTTAATTTTTCAAACTTATGTAAGGATGTAACAGAAGGGGAAATTAATCAGGGACTGCTAAGTTAGTTAGATGTTATTATAGTAGTTACTCAGTACTAGAACGAGATGAGTTATAAATAGAGAGAAATCAAATTAGAGGAACACATTGTGTAGCATTATATATCTCTCATTAAGTATGTCGTTTAGTATCTGAAAATATTGCTAAAGTATGATATTAAACATGTCTTAAGCACAAGAGAAAGTTCTTCGTGCAACACATAGATAAAAAGTGATTATTTGAACTTATAGGTCGAAATCTAATTCCTTTGAGTGGTAAATAAAAAATCAATATGATGTCATTACTTTTTTCATAACTTTTTGAAAATTTTAAAAGGAAATAAATATAAAGGCATGATAATTTGATGATTAAAATGTGTCGTGTGGAGATTAGAAAACATGAATACATATATATAGCGTATTTTTGTTTACGTTAAACTATAGGGTTAAGAGTTCCCACGGGGATGAACATTTTACATGAAAATTCATGTAAAATTAACAGAAAAAGCTCCTACGGGGCAAAAAGCTAGAAATAAACCAAGATATTGATCCATGCCTCAAACACAAGAGCAAATTTCACCGTAAAAACACTAGAAATATTTGTTCTGGAGATGCACACAATTTTCTACTGCTTATCTTTCTGAAACCTAAAAGCGGCTATTGTTTGTATTTGCGTATAATTTTCAATTGATATGTTTTAATTTTAAACTACTATAATGCTACCTACGTGAGATTTTATTTTATATAAAAAGTATCATTATACTTTTTTATACAAACATTATATTCTAAACTAATTGATTGGTATTATTTTAATAGAAAAATTTAATATAATTAATTTTAGTATTGTTTTCAAAAATTTTAGAGTGTATATTTATATATGTTTATAACTATAATAATTGGATAGTAAGAAAAGTACGAGGAATAAAAAATATTAATACATATGTACTATAAAATTATGACCTAAATTTATTAGTGCTAACAAATTAGAGTTACGAGATCTCACGGGGAGTAACATTTTATATGTAAAATGAAAATTTGTAGGAGTTAAAAAAAATTCATTTTTTCTATAACTTAAGTGTATTTTTAATAATTTAAACAATAATCATATATTTATGTATTGTTACATATCTAAAACACAAAAGCATTACCCTTTATGTAACACGAGTACATCTTCACAAACAAAATTCAGTTATACCTCACATATGCAAAACTTAAAGCTTTTGGCTTATTAACTTCTGTGTTTTTCAAAATCTTTATATTAGTTAATGAAGTGTATGCTTACAAAACACTAAAATTGAGTGTCTGAATTTATGTTCTTTAAATATCTACATCTTTATTATGGTTGTTCTTACATTCTTAGCATCTTAAATATTTTATAATTTAAAATATTAATCGATGTATCAAATACAATAAACAAATTCCCCGTGCAACGCGCGGGTAAAAACACTAGTAATTAATAAAGTTGATGTTAAATATTGAAAACGTCCATTTGAACAAATCAATTATGAAAAGATGTGGATATATAATGGATTTAAAAGATATTCAAATTTGAAAAAAAAATTCTTTAAGAAGTATATCAATAGAATAAAGATTTCTATACTGGCAGTTCCAGCAGCGGAAAGTGGCCAGAATGGCTGGCACATCAACAACGGGTAGCTATCCATGTAAAAAGATTGCAAGTGCCACACAAAGTGAAACACTTCCTCTTGAGGATGCTAAGTGCCACACAAAGTGAAACACTTCCGTGTCGCAATAATCTGGTAAAGAGGGGTGTCTTGTTGCATAATCAGTGCATGTTATGCAATGAGAGTGAGCCCGAGACCATGGACCATTTGTTTATGCGATGTGAGTGGACCAAGAGGCGCTGGTTTAGCTCTGCCATGTCTATCAGAATGGATAATGTAAGACCCAAGTTTTTAAGCTTATGCTAAGTGAATAAAATCTTATTCACGATTAGGGTTGATGTGTTGTGAAGGGAAACCTGAACTAGAGTTTACCAAATGAAATAAATATATGAAGGAGAAAGTTCAGGAAAAGTCTGAGGATCGTACCGAAGTCGATAAAAGTTATAGCACGATCGTTATACGCTTAAACCTAGGTCAGAAACCCTAGTAAATAGCTAGTTTTCACTTATAGGCATGATGGAAGTTAATTCCAAAAATCTTCAGAGAAATGTTAGAACTTCTCTTTTTCCATATATCACAATCGTTTCGAGGCGAAACTCTAGGATCTACGAACGTCCGATTCCAATCATCGGAAGTTTGCCGAAAACGAAACCCTGGTATTTCAAAACCCTAGAATCACCCGACAATGAAGACTTTTTCTATTCAGAGCTTCAAATGAAGATTCTACACGCGTACACCCATTTCTCTCGATGTTTCTAATCTTTCTTCAGAAGGAAGTTTTCTCATCCGACATCAATTGCAAAAAGTAGTTTTGCGGTATATTTTGAAGCAGACTGCGTTCAAGCCATTTTCTCACTTAAATGAACCCGATGCAAGTATCATCCTTTCTTGGATCGACACTTAGCTTAGATGCACAATATGACAACGTTATATTTATTCTAAATGTCTCAAAATTATTCTTTAGCTCAATTTTTACTCATTTCTTTGTCCATGGATCATTTTAATTTGCTCAAAGTGATCCAAATTTATATTTTATTATTTCATAAAGTTCCTCATAATTTTTAGGATAATGATATATCATTCTTATATTTTTCTCTTAACTTTATGAGCTAAATTCTACGGTATTTAAACCAATTTGTACCGTTAAATATTGTATTATAATATATATATATATATATATATATATATATATATATATATATATATATATATATATATATATATATATATATATATAACTCACGCACACCCTCCCTCACAATTCTAATCCTCACGTTCACTCTCTGTTTCTTTCCCTCATCACCGACTATACACACACAAAATGAATATACTAAATTATCTCCACTATTTCTTCTTGCTTTAAGTACTGAAGAAAACAATCAAACTTTTCTTTCAAACTCTTGTCACAAAATCAAATTCCATTCTCACTCTCTTTAACGTGTCTCTGTGGCAGCACCTACAAATTTCTCCATCAAATTTCTATTCCATATTACTTTCTCCTACCACTAGTGCAAGAGCCTTGTCTATTTAATTAAATCAAGAAGAATCAGATATCATCTTTTTCACAATTGAAGAAGAGGGGTCGTGAACAAGTAGGAAGTGGAGATTTCGGCACCGTTCCGTCGTTTCTTGACCGATCGTCGCACTGATAGTTGCTACGCGTAGACCTCGAGGTACTGATGCTATTTCTTACTTCTGATCGTCTTTTCCATAGCTTTTCTCTATGTCTTTCTGTGCTCATAGTTTTGAGGTTTTTGCAAAACTATCCTGAATATTTCATTTTTGATTCTAAACATCTTCCTTGTGTGCCCAAGATCACTTCTGCCGGGTTAGATTTTCCGTTATGTCGCCGGAATTCCGCCGGAATCAATTTTAGCCTAAAATACCCATTTTTGGAGTTTTTGAAGTAAAGCTTCAACCTTTAGGCTGAAAACTATCGCCTTAGCTTAGTGCTAGTAGGATTAGTTGTCATAAACGTCGTTGGTGACGTCCCTGCAAAATTTGGTTTTTGGGATTTCAGTTTTGAAATTTCTAAGTTAAAAATCATGACCAAAATACCCCTGCGACAGTTTTTGATCCGATAATTTTTCCGAGTTCAGAATACCCTTAGTTACGGCTTATGAAAGCATAGGAACCAAGTTTGATCGAAGAAAAATCGAGCCCCACAATTACCAAAAGTGGCCGAGCCCTATAGGGGAGGAGGAGGAAAATTTCCTTTTCCGAAAACTTGTCTTTCGCGCTAGATTATCGTACCTTAGAGTATAGATTACTTCGAGTAACCTTAGTAAGTATCGATAACTTAGTTTTCGATAGATTCTGATAGTATTTCTGTGGTTTTGCTCTAAAGGTGATTTTGAGGAATTCCCAGAGGAGCAAGCCTTTGATTGTGAACAAGTGTTAGGAGATCGTCCTGGAGAATCTACAGGTGAGGGCTTCTCACTGAATCTCTAGTTAATGCTTAGGGTCGATGTTTCGACATTGTTTACTGTTTATGCACTGGAATTGTGTGTGATTGGAAAATGTTTTCTGAGGCTTCGGCTGACAATGTAGATGATGCATCTACTGAATGTTTTTGATGAGTGAATGACATGCTAAGTGCTAATTGGGTAATTTAGGATGTGTGGTGCATGCCTTATATGCTAGGTGCTATGTGGTTATTGCTTAAGATATTGACATATGACATGTTGATTGATTATGATGAGTTAATTCTGCTTTTGCACTATAATCTGAGTTTCTGAACGGTGAGAAAAGCGGGCAGGTCATGCCGATTTTATTTTGAGAGTTTTGAGAAAGCTTGAAAGGACGAATGAGATTCGGGCCTTGTTGTGGTGTTGTATAGATCGAGACATTCTCTGGAGTCATTTGGGGATTAGGAGATCCCGAGAACTTATAGGATTCGCGATAAGACTAAAAGGATAATTATTTTGTAAAGAAAACTCATAAGACATTAAACAACCTCTAAATCTTTAAGTAATGGTAATAATCTCGGAAGGAAGCTTTGGATGCAAATCATAGTTTTGGAAAACGAGAAGTGTCGTCGGATCCCAGCATTGAGAAAGTTGAGGGGCTTCGAGTATGTAGATGTTGTGGTGCTGTTGGAGCAGCGTTTGTTGTTGTGCTGTTGGAGCAGCTATTGTGGTTGTGCTGTTGGAGCAGCTATGTTGTTGGGTGTATCTTCGACTTTGCGGCGCGAATCCGTATGTCCAAACCCGACGGGTTGGGCCGATTCGGCAATAATTGTTGACACGCGCGAATCCGTATATTCAATCCGATGGATTGGATCGATTCGGCGGTAGTCACTCAGGCACGCGTGAGTCCGTATGTTCAATCAGAGGGATTGGATCGATTCAGCGATTGTCATTTTACCTCGCGTGAATCCGTATGTTCAATCCGAGGGATTGGATCGATTCAGCGACAACTTTTCGACACGTGCGAATCCGTATATTCAATCCGATGGATTGGATCGATTCGGCGGTAGTCACTCAGGCACGCGTGAGTCCGTATGTTCAATCAGAGGGATTGGATCGATTCAGCGATTGCCATTTTACCTCGCGTGAATCTGTATGTTCAATCCGAGGGATTGGATCGATTCAGCGACAACTTTTCGACACGCGCGGATCCGTATGTTCAATCCGATGGATTGGATCGATTCGGCGATAGTCATTGGACACGCGCAACGTCCGTATGTTCGACTCCTTTGAGTGAATCGACTTGGCGTTGTCATTTGTTGCGTGTGCGAGTCCGTATGTTCATCCCGATGGGTTGGATCGACTCGACATGCCTAATTGTGGGAGTTGCGTGTGCGAGTCCGTATGTTCAACCCAAGGGGTTGGATCGACTTGACATGCCTAATTGTTGGGCTATCCTGGGGATAAGTCCGGGAAACCGGTAGTTTCCGAGTATGTGATACTCTTTGCTTGTTGAGCAGTTGTGACCATCAGATTGAGATGAGTCGGATGATCCGGAGATCATCATGAGTTACTATGTTGATGTGAAGAAGTGTCTTTTGTCGCAGAATCGACTTTACCTTAGGGTAAGCTTTTAGAGACTTTAATTTACCTAGAACACGTGGCGATGTGTCGAGTGAGAGTCGGAGACGTTGTTTGACTAATCATCCTGCATTCATGCATACTGATTTAGTTGTCGAGTGTGATTGTTATTTGTTAATCCTATTTGGAACATGTTAATTGTTATTATTGCTGTTAAGTTCATTATGGAAAATGCAACCCTAGGATGTTATCCCTAGCTATAAGCCTAAGTGGCTATTCTCTTATCTATATCTATTGGTGCTATTATTTATGTAATTCTTTGGAGTTGACCCTCGCGTCTTCTGTGTGTGCTTTGGCGGACAAACGCCCTTTGTCAGATGTCTTTGGCGGACTGGTTCACGACGGTTCACCCTTCGGGGGAAACTAGAGTTGGGATGCTGGAACAGGAGCGCATCGCGATAGCGAGCGGAGGACGGATGGTGTACATAGACTAGGTCGTTCTGGATTTCGAATTCGGACGACGATCATGCCAGCATGTAGGATTGAGTGTTAGTGTGAGCTCCTCGAGATGGGATTAGTGTAGGAGTAGAGTCTTAGCTCTGAACATTATTTGTTTCATTCGGGACAGGGTAGTTTCCCACCTATAGCTTTTTGTGTGGTTTCTTTACGGGAATCACAGAGAGTTGGTTGGACTTAGGAGGTCTTGTTTCAGGCCGATGGGCCAGCTTATTCTCAGTTTTGAGGGATAGTGTTGCGGACACTTACCTTTAGATTTGGTTTGTACATTTTGCCTTCGGGCGCTACACTTTTCTTTCCGTCACTGGAGGTTACTCGTGACGAGGTTGTTACTTACAGCGGGGGCTGTTTATATATTGTATATTAACTCTGTTACTTTTCGCTTTTGGGTTTTATTTAATTCAGTCTTGTCTTAGTTATTATCGGAAAAAAAATATTTCACGTTTTTCCGCATTAAGTTTACTTTTGGTTACTAAAGTGATGCCACCGAAATCGAGGTATTACAGATAATATTTCAAATGACTATCGTACTTGGTGGGCGGGGATGCTTTCAGCCGGAGACCTAGACGTTACAGGTCAATTAGCCATGCTAGCCTAGGCTATATGGAAACAGAGAAACGAAATGGTTTATCACGGAACACAACCAGATGTGCAACGCACTGTTACGATGGCTCATGAGCTGTGGGCGGAATGGCAAAGCTGTGCAAATGAGAAGAGGACCAAGTCGTCGATGGAGCAATAAGAGGACAGCTGGAGCAAGCCAGAGGAGGGGGCGTTAAAAATCAATATCGACACCGGCTGGTCAGGAAGCAATGGTCAAGGTTTTGGAATGGTGATAAGGGATCATATGGGATAGTGCATGTTCGCAGCTTCATCCTTTTCCTCACTAAGGGCTACTGTTGAAATGTTTTTACCACAACTACTTTCAAATCCCTTTCAAGATTCAATTGTAGTATCGTAAAAGGTTTTTATCGTCCTCATGGAATTGGAAACACAACGTCGTTTTTTAGCTAAATTACTTAAGCAATAAAATCAACAAGTTTGTTTGAAGTTTGTTTTGCTAACCGGACGCTCATGTAAGTAAACAAGCGAAATTAAAACGAGTTTAAATCAGATTAAGAAAACTGTTGGGATTAGGTTTCGCACTTCACCTCTCATGTATCTTTTAGCTCAACACATATGACCTATTTTATTCTTGATTCCATCACACCAGTTCTTATCTCTCATTAATTTCTTACATGAGATCAACGAATCACTTCCTTAATTATCGATGTCTCGCATAACTAACAAAGCAAGGGTGATTAATTCGGGTGTTCAATGACTAACAACCTAACTCTATGTCTAGCAATTAGGATTATTAGATGATATGATCTATATCCAATTCGAACATGTAGCTTTCACTCACATATCAAATTTTAAATAAAGTTCTAGTTGATCAAGTCAAAACTAGCATTAAGAACAAGATCATAGCATTGAAGTCAAGAGATAAATGGAGTCATATGAATAGAAACTAATATAGATACATTCAAGTTAAAGTACTACACCAAATTCCAACAAAGAAAGGTTTAGAAATCCATAGATATGGATGCTTTCAAGCTTACAAAGAAGAAAATAGGAGGAGGTGATGATTTTGTGTCGTCGTCGGCGAAGCTCCAGCGTAACGAAAGGTCAACGACCTCAAATTTTTATTTTTTCTTCCTTCCCTTTGAGTTCTCTTGCGTTCTCCGTAATCTCCAGCGTTCTATATCTAAAAACTGATGAGACATGCCTTTTTATATGAAATTCATGACGCAGGGCGCTCATCACTTTTTCCCGTGCGCTGAGCTGAATTTGTTTACCTTCACTGATGATTTTTGTCTCCAAACCGCCTCAGACCAGCTGAGCACCCTCAAAATCAGCTCAGCTCTTTTAAGACAGAATCATTCCACCATAAATCAGCTGAGCACCTTTTGGAATAAGCTGAGCTCTTTTGGCAGAAAATCTTCAAAATCCTTGGTTTCTTGCATTTGTTCCTTAAATCATCATTCCTACAACAAAAGTTGAGATTTGAATTAAATTTTAAACACTTTTTAGCTAGAATTCACTAATCTATAAATTCTTAGCAAATGAGAGTAACTTTGATAGAAATTTTCCATAAATTACATAGATAAGTGCCTTAATAAAAATGGAAAACTAGGTAAAATTGGCACTTATCAGCTACTCCCATTGTTGCAGAAGCAGATGCTCTGAGGTGGGCTATTCAAATGGCTCAGCGATTGGAATTGACTCACATCATCCTTGAAACAGATGCAAAGAACGTGGTGGACAATTTCCTGGGTCGTAAGGATACTTCAGCTATAGCACCAATTATCCATGATTGTAGACGTTTAGCTATTGGTATGGAACACTTTGAGATATGCCATACTAAGAGGGGGGGGATAAAGTAGCTCATTTGTTAGCAGCAAGTGCATGTAATAATACTAATACCGTATTTTCAGTTTCGATTTAATTAAAGACGTATTTTCCATAAAAAGAAATAGAATAAAGATACTCTAGAAGAGTATATAAATACTCTAATTCGCAAGTATCGCATGTATTTTGAGGAGTGACATATAAAAATGTAAATTAAAACATAAGATATTATTATGTGATTGATAGGAGATTATTTCATTCTTTCAAAAGTAGATTGAAATTTGAAGACTTTATCGATAGTAAGAAAATAAAATATGATACATGTTTTTTCCGGCAAGATCAAAATAGCATCTTAGCAAGACTTGTGACTACACAAATGTCATAAGAGCGGATTAGATGATCGATTTAGTAAAAGAATATCATGTCTCAACTAAAGGCCAAGAAGACAACCAGCGGTTGAGGTTATCACATTAAAGCAAGGCTTTCTATAATCAACCTTGTGCTCAGAAGATCCTTCATAAAGGCATCCTAAGAATCTAGAGTGGTAATGACGACGAATATTGAGCCTATAAATGCATGTGTGGTCCATTTACACGACTCACTATTCATTTTAACAATCTATGAGTTCTTCTAAGTCTATGAGATTCTTTCCTAGCTCTCCCACGCCCCAACTTAAGTGTAAGAATGTCTTCTACAGGTACACCTTCGCCGTGTCCAAGCAGCTCCATCGTATCATCATCGCCACCATCTTGTTGGGACACTTGTCTCTGAATGATCTAGGGGCTTTAATTTTAAATAGGAACGTCCTTATGAAAATTTTCAGCAAAGATAGGAAGATAGTTACTTGGCCATGGTAGCCAAAAGTGGCTATAAGTACTTGAGTTTATGGGTGGCGAGAAATGGATCATCAATGAAAGAGGTTCGAGTAGAAACTAGAAAGGGGCACCGAGCGGAACAATAAAAAAGAAGGGGTTTTCAACCTAAGATGAAACCCGTCACATGCTCTTATAGGAAGTTCATCCACATTGCAAGTTGACCTCGTCTTTAGTATCTCGATGATTGCGATAAGTTTGTTTTCCTGAGATTTGTAAATTGTGAAAATCGACCCACGTCGGAAGTCAACCTTGGTTCTCTGAAGTATATTTACATGTGAGAACATGCGAGCGAAAAAGATGTAATTAGCAATTTATTCAAGAAATGCAATTTTTTATTCTCAGCAATGATGGACATAAGCGATCCATTTAAGGGGCGTAGTATGTGAGCGTCAAAAACATAATAAGCAAACAAATGAAATGTAAAGGGCTGAAAGATTGTAAATGAATTAAAATACTGAAAGGTAAAAGGGCCAAAAACTAAATTCGAGAAATTTAAAGATTTGATTAATTGTTTGAGTTGTATATACAAATGAGACTAAACAATTACAACAATTATTATCCTTCCATGAAGTCTACCACACTCTCTAGGCACACTAAGCATGTATACAAACATTGAGGATCACGACATCCTGTCACAAACTTCCAAACTGTCTTATCTACTAGTAGGTTTTCCTTCCCAAGTTGATCGACTGGCTCCAGCACCTTCATTTGACACGAAGCTCTCATATTTGTGGCAAGTGGATTTATTCGATCTGACTTTCTCCTCAAGTATAGAACGAAAATATCACTTGAAGATTAATTAATTATAGCAAAACTCCCAAAATTCATGCATAATATTCCTTCCTTAAAAGTAGGAATTTTCTGTTAACAACAAAAACTGCATTATCTCTTTTAGCACATGATTTATCTAGGAATTTTACTCAAGTAACGAAGTTAGGCTAACAACCTTTCACATTTCAAGGCTCAAATCAGCTAACAATTGACATAGTCGATATATGGACTAATGACTGATTAATAGTTGATCTATCAGCTAACGATTGAATGACGGGTGATCCATCGGTTAACGACTAATTCTCGGTCAACCCATCGACTAATGACTAGTTGACCGCCAATCCATTGGCTAACAATTGATTATTAGTCAATCATCAACTAATAATTAACTGATCAGTTGTCATATTCAAACAGTGGCAGAACCACGTTGGGGCAGGGGAGGGGCTTGGCCCACCCAAGGTTCAATAAATTTTTCTATATATATTTAATGCTGCAAAGGTAGATATGTAAGTTGTGTTGGCCCAGTGGATTGATCTCTTGTTTTTACCTGCCTTTCAAGGGTTCGATCCCATCCCCATCAGTTTTTTTAGTAATATTCAACAAGGTTTTTTAGATATGTTTTCATGTATTATTTTCTCTACTATTTTGTAAAATTTGTTCAAGGCTTAATGTATATTAGGGTTCCGCTAACATGGAGCCCGATTTCAATTTTCAATTTTTTTTAAAAAATTATTAATTTACATTAAAACTTAATTAATGAACAAATCTTAATTTAATTTAATTAATCAGACCAACTCTCTTCTCAAACAACAGTCAACACTCTTTCCTCTACTCAATCAACACTGCTACTATGAATCAGATCAATCAAATGCCCATCATGCCTAATTCTTCAAATTCTCACATTATATTCGTTCCTTTCCTCTGAAACCTAAACATTTGGTTTGAAAAGATGGGAAAACCTTCAAGAAGCCTCGCCGCCCCTACGAGAAGGAGCGTTTGGATGCGGAGCTGAAGCTCGTCGGAGAGTACGGTACGGGCTCCGCTGCAAGAGGGAGCTCTGAAGGGTTCAGTACGCTCTCAACCGCATCCGCAACAATGCCAGAAATCTGCTGACGCTCGACGAGAAGAACCCTCGCCGGATCTTCCAGGGTGAGGCTATTCTGAGGAGGATGCTTCGTTATGGGCTTCTCGATGAGACCTAGAACAAGCTCGATTATGTCCTTGCTCTTGCTGTGGAGAACTTCCTTGAGCGCCGCCTGCAAACCCTTGTCAGCAACAGTGGTGGATGAACCACCTACACCGCTTGCACACGAATCTGTGACGATGATGTGGTGGTGGTCCGACAACCGTGGGAAAAAGGGGGAGGAGGGCGATTCTGGCGCCGTCCTCATGGATCTGGAGCCTGGTACACCTCTGCGAGACCTTCTCCCATGACCTTCTCACAAAACCTCCTCGCCTTAACCACCCCGAAAAATTCCAAATAGATCTGAAAAATATGGGTCTCTCATGGTATCAAGATGGTGCCTTCAATGGATTTCTATGATCCATGGGCTCTAGATCTCACAGTCGCCAGCGCCAGCGATGAGAGACCCATGGATTTCAAAATTATTTCACAGTAGGGGAAACTTGCAATGTTTTCCAGCGATGAGAGACCCATGGAACCCAAATAATCTAATACTTGAGTATATACTTCCACATCTCTGTTGGTTAGACACCACCACGACTTAGAAATTTTGTTATGAAGATTTGATTTTTCAATTCGTTTAGTGTTCAAATCTGGTGATAGCATCTTTGAGCTTCAAATTTAATATTGTGTTGTAAAGATTTGATTTTTCTGTTGGTTAAGTGTTCAGAACACTGTTAATAGCATCTTTTTGTTCATCTCGATCTGATTCATCTTCTCTTTGTAAAAATTTCTGGATTTGGAGATTCAATGAATGAATAGATTTCTGGGCTTGAGTTGTGGGGGAAGAAGATGAATGTGGAACAGGAAGAATATGAGATTTTTATTAACTTAAACCGTTTATTACAATTTTTTATTTATATATATATATTTTATTTTTTATTTTTTTAAGTGAATGGTGATAGCAGGTCAAAAACAGGGCTCCAAATTTGGAGCCTGAAAAATAGGGCTCCACAGTAGCGGGACCCTGTATATTATTTTATTTATTACTTAGTAAATTTTATACTATAATTAGTGCAAGAATTAAAACAATCATATCTTTTTTCTTTGCATAGAAACATGAGTGTTGGAAATATAATAGTCCTAGGACATTTTTTTTTTGTTCTAATAGTCTTAGAGCATAAAATCAATAAATAAATTTCTCTAAAAAAACCTAATAATCAAGAGTAAAAGATTGATTTATTTTTTCCAATAGAATCACTTTTGAGTGTGATAAATTAAAAAAGTTAATGTAAAAAATAACTCGAGATTAAAAACACTGAAAAAAATGAAAAAAATAAATTTCTAACATTATTAATACAACTTATAATACATTTTCAATGAGTATATATATATATATTAGTTTAATTATTTTTTGTGTGTATATTTGTGTTTATTACTAATTAAAAACTTTAATTTATTTTTAACTTTCTTAGCCCCTCATGCTATTTTTTCTGGTTCCGCCACTTTAATCAACGAATCAACTACCGACACATGTAGTTGAATTTTTCCTATTTTTAGTTTCGAACAATAATATTCTCATAAGTAACATGCATGGAGATAAATAATTAAATATTCGATATCTTCTAGCTCTACGTCGATCGTGCCATGCCGAGCTTTTTACTACTTTCTCTTATCTCATCTTAGTGTTTTTCAAAATGATATTTTAAAATTAGTCTAACTAAATTCCAACCAATTCTTTCAAAAAAAATTCGAATCAAACTTCATGTTCTCATATCATTATTATCAACAAAGCCGGACGTTCAAAAAAGAAAAAACCGGCATCGCAACTATTTCATCATCTTAATTATGATTTATGAGTAGTTCTTGCATGGGCACAAGTGTCTATAAATTGAAACCAATTAAAAGAATTTATTGAAATAATAATAAAAAACGTTAAATTCTTTGCAAAAGTTATTTTCATACTTTTCTAAATTTCTGTACAAGAAAAATCACCATATATATTTTTTGGTAAACAAAAAAATCACCATATCTTATTAGCTGCATTTTCCAATTGATTTCCAAGATATATACGACATGCATCCAAGTAACGACCTCCCCCAAATGTCCAAATTTTAAACACTTAACTGTTAGTCAACCATGGTGGGGGCTTCATGCATGAATAATCCAGTTGGCTACTAATCATTGTAGTTTTTTTACAATAAATAGTTACTAATTTAATTTCTAAGAAGGTTTGTCGCTTTATTCGCATGTTGGTTCAAAGAATTACTTTAATGAAATAGAGTACAAAATTATAGGAAGACTAAACTTGCTCTTGGTTGATCCTTAGCATTAAGTTTTCCTTTAAGCATCATGTTAAAATATATAATCTCGTTAGTTATGGCATTGTGCCTTTTTGGAAGTAACAGTTTGGGGTATGTGTGTACCGGACTTAAAAAATCTTCATTAAATATTATATAAATTTTTAATTATAAAAATTATTTAAATACAACTCTTCGTTTTTTTATAGTACTAAATTTATCTATTATTGTATCAACATAGATTTTTTCAGCAATTTCTCTCTTGATATAGACAATTTATAATAAATTTCTGAGAAGATCATCTTCAATTATGTTGCGAAGCTGAGTCTTAACAAAAAAAAATCTATTTAAAAATACATATAATCGATGGAAATTTTAAAATTCTTGGAGGCGGTGACCGCTGCCAACCCCTCCCTAGATACGCACCGATCGTACCATATCAAGTGATAATATAGAGATCCTTGCTGGACTGGGCGAGACCCTAGGGTCCCTCGCCCAGGGGACTCAGCCTTAGGCGCGGAACATGCCTGGGCCTTGGGCCGCTCTCCCCAAGGCCCAACCGGCCCATTTAGACAAATTAAAGGCACGAATGCCCAACCCCAAATCTATAAATAGGGGACGGTTAGCAATTGTAAGGGACTCTTAGCTCATTTGACAATAACAACATTGAAATTCAGTTATATTTTCTCTCCCTAAGCAGTTGAGAGCTCATCTCTCTAAAATCTTCGATCACATTCCACACACTCTTGGCACTATGCCTTGATTCTATGTTCTTGGCGAGAACATTGGCGCCGTCTATGGGGACCGATAAATTTTGATTCCCGGACTACGTGGATCGTGATTTGAAGGAGAAATTCTTCGGTTTTCTGTGAGACATTTCGTCAATTCTTGAGTTTTTGGTGAACGTTCTTCGGTGTCAATGGAAACACGTCGCAGACGACATGAAGAAGATCCCGTGCGACGACGCATTTCGCCGCCGCGTCGCGTTCGGGGCCGACCGCGCCACCAGACGATTCACCGCGAGGAAGCAACTCCAGTAACTCCTCCAGCTCCGCCCCCGCCTCCTCCGTCTCCAACACCTCCGCTGCCTTCTCCACCGACATCACCAGAACAAAGAAGGTCGCCAGAGCAGTCACCTGTGGTTTCAGGAGGAGAGACGCAAGCACCTCAAGCTCCGATCTCCAGCCAAGATTGGAGACGCTTGATCAGCAACATCGACGATATAAGGCAACATAACGACTATCTTCAGGAGCATCTAGAGTACTATCGTCACGAGCAGCAGGACGAAGGAGAGCGCGAGGCAGAGGCTGTGGCTGAATTCGAGCCATTTTCAGCAGCGGTAAGGGAAGTGGCCATTCCAGATAATATGAAGAATATAGTCCTCGAAACATACAGTGGAAAAGCAGATCCTAAGGAACACCTACTGTATTTCAATACAAAGATGGTGATTAGCACCGCTTCAGACGCAGTCAAATGCAGAATGTTTCCAGCAACTTTTAAAGGTACAACAATGACGTGGTTCACACACTACGAGAAAAACGGTATTTAGCGGCGGTTTTTTAGTGGCGGTTGGGGTAGCCGCCGCTAGCACACCAAGTTAACTATAAGGTTTGTATTGTTGTAATATTAAATTTTTCTCGAAATTTCGCTCCAAGCAGCGGTCACGATTTTAAATCCCCGCCTTCCCCAATTTGATAACAATCGACCCTCTTCTCAAAATAAACAATTGAAACCCTATTCCCCCAAATTTCCAAATCCACATTCCCTATTTCCTTGAAACTGCTCCATTGCTCCCCTGCTTCACCCCCTTTCGTTGTTGACAAGCAGGGGGATGCACCAGCTTCACCATGTTCCCAGTTCCTTCACCGCTTCACAACTTCGTCGAGTCTTGATGGCTTCAAAGCTTCCTCAGTTCCTCATCGCTACCCTCGGATCCCTTCCTTCGTTTTCCATTCGATGTCCTCGAGCTCCATCTTTGTTCGCCGTTCTAGCTCTGTTTCTGCTCGCCAAAAAATTTCCATTTGCACTGGGTTTTCTTCCTCAGGTAATAACACTTCTGGACCTTGACTTTGTTCGTTGTTACTTGACTTGTTAGTTGCTGTTGTTTGGCACGCCGTTTAGGTTTAAGGCCCTTTCTTCTCTCTGTTCATTACAAAGTCTGGAATGTTGGGGTTGTGCTGTTTTGCTTCTGGAAGAGAGACTCGTGGTGCTGTTATCCTATTTTTTCTTGTGGATGTTTTGCTGCTCTTGTTAGGGCCTCTTAATGATTAATGAGATTCTGGAATGTTTTTTTTGGCTTTTGAGGCTGTGTTGCTGGTGTTTATATGTTTGCAAGGGCTCTTAATCTTACTAGTCCCTTGGGTCTGTGGGTTTTTTTTTTAAAGGGATGGTGTTTTGCTTGGTTTGATTGGAAGGGCTCTGTTGCCTCATTTTTGTAGGTAGCGATAGGAAGCAAAGAGCTCCTCTTTTCTTTGCATTGCTAGGCTCTGGACCTCTGGTAGTTCTCTTAGTTTTTGTTCTGTTTGATTATCAGCTTATTGATTATTTACTGGTTTAGAATTAGAGCAGCACATTTCAACAAAGGTCCCCCTCATGGTGTAAGACAAGGAATTAAAGCATGAATTGAAGTCAGCGATATATGTTGACGACTTTTGATCTCACCTTCTTTTTAAATCTCTTCAAGTATGAGTGGCCTCTTTTTTGTTTTTTATGACACAGGGTTACTACTTGAATAACATTATGCTTCAACAAGTGACTCTTTTGATTCAGGAAGTATGTGAAGGGAAGGGTTGGGTATTTCTAAGCGAACCTTAAGAAGTAAAGGCTTGGTAAAACAAATTTTTGTTACCTTGATGCTCACCAGAATGTAAAATGGCTTTTGTGGAAGTCTGATGGTATTTTGTTTGGTCATTTCTAGGATTTCTGCAAAGGCAGTTGCGTGGAAATTGGTAATATCACTTACAGAAGGAGAACCATACTTCTTTACATTTGGAAAATCAGAGGTAGTTAATCTATATATGGAGATATGCTTCCTGTTTAATGAAAACTAATGAAAGAAGTAGCAACTGCTTCTCATGTTGAACAACTATCGAATGTAAAGGGCCTCTTTTTTTTTTTTTTATTATTGTCAGTTTGTTTCTTCATCTGATTAGGGGGACTCACTCCTTGCTGCTCTTCCAATGACAGATTCTCTTTTATGTTCTTAATTTTCTGATGTTGGAAAGGCTTATATGAGCAAATTGGCATGACAGGTTAGCTATAAGAATCTCTTTGGTTTCTCATGCTGCAATTTTAAAAACATGTATGAAGTCACTTTGTGAAAATTGATATATCAATATCCTAGACTGGCTAATTTTCAGGTTTTTGGTGCTCTTGTCGTTGAAAAGCTTCTTTCTGTTCCTACCATGCCCATGTACCGGTGTAAGTTACTATTTAGTATTTACTCAAATTTTGTGAGAATAACATGATTTTTCTGTTTGAGCCAAAGTCACTATTTACTCAAATTTTGCTTTTTATTCTACTAATACCATTTTTTTATTTCCAGGTATAGAACATTTGAGCCAAAGTCTATGAGGTCTCATCACCAATTTCTGTATCTTTTCTTTTGATTATATCGATGTTGATTCTCACCTCTTCATCATCCTCTCAAGCATTCAAAATTAATTGTTGGAGGCAAAGATGGCTAGGTGGTGAAGCTTTCAGAAGAATACAGGCTTTGGGCTCAAAAAATACTGTTTCAAGTCAATGACACCCTCTGTGAGTCCAATTAAAGTCTCCTGTAGAAATGTCTTTTTACTTTTATGAACCTTGTGCATTTCAGTTTTTCTTTTGATCTACTCCATGTCAGAATCATATGTAACAATTACAAGTAGTCTTGTTTACAATAAAAATTCATCTTTGATTGTTTTACCAAATTCCTTGCATAAGGGAACGTAGTCTGCAACGTTTTCTTTGATGTTCATCTTTGATGGTTTTCTTTGCTTGACATAGTTATATATATATAGGGAGAGTGAGAGGTATGATTAGATTGAAAATGAATTTTTTTTTATCAGGTATTGGCAACAGTGCTTAAATGATACCTATATATACATATGTTGCCATATAAATTTAATTTACAATTAAAAAGTGTTGTCTTATTTACAATTTTATCATATATGATGTGTATAACTATTTAATTTTTTATGTAATGGTAGAGAAAGAAATCAGATATAAAAAACGTGTCTAAAATCCGCAAAAAAATAAAGTTTGGCTTTAGTGGCGCTTCAAACCGCCACTAAATGATGAAAAATAAAAAAGCACTGCTTTATATATAGCGGCGGTTGTAACCGACGCCAAAACACAACGTAAAATATAGCGGTGGTTAGAGGTGACGCTATCAGAACCGCCGCAAAAAATTTAGCGTCGCCAGATTTCACTTCGCTTTTTTAACCGACGCTATGTGTTTTTAGCTCCTTTTAGCGGCGGCGGCGGTTAGAACCGCCGCTAAAGACAAAATTAACTGCCGCTAAATCCCGTATTTTTTGTAGTGACAACTCTTCCGTGAGGATCCATCACCAACTTCAGAGATTTTTCGTCCAAATTCCTCGTCCAGTTCTCAGCAAGCAAGACTAAGCAAGTGATGATCGAGGACTTGTACAACGTGCGTCAGTCTGAAGGAGAGACTCTGAAACAATATGTGAAACGATTCAGTGCTGCGCCAGTAAAGATTGAGGAGTCGGAGCCGAATGCCCGTGCTCGGGCCTTCAAGAACGGTCTACAACCTGGGAAGCTAAATAGCAAACTGAGTCGTAAGCCGGCCAAATCGATGGCCGAGGTGCGCGCGCGGGCGAACACGTACATGCTTGATGAAGAGGACGACGCTTTCAAGCGAAGAAGAGCGAAGGTGGAAAAGGATGGTGATCAAAGGGACGCGTCGCCAGAGGATAAAGCGAGCAAAGGCAAGGCTGAAGGGAGTAAAAGGCGAGTCAGGAAAGTCCGGACAACGGAAAAGACAACGAAAGATCCCTTGTATCCGAGGAAGGACAATTTCGAGCGTTGCCGGCCCTGGCACCAGGCTGACTCTCGCCGGCGTGGAGAGTCGGAAAAGAGTCTAAGCGCTCATCTAACGGAGCTGCTCCATGAGGTCAAGGCGACCCATGCCGTTGAGGAGGGCGAAAGGGAAGCGGACCCACCGCGACCAAAATCAGATAAGACTAAGTGGTGTGAGTACCACCGGTCAGCGGGACATGATACAGGGGATTGTTTCACTTTAGAGAATGAGATCGAGAGGCTCATCAGAGCAGGGCGAGCACAGCTAAATGACCGCAATGAGTGTTGGAACGACGAACGACAGCAGGGAAACAGGTATAGGAACTCTTGCCAGCAGGATGATCGCCGACGGGAGGATCGTCGCCGCACGCCGAGCGCAGAAAAGAAGGAAACACTGACTACCAAGAAAAAGAATGCAGAGGAAACATTTAATAAAGATCTCGAGCCGCCAGTGGGCACAATTAATACAACTGCAGGTGGTTTCGGCGGAGGGGGAGATACAGCTTCGACGAGAAGAAGACATGTCAGGGCAGTAACCTCGGTGCAACAATACCAAGTTCCTTTTGGTTTCCAGCATCCGGATATAGTGATCTCATCAGCGGATTTTGAGGGAGTCAAATGAAGGTATGAAAAACGGTAGAAAGGGGGGGTTTGAATAACGTTTTCAAGATAAAGCTTCCACCTTAAAGATTTTGACAAATCTTTCGAGAACTTAAGTGCTAAAGATAAGAGATGGAAAGGCACACGAGGATTTTATCCTGGTTCACTTGATAAATCACTCAAGCTACTCCAGTCCACCCGTTAAGGTGATTTCTTCCTTCTTAGAATGAAGGCAATCCACTAATCAGGTAAGAGTTACAACTGCACTTGAAACCTACAAGTGACTAACAATTACACTGACTTAGCTCACACTAAGATTCACTCTCTTAGTCTTTTCTAGGATCCGATCAACCTTGATCTCCTAAAGGAACTAAACAAACTGTTTATCAAAGAATTGTTTACAAGAGATTTGCTTCTAAAAAGCTAATAGTAAACTCAATGAATTTCAGATGAAAGAAAGCTTAGAAGAATTTGAATTTGTCTTGCGCGTATATGAATGCTTCTAGCCGCTTCTTTCAGTCTTCAGCCTCTTTTTATACTCCAAGGATTAGGGTTGAGCGTTGCATGGGAAATGCTACCGTTGGAGGGCAGTTCTGGAAAATCCAGCTTCTGCTGTGTCTGAGACTGTAAGGTAGGTCGTCAGGAAGGTACAGTTGCTTTTGTACTTGGATAGTGACTTGACCTTTAAACCTAGGAGACTTCTGATCAGGGGAATGCTTCATGTTGGAACTTGTGAAGCCGGTTGATCAGAGTCAGAGGGAAAGCCCAGATCCTCTGACCATTGTATCTTCTGATTCTGAACTCAGAGGGAAGTACATGGTCTTCAGAGTATCTTGCTTCTGGACATCAGAGTTTCCACTATTCAGCTTCTGGATCTTCAGAGTCTTCTACGCCATCAGAATATCTGAGCCTTCAGTGTTTCTTGGTTATCAGACTTTCTGGATCTTCAAAACTTCTAGTGACTGAGTCCACATCAGAGTTTGTATAACTTCAGAACTTCTGAAGCTTTTCCATTGTTCATACTGAACATGGTGAATGCGAAAGCGTTGCTTGGGACACTCTTTAAGCACAGTGCTTCTGATTTGTGTGAGATAGAATATAGGGCAGAGCCTGTAAATAGCACACTCAGAAAAACACGTTAGAGTACCACAATTGTTCATATCAAAAGGCTAACTTGTAATCATCAAAACATAGAGTTGTACTACTAGATCAAAACTTGATCTTACATCAAAATGCACAAAGATGATCCGGTGGTCGTTATAGTTCAGATCAACAGCTTTAATGTTCGCCGAGTACTCCTAGATCAAGGTAGCTCCGCCGATATCATTTACGGGGACGCGTTTGATAAGTTGGGATTAACCGATAAGGATTTAATGCCCTATACGGGAACACTAGTGGGGTTCTCAGGCGAGCAAGTGTGGGTGCGTGGTTATATAGATTTAGACACCGTTTTCGGGATAGAGGACAACGCCAAACTCCTTCGCGTGAGGTACTTAGTGATACAAGTTGTAGCCTCATACAACGCTATCATTGGGAGGAATACCTTAAACCGTTTGTGCGCCGTCATTTCAACATCCCATCTTGCAGTAAAGTACCCACTGCTCTGTGGAAAGGTGGGAAAAATTATTGTAGTCATTCTCGGGGCGGTGGACTACTTTACTAAATGGATAGAGGCTGAACCTTTAGCAAGCATAACAACAACCAAGATAATAAGCTTTTATTGGAAAAGGATCGTGTGCCGATTCGGAGTGCCAAGGGTGATCGTCTCGGATAATGGGACGCAATTTGCAAGCAATCAGACTAAGGAATTTTGTGAGGAAATGGGGATCCAGAGGAGATTATCGTCGGTAGAGCACCCTCAAACCAATGGTCAGGCGGAGTCGGTGAACAAAGTCATCTTGCGAGGATTGAAACGCCGACTCTCGGATGCCAAGGGGGCCTGGTTGGATGAACTTCCGATTGTGATTTGGTCATATAACACGACGCAACATTCGTCTACAGGAGAAACACCGTTCAGGATGACATACGGGGCGGATGCTATGCTCCCCGTAGAGATCGACAACAGCTCATGGCGAGCAGCGCCGAAGTTTGAAGGCGAGAATGCTTCAAATATGGCGATGGAGTTGGACCTGCTATCAGAGACACTGATGAAAGGATATTTAATGAAGAGGTTTTCCTCCACTAACTACTATCAAATCCCTTTCAAGACTCAATCGTAGTATAGTATCGGGTTTTGTCGTCTCCACAGGGATTGTGTTGCTACGTATTAATCTTACTAGCTTGATGTTGGATGAATGACTTAAAAAGTAAAATGTGGGTTTATTTAAATAAAGGAAAAACTATAATTAAAGCGATAAAAGAAATTTACGGAGGCAAACAAAGAAGAAAATGTATTTGGAAAATGAGTTCATTTGATATACAACTTATTCTCAACCAATATACTTTTATCAGATGAAATTAACATTTAAGATGCCGATAAGAGCTATTCACCCACTAATTTCTTAGCTAAGCGAATCTACCCATTAAGAACCTAGCCTTAATCTCTTAAGCCCTAGTGATCATAAAAGGAGCATTATACACATACCTACTCGATAAGACATTCTCAAGCTCTGTTCCTAACCCTAGAAGTTCATGTCCTAGTGGATAGAATCTCTGACTGTCACTCAAGAAATCCTAATAGTTCCTACTAGATAATCCTATCCTAGAGTGGTGAGTATCCCGACTTGTCACTCGGTATAGATCTCTTTTCCAACTCATGATATTCATACCTAAGAGTTAATGTCTCCTATTGTCACCTAGAAAACCTAAACCCTACCTAAGACATGCCTTTCTTAAGATGACTGATGCACGAGTGGTTTCTCTCATTAACTAAATTCACACCAACTTCTCAATTGTCATGCAAATCCTAAAAAGCATCATATTGACAAAAGATACATGAACGCGCAAAGAGAATCAATAACCTAAGATATAGGAATTTTTCCTCTTTCTATGAACTAAGCTACATTAACTCATATCAATTTCTCAATCTATTTATGAATTAATATAAACTCTTTAAATCACCAATTAACCAATTGAAGCATTAAACATAGAGAGAAACACCAAATAATGAAAATTCATACTTATAATTGCATAAAAGATGTTTTGACTAAGAGTAAAATCAAACTAACATCATTCCAAATACCAAAAGAGAGTCAAAACACAAAAATAGGTAAAGAGAAAAACAAAACCCAAAATAGAACGGAGCCATGGACGTCCGGAGAAGCTGTCACCTCCTCCATGGCCCTGACACCGGCCCTCAAGGGCCTAGCCTCCCTCTTCACCAAGAAATTGCCTCCAAGTCTTCCAAAGGTTTTTTATTAGGTTTAGGAGAAAAGAAAAATGAAAAAAATCCCAAAAAATAGGTCAAAAACGGAATTTATAGTGATTTTCGTGTTCTGTGCGTTTTTTGGCCTATCTGATGCAGAAAATGATCTGGCGTAGTCAGGCACACCGTAACACGGTGCACCCGCGTGCATCTGGTGCATTTTCTTCCAGCCACTGACACGTGTCACGATCCCAGCGCAGGTGCATGGTAAGCTCGTGCACTTGGATATCGCATGATTTCAGCCTCCATAATTCTATTTGAATTCCGAATTTTCTCTATCTTCTCCTAAAATAAAGCAAATAAAAATAGATAAAAGATAAAAATAAGATAACACCTTAAAATAAAATTATCTAATCCTAAATTAAAGTAAATAAATCCTAATAATAATTAAATAGAATATAAAGCTAATTTAAATCCTAATAAAATCTAGAAAAATAATATAAAATGTAGAAAAATATTAAAACTAAATAAAAATATTAAAATGCATGAAATAAGCCTAAAGTGTCATAAAATGACTAAAATATCTTAAATATTATAGTAAAATGCATGCAAATAAACTAGGAAAATAACCTTAAATCCCGGGTCATCAGACACGCGACGAAGCTCGCCTAACAGAAGCAGCGATGAAACAACGAGCAGCGGCTATGTATGACACGAAGGTGCGACCAAGAGAAATGCAAGCAGGGGATTTGGTGCTTAAGAAGCGGACAGGGGTCACGGGAAACAAGTTAAGCCCAATATGGGAGGGACCCTACAGAATCTTGAAGGTCCTTGGAAAGGGAGCTTATCACCTGGAAAGCTTGGATGGGAAGCGGATGCCAAGATCGTGGAACGCTGCCAGTCTAAAATACTACTACAGCTAACGAGATCAACAAAAACGCTGCGATGCAAAATCGGCAGCAGTCTCGGCGAGGGAAAATCCTTTTGTACTTTGTTCGAAGAAATTGTTGGCCAAAAGTTCCTGAATGGACAAAACAAAGACACGTTCTTGTTCTCCATCTCGGGAGTTTGTTGACTATCACGTCTGATTGAAAATACAAAAATTGTATCCAGCAATTTCAATCACACTGAATTGCGGCGGGGGCTCGGTGGAAAAAATTCCCTAAAGGTGGCAATCCCAACACGACCTTGATGTCTGGGGATTGCTCCGGAAAGTCCGACGCAGTTCGCCGTCACTCGTCGGCGATGTGTGCGGAAAAGCTTCTTATCCCGATAATCTCCCCGAAATATGGGCGAGCATTGTTCAAACTAGGCTCAAAAGACTCGGGTAAACCCATATGGCCATTGGACCCTGAGCAATTATAAGTCCTCGCCTAATAAGGCTGGCGAGGCCACACTTGATCTTATGGGAAATATGCGTGTGAAAGAAAGCCTCAGTTCAGAAACTGAGCCAAGAGCCCTAGTTGAACCCAGCACACCATCAATGTCGTCAGACGTAATTCAGAAATTAATAAACAAGTGGGGGAAACAAGGGAATAAAAATCGAAAAACATTAAACCATGCATAAAACACAAAGATAAGTAAAAAATGAGTCAACTTAAAGTTAAAATACAGTAATCCAAATAAATAAAGAAGCATTGTTTCTATCTATGTTTTCGTTTCTGGTTGAACAACATCTCCTAGGTCAACGCCAGATACCCCCGGAGGGTCTTCAGCACCTTCCAGCCCAGCGGGTGTAATCTTCTTAAAAACTCCCAAAGAGTCAAGGTTGACATCAGGATGAAGATGCTTGACTTGAGCCTTGGCGATCAGGAAGCCCCGGATGCGTTCAATAGCTGCTGTCTGGGCTGCGTCGTTCTTCATTCGCTCCTCCAGAATCTTGGCTTGAGCATCCTTCTCGGCCAGGAGTTTCTACTTGGACTCTAGATCGGAGCGAGCGTCGGCAAGAGTCTTGCGCCTGTCTGATAAATCCTTGCGCAGCTGGGCAATCTCTTCTTCCTTGCTGGAAAGACCTTTCTCTTGAGCAGCAAGGGCGACATCTTTAGCATCAAGGGCCTGCTTGAGTTCGTTAATCTTGGTTTCCAGATGCTCTTCTTTCTCATCCGCCGCGGCCCGCGCCAGCTTCGCCTCAGCAAGTTCTTTTGCATCTTTGACGTTTTCTCCGCTTCAAACGCTAACTGGCGGTGTAGGTTGGAGCAAGTTTCATCGAATCGATGGTTGGCGGCGCGCAAAGTCTCCACTTCCTGGCGAAGCTCAGTAGTGCCAGATAGGGCCCGAGGCTGCCAGGCTACCTGAGCAAACAGGCAACCCGCGCGGAGAAGATTCGACACAGCTTCCTGAGCCACATCTTGCGGATTCTGGCTGGGAATTTCCCTCAATTTCTCAAGATATGGATGAGAAAGAAGGAAGGAAAATGGATCGGGATTGGATTCGCTGGAGGGGCCCTTCGGGCGATCGGGCGAGAGTTCCTCCTCCTCATTGACATTTTTTGGAGAAGGAGGGGTTGGTAAAACATTGGTGGGAGAGTTTGGGCAGTTGCAAGACGGCGAGGTGTGAGTTGTAGCAGAGGCGTTCGCCTCGCCCTGGTGATCAGCTGCAGGAGACTTGCCCGCATCTGAAGAGGTACAAGGGGCGGAAATGATGCCCTATTCACAAAAAACAGGGGAGATAACGGAGGCGTTCGCCTCGCTCGCCTTATTCTTCTTTAGAGCACCCTCGTCCGCCGGCTAGCTCTGTCTTTTCTCCCCAGCGCGGGCAGAGGGGGAGGCTTTGGAGCTGTTAAGAACAAAGGCATTCAACAACTCAGCGGTAGAGAACTTCATCGTTTTACCTGGAAAAGGAAAAGAAAAACAGTCATTAGCGAGAAAGGCGAGGAAGAAAGTATGCGACAAACATACAGGAATCAGGACCTAATCGGGGAAGCAATTTAGATCCTGGGGGGGCATTAAGAAGGTCAATACAATTCAGGAGCGGAAGTTGAAGTAAGGTTCCAGGCGATACCGTCTCGGGGAGAAGGAGACGTGGTATGGGGGCCATCTAAAGATCGAGGGGACGAGGTCCAGTAAAGAGGGAAAAGGGTTTCTCCTCCCCTCTCCGTGAATAATGAGGGGTAAGCAGGATGGATGACGACTCGGAAGTATCTCCGAGCAAGATAAGATTCTGAGCCCGCCCCGTAAGGGACAAATCGTTCTCGACCGGGCCGAGGGACCAAGACGACCCAACCTTGAGATCCTCGAAGATCCACCTCAAAAAGAAGGGAAAAAAGGGCAGGAGAAGGTGCAACATCAACACTGTGGCAAAGGATCTCGAAACATCGTAGGTAGGCCCAGGAGCAGGGGTGAAGTTGGCAAGGGGAAACGTTGATGCTGCGCAACATGAGGGTAAGGAAAGGTGAGAAGGGAAGTTTTATGTTCAGGTCAAGGAATAAGTATTCATGGATGAAGAAAAAGTGAGAGTATCCGAGGTCGTTAAACTCTCGGTGCTTCTAAGGGCGGTCTTGTTCTTGACAGCCGGTGGTGCGAAGGAGGTCCTTTAGCAAGGAGGAGTAGCAAAACCCACCGACTCGATTAGCGAGGTTATAGACAGATTCGCTGGTTGACAGTTCAGATGATTGGTCAAGGATTTCTTGGTTGGGTGCCTCCGTGACAAGGGGGAAGAGTGGCGAAGGTTGTCAAGCGGTGAGCCTTGATTTCCTCGAGAGAGGACAGAGCCCCTGTGGAGAACATCAAAAATAAGAAGGAGAAGAGAAAAGAACTAACCAGAGGTGGGGTTGTGGACGAAAGAGCAGGGAGCAGAGCAAGGGATTCGCAGGATTAGTAAGGGAAGCCGGCACAGGAATCAGGAGCGAGTGAGGAGATAGTTAACAAGGAAAGAGGAGAAATGTGGGGAAGAGAATTTAAAGGATGGAAAAGTAGAAAGTAAAGGCAGCGTGTTAGGCGAAAAGTTGTAGCCGTTAATGCTGATTGGTTTAAATTCAAAAATGTCAGGGTTTGACGTGCCGGCGTAAAGGAAGCTTATTGGTTGAAATTCGGGTTGGCAGGGTTCGCTGAAGATTCGAAAGGACATTTCAAAAGTGGCAGTTGAGATTCAGTGGATTTGCTGACTTAAAAACTACTTCAGGGTGCAACGCGTGGCGAACGCACGACACCCGTCAAAGTCTCATGATTTAGGGCACGTGCGCAGTGTTGGCAAGGCGAGCAGGTCAAGTGCCATCGCCCTGGGACTGCTTGTGGACTCGGTTTGCCTAGGGAAGGGATGATGCAGCGAAAAGTTTAGAATATGAAGGTTTTTGACTTTGTTCTTCCAGCCATGTTGGCAATTGTTTTTTCATTTTGTTAAAAACTTTAGGTTTTATCATTGTTTAGTCTTTCATAGTCCTCGCCTTGGTTTCTTCTGTTTAAAGACACACTTAGCTCTCATGCTTCGAGCTCGGTGTCTTGTGGACTTGTGGACTGGGCAAGACCCCAGGGTCCCTCGCCCAGGGGACTCAGCCTTAGGCGCGGAACATGCCTGAGCCTTGGGCCGCTCTCCCCAAGGCTCAACCGGCCCATTTAGACAGATTAAAGGCACGAAGGCCCAACCCCAAATCTATAAATAGGGGACGGTTACCAATTGTAAGGGACTCTTAGCTCATTTGGCAATAACAACATTGAAATTCAGTTATATTTTCTCTCCCTAAGCAGTTGAGAGCTCATCTCTCTAAAATCTTCGATCACATTCCACACACTCTTGGCACTATGCCTTGATTTTATGTTTTTGGCGAGAACACTTGCGCACACCGATAAATTACGCGATGTAATTATACATATTAGTGTTTATGTATGATTTAAATAAATGTATCTATAGGGTCAATCTAGGGAGTTAGCTAACTAACTTGAAACTTGAACATTGACGTCCCAAAAGTATTGGTTAATGGTTAATGGATTCACACTTTATAGTTACGGGCCATAAAGAGAATCTATTTCAGGGATAAATTTGTTACTAAACTCTCATACCATATTTGAAGCTAAGAATATGATGCAATTGGTGTCTATTGCAATTTCCAATAAGAAAGTGCAATCGAGAGTAATAGAAAAAAAAACCCTTTGTATACCATGGAACAAAAGAAACCTTCTTCACAAATTATAAAAGGTTTTCTTGTAAATTTATTTTTAAAAAATGAGGAGCATATTGTACTTAATATACTAAATATTGTCTTTTTATAACAAGTAAAAATATGTTCATGGATGGATTAAATTTGAACATGCTTCGCCATATAATTGCTAGAAAAAACAACAATGTTGGAATTTAAGAATTGTAGTTTGTGTTGGGCAGTCAGTTAATAGGGCTTATAGGTGACTAAATTCATTATTTATGGAGCTTATGTTCTAGATATAGTGACAATGAGTGACATTATTGTTGAAGCTTATTCTTACTATTTTCAGAGGACAATGCATTAAACATTGACAGCTCTGCTAAATCACACTGCCTTGGACAATGAAGATTTACAAAGTCACAAGTGCCAGGCCAGATCGAGTTGTCTATCTATTACAAGCTCTTCTTGCACACTTTAAAGCACCATGTGTAAGCCATTATTACCCTCTAGTCTACTAAGAAGAATGAACACTAACAATTGATCTTTGTTAAATTGGATACATCAGAAAATACACAAGCAAGGATCAAAGTGGACACTATCTAGCATAGATGTCAGTCAAGCTGATTGTATTGATGGAAGATACTTCATGCCTTTCTTCATATGACACTGAACTCAACATGTTCTTCCTCAAGATGAATGCTGGTTGACTTGGAGGAGGAAGAATTTCAACATCACTATTAAGCATAGAAATCACTGTAGCCATAGTTGGTCTGTCCACAGCATGTTCTTGCACACACAGAAGCCCTATATGTAGGCACCTTATAATAGACTTCTGATGACTGGGATCATACATGCTTGGATCTATTAAAGATGAGATACTGCCTTCCCTCCATTGTATCCAGGCCTAAATAAATAAATCAAATCAAATAAAAAGTCAAACATCTGGAAATTGTATCAACAATATGAAAACGAGCTCTTACATATTCGGAAATCATTATAAAATTGATTCCAAATTCAATTATGGGAGAAGCTTCTATGAACAACTTCATGTGTTGGAATTGATACTGAGAAAAGAGAAGCTAATCCAAACATGCTACTCGCATTTGAGCTAGAAATGAATGGTTGAGACTTACAAATCCTAAAAGGCTGAGAGCATGCTCGTTGTCATAAAAGCTTGAGTTTCTTTTCCCACTAACAATCTCTAGTATCAGAACACCAAAGCTGAAGACATCTGATTTCTCTGAAAACAGTCCTTGCATTGCATATTCAGGGGACATGTAACCACTGCATTGAAATGTTAACAAATTATTCTTCAGGTATATTAGAACAATATAGGACATAAAAGGGAAACTTACTAAGTTCCAACAATTCTTCCTGTATTGGCCTGATCTTCACTCCTTCCAAAGATTCTAGCCATACCAAAATCTGATATTTTTGGATTCAGCTCCTCATCTAACAAGATATTACTTGGCTTCAAATCTCTGTGTATGATTCTTAGTCTTGAATCTCTATGAAGATAAAGCAATCCTCGAGCTACTCCTTCAATTATGCCACATCGTGTCCTCCAATCTAAGGCTTTATTTTTGGATGGATCTAAAAGATAAGGGTAGCATATCAAAATTTTGAACATAATATAAGAAGATGAAGCTAAGTCATCTTATGAGCATGCTTTCAAGAAAGCTCACTAGATGTAATTTGTTAAACATATCATAAATGCAAAATAAAGAGAAACATGAAATTTTGGAATTGGATATGAGACAAATGCTAAAGGGGGCTTCAAATAACTAACCAAAGATATTTGCATCCAAACTTTTATTTGGCATGTACTCATATATCAACATCTTTTCACCACCTCCAATGCAGCAACCTAGAAGTCTTACAAGATTGCGGTGTTGAAGCTTACAAAGTACCACTACTTCATTCTTGAATTCTTCTAGCCCTTGTCCAGATGCTCTAGAAAGTCTTTTAACTGCTATTTCTTGACCATCTTGCAGTTTCCCCTGAAAGAAAATGTTAAGAGACAACAACTATAGACAATGGCTTCAAATATGATAACTCTGTTGTGTTTAAGGTACCTTGTATACCAGACCAAAACCACCTTGTCCAAGTTTGTTAGAAAAATGGAAGGTGTTTGTGGCAATTGCAACCTTTTCAAAATCAAATAGTATTAGCTCCTTGGGATTAACTTGTGACAATTCTTCAATTATGTTGTCATCTTTATATTCTTCAGATGTTCCAACTTCATTAAATAGAGGGAAAGCTTTGTTGTTCTTTCCCCTTGTTGATCTAAAACAGTGCCACAGTTTAGCTGGAGAGAGAAATACAATGTAACTTTAGTTTGAGGACCAACAAAATGGTTAATTATAATTATATGTTTGGAGCAGCTTTTCTTTCTTCAGTATCAATTATGGCACTCAAAATCTACCTACATAAACTTCTCTTTAGAACTAATTTTGCCTTTAGAATCAACAAGCTTCTCTAGGCATGTTTGAAAATCCTGCATTTTTTGAAATTCTGCTACGATTAATTCTAAAGGAAAAATCAATTCTAAGGAGAAGCTTCTGCGAGTTTTTTCGGTGTCAGAATTGGTTGAGGAAAAATAAACTGATCGAAACATGCTATAAATTATATCCTGGAAGATAGTTTAATACCTGGATGATTAGAAGCCCTTCTTCTCCACATAATATAGGCAAAAACAACAATTATGATAGATCCTACTGTCACTGTAACTGTGATGATGATTGTTGTGTTTGTCCCATGATCTGTTATATAGGGAAATTTTTAATTTTTAATACAAGAATTTATGTACAAACATTAGATAAAATCAAGTAAGTGAACAAACAGCACTTAGCGTACCAAGTTCTGTGTAGGCTACGCGAACATATAGATCAAGTCCTCCTTCTGAGAATTGTTGTATGTCAAGTAGATTTCCATTCCAAGACATGCAGCCAATCCCACCATCATGAGAATATGCAATGCAGGAGCAATTCTCCAAGCATTGGCTTCTGCATAAGTCTGGTTCAACAGGTGACCCTCCTGCAGAATCTGGTACTTTAACCATTTCCAATTTCAGAAACCCATCAGCATTTGTTTTAGTATTGTTGACCCCATCACACTCCAAACTTGTCCTCCTAACACACCCACTAGTCCAATTTTGACTATTCCACTCCTCTTTGTTCTTGGGCTCAAACCCTCTCAAACAGCTGCATATTGGTGAGCTTTGAGAACTACAGATTGCAAATGCCCCACATGTACCATACACATCACACTCTGATTCTTGGCTAGTCCATAAAATTCGCATTTCATCCTTCTCATCATCCCAACATTTGGCTTGATACTGGCCTTGCCAATTCAGATTATAGATCACTGGTTCCGACTCATTTCTTGTTATATAATAGATATCAATATTTCCTTCTCCATCATCTCCACCATAAAAACCATTAACATATGCATATTCCATCCCTTGTATCCCTGTAAAGACCCTTCCATTCCATGGTCCACTTCTCCAATATGGTATTGTTTCCTTCCAAATGAACACTTCAGGCATATATGGGCGATTGACACTCCAAGAAGAGAAGCTCCCAAAAGAAGGATCAGAAGGACTTTTCCATGATGTGAGTTTATGTTTCTCACTTCTTCTTGTTTCATTGCTTGTAAGTTTCATACCTGGTAGTATTGTGTCTGAAGCATGCTGTATACTATGCCATAAGATGTTTCCTTTTGTGGTTTCCAAAAGGACAAGTTTACCAAAACCTGAAAACGTGGACCTAGTTCTGTTGGATGTGTTTGAAACATTTGATGACCAAATGAGTGTTTTGTGTCCATTCAATACCACAAGGTTTCCATCTTCAGATATTGTGACAACCCCAGAAGAATCATTCAGTGGTTGGTTTCTGTTAGCCACCCATATGACTGTGGATGGAGATTTCCACCAAATTCCAACGTAGCGGTATGTGGAATTCCCAGGGCTAAAGAACCCCAAGGTGAAGTTACCATCTTTGGAGCTTAGAGTTTCAGGATCCTTGATGAATTGAGATGAGGTGATGGTGTCTATAGCAATAACAATATTTAACAAATAACAACACTGTATGGACAGCATAGAGAACAAAATTGCACAGCTGTTGAAACCCATTTCTCAGATGAAAAGGTGAAGATCAATGGATTTATGGAATATGATCCAAATGTAAGATTTGTGACTTTCATCTAAAAGTTTGCCTATGGGATGCAATGAAAACTTCTAGCTTGCTCCAGAGTCCAGAACACAATATTCAAGTCATGCACTCTACCATTAAATAAATAATTCTTCAACGGGTAGACTATGTTTTAGTTTTTGTTGTAATTTTTAAAAATTCCATTTTAATCTCTAAATTTCTTTTTTTTTGAAAGTAAACTGCAATTCTATTAAATGCCAATTGGCTCCAGAAGAGTTACATCAGAAATAATGAAAGGAAGAGCGGCATCAGGAACCTCTTCAACCCATACAAAACCAGCATAGGTTGCAGCGTTGCTAGCCAAAAAGTCTGCAACAGTGTTACCCGTACGTCTAACAAAACTAAGATTAACATAATCAAAAGCAGAAACTAATAAACGACAATCTGAAATAATAGAACTAAAATATAATCTGCCGGCCTCCTTCGCTTTCCAAGCCAAATCATGACATTAACAATACTGAAAGACAAATCATACAACATAATATGACATCAACACTAAAAAAATATAAATTTGTGTTACTACACTTGTCCATTACAATTATCTGATATATATCAGTTTACACTAAAAAACAAACTTCTAGCACTAAATGACTAAAATAAGGGGTAAATAGCCAAGTTCGTCCCTGGAAGTGTCCACCGCCTTCAACTTCGTCCCTAAACTTTCAAAATGACACTCGTGGTCCCTGGATGTGCCAAATCTCCCTCATATGCAGTCCCTGAGTTAAAATTAGCTCACGTCATTAACGGAAGTGGGACGTGGCATGTGAACGTTAAGAATGTTTGGGAAGGGTTCAATTTAGTCCTTGAATGTTGTGAAAATTTTAAAGGCTTCAATTTAGTCCCTATGGTTGAAAAGAAATTCTTTCTCTCCCCCATCTTCCTCTACCTCTCCCCACCAGTCCACCACCATCACCCTCCTCCATCTTCATCTTCTTCTTCTTCCCACCCTCATCCCCTCCCTCTCACACTGTCCCTCACCCCCTCACCCCAAATCTAGCACCCATTATAAAAGAAGTAATCAGTAAAAAAACATAGAGATTAAAATGCAACAGACTTAGATAGAAAACTAGTGAAGTAAAGCAAGCTAATCACAGCAGACAAAAGAAATAGGCTTAAGGGGCAAGAGCAGAATCTGAACCAAAGCTTTTCCCACAAATAACGCGCACCACATTCTACTGCAATATATCACACCCTTTCAATCCAGCACCAAGGTGCACCCACATCATGATTTGTGAGTAATTATCACACAGTTCACAGCTATCACACACCAATTACACAAGCCCCAAAACTAGCAACCACAAGTCTACCAAAATCCGAAATTAACATAAAGTTACAAACTTTATAGTGAACCCACGATCCAGAATCAGAATAAAGTGAAATAGGGTTAAAAACCGTAAATTCCCCAAAAAAGACCACACACACTAAGCTATTGAAACCAGCATAATACAAATCTAAAAACAAATTGGATGAAGATTCAATTTGGATATCATGGGTAATATGGAACAGATCGACTCCATTTTTGTGTCCCCGTTCCCTCTGTCTGCTTCGTCTTCTCTCTTCTCTGTAACGGTAGCAGTGGTGGCGGCAAAAAAGCTTCGTCTCCTCTATAACATCCTTTGTTTCGAATTTCTCTGGTGGGTTTTGAAGTAGAGGAATTTAGGTCTTTGTTTCTGCCATCAAACCAGATATGGGTGTTGAAGTAGAGGCATTTGGGTCTTCGATTCTGCTATCAAAATCGGAACTTGGTTGGGTTTGGAAATGGGTGTTTCAGAGAGGACCTCCTTCACTGACTCCTCTTCTAGCGGTGGTGGGGGTTCTTCATGGGTTGGAAGAGTGAGGATCTTACGTGGATTTGGAAGCAGAATGGAAGGAGGTTCTGGTGTGGTGTTGATGTGATGATGAAGACGGTGAGATGATGAAGACAAATTTAGGGTGAGTTTTTTTATTTCCTGAAGTTGTTCTTTATTTATTTAACTATTTTATTTTATTATTTTCTGGGTTGAAATTAAATGCCACATCAGCTGTTGGCTTTTAAAAAAAATCCCAACTCAGTTTTCCGTTAACGGCGTGAGCTAATTTTAACTCAGGGACTGCATATGAGGGAGATTTGGCACATCTAGGGACCACGAGTGTCATTTTGGAAGTTTAGGGACGAAGTTGAAGGCGGTGGACACTTTCAGGGACGAACTTGGCTATTTACCCCTAAAATAAGACTATTTTAAAAAAAAAGAGAGACCACAACTCACTGTTACATGCACTGATGCACATACAAAAATCTTGTATGAACATTTCACAAATTTTATCACCATTCATCCTCTTCTTGACTTCTTCCCGGTCTTCCTTTTGTGTTTCCCCCCTGTTTTTCAAGTTTAATCCAGTTAACATATTTATATTATCAGTCCTCACTTTTGAGAAGAATTGTTTTTTCTTTTTTCTTTATTCAAATTTTCCTTAGGCAGGTGCCACACGTAATTACTAGAATAATATAAGTTTTCTAATGCTTTTTTAGATATACTGTAACCAAAAAAAGAAAAAACCTTTGAATAATTATTTTTTTACATCAAATGCAATCTCTATTCTAGTATAACTCAGCTTCGTCGGATGATGTTGTGGATGCCCTTTTCTCTTGTGATCGCAGAGACTAGTTTTTCATAACTTTTTTTGGCTTTTGATCTTTGCTTCCGGAGGATTTTGTTTTGAGACTAATTGCATGCTTTCTATTTTACGCGTGGAAGAGGCCCTCCTGGGAACGTTTGTATTTGTATTCTATTGTCTGGAATTGCCGGGACTTAACTTCATCTTGTGATTTTATAGACTTTTGCTTTATTCGCCGTTCTGATAATTGTGCGGCAGATATTTTGGCCAAACATTCTTTTTCGCGTGATATTAGCGTTTGGATTGAGATAACTTCAAAAGAGTTTGCTTCCTTAATCATGGATGATGTTGTTTCTCGTGGTGTTACTTAATATATTCAGTTAAAAAAAGTTCATTAATTTATTAACAAAAAGTCAATGATTTTATAAACTATGAAAATTATATTATTTTCTTAAAACCAGTTCATCAAATATTGACAAGTTCATAAACGAATAGAATAACTGAATAATCAATAAAATTAATCTATCCTAATCAATCCTACCTATGTTTAAAAAAAAATCTCCTACCTAAACTAACAGAGATGTAGAAAGTCTTAGGATTTGAATTATAATAACCATAAGTGTTTCATTATCCAATGACAATGTCAAAATATTGTGTTTACTCCCAATCATAGAATTTAATATTGTAGCGTTTGATCCAACTTTTTTTGTGTTTTAAAAGTTATTTTTAAGTTAAAATTTAAAATAAGAGCTTTAAGAAGAAAAATGTAGAGCATAATCTCTAGGTTTTGCTGTGCTAGGGTTTCACGCTAGCGGCCATGGACATTGACGGAGACAAAGCGCCGCCTGACGAAACTACACCGACAAAGATATCCTTCCGAGACAAGCTGATGGGGGGGGGGGGCTAAGGCTCCGCCGCCGAAGAAGGTCATTGACTTGGTGGACCAAGGGAAGATGAAGATAGGGAGGCGTTGATCGTCTACTTATTGGGCAAAAAGCTGGGATATAGAACCATGAAATCTAAACTGGTAAGCACTTGGAGGCTTACAGGGGACTTTGATTTGCTTGATGTAGACAATGGATTCTACATGGTGAAGTTTGATATCAAAGAAGATCGAGAGAAGGTCATCAATGGAGACCCGTGGATGATCTTTGATCATTACTTAGCGGTATCAACATGGAGTAGGGAATTTGTCTCACCGGCAGCGTGTGTCAACTCGACACTTGCTTGGATAAGGATCCCAGGTCTAAATGTGGTCTTCTACGATGAAAGTTATCTTCTTTCTGTTGCAAGAGCCATTGGGAGGCCGATCAAGGTGGATATGAACACTCTAAAGGCTGATCGAGGGAGGTTCGCAAGAATTTGCGTGGAAATTGACTTAACGATGGCAGTGGTAGGTAAAGTTTGCATAGAGGGCTTCTGGTATAAAGTTGAATACGAGGGTCTCCATGTAATCTGCACAAAATGTGGGTGCTATGGGCACCGCAACCGTGAGTGCACAGAAGCTCCGCCAACGGTGGTGGTGACTCCGGCGATGACACAGCCAGAAAAAACAACTCCAGAAAATCCGGGTGAGAAGGTGGTGGTGGATCCCAATAAGGAGTCATAAATGGTAATGGAAAATCAACAAGAATCTGGGGGCACGGAATCAGGAGAGAAAATAGGTAGCATTGATGAGGTTGCCAAAGATACAAATAACCATGTGGAAAAGTCAAAAGCAAGTCTAGGTGAGAATTTTGAAGTACTAGGTGAGTGGATGACTGTGGTGAAAAGAAAGAAAAAACAGATCCCGAGGGTCCCAAATACGAGAACTGGTTCAGGGAATAATAGCATGGCCTTGTCCAAATGAAAACTCAATAATGGGGCCCGGAATCTAAGGGAATCAGCCGTCACAGTGGTAACCGCCCCAAAATATCCCTTGAAATTTGTTTTGGGGGACAAGGGACACATGGAAGTCAATACACATGAAAACAAGAAGAAGAGATCACGTGCGTCTGGCCATGGAATTGTTTTTAATGCTCCACCAATGGGCCCACAACCCCAACTGGCGGTGAGTGAGAGGAATAATCAGCAAAGTATGAATATTGTTGAATATAACACTGATGAAATTGCAGTTGAGGATAATTTCCAAAGCACTGGCAGCAAGAACCCTGGTCTGCAGGTGGGAGACACCATCAACCCTGCTCGGAATGAGAACGCTTGACCCGCGTCAGGGTCTGGGGACGTGTCCCCCCCCAAAGCCTTGGTTTTATGATGATTGGCTTTGAAGAGTTAAAAGTTATCTCTTGGAATGTTAGAGGTGCTGTTAATGAGAATGGAAGATATTTTATTCGGGATCTAATTCGCAATAGAAAACCGGATATTGTCATTCTTCTAGAGACTCGATGTCAGTTCACCAATGTTAGCAATTTTTGGAACACCATGGGCATCTCTCCTACGTGCATCTCGGAAGCAAATGGATTTAGTGGGGGAATTTGGGTACTCTCTAACAATACTGCTGGGCTCTCATTCAGGGTACTACATATGCATCACCAAGCAATAACGTTTGAAGCCTAGAAAGAGAATCTGTCTTGGACATGCAGCGCTATTTATGCTTCCCCTATACCGGCTTCTCGTGATGGTTTATGGGAGCATTTAGCTCATCTCCGCAATACTATTTCCATCCCTTGGCTCATGATAGGTGATTGGAATGAGGTAGTGCAACCTGGAGAGGTTAGGGGAGGGGAATTTCTGCCGGTCAGAGCTGCAAGGTTTGCTTCAGTTCTTGATAATTGTGGTATGGTGGATCTGGGCATGACTGGTGGGAAATATACTTGGTTCAGAAAACGTAACAATCGGATAATTTTATCCAAGAGGCTGGATCGTGGCATGGGTGATGCAGCGTGGCGGCTTGCATTCCCGGAGGCTTATGTCGAGGCCCTAAACCGTGTTCATTCGGATCATTGCCCCCTTTTGGTGCATTTTAATGCGTCGATTGCTGTGGGAAATAACAGACCATTCTGCTTTGTTGCTGCGTGGGCTGATCACCCGGAATACAAAGATGTCGTGGACAAGGCCTGGGTCGGTGGTGACCGTGCTATCGCTGAAAAGTTGGACAAAGTTCGAGCAGGCTCCTGTACTTTCAACAAAGAGGTCTTCGGCAACATCTTCAGGCGCAAGAGATGGGTAGAAGGCAGGCTTCGAGGTGTGCAACGGGAGCTCAATCACCAAGTAACCTCTTCTATGACCCGCTTGGAAGCTGAATTGTAGCGAGAATATCAGAGCCTTCTCCGCCAAGAAGAGCTTCTTGGTTTCAAAAAGCTCGTGAGAAGATGGTATAGTTTGGAGACAGGAACACGACATATTTCCACACACACACAATGATTAGAAGGAAAAGGAATAGAATCATCATGCTGAAGCTGAGTGATGGAAATTGGAGCGAGGATCAAGAGGCCCTCTCGAGGGAAGTTCAACAGTACTTAAAGTCCCTCTTTGCGGCGGATCTTAATCTCGACGGACTTCCTTATGATCATGCATTGTGTCAAATGCTTACAGAACGAGAGAGAAGGACTCTAGTTGCTCCAGTAATTAAAGAGGAAGTGAGACAAGCATTGATGTCTATGAAATCGCTCTCAGCTCCAGGCCCTGACGACTTTCAAGCCTTCTTTTTTAAAAAATACTGGGATCTAGTTAGAGAAGATCTTTGGAAGGTGGTTCGTGATGCTTTTGAGATGGGGAGGGTTGATGAGGCTTTGTTGGAAATTCTCATTGTCCTTATTCCAAAAGTTGATAATCCTTCCTCTGTTAGAGAATTTCGCCCCATCAGCTTATGCAATGTGGTCTATAAGTTGATTACAAAGGTGGTGGTTAATAGGCTTTGCCCCTCGTTGAACAGATTAATTGGGCCAATGCAGAACAGCTTCCTCCCTGGTAGAGGAACGATGGATAATGCTATCCTTGCTCAAGAAATCATTCACTCCATGGGATCTTCTACGGCTAGGAAAGGAAGCTTGGCGTTTAAAATTGATTTGGAAAAAGCTTATGACAGTGTCTCTTGGACGTTCTTGAAAGATACTTTGGTGCGTTTTGGCTTCCCCGATAGATTGATTGAGCTTATTATGAGATGTGTTTCTGGGTCCAATCTCTCCATCCTTTGGAATGGTTCTCGCCTATCTTCCTTCAAACCGAGTAGAGGTCTAAGACAAGGGGACCCACTCTCTCCATATTTATTTGTTCTTTGCATGGAGCGACTCTCAGTTAGTATCCAAAGTGCAGTAGAAGCGGGTGAATGGAAGCCGATAAGGATCTCTCAGGGTGGTCCTTCTATTTCTCATCTCTTTTTAGCTGATGACGTTCTTCTGTTTTGTCAGGCTACTGTTCAACAGGTTCAATTAGTGGCAGATATGCTCCAAGAGTTCTGTGCGAGCTCAGGATTAAAAATTAACATGTCTAAATCCAAGGCTATCTCTTCCAAAGGAGTGCGCCATCATGTACGGGAGGCGATCCGGAGTATTGCACCCATTCCTTTTGTTAGGGACCTTGGTAAATATCTTGGTTTTCCCCTTGCTAGAGGGAGGGTGACGAGAGGAAAGTTCAACTATCTCTTGGAGAACATTCAGAGGAAAATGACAACTTGGAAGACAAACCTTTTAAATATGGCAGGTCGCGTGTGTTTAGCAAAGGCGATAATCTCTTCCATCCCAACGTACACGATGCAGGCCTTCTGGCTCCCCATAAGCATTACTCACTGGATTGATCAAATGATGCGGGGCTTTGTTTGGTCGAAGAGAAATGGTAATAGAGGGTGGCATCTTGTGAATTGGAATACACTCACTCGTGAGAAACCTGATGGTGGACTTGGTATTAAAGACATGGATGATTTTAATACTGCTCTCTTAGGTAAGGCGGTGTGGCACCTGGCTAATAACTCGAAAAAGTTGTGGGTTCAGGCTCTTTCTCATAAATACATGAAAGGAGACTCTATCTTCACTGCAGCTCACTACCCCAATGCATCTCCAATCTGGAAGGGGATTTTAAGGGCTCGAGACCAGCTGCAGGATGGGTTTAAGTTCAGGATGGGGGACGGTGCAACGACAGTGTGGTATGTGGACTGGTCTGGTAAAGGGAAAATTGTTAATCAGATTTTTTTCGTAAATATCTCAGACACAAAGCTTTGCCTGAAAGATCTAGTTGTTTCAAACCAGTGGAATTTGAGGTATTTATCAACGTCGATCCCTCATGCAGTAATTGATATGTTTGCTGCTGTGGAACCTCGAACTAACCAGGGCATGGTGGATCGTTGGAGCTGGGTTGGGGCTGATGATGGGCTTTATTCAGTGCGTGAGGGTTATACTTGGCTGCGAGAGAAGAAGAACAATAATTTGACAGTAACAAACAACTGGGATTGGGTCTGGAAAGTTGCAGCACCTGAGAAAATTCGGATATTTCTCTGGCAGGCCCTGCACGGTGCCCTTCCGGTGAACGTGAATCGAGTTCGCTGCCATCTTGCCACGTCGGAAACTTGTACTCGCTGCTCTACAGGGTCTGAAGATTGTCTTCATTGCCTTCGAGATTGTCCCCACTCGCTTGAACTTTGGGGCCGCTTAGGTGCTTGGAGTTGGAATAACTTATGGACGCAGGACTACCATGGGTGGATTCGTTCACAGGCCAGGAGTGTCAATGCCACACGTTTTGTTGCAGGAATCTGGAGCGTGTGGAGGTGGAGGAATAACATGGTGTTGGATCCGCAACCTTGGCCGCTGCAGATTGCTTGGCAAAAACTTTGTCATGTCCATGATGATCTGATTCGGTATGAATCAAAGAGTGATGGAACGCTACTTGTACCGGTTTGGAAAACACCACCACAAGGGTTTATGAAGTTGAATGTGGATGGAAGTTACTGCCAGAATAGTAACCGTATGGGAGGTGGTGGTTTGCTGCAGGATAGTGATGGAATCTGGGCTGGTGGATTTATTTCTCAGACTCAGTTGGGAGGTGCTTTGCTCGCGGAAGCGCTAGCCTTGCGGGATGGGTTGATGTTCGCCTGGGATCGTGGCTACCGATTGGTCTTATGTGAAACAGATTGTCAAATGCTTAAGGAGGTGTTGCATGATGAGGACCGTGTGAGGCTGCATTCACATGCTACTACTTTGCTCGAAATCAAAGGATTGTTGGCCAGGGATTGGACTATCAAGCTAGCTTGGATCAATCGTGAGGCCAATTTTTCAGTTGACTATCTAGCAAGACAAGGAAGCTCTGCTCCTGAGTCTGGCTTTCGGGTAGTGGAAAATCCATCCCCAGAACTGGATCTGCTCTTGATGAGGGACAAGCTAGTTGTGCCTTAGTTTCTTTTTGTTTTGTTGTTTGCTTTCCGATGTACCAAAAAAAAAATGTAAAAGTTTTTTGTTACTTTTTATTTTTTATAACTAAAAAGCTACTTTTAATTTAAAAGAACTTTGTCGCTTTTTAAATTAACGAGTAAATGCATTGACACGCTGGTGGATAGATCATGTAGTAGTAGTGGTGGAGGTCGGTGGTACCTAATGGCGCGACAACGATAGAGGTGGTTGTTACCTGTGGCGGCAGCATGGTGATGGTAGAGGTGGTAGCGGTTGTGGTGGAGGGTGGTAGTGGAAGTGAAGGTGATGGTAGCAGTGATGATGGAGGTCAGTGGTACCTAAAGCAATCAATATTTATGCTATATAAATATACAAATTTATTAAGGGTAATTTCAGATCATAGTGAGATTTTTTTGTTTTGGTTTTCAAATGTAAATTTGAAAATAAAACATGCTCGTAAAAATGGTGTTGAAATGAATATTTACTTAATTTTAAAACGATTTTAGCCTAATTTGTAAAACCATAAGAAATGATTTTGTGATTATGATTTTTTAGTTCTAAGAAAATGTAATCCACCACCACCATTCACCGTGACAACCGCCGCCACGGCCACTACCACCCACTACCACCCACTGCCACTAACGCCACCATCATCATTGCCACCACCACTTCCACCACCCACAACCACCACCACCAAGAACTACCACAACCACCGCCACTACAATTGCCACCGCCACCACCACTACCAACTTCTATCAGTGCTACCGCAACATCACTACTACAAAAACATTAATTTGGGACGGAAAAATCCGTCGCACACTAGTTAAAATTTTCGTCCCAAAATAATTTTGGGACGGAATTGTGACGCAAAAAATTGCGTCGCTATATCGCTCGTCGCAAAAATTTTGGGACAGAATTTATTACTCTGTCGCAAATTTAGGACGGAAATGGAGACAGAATATAATAAATTACATTTTTAAAATAATTATTTCGTGACGGAATTTGTGACAGAAAATAATAAATTAGTTGCGACAGAATCTTTCACTCCGTCGCATTTTGGGATGGAATTTAATAAGTTTTCATTTTAAAAAATATTAATTTTGTGACGGAGTTAGTGACGGATATAATAATAGTTTGGGACGGAACTGAGAACAACATAGTCTGTCCCAAATCTTGTGACGAAATATTTCTGTCACTGAGTTGAAGATTTGGGACTAAACACACCCCAATTTTTAGCGTTTTTTATTGTCTTTACATTTTGATTTTAATTAAATTAGTAAGAAATCTCAAATTAATCTGCAATAATAACTAACAAAATATGAAAATAACATTAATCAAGAATCAACTCTTCATTTATCAAAGAGATAAATGAATTTCAATTAACAACAAGCTTCATGTAATTCATAAAGATCGCACCTATACAAAAAATACCAAAATTACTTAAGAGTTTCCCTAATAAAGTTACTTATTTTCAAGCCACATACTAAGCACGCTGGTTCCTTACACCTTCAAAGCTCTTTCTACCATCCTCTTCCATCTTTTGAATAGCTTCAATTCCAGCATGTCCGGATTCAAAACTGCAGAGCTTCTCAATTTAAGAATCCTCCTCAACCCGTTTTTGAGCCACCAATGCCTCCATAAGTTTCTCATTTGTTTCCTTACTCTTTATGCTTCTTTTATCTTCTCAAATGTTCTTTTGCTTTTTATAGATCTTTTAGAGCAAGATTTATCTGTGTTTGCAATTCTGAATTCTTCATAGCTAGTGGGTTTGCCGCTGGTGCTTTGTTGGGAGTTGCTAGAACTTCTTTGTTGGGAGTTTCAGATTAATTAGACCCTATCAGATTCATAATGTCAATAACGTATAAAACAAGGCACTAAATTAAATGGAAAACGACAAGACTATAAAATAATAAAATGTCATATTTGTTGTAGGTTTTTTTTTTAATAGGCAAATGTTAATGGTTAGTTGTTAGTAAGTTAGAAAATCCCTTTAAATTTCTTTTCCAGGATTCGAACCCTGGACCTTCCCCTCCCCAACCCTTATGTCCCCTAACTCTTACCACTTGAGCTAACCCTCGGGGGACTTTGTTGTAGGTAACCAGATAAATAGATGGATCTAAGCCTAAGAGATTATGTTCACATTATGCATGATGGCATAGGAACTAACCGTCATCAATTGGTTTCAATACTTCCTTCAAAGTCCTTTCATCTACCTGTCATTTGTCATCATCTGAGTTCCTTCCCAATCTACTACCTGTCCTGGATGAAAATGATACTTTATGTAGCAAAACACAAGTAAACATAGGTGCAGTAACTAGAGATGTCAAAGATTATGTTAAAAATGAATATAGGTGCAGTTTTAAACACCTTCAAAGGATGACATCACCAATTCAATATGGATCCTATAATATAACACAAACACATCTACTCTGCTTCTCTTCACTTGCTACTTCTCCGTTTCAATAGAAAAGGACCATAAAGATAACGAGAATTAGATTAAGCACCAAAACCAAAATGAACACAGAATAGTTCAAACAAAAATCCAATTTGATTTATGCATTTCTAGTGGCCAAGTTCCCTAACCCCAAATGACATTAACTTATGCTTAACTAGTGATTTGGCTTCCCTTGAATAAAAATAGAACAATTCGTAACCTTCAAAATGAGAAATTAGAATAAAAGCAACAAAAAGTAATTACAAGAAAATAACCGGAAGGTGAAGCGGAACTTCATAGTTAATGCAGAGAACAAAACAAGGCCTCAGACACAAGTCTTTCTGAATTACTAAAGCATGTTAATTAATTTATCCTTTCCATATAGTTTGCAGATTCTGTTTTATCAAACCGTGTTAGAGACTCACATGAAAGGAATAGATTTTGTGTAACTCCACTTTCCTCGACTCAAATATTTAACAATCACTCCTCACATAAGTTTCTCTTCAATTCATCAACCATCAGTTTCTAAAAATGAGTGTTCACACTTCACATATACGTTTGAGCCTTCTAAAATCATGTCAGGCCCCACTGTAGCTACTCCTGGTAGCTTCTTACACAATCACTTCTTGAACTAAGTGGAAGTGTTTACATGGCCAGTGAGAGATCAATGTGACCCCTGCCTCTAAGAGGCCCAATCATGGGTAAATAAATTCCAGAAACATGGTAATGGGGATATTAGAGTAGGTGGTTTGAACAAGGTTAGACTTGTAAGTTAGAACCAGACACCACCACAAAACCTTAAGCTAAGAGGCTGTACATAATGAGATATTGCAGCAATGATAATGTGCATAACGAGATACTAATAAACACTGCAAAGTGGGAAAAAGAATTTAGGTTATGAAATTTAGGTTATCTTTGTTTTAAATTTAAAATAAAGATATAGATGAATATAAATAAAAAGGATATAAGATAGAAATTTGAAATAAATATATCAATATAATAATTCAACCCTTAAGGTTTAAGTGTTTCAAGTTTGTGATAAAAAAATAATACTCTAAATTTAAATAAAATATGAAGTATAATTTAGTTAAAAGAAATAATATTCACGATGATTCTCAAAATATTTGTCTTAGATTTTAAATAAAAATAATAATATATATTTTAAAATATCTTATATAAGCATTTGTGTTTATATATTTGGCAAAAAAAATAAAATTTGAGGTGGACATAAAGTCTAGTCAAGTTTGATGGGTATTGAAGATCAATTAGAGGTCTCATCGTACTTGATGAGTCCTAAGTTCGAAATGAATCTGAATTAAGCTTGATGGACCTATAAGATCAAATAATGAGTTTTATTGGACTCGATTAACTTTGTACGCAACAGGAAGCCTCATTGGGTCTAACAGACCTTTAAAATCAACATGAAACCTCATTATGTTATGATGGACCTCTTAGAGCACCATGAAACCCAATAAGGTTATATGAGCGTCTAAGATCAACATGGAACATAATTAGGTCAGATAGACATTTGAGGTCAACATGAAGCCCAATTGGGCCTGGTGAATATTAGAGATCAACTAGATGTTTCATCATACTTGATGACCTATAAGGTCGAAATGAAGCTTAATTTGACTTGATGGACCTGCATCATCAATAATCAACTTCTATTGAACTTAATGAGCCTGGTGCGTAATGCGAAGTCTCATTGGACTTTATGAGCCTATAAGTTAATGGTTTATTTTGATTGGGTCTGGTGGGCTATACACAATACAGAGCCTTGTTGGGTTTAATAGACCTTTAAGATCAACATGAAACCTAACTATAACATCTGCATCTCATAATTTGAAGTTCAAATTGACTAACATATGTTAAGGCACATTCCATGTGGCATGCAAATAAACAGATTGGACTGGGTTAGTTCACAATATAAGTGGGCCTAACTTTTCATTGGTTAGAGTCTACAACGCTTAAGTCTGCGGTTTAGAAGGCTTGTACGGGACTAGAAAAATAAAAAATAAAGTAAAAATAATAATAAATATTTATTAGTTGTTCTAAATTGTAAAACATTAAAAATAATCAAAATATTCTCCTTGCACTTTATGTACCCAAAAAAATTCTCTATGCACTTTCAATTAATTTTTTTAATATATAAAAAGTATTGGTCAGCAGATCTGCAGCCCACAAGTTAAGCGAAATAACTCATATAGGGTCGTATCAGAATGGACAAGGTATTATAAAGCTGACGCCTTGATTTTCCCTAAAAATTAAATTTTCAATTTGGGATGGATAATAAATGTCGTCCCCACATTGGGACAGATAATATAACTGCGTCACCAAATTGTGACAAAATACCAACTCTGTCCCAAAAAAAATGATTATTTAAAAAAATAAATTGTGACGGATAATTACTGCTAACTTCGTCAGAAATTATGACGGAATAATTAAATTATTGCGTCCCAATGTTGGCGCCTTGATTCCCCCCAAAACTAAATATTCAAATTGGGACGGAATATACATATCGTCCCCACATAGCGACAGTTTATACAATTGCGTCACTGAATTATGACAGAATACGAACTTCGTCCCAAAAAAGATTATAATTTCAAAATATACCCGTGACGGAAAGTTATTGCTAACTCCGTCACAAATTGGGACGGAATAATTAGATTATTGCGTCCCATTGTTGGCGCCTTGATTTCCCCCCAAAACTAAATATTTAAATTGGGACGGAATATAAATATCGTCTCCATATTGGGGCCGGTTTATATAACTGTGTCACTAAATTGTGACAGAATACAAACACCGTCCCAAGAAAAAATTATAGTTTTAAAAGACATTTGGGACGGAACATTATTGCTTACTTCGTCACAACTTGGGACGGAATAATTAGATTATTCCGTCCCAATATTGGCGCGTTGATTTCCCCCCTAAACTAAATATTCAAATTGGGACGGAATATAAATATCGTCCCCACATAGCGACGGTTTATATAATTGCGTCACTGAATTGTGACAGAATACGAACTCCGTCCCAAAAAAAAGATTATAATTTTAAAAAACATTTGTGACGACAGGTTATTGCTAACTCCGTCACAAATTGGGACGGAATAATTAAATTATTGCGTCCCTAAAGTTGGCGCCATACTTCCCTCCAAAATAAATGTTTCAATTGGGACGGAATTTTTTTATTCGTCTCAAATTTGCGACGATTTTCCTAATTTCGTCTCTAAGTTGTGATCAAATTTGTATTCCGTCCCAAAATGTTAAATTAATGTTTTAAAAAACTTTAGCGACAAGAAAGAGTCGCCAAATCCGTCGCAAACTAATTATTTTGGGACGGAATTGTTTTCTGTAGCAAAATTCCGTCATAATTTGAGTGTTACCATCACCACCACCACTACTAGCCTTCACAACCGCATCCGCCGCCGCCAAGATACAACTTTCCACCACTACCACCGCCACCCCACCCCTACCCCCACCACTCTTTACCACACCACCCACCCACTACTGCAACCATTGTCGTCACTATCGCCACCACCATGCAAACTCCACCTCTTCATCCACCATCACCGTCGTCATCGGGTAACATTCACCTCCACCGTCACCGGGTAATACCCATCACCACTACTATGTGTTGATAAAATGATGTCTTATAAGTTATAACAATGATAACTATTGTGAATTTACAAAATTGAGAATAAAAACCCAAAAAAAAAAAACTAAAAACTGACAACTACAAACAAGAACTACCCCGAACGGCTAACTTCCTAGTTTGTGTTTAATTCTCCTATCTATGCGTTATCAACTTATCATTTCCAATTTCAGCTCAGTATATCCAATTCACCTCGAGTGTTCTTTGCGCTCCACCATTCGCATTCTAAACTTTTGAACTATTTCTGCATAACTTGAACCCGCGGATTCAGGTAACTTCGCATTTCTCCTTCTTCTTTTCTCTTTCTTTAACTGTTTAGGGTTTCGAATATCACCTGCACATTTTTGTTTGTTTCTTCTTCTTCTTTGACAAGTGTTTGTTTTGTTTCTCAAATCTCAGGTCCTGGTGTTTCTGCATTGCATTCTTCTCTGATTTGCATGCTGTGGTTTGTTGGTTTTAAACATGAAGAAATCAAACAATTGCGCGTGCTTGATGATCTTCTGCATAATGCTCGATATCTTCTTCGACTCACTCATAATGATATTGATCAGTGAAGGTAATTTGCCCAATTGTCTATGTACATTCATTAGCATAATAGCTCAACCCCAAAACATCAATTAGGATAGAAGGAGTAGATTCATGGGCAGCTCGGGCTTTAGGAGTAGATTCATTTATATTGGACTGTGGTTATCATTGGGTTAACCTTTATGTGAATTATGTACTCGTGACCGATTGGTTAACCTTTATGTGCGTCGCAAGAAATGTTGGACACTAACACTGATGTAACTACTTGTTAGTTAAATTTAGTCAGTAGCAGTTAGCATTCAGTTAGTCATAAAAGCTATGATTATCATTGTTTATGTCCAGTAAGAAGTATATTTGTTGGAATCAATGCTTTGGAAGTACATTTTGCTGAGGATTCCACAGAAAAGAAGTTTTTGAACTATATTTCAGACATCAACAGGGTTGTCAACAGAGTGCTATACCGTAGCGGTGTGGAGTGGCCCATGGCCGTTCCTAGTTGTTGCTTAGCGGTACAGTTCAGTGCAGCGGCTGTTAAAGTAGAGGAAATAGCAGCCGTAGCGGCGCTATTTGATGGAAGTGATTAAAACGCAAAAACAACCCACAAAAAGTTCATGTTAGGGAATTTTAGGGAGGTATTTCAGGGGTTTCCCTTCAGAAACATACTTAAAATGGTCTAGTTTGAGGAGGATGAAGAGGTTAAGTGATATAGAATTTTCAAGTTTAGGCAGTTTAGTTTAGGAAATAGAGACTTAGACCTCTTGGTTACCTTGACTTTTGTTGGTACTAGTATGTTTTGTACCGCAATAGCATTTTTGTGGTTGGCCGCTACCCGAGATTGACAACATAGCTTCAATCATGATCTTTCAGTTCATGGCATTCTTTTTTTATGTTTCTATATCTCTAATTCATTTTCTTTTTAGGGCAAAGTATGCTAAATTATGTAATTAGCCTATTTGTATATTTAGGTCTGAACTATTCCTCAATTCTTGGGACAAAGTTATGTTTTTCAGCCATGATGTATTAATAACTTAAACGAAGTTACTAGCTTACTGTTCCATACCCGTCGGAAAAAAAAAGCTTATGGAAATTTTTATTTTCTTGAACTATAACTATATAACTTGTATTTTCTTATGGAAATTTATAACGAAGTTACTGTTCCCTGTACTTTAACTATATAACTTGTACTTTCTTATAAAAATTTAATTAATTTTCATTTGTCTTGTAACAGCACATGAACAAGCAAACATACACAATGCTGTCAGAATTGAAATGGATGTAGATGGCTTTCATCTGTTGAATATTGGTAGTCTTGCTATGCCTGGTAGAGAACCAGTGTTTTTCCCATTCACACCAAAGGAATGCCTAGATCTACTAACAGATACAGTGTTCCCATTGAAGGAATGACGACTGTTGTGATTGGTCGGGCAACTTCGGATTGCCAGCTCCTCTCTTGCTTGAAGTAATATCTCATTGGACCAAACTTTAAATTGCAGTTAAATTGTCAAAACTAGTTTTTTTTCTAGTAAATTTTTTTGCAGCTCCTTTCATTTTTTATCATATGGATATGTTTCTTCTTCTTTATATATCTCTTATATAACTAAAAGGAAAATGCTACTGTCAGTGTTGTTCTTCCCAGAACCAGAAACCCAGAAGAAATGACAAGACAGGCAGATATTATCATCTATGTTGTGTTGGTGAGCAGTCAGAACATGGTTAGGGGAAGCTGGATAAAGCTCGGTGCTTCAATTATCATTGTTGGAAACAAGAAAGTAGAGGTGAGTAGATTTATTTCAAGGGCTTATTTAGAGTATGCTACTGGGCTCTATCTCTTTTGGTACCATTTTTTAACCAGTGCACGTTTGAGTGGTTGTGACAGGATCCAAATATTTATTAGATGTATTTATTAGGATAAAACAAACTTTGCTACCGTGTTGATTGCTTAATTTACTGTTCTTGTACCAGGGATTTGCTATCAGAGATTTTCTCGGGGGGAAATTCCGTGAGACTTTCATGCAGAAATTCCCAGGGGATTGATTACCTTTCATGTGGGAAGTTTGGCAGAAGATTTTTCTGCAAATTTTCACTTAACTTTCAGGTAAATTCAATTCTGGTAATTTTAAAATTCGTAGGAGGTAATTATTGCTAGGAATAAGAAATCCCAGGAAAATTTGTAGTGCGGATTTATGAAAATGCTCTAGAAAATCTATATCCAGTCAGTAAAATTATGGTGTCATATGAGAATTCAAATCGCCTTTGAATAATTGGTTGGTCCTCATGGAGAAAGTGTTAGAGAATGCTTCTTGATAATGAAATCAAATGTCCACTTTTGTGGAAGATTGCTCCGAAATATGCAGCCCAACAGACAGAGAAGTCATAGGACAAACCCGCAATGCAATCAGCCACCTAGTTAGATTCTCGTGGAATATGAGTGAGATAAACTCTCAAGAATAAGCTTAACTTCTGTTTGAGAGTCACTTTCAATGATTAACTTCCTGAGTCCCCTCCCCAAGCTAACTATAATAGTTGTAAGAACTGCCCATAACTCAGCCATAAGGACACTAGAAAATCCTATACTACCCTGAATCATTTCTACCGACCCCTTCACAACCTGCTTCTTTAAGAGTTCCTCTTAGAAAGCCATCTACGTTACACTTACCCAAACCTTTGGAAGGATATCCCATCCCACTAGCATTTGCCTGTACTGTGAAAGCTCTAATGTCCCTAAACCATGCATGACCTCAGTATTATGGACTTTATCAAATAACAACAGCTTTGTTCACCACAAAACATTATCCAAGCTAAACTCCTCAAATCTGAAAATATAATTGTTCCAAATCCTCCAAATTATAGCATCAAAAAAGGTTGACCGTCGACCCAAAGAGTTGACAAACTCTGCCCCCAGATTCTCAGTTATTATTAAATTAAATAAAAATTAATTCATTTACATTATTAAAATTATTAATAAGTTTAATTTATACAATATTGCATTTTATTGAGTTTATGCAAAATTAAATTTTATCCATCATCTTATATTTATTATAGTAATTTTATTGTCTAAATGTGATTTTACTTTTACTCCATTCATTTTGTTTAAACTTACTTTCACTTTCTCAAACTTAATTCTACTGGTCTTAATTATGTAGAATTTAATTTTATCTGTTAGAAATATAATATAAAGTTATTTATGTGTTTTACCCAACAACTTAAGCTTTTGTGATAGTTAGTTCATGTCATTGTATCCGAGCCTCTATGAACAAGTGGTCGAATTTCAGCACATGATAAGTGAGTTTGTGCGTTGTTCAAGCTTCAAGTCCAAGTGAGCCTTGAGTACGCGTGTTAGAAATACTATATAAAGTGATTCATGTCTCCTTCCTTTCCAACAGCTTTTCACATAGTTGGTTTATGATATTATCAAACTTAACTTTATACATCTGGACCAAAATAATTAATTTTGTTCATAGAAATTAGCCACCAAAGTAATTAAATTGAACATGTATTCGAATGTTGTAGCTACTTTTCTCCTTTCCAAAATTTGATTCGGACACTACTTCAAGCAAACTAAAGCTTACCTTTCCCCTTACTTGTAAAACAATTGTCCAATAAGTTGTCTTTGTTTTTTTTAATAAATGTGAGATTTCAATTTGGTTTATTCCCAAAGCAATTAGGTTCGGATGAGCTCAAAGGCTTCACTAACATGTTACACTTTGTTTTTTTTTCGAAAAGCCACATGTTACACTTTGTACTCATATATTCAAAGAATTTCTCTTTTCTATTCATTATCCTCCAATGAAGAAAAGAATTCATCATCCTCTTTTCTTATTTCTTATTATTTCTCTTACCAAGTAAAGAATATATCCCCTTTCTTATGATAAAATCTTCACGAGAATCCCCACTCTATATATATGGTTAGTCCATTGTTGTTCAGACAAAAAAACCGATAAGACAGACAATTTCCTACTCAGTGTGTTCACTCCCTTGCATCCGAATTTGATTAGCCATCATTTTATATAGATCCCATTTTCTTCTTTAACTTTCTATTTCAAAATTTGTCTTTTTACTAGAACAAATTTGAAGACGAGAAGAAGAAAAATGATATTTTTATATTGATTATGCTTCAGTTTGTTCTTTACGCATTTTGTTTCTAATTTTTTTATTTGTTAGAACATTTTTTTTAAAGCAAAAGAACTTTTTAAAAGCAAAAAAAAATTGTATATTATGTTCAAGTTTACACTTTACCCATTGTGTTTCTAAATTTTTTATTTGCTAGAACAAATTTAAAAAAAAAAACTTATTTTTTTTTATTATTCTGTTCCAGTTTGTTTTTTTTACTGTGTTTGTAAGTTTATTTATTTCCATACAATTAAAAATTCAAAATGAAAAAATTATCTTTTTCTGTTCAGCACTTATTTCTTTAGGCTTTTTTTTTTTAAATTGTATATTCGAGTTTGTTCTTTACACTTGGTAGAACAAATTCCACAAAGAAAAACTGATTTTTTTTCTTTTTATTCTGTTCCATTTTGTTCTTTTTTTTTTTTGCTTCCTCGGAAAATTGTTCCATTTTGTTCTTTACTTTTTGTTTCTAATTTATTTCCATACAATTAAAAATTCAAAAAGAAAAGCAGAATTGATCTTTCCTCTTCAGTACTTTTCAGTTTGTTCTCTACCCATTGTATTTCTAAATTTGTTATTTGCTAGGATAAATATTTATTTGGAAACAAAATTCAGAAAGAAAAAGAAAATAAAATCTCTTATCTAAGTGCATCATCCTCACCAAATCGTCCTTTTCAAGCCAAATTGAGCAGCTACAATAAGAACTAAGAAGGAAGAGTTGCTTTGGTTTGCAATATTTTTCTAAGCTGGTATGCATCTGCATTATTATATTTCCATCGTTATTTCTTGCTTTATTTATTTTTTTCAATTTATAGTTATCTATACTCGTTCTATGACATTCCAACACAGTATTTATAAATTAAATTTGTTATTTGCTAAGATAAAATTAAAATAAAAAACTATATAGAGGCAAGAAATAAAAACCTCTTTTGTGAGCGCATCATCCTCAACCTTGAATCGCCACGGTGAAGTGTGAAGCAGTCTAGGTATCAGTATCTTCCGATATGAATTTTGATACAAAACAAATTTTTTGTGGCAACGATACCTATTGTGTGAATTTAAATGAACCTGAATCTTATTCTGTATTTTTGACTCGGAGCTGAATCATGCTGAATGAGATTCAGCAAGTTGCAGTTCAGCCAGGTCAGGTTGTGTGACTCGTAAAAGTTTCTAGTGCTTTCTGTGAAAGTTTTTTACACAAGGGTAGAAATAGCAGACTAATATTCCTCCAAAAGACTCACATCACATTCTTAGAAAAACCAAACCCTACTTTGGTTCTCAGTACTATTAGTTCATGTGACAATTGACATTTTTGGCTCACCAAAGAAATGTGTCTCCTTCGTTGTTTTTTTATTGGTTCCAGTCCCTTGTGCTTCTCACATTTCTCTCCATCTACTAATGTCTTTCCTACTAAGTAATTTGCATTTCGTCATGATGTATTTTGGAGGGGCTATATACTTAAACTTTGGGTGCCGGCTAGGGTGGGGAACTTTCAAAATGGTCCACTGGTGGTCCACTCTTTAAAATCGTCAGATCTTAGAATCAAAGAATATTCTATATATGAATGGTTATGATTAAAAGGATAATAAAAGGGTAAAAGTGTAATACACTTTCTCCTATTATTAAAAAAAAATTAACATTTCCAGATCCAGTATTATCTTCTTCTCCTTTCTCCTTTCTCTCCAACAACAAACCATCATCACCATCATCACACCTTCTTCCCTTCCTCACATGGTAGCCGCCACCACCACGTGCCACACCACCACCCATGGACGAGTACCGCCGCACCACCACCACCCCCCATGGACAACGTAAAATAGAGAAGACAGAACCCTAACCACCGCCACCTTCAACCCTCGATTTCCGGCGAATCACTCATCATTTGGAGAAACCAACACCACTATTGCACTCCCCTCATCGTCCGCAACAAAACCCCTCAACCAATTTGCCGTTCCGCCGCCCTCCGCCGTGAGCCGCCGCCGGAGGCGATTTCCGGCGTGCTCGCAGCACCACGTGAGCCACCATCTTCTCGTTTTTTTCCTTCCTTGTGCAACACCACCACTTCTTCTTCCTCTCTCCATGAGACCACCACCGCTGGCCACCCACAACATCACCATGGACAGCCACAAGCTTTCTTCCAACGAGTCCTGCAACCCCAAACACGCGAGCCACCATCACCACGCAAGCTTCTTCTCTTCATGGCCGTGAAGCCATCACCATCATCATGGTGGGGGAGGGATCATCACTTTCTGTTGATCATCACCACTCAGATAACCCCACTTCTGTTTCTGATCTGGGTGCTTTAAAAATTAGATCTTTTAAAAATCCAAAATATATTTTAAAAGTAATGTCAGATGTTCATGAAAAATCCAAGAAACTGAGGGATCCCCCTAATATACACAAGTTTTTTGCTTGTGTAACTTTGCACAACCACAAAATTGTCTCTTTTACCCCTGCTCCAAAAATTAATTCCATCTGTATCCTTCCCATCATCTTCAACCCAAAGCAACCCAGATTCATCCCACACCCAAATCCAAATTAAATTAAGAAAAACATTATCATCATAAAAAAACCACACCATCTTCATCAAAGCACCGTCCCACCAAACATACACAAAATCATCATCACCACAAATCCCACCAAACATACACATTTCATCTTCATCATCACCATTCATCTTCTTCTTCTCCTTCATCATCAACCCACCATACCCACATCCACAAACCCCACCCCAGATTCTGAAACTTCCCCTTTCTCTGGAACTCAAACCCCACCACCCATCACCAAAAATTTCCCACGCCTTCTTCTTCTGCCAAAGTTTCAAATTTTTGCCACCACCAGCAACGTCACCCATCCCCACCAAACACCACCACCACCCAGAGCCCCCACTGAAACCCAACCCCAACCCAGAAACCAGCAACCCCCGACCCCACCGACCCCACCCCAACCCCAACCCCACCGAACCCACCCACAACCCACACCAGTAATAACCGCCAAGCCACCACTGCCAACGCCACCCACACTGAGCCAACCCACCCTAACCACCAAAAAACCCAGAAAATTCCAAATTTCAGAACCCCAGAAACGAGAACCAACCCAGAAAATGTAGAAGCAACAACAAAATGGTGGTCTCGGCGCCTCCATCTTCTTTCTGCTGCTGGATCTGGGATTTATAATGGTGGATTTTTCTGGTTTGGATCCTGCAAAGGCAAGGTGGTTGTGGGATGGGACTTTGGAGCCTCTCCAGCGAACTTGGCTCAGCGAGGAAACAGTGGCTGCAACAGCGTTTAGGTGTTTGTAGGTGGGGATGAAATTAGGTTTTTTTTCAATCTGAATTTGGGTGTGGATGAATCTGGGTTGTTTGGGTTGAAGATGATGGAAAGGATAAAGATGAGATTAAATTTTCGAGTAAGGGTAAAAAAGACAATTCCTTTGGTTGTGCAAAGTTACACAAGGAAATCCTTGTGCATATTAGAGGGACCCGAAACTGAGTTAGGCTAGTTTCAATTTTGAGGTCTTCAATGGTGTTTATTGTTGAACGTTTTTGAATTGGGATTGTGTTCTGGAGAACTTTTTTTTTTTTTTTTGAAAGAGTGTTCTGGAGAACTTGAAGTGAGAGTTGTTTGACACTGAAGCGTGAGTGAGGACTAAGGAGAGAGGATTCATTTTTTACAATTTTTTTATATTTTTATTTTGTAAATTACTACTATGACCCTTGGTCCACCGGTGGACCATTTTGAAAGTTCCCCACCCTAGGCGGCACCTAAACTTTGTGCAAGCACTCACTACTTTTCTTCTTATTTTGATTTATGTATGGATCTTGTATTATTTTAAGATTTATTATATTTTTATTTTATTTGGTAAATGGGAAAAGTAAAGACAACAAACAAACAAAAGAACAGAAACTAGCCACACCCCACCAGGGGAGCTATCTAAAGAGGTGTGTTCTAGGTAGTGAAATCCAGGCGCAACCTCAAACCGAGCTTAGCTAAAGCATCTGCAGGACGATTGTGCTCCCTAGGTTGGTGCTGCAGGGTAACTTCCCAATCCTGGTGTAATAGGCTCTTCACTTCTGCCAGATAGGAAGCATAAGAGTACAAGTTGAGAGACCTTGACCCATTGAGAGCTTGCACCACATCAAGGCAATCAGACGTGCAAGTAAGCTTGTGAATTCCTTTGTGCCAGGCCAAAGACAAACCTCGAATAACAGCTAGTAATTCCGCAAGGAACACCTCTCCATTACCTTCATAACTAGCGAAGCCAAGCACCCAAGCTCCATTATGGTCCCTTAGGACTTAGGAGACCCCCGCAGCTCACGGGAGAAGACTGCCGGTGGAAGCTGCCATCCACATGAAGAGCTATCCAACCTGCTGGAGGAGGAGTGAAGGTAACATTTGCACTAGATGCCACTGTATTATGCATCCACCAACTCGGATCAGGCCTTGTACTCGCAATTTGGCGCTGCACAAACTCCATTTTCCAAGCCTCATCTCCCATAACCATATTATTGCTCCACCGCCATACCCACCAAAGCACATGGAGAAGTGAAGCAGCTGAAGTGTTACTGAGCATGTCCTCGAGCCAATGCCATAAAGTAGAAGTAAAGAACGCAGAGGATAGTATACACCCTGAGCGCAGCCAAACCTCCTTTGAATGCGGGCAATCACGAAGACAAAGGAGGGCATCTTCAATCTGGTGTGAGCAGCGAGAGCATGCTGGGCTCATTGTCAAATTGCAGCTAAAACGATAATATGACATACTAACTTATGTTTCAACTTATAACTTGATTTTTTTATCATGTATCTTACAATATATAAAAAGATTCGATTCATGTTTCAGAAAATAGGATTTCAGATTCATGTTTTGAATCTCGATTCAATAACCATACTCTAAAAGTGAATAGCTACAACAACAAGGAAGGGTTCTTCTGGTATGCAATCCAAACAAGTTTTATAGTTGTTCTTTTTTTACTTATTTTTATCATTTATAATTCTCTTTACTAGTTGTTCTATAACATTCCAACTTCTCAATTTTATTCGGGTGAGGAATTTGATATATGATATACATTGCACATTACATATATAGTTTTTAAAACATCAAATTCCTTTATTATTGACATATTTAGACCGTAAAGATGGAAAATAATTAAAAGAGAGATGAGACAAGGAGATTCAAAAATTGTAATGGGATACTCTACTAGTCTGCTAGATGCAGTCTTCTTATATATTTAATATTAGGTTTAGAGCTCGTTTGATACGTTGTATTAGACATGATAGTATAATCTTATACAAAACATTATGAATTTATCTATTGTTTGGTGCTAACATTGTATTGTATAAGCTTATGCATCAATCCTCTCTTATACATTAAAATGATGAATTATATAATCCACCGGGTAGATGATGGATAAGACATGATAAACGTGTGATGTACAACCTATATGAAAGTATTTAATCAACTGCCACCCCCCTCCACCACCTGAACCACCACCGCCACTACCGCCACTACCGTCCTACAATACCCTCCACCAACCCCATCCACCACATGAAACATAGGTTAATATTAATTTAATTGAAATGATTAGTTATACAATGTATGACCAAACGCTGTATAATATTAAATTTTTATCCGGTCTAATACTATTAGATCTAGGGCCCGTTTGGTACACCGTATTAGACATGATAATATAAGCTTATACAATACATTATAGACTTATCAATTGTTTGGTGCTCACATTGTATTGTATAAGCTTATACATCAATTCATCCCTCTTATACATTAAAATGATGAATTATTTAATCCACCCTATAGATGATGGATAAGGCATGATAAGAGTGTGATGTATAAACTACTTGAATATATTTAATCAACCGCCACCACCACCGCTGCCACCATTGCCGCCACCACCATCGTCATCGTCGCCACCACCACGCTCCACCACTACCACCATCATTGATACTGTCATCGTCATCACCACTACTACCACCGCCGTCGCCACCACCATCCTCCACCACCGCCACCACCATCGCCATCGTCACCACGCTCCACCACTGCCACCATCATTGAAACCATCATCGTTATCTCCACTACCACCGCCGCCACCACCACCACCCTCCACCACTACCACCATCGCCGCTACTGCCATTACTACCACCACCACCGCTGCCACCACCATCCACCACCACTATCACCTTCCAATACCACCACTATCACCACCACCACTACTATCGCCACCAAATTATACAGTGTATGATCAAACGTTGTATAGTATTAAAATTTTATCAGGTCTTATCCTATCGGGCCTAATATAATCAGACATTATATTATCAGACATTATACTATACAACATACCAAACGGATCCCTAATATATCAGACCTTATACTATACAACATACTAAATGGGCCACTAGAGTGATGTGCATCATGTAGTAGAAAGTACAAAATACAAAGTATATATAGGCCAAGCCTATAACTCTCATTAATCTACGTCTAACTCAACTTTCAATACTCCTCGATATTGATCATGCCCAGCTTGTTACAGATGAAATCATTACGCACCCCATTCAAGGCATTTGTGAACACATTTGCAAGTTGGTCACCTGTTCTAATATAGGATGGAGCTTCTCGTAGATGAAATGACAATCCACCTCAATATGTTTAGTCCTTCCATGAAAAATAGGATTCGATGTGATATGTATGGCAGTTTGGTTATCATACAACAATTTCATCAGAGATGTGTTCTTAACTCACATCTTGCTCAAGATTTGTGATGCCCACATAAGTTCACATGTAGTTTTAGCCCTGGTATCTACAATTGATCAAGCGACCACATTGCCATCCCTAGCCAGAATGAAACAAGACAGGTGGTAAGGTCGGAAAATCTGTCGGAATGAAACGGAAACCGGAATGAGACACGGTTTCTCACACCGGTGGATAATGAGTCCATCTGGAATGACAACGGATTAAGATTGCCTCTCATCAGGCTCTAATGCCATGTAAAATTAGGAGAAACCAAGAAACAATATTAGACTTAATCTGTGTGTCTAAACTACACAACAGAGATCATTATTTATAATAGGCCCAATAAATACAAAATATCCTAGAAATATTCTATTTTCCTATGTACATGATCACTTCCCTAATTACATGATTAGGTTGCCTAATATGCATAAATAAAAGATATCCTACTTATTTACAAGATTTTTAACACTAACTACAGGCCATACTTTTTTTTCCATTTTTTTTAAAAATTATTTGTAGGGTAAGGAAGAATGGACCCAAACACATATGTCTCTCCAGCTATTGAATGTGCATGGCAATTTGGGGTCGATGTGGTCAAGCGTAAAATGGGTTACATTTATAATTACAACGAAACAATTGAAGAGGTGAAAAAATATGTTATTTCACTCGAAGAAGCTGAAAAGAGGGTGCAAAATGATGTTAAGGATGCGGAAATGAATGGAAAAGAAATTGAAGCTGATGTTCATAGTTGGTTAGAACAGGTGGGTGACAAGATAAAAGAATATAAGAATTTTCTTAGTGACAGATCCCATGAGAACACAAGTTGCTCCATTGGTTTCTTTCCAAATAATTTGCAGTTGAGGTATCGGCTAGGTAGACGAGCTACGAAGCTTGCAGAGAAAGCCAAAGAAGAACAGCTTTGGAATAAAAAGTTCGAGAGAGTTTCTTATCGGGAACGCCCTTCTGCAGATGCTGCTTTGTCAAACATTGGCAATGAAAGCTTTGAATCGAGAAAGAAAACTCTGGAGAGGATTATGCAAGCATTGGAAGACTCCACAGTTAGAATGGTTGGAGTGTATGGGGTTGGTGGTGTTGGTAAGACCACTTTAGTCAAAGAAGTGGCTAAGAAAGCTCAAGAAAAGAAGTTGTTCAACTTGGTGATTATGGCAAATATAACAAGAAGTCCTGACATCAAAAAAATGCAAGGACAGATTGCTGAGATGCTAGGGATGAGGTTGGAAGAGGAAAGTGAGATTGTAAGAGCAGATCGCATACGAAGGAGATTAAAGAAAGAAAAGGAGAACACCCTTATAATCCTAGATGATCTTTGGGATGGATTGGACTTGAATAGGTTGGGGATTCCTGGCAGTGATGATGGAACCCAGCGGGATGTCAAGGATATAACTGATTTTGGTTATGGTAAGATGGAAAAGCAAAAGGCATCTGAGGATTACAATAACATGAAAAGGGAAAAGTTTTCTGGTGATTACAATAAGATGCAAAATGAAAAGTTATCTGGTGATAACAAAGGATGCAAAATTTTGCTGACATCTAGAAATAAAGACGTACTACATACACAAATGAATGTGAATGAGGAATCAACTTTCCCAGTGGGAGTTCTTGATGAAAAGGAGGCGGAGGCTTTGCTTAAGAAAGTGGCTGGAAAATGGGATCAAAATTCTGAGTTTGATGTGAAAGCAACTGAAATTGCCAAAATGTGTGCTGGGTTGCCCATAGCATTAGTTTCAATTGGAAGGGCATTAAAAAATAAGAGCCTCTTTGTATGGGAGGATGTCTGTCGACAAATTAAAATACAAAATTTTACAGGAGGGCAGGAATCCATAGAGTTCTCTTCAAGGTTGAGTTATGATCATCTGAAAGATGAGCAGCTGAGGTACATTTTTTTACATTGTGCTAGAATGGGAAGTGACGCCTTGATTATGGACTTGGTGAAGTTCTGTATTGGTCTAGGTTTGCTTCAAGGGGTCTACACAATAAGAGATGCAAGATCTAGAGTAAATGTGTTGATAGATGAGCTAAAAGATTCAAGTTTGTTGGTGGAAAGTTACTCTAGTGACCGCTTCAACATGCATGACATCGTGCGTGATGTTGCTCTTTCTATATCATCCAAAGAGAAACATGTATTTTTCATGAAAAATGGCATACTAGACGAGTGGCCTCACCAAGATAAACTTGAAAGCTGCACTGCTATTTTTCTACACTTTTGTGATATCAATGATGAGCTTCCTGAGAGTCTATCCTGTCCTAGACTTGAAGTCTTCCACTTGGACAACAAAGATGATTTTTTAAGAATACCAGACAATTTCTTTAAAGGAATGATTGAACTCAGAGTATTGATATTGACCGGTGTAAATCTGTCATGCTTACCTTCTTCAATTAAATGCCTAAAGAAACTGAGAATGCTTTGTTTGGAGAGATGCACTATAGGAAAGAACTTGTCAATCATTGGAGACTTAAAGAAATTGAGAATTCTTACCTTTTCAGGATCTAACGTTGAAAGTTTGCCTGTCGAATTGGGGCAATTGGATAAGCTGCAACATTTTGATTTAAGCAATTGTTCAAAACTAAGAGTAATCCCTTCCAATATCATATCAAGGATGAAGAGTTTGGAAGAGTTGTATATGAGAGACAACTTGATTCAATGGGAGGAAGAACAAAGAACCCAGAGTGAAAATGCTAGTCTTTCTGAGTTGGGGCTTCTGTATCAATTAAGAACTCTGGAAATACACATTCCAAGTACTGCCCATTTTCCTCAGAACTTGTTCTTTGACGAGTTGGATAGTTACAAGATTGCCATTGGAGAATTCAACATGCTTCCAGTGGGAGAGTTGAAAATGCCTGACAAATATGAAGCGTTGAAATTTTTGGCATTGCAACTAAAAGAAGGTAATAACATTCATTCCGCAAAATGGGTTAAAATGTTGTTCAAAAAAGTTGAAAGTTTGCTGCTGGGAGAGCTCAATGATGTTCATGATGTGTTCTATGAATTAAATGTTGAAGGATTTCCAGAGTTGAAACATTTGTCCATTGTAAACAATTTTAGCATTCATTACATTATGAACTCAATGGACCAGGCCTTTCCCAAATTGGAGTCTATGTACCTTCACAAACTGGACAATTTGACGAAAATATGTGATAACCAGCTTACAGGGGCCTCTTTCAACCAATTGAAAATCATCAAGATTAAATCTTGTGGTCAACTGCGAAATCTTTTTTCATTTACCATTCTCAAACTCCTAACCATGCTTGAAACCATTGAAGTTTGTGATTGTAATGCTTTGAAGGAGATAATTTCAGTTGAAGGACAAGCATATACTATCAATGTCAGGAAAGATGATAAGTTCGTGTTTCATCAATTACGATTTTTAACCTTACAATCTTTACCAGCATTTTCTTGTTTATATTCCATCTCTCAATCATTGGAAGACCAAGTGCCAAACAAGGACAAAGAAATTGACACAGAAGTTGGGCAAGGTATCACTACTCGAGTGTCACTCTTTGATGAAAAGGTATATAATTTTTTTTGTCCTTTAGATCTACAACCTTTAATGTTCATTTGATGTTATTTTTCTAAAATAAGTAAGAAGTACTTTTTAACTTCTTCCATTTCTCTTGGCCCCGTTAAACTTGGACAATAAAAATGAACCACTCTCAAGACAATAATTATGTGTTCTTACAGGTTTCACTTCCCAAATTAGAGTGGTTGGAGTTGTCCTCAATCAATATCCAGAAGATTTGGAGTGACCAATCGTTGAATTGTTTTCAAAGTTTGCTTACACTGAATGTGACAGATTGTGGTAACTTAAAATATTTATTGTCATTCTCTATGGCTGGAAGTTTGGTGAATCTCCAAAATCTCTTTGTAAGTGGATGTGAAATGATGGAGGGTATATTTCAAACAGAAGATGCAAAGGTGTGTATCATCATTTAATTAAATTTGATTTTTAATATCATTTGTTATTTAATTGCATTAATTGATGGGGTTTTTATTTGATCACCTAATGAACACTTTTATCTGCAGCATATTATTGATGTTTTACCTAAGTTGAAGAAAATGGAGATAATCCTCATGGAAAAACTGAATACCATATGGCTGCAGCATATTGGTCCTCATTCCTTTCACAGTTTGGATTCATTGATGGTGAGAGAGTGCCACAAACTGGTTACGATCTTTCCTAGTTATATGAGGAATTGGTTTCAAAGCCTTCAAAGCTTGGTAGTTCTGAATTGCGAGTCAGTGGAAAATATATTTGACTTTGCAAATATTTCACAAACTGATGCTAGAGATGAGTCAAACTTGCATTATTTGTATTTACACTCACTGCCAAGTTTGGTGCATGTATGGAAAGAAGACGGAAGTGGAATTCTTAAATATAATAATTTAAAGAGCATAAGTGTTTATGAGGCTCCAAAATTAGAATATCTCTTTCCATTTTCTGTTGCCAGTGATGGCCTAAAAAAGCTGGAATCCCTTGAGGTATGTGGTTGCAGGGGAATGAAGGAGATTGTTGCTCAAGAGAAAGGATCAAATAAGCATGCTACCCCCTTTAGGTTCCCTCATCTAAACACTGTATCATTACAACTATTATTTGAACTCAGGAGTTTCTATCAGGGAACTCACACATTAGAGTGGCCATCATTGAAGCAATTTCTAATACTCTATTGCAACAAGTTGGAAGCGCCCACTTCAGAAATCACAAATTCACAAGTGAATCCAATTTTTTCAGCTACAGAAAAGGTACGAATTAGAACAGCTTGAATTAAGAATGCTATAAAAGCTTAAATGAAACTCTCACTGAAGGATGTTTTGGACTTCATATATATGAATAGCACATCCTATATGTCTTCTCACACATATGATTCCAAATATGCTTTGAAACTCTTTTTTATAATCGTCTCATTTTCAGGTAATGTACAACTTAGAATTTTTGGCAGTTAGCTTGAAGGAAGTGGAGTGGTTGCAGTACTACATTGTCAGTGTCCATAGAATGCACAAACTTCAGTCACTAGCCTTGTATGGATTGAAGAACATTGAGATTCTCTTTTGGTTCCTTCATAGACTTCCCAATTTGGAAAGCTTAACATTGGCGAGTTGTCTCTTCAAAAGGATTTGGGCTCCTACAAGCCTTGTTGCATTAGAAAAAATTGGGGTTGTTGTACAACTTAAGGAGTTGATATTAACTAATTTGTTCCATTTAGAGGTGATAGGCTTTGAACATGACCCTCTTCTTCAGAGGGTAAAGCGCTTACTCATCAATGGATGTTTGAAATTGACAAGTTTAGTGCCTTCCTCGGTGTCTTTCTGTTACTTGTCATATTTGGAAGTGGTTAACTGTATAAGCTTGAAGAATTTAATGACATCCTCAACTGCCAAGAGCTTGGTTCATCTCACAACCATGAAGGTAGGTTTCTGTCAAAAGGTTGTGGAAATTGTTGAAGAGGAAAATGGCCATGATATTGAGTTTAAACAACTGAAGGCATTGGAATTGATTTCTCTGCAATGTCTCACAAGTTTCTGCAGTTCCGACAAGTGTGACTTCAAGTTCCCATTACTAGAGAATTTAGTAGTGAGTGAATGCCCTCAAATGAGAAAATTCTCTAAAGTCCAGAGCGCACCAAACCTACGAAAAGTACATGTTGTTGCTGGAGAAAAAGACAGATGGTACTGGGAGGGTGATTTGAATGACACTGTACAAAAAATTTTCAAGGATCAGGTATACATTAGATTATTTATTAACCGCCACAACCCAAAATTACATAATCCCTACAAATAGAATATGTTCTATTCCAAATAGTTTTGTTGCAAGTAAGTTTCTGCTACTGGATGATTATGTTATAATAATATTATTAAAATGACTAATTAATGCATAACATATAGTTTAGATGATTGTACTAAAAATAATTTGCAAAAATGGGGGTATAATTAAAAAAAATTGCATAGCTGGAGATATTTCAATTAATGGGTTATATAGTTCTCTACAACTGCAAAGGACAAAGCTCCCTGCAGCAAAATTGCCATAAGCTAGTGGTTTTAATTATGAATCTTGATATATTTATTCTTTAGGAACATGCAGTGCATTATAATCAGAGAAAAAACTAATCATATTTGCATTCATCTAACATGAAAGAAAGTTTCATTCTTGGAATTTTATAAAATTTATCAAGGTTTTGAGTACGGGTTTAATGAATCTGTGTTCGAATTCTCTCTCTCTCTCTCTCTCTCTCTCTCTCTCTCAAAGTAACAGAACATTGTCCCCCCCAACCCACTTCATTGTTGTTCTTACATTTTTTGTTGCCTTTTATTTTCCATACATTCTTGATGTTGAATTAAACTGCTCTGAAGGTTTCTTTTGGATATTCAAACTATTTGACACTTGAGGACTATCCTGAGATGAAGGAAGTTCGGCATGGAAAACCAGCTTTCCCAGATAACTTCTTTCGTAGTTTGAAAATATTGATGTTCAACTCGTCATTCAAAAAAGACACCATAATTCCTTCTCATGTTCTTCCTTACTTGAAGAAATTGGAAGAATTGAATGTAGATAGCTGTGATGCGGTGCAGGTGATATTTGACATAGATGACAGTGAGACCAAGAACACCGAGGGAATAGTCTTTCGTTTGAAAAAGCTTAATTTGGAGGATTTGCCAAATTTGAAGTGTGTATGGAACAACAACCCTCAAGGAATTGTCAACTTTCCCAATTTGCAAGAAGTGGTTGTTGAAAATTGTGGAAGCTTGACAACATTGTTCCCTTCGTCCATTGCCAGAAATCTTGCAAAGCTCAAGACACTTCAAATACAAGAGTGTGAAATGTTGACTGAAGTTGTTGGAAGGGAAGATCCAATGGAACTAAAGTCTACTGAAAGAACTGTAGTGTTTGAATTTCCTTGTTTATCCACGCTGGTTCTTCGCCAATTGTCACAGTTTATTTCCTTTTATCCTGGAAGATACCATTTGGAATGCCCTGGATTAGAAGACTTACAAGTGTCATATTGTGGTGAGTTGAAGCTATTCACAACAGAATCTCAGAGTCACCCAGATGCACTTGAAGAGGGTCAACACAGTACACCAACTAGTCTCCTGCAGCAACCTCTTTTCTTGGTTCAAAAGGTGACAAAGCCTTAGTACTTGTCCAGTATTTGTTTCCTTTTTTTTCATTATTCTCCATCTTGTGGTCATCTTTTTCTAAATTGGTTTGGCCTTATTTACTAGGTTGTTCCCAAGCTGAAGAAACTGGCACTCAATGAGAAAAGCATTAACTTGTTGAGAGAAGCACATTTGCCACTCGACAACATTCTAAAATTAAAGCTATGCTTTGAAGAACATGATAATGAGAAGGCTACTTTGCCTTTTGATTTCCTTCACAAGGTACCCAATTTAGCATCTCTTAAAGTTAACAAATGCACTGGCCTCAAAGAGATTTTTCCCTCTGAAAAACTCCAACTTCTTGATGGAATACTTGTGGGGTTGAAAAAAGTAAGCCTAAACCAGCTTGATCAGCTCAATTTGATAGGGCTAGAACACCCATGGGTAGAGCCATGCACTAAAAGGCTAGAAATATTAAATGTTAACGAATGCTCTAGGTTGGACAAATTAGTGCAGAGTGCAGTTTCTTTCACCAATCTAAGAGAATTGACAGTGCAGTCCTGTAAAAGTATGAAGTATTTATTCACATTTTCAACAGCTAAAAGTTTGGAGCAACTTGAGAAGCTATTCATTACTGATTCTGAAACATTAAAGGAAATAGTAACCATGGAAGATGATTGCGGTTCCAATCATGAGATAACCTTTGGACGGCTCAGTACGTTATGGCTGAGTTCTTTGCCAAGCCTAGTGTGTTTTTATTCAGGGGACGCCACCTTGCATTTCTCATACTTGCAATCAGTGTTGGTAACTCAATGCCCCAACATGAAGACTTTCTCTGGAGGTGTCACAAATGCGCCAATATGTCCGTGGGTTCGTACATCGTTTGTGGACGTTGATTTTCACTTCCATGATGATCTCAACACCACAATGAGGCTGTTATACGACAATGTAAGGAATTCCTTGCCCAAATTAAATTGTTACTCATTTATATTCAAATAAAAATTGTTCTCTCTTTACATGCACTTAGAGTTTTTCTTATCCCCATCATGTGGATCTTGTTTTTCCAACACTCCCCTCAAATTTAATCAGGCTACTATATTTTGTTTTGGGCCACTTGTGACTTGTCTCTAGTTTTTTAGTTGAACTAGTTGTTTTACATTTATAGCTTTATTGCTTCGGCTTCGTGCTCAATTTAAGAAAATATTATAGTGAAACAGAGTATTGTTTAATGATTTGTTTAAAGTATGTAATTGGGGTTACATAAGGGATCGAGATTTAATTATCATTTTTTCCCATCTCAACCCTGTCATTTTTTCACTCAAATTGAAAGTATTGTTTGCTTATACAGTTGGTAAAGTCTGCATGTGATATCCAATATTGGAAATTTGGTGATCACCCTCAATTAGAAGAGATATGGCTTCTTAGTGTAGCTCCGAGCGACAATTGTTTCAACAACTTGACTTCTTTATTTGTGGTGGAATGTGAATATTTATCCATTGTGATTCCTTTTCGTCTACTTCCATTGCTACATAACTTGAAAGAGATGGAAGTCCGCAACTGTCAATCAGTCAAGGCAATATTTGATGTGAAAGATACAGGAGCTGTTATGGAACCAGCTTCCCTGCTTTCTTTTCCTTTGAAGAAAATTGTTCTAAATCAGTTGCCAAATCTGGAGTTTATCTGGAACACGAATCCTGATGAAATTCTCAGCCATCAAGACTTACAAGAAGTGTCTATTTATAACTGTCCAAGCCTTAAAAGTTTGTTTCAAGCATCAATGGCAAATCATCTTGTTAGACTTGATGTGAGATATTGTGCAAGTTTGAAGAAAATTATTGCAGAAGATGAAGCAGCTTTGAAGGGAGAAACTGAACAGTTAACTTTCCATTGTCTGAACTATTTAGCACTGTGGGAATTGCCAGAGCTCAAGTACTTCTACCATGGAAAGCACTCGCTAGAAATGCCAATGCTAACACATATAGATGTATATCATTGTAACAAATTGAAACTGTTTACAACTGAACCTCCTGGTTGCCAAGATGCACATTTGGAGAATCAACTTGGTGCTTTAATTGATCAGCAAGCCACTTTCTCAGCTGAAAAGGTACCAAATATATTTTACTTTTCTCATTCAATATTTAACTTAAATATATTAGTAATTAATAGAGTATAGTGTTAGTATACTTTTGGGTATAGCATACTCATACTTGTACGGGATTATTTCCCTTAAACTCATAACATTGCTATCTTCACCTGCACAGTTATGCTGAACTGTCACAGTTTGTTAGTTAGTTCAGAGTTTAGCAACTCTATAAATGTTAGTTCTTTAACTGTTTTTCTTAGTGAATCATAATCAAATCACTTGCTTTTTTCCCCTCCAATTATCATTCAAAGGAATAATATCTTTTTACACCAAAAATTTTACATACTCCCTCTTTATAATAAAAGAAGGGGAGGGGTATATGTATTAACCAAAATACAAAAGGAGGGAACAAAAATTAAGAATGCATGGATACTAAATAAGATATCCAACTTGTTAATAGTACTAAAGAGTGCGGTGCTTGCATTCCTCTTTTTTTCCTTTTTAATACAATGGAAAAAAAAATTCATTGTAAAATGAGTTAGGTCTCATTACAATATATTTTTATCATGTTTGTTTTGATTTCTAGGTTTTTCCCAAATTGGAGCTATTAACGCTCACAAAGGAAGAAGCCATGAAGATTTCACTAGGACAAATTCAGGCAAGGACGATTTCTCAAATTGTACTGCTTTCATTACTTTGTACTATTTTATTTTAATTATTACTTGGGTTAGGCACTTGGGGGAATGCTTGTTTTGTCATTCTTACTCTTACTCTTGCATTTTCTCTTGTTCTTTCTTACCTTTTTTATGAGTATTTTAAAAAGTTTGAAATAATAATTAAGAGATATTTAAAAATATATATATATATATAAACTTATATAAGTTGTGAAGAATATAAAATTAAATTGCTTGAAACAAAATACATTATGTATGTCGATTAGTTTGATATAGTGTGTAAAAAATCAAGTTTATGAACTGCAAATTTATAGTTATAATCTTTTTTACATTGACAATCAAAATATATAGGCTTAGTTGCACTTTTGGTCCCCCTAGTTTTGACAGTGTAATTTTCGCCCCCTAGTTTTTTCGAGCTAATTAAGTCCCTCTGCTTTTTTAATTATGCCAATTTGGTCCCTCTCTCAATTTTCATACACATGAAATCATTAAATCTTCATTTTCTTTTCAAATATTTTAGTATTTATGATAAAATTGATATATAATACCCTTTTAAAAGTTAAATAATAAAAAAATTGTTAAATTTTGAATGATATGAGGTGGGTTTTTAAAGAGGTGGGAAATTGGAATTTTAATTTTGTATTGAAATTTAATATTTTGATTTTTGCGTTTTGATGAGGAAAACTTCTACAATGATTAAATTGATTAAATTTGTGAAGATTTTTCTAAATAAATGAGAATTTGAGAGTTTTAAGTAGCATGATAATGATAGGGGGGACTTGATTTGCAACAATTAAAAAGTTGATGGGCTAAATTTGCTCATAAAACTATTGGGTGTCTAAAATTCACCTATAGTAAAAACTAGGGGGCCAAATGATAGAATCAGCCAAGAGAATATTTTTTGGATTAAGAACCCTAATCCCAATCTGGAACCAAAGAGAATATACAAATGAACTAAGCATTCAAGAGGCTTGGGACTCTCCATAACAGAATACCAGAAATGATCTCCAGGATGGCTAATTCTCCCCAAAGTAAGTAACAAATTATAATTGCCTATCACCAAAAGTGAAATTAGGTGGCGATATATATATATATATATATATATATATATATAATATGGTTGGTTAAATAAGTAATAGTATTTTAGATGAATAAACAATTAGAAAAAAGGAAAAAATGAGATGTTTGATGAAAAAAACGTTACATGGCATATTCAGGAAAATATTAGATTAAAAGAAGTGAATGGAAACTCAAACTTGAAAATAAGGGGTTGATTATTGTGCCCTTTCTTGCATCTTATTTTCTTATTTGTTTTGATTTCTAGGTTATCGCTGACTTTGAGCATCAAACAATCACCAAGGAAGACACTATGATTGGTGAAGAACAATTTGGAGCAAACCTTGCACACCTCCTGCAGAACTTAAAATTTCTCAGATTGCAGTGCTTTCATGAGGATGATGAGTCAAATATATTCTCAAGTAGATTACTTGAAAAGATCCCCAACATTGAATCCCTCGCAGTGGCTTGTACTTCCTTCAATGAAGTATTTCCTTCTCTAAGACCTAGCACTGACTGTAGCAAAATCCTTTCAAAGATTAAAGGGCTACATTTGAATTATCTCCTAAAGCTTAATTCCATAGGGTTAGAGCACTCGTGGGTAGAGCCATTACCTAAAACAATAACAATGTTGGTTGTGTACAACTGCTCCAGCCTAAAAATCTTAGTTCCATCCACTGTATCTTTTACCAATCTTGAGAACTTGAATGTTAGTGGATGTCATGGATTGTTATGTTTGCTCACACCCTCAACAGCCAAAAGTCTAGGTCTACTGAAACAAATGTCCGTAATTGATTGCCCTGCTTTGCAGGAAATAGTGTCGATAGAGGGTGATCATGAACATATAGATGAAGAGATAACCTTTGGGGAACTCAACAATTTGACACTAGAGTCGTTACCAAGCATGATAGGTTTTTACACGGGGACTTCCAAGATGAAATTCCCATCCTTGAGTTTACTGACTTTAGCAGAATGCCCTCAATTGAAATATACCTATGTATTTAAAGTGCGCCAGTTCATACCAAATGAGCTACTTGGAAGACCTGAATATCAATAATACTTTCTCCGAGGAAGCAGCCTGAGCTAAGATTCTGATATTCCTCAGTGAACTTATACGTAAGTATTTGGCTAATCTTCTCTATCGCCATGTTTCTGCTATAAACTTCTGTCCTCGCATTTTCTTCCTACATTCCTCATTTATATCATTGGCTATTGTTGAGTAATGTACTGAATTACTATTTAGTGATGTATAATTGTTATTAGTGGAGTGTTATAAGTGGTTAATGTTAGTGGAAACACGTTGTGCTTAGTGGAGTGATTAAGTAGGCATTAAGACTCTTTGATGATTGTGACAGTCAATCACTGTGCTATCAGTACATGTGTATGAGATGTAGAAAATAACAAGTGAAATGCAAGAAGATTCATACCCTAAAAAACTTCCTCTTACTCTAATTTTCTGTGAAGTTATGCGGTAGATCTTTGTGTGTTAGTCTCTAGTTCCTCCTCTGGAATACCACCTGCAGTTATATATTGTTGCAGAAACGGAGGTTGGTTATAAGAACATAAAGACTGGTTCCTGCTATAAATGTTTTTTCTCTTCATCACCATGAAGTTTTTAACACATGCTTATTTATACCTTCTTGTAGGGGAGCCAGGATGGTAGTGATGATATGGCTAACAGCTTCTGCTGTGATGGTTTAATTGATGTTTGTTGAATAATCTTTCACATATGTAATGTTAATGTACATTCTACTATTTCTTGGTTAATTTGTAAATTGATGTATGTTAAATATGCTTCAAATGATATATTAATGATGGATTTATGTTTGTGGTTGACAAATCATCTATGATGTGTATTGGATGTAAACAGAGCACTTCAATTATTTTAGTTGTGGCTTTAGTGCCTTAGGTTATTTATGACAAACAAATTGTATTATCTATTTGTAAGCACCTGTGCTTCAACAATTCTGAAATGAAAATCTCATTATTGAGTCTTCTTTTGTCTAATTTGAAATTTACTATTCAGCTTATTTACCGATTGTGCTCAAGATTTGTTAAAATTGTCCCTACCCTTGGTCCACATTTACTTGTGTGTATGAATATCTTAGATTAAAACAACTTCAAATCGATATGTTTCATCAAACAAAATGTTTAAATAACCCAATTAACTATGTTAATAAACAAGATGAATTTTACAAATAACTACAGGTTCAATATGAATTGAACAAGATGAAATTAAGAATTGGAAATAGACAGGTGGAAATAAAGAGCAAGCGCAACAAAGAAAATGGAGCAACTTCATTTCAATCATTCAGTACAACATTAGTAATTCATACTCCATTATTATAACTTCAATAATTCATCATTAAAAGTTTAGACTTCTAATTTTGGAAAGTTATATTTTAGACCTGAAAGTGACCTTATTCTACAACATTTGAGCATAACCAAGTGGGGATGAGCAGAGAGGCACAACGAAGAGGTGAGAGTGAGGGTTTAAGAGTGGGAGGTGGGGGCAAGCAAAGAGGTGGGGGCAGGGGCGACAACAAGGATGAAAGGTTTGAGCGTGGGGAGAGGGGGCAGGAAGTATGGATGACAATTTCCAACTGAAGATGTCATAGAATGAGAATATAAAAACCCCCTTAAAAATTTTGGGGAAGATGATTGAAATCACTATTCCTGCTCTGCATGGTCTCCACCTCTCATATATATATATATATATATATATATATATATATATATATATATATATATATATATATAAGTGAAAATATAATAATACTCTTAAGAAAAAAAGTTAAAAACTAACAAATAGAAAATTATAAAATGCCATAAATACATATTTATGTGCTTGTAGAAACATAACTTGAAGACTTAACATTTTGGACGATGATGTGATTGTGGATGATTTTTATCTTCAAATATTAGAATGCTTACAATGAAAACTTCACATTTTATTTGAGTTGAATGTTCGAGAATATTGAGTGTTAGACTTCAGATTTTGAATAGGTTAAATGTTGGATTTTACATTTCAAATTGTTTGTTTTGTAGACTCTACATATTGTGTGATGAATTTATTTATCATTGTTTGAACTTTATTATATATTTGCATTAGGTTTGATGTAGTTGTGGTATCACTTGTATTTTTAAATTTATTGCATAAAGTTTTGCATTTTATAAATTTAATTTAATTTCTGAAATTTTTAATTACATATTCAGGGATCCGTAAGAAGGTGGAGAGCGAAGGTCGAGTAAAATTCACCCCTCCATGAAAAATGGGGATAGGGACAGAGATAGAGGAAGGGGTGCGAAGGAATTCCCTGCCCCCACCCTGTTCAGATGCCATCGCTAGTAGGGAGCGGTGGCAGGGGAAGTGGGGGCGGTGTGCGGGTGAGAGTTTGAGAGTTTAAGGGTTTAAGGGGGCTTATGAGGATGATCAGATAGAGAAACCATGGAAGGTTAGCATCCCCCTTACTGACGCTAAATTTTTGGCCTAAGAGATGGGTCAGATCCACTTTTCATTAGTGTTAATCACAACTGGCGCTAAGTTGGCGAAGGAAATTACCGTCAATCATGAACCACTGCTAAAAGACAGCAAGCGAATGCTATGTTGGTTAATGATTTTATCAATCGTTGGGGTCGACACAATCCTTAAGTGGAATAGAATTTAAAATCGATGTTTTGCGCCGGTTTAGGTTTAGCTAATGTTAAAGAGAAAAATTAAACATGAACAATAAAACTGTTAAATTATAATGATAAATATAGTAATAAAAATAAGTTTTAAACGCAAGCAATCATTAATGACCACGATTTAGATATTGAAACATTTGTTATAACTCTGATGGCAAGAACTTCATATCGAAGCAAACTTTTTTACCACTTAGGAGGATCACACCAAAGAGACAACATCCCAACTTTGTATTTATGGATGCATTTCTCAAATTCATTGAGAATCAAGGCTAAGGCTAGTAGATACTACCTTGTTTTTCGTAAGAATGTTGTCATTGTTGTGCATTAAAAATTCTATCCAGATTTGTAACATAATCTTTGCACCTACGTTTGGTATCACCATGTTGAAGAGTAATCAGCAGAGAAATGTACAAGAAAACCATTAGGTCTCCGACTCTAATTTTCCTTTCGATCTCATTTAAGCTCATTGACCAAGCCTAGACACTCGGTGGTATGATTTTCCTTTCGATCCCATTCAACAATGTCTTTGTATTGACTTATATCTTCAACACCCGATGGTCTCCACTTGTTCCAGCCATACTATGCTCTTACTACTCTTGAATGACCCAACATGGTTGATTGCAACCCAATGAGCCCTCCCCTTGAAACCAAGCCTAAGATCACACAAGATATCACTATTCTAGATGATCCAAGTACTTTTGTGGGCTTGTTGGAGCCCTACAATACTTAACTCTTTATCACCTATGTCTTTCATTTGGTGTGAACTATGTAGGGGTGCACATGGGCCAGGTCAACCCAATAAATCCATACAACCCAATCCAATCCAATGGTAAAAATGCGGGTTGGATTGGGCCAACGGGTCCACCGGATGGATTTTAGTACGATCAAATCATCTTTGGATCGGATATTGGATTCCATAATAATCCATCAAACCCAACCCGAAATCCAATCATGCAATAATAATATATTATTTAATATATATTTTTAATAATTTTAATTTTTACCTAACCTATTAATAGGATATTAATAGGATATGTAATTTATGGAGACTTGGATTCTATTACTTGAGTGATTTTTAAGAGACCGAGAGACTAATTTGTTTGTAATTACTTGTCATATTTAAAAACTTGAAGTACTTGTTTAGTTATGTGTTGTTGTATAGATGCGTGTAGACGGTAGTTATTAATTTATGATGTAATTGCATGTTAGAGACTTGAAGTACTTGTTTTTTATTATTTTTCAATATTTCATATTTATTTTTATCTTAATATAGCGATCCAATCAATCCATCCAAACCAATCCGAAGATTGTCAGATTGGGTTGGTTCAGATTCGTAGGTGAAAATTCACAAAATCCAACCCAACCCAACCCAAACAATTATGATCGGTTCGGGTCCTGATTAGCCTGAAAATCCATCCAACATTCCAACCCAACCCATGTGCAGCCCTAGAACTATGCATCTCAATTCATGCAGACTCCTAATACTATGCACTTGAAAATGGTCAAACTTATCATACCATATGTCAAATGCACTATTAATATAGGTCTACATTTTACTTTTAACACTACACTTGATCTATTTACCTTTTTAGATGTAGATTGAGCAGGTTGTCCTACTACCCGACGCTCAACTCCTATAAGGAAAATATATTTTGAGTGCGTTTGTTTAAGATTATAGAAATGATTTTTTAGAGAATTTTATGAAAAGTTTTTTATGAAAAGCATAAGCTAGTTTATGTTTGGTCACACTAGTAAAACACCATTTTAATAGTTCTTTTTTTTATAAACTAATCAAATAATTTGCTTTCAGGTTTTTTAAAAGTTTTGAACGAACATCTAAAAAATTATATGGTTGACGATGATTTTTTAAGAGAAAAAGTTTCATACACTTTCAATGTAAAGTTTTTTTTAGATTGGTTGACGATGATTTATTAAATTATGAGCAATTATTAAATTATGAAAATAGTGTTCTGTTTGTCATTGAGTTATAAGCCATTCCTATCTTCTCTTTGTCTCCCTTCCTACCAACAACACTTACCATTCTCTCTCTCTCTCTTCAATTTTCTAGGGTTTCGCTTCTTCCATTGGCATGTCTTCTTCTTCACATCGCAGGTGAATTTTTCAACACCCTCTTACTCTCTGCCCTCAATTTTCCCTCTCAATTCCGTTTCCTTTGTCTCTCGTTTTTCTCTATTCAATTACCATTTTCTTGAAGAAATTCACCTTTTTTTGTGCTTGCTGCGAGGGAATTTTTTGCCCCAAATGCAGGAATTAGAATTTCATGACCCATTTCTCAATTCCTTTGATTTTCACGTTAATTTCTTGTACTTGTTTGGTTATTTGCTGTGTTGATCATTTTTCCATCCATTTAGGCAATTGGCTTTGGAACCCTTTCAATCAATTTAACCCTTTGTTTGTGGCATGATCTGATTAGCCTGAGTGGTGGAATTTTTTCAATTTTATATGGATTATTAATACTCTTTCATGTTTTTGTTTTTGTAACCCTTTGTTTGGGATTGGATCTTGTGCTTTACTTTGAAGTTGACAATGCTAACTATTGCAATTGACCTTATCTGCCAATTCAGTTTTTCAGGTTTGAGAAGATAACCTAGTGTTGTGTATTCACCAACTGTCTTGCCCGGATGTCGATGATGGAATGCCGTAAAGATTTTCTCAGTTTTCTTGATTCTGACATGTCTCTCAAGATACTCATGTGTCTTGATGATCCAGTAGACCTTGTTCGTGTCAGCTGTGTCTCGCGATCTTGGAGACACTACGGTGAGTTAAACTGCTTTGATGTATGTAACTATTCTTCAACCGGTGCCTCAATTTCATGAGAAGTTCAATTTTGGATTCTTGTTGGTGTACGCTTAACGTTAAATTTTAATCTGGCTGTCTTTTTAGAATCATAATCTCTCTGCTTCAATTTTTATTTTAGAAGTATCCAGCCTTGTACTGATCCTACATTTACAATTTTAAGGTTTTGTCTGATAGAATAATGTCTGAAATTTGTTTCTTATCTTTTTCACACAATGTGTTGGCACATTCTCTAAAGAGCTTTATCGAAAGTGCATATTTTTGTGATGACTGGATGCTTCTTTCCTGCTGTGTCAACCAACCTAGGTGTCATGAATGTGGATAGACTTCTCATTTCTGTTAAGATTACGTTAATACTGCAAAAGTTTTATATTTAATTGCAAGTTCACAACTGACTACATAACATTAACCATTATTATTCATTAACAGAAATTCTTAACACAAGTAAAAATGTTATGTTTAGATACTCTTGTCTTGGTTAAAAGTAGTGCTTAACTTAAAAAAAAAGGATTCTTGTGTTAGCATGGTTGACTTTGAGCTGAAAAATAGGCTATCAAGCATTAAGCATACTTTATGATAAGAATATGTACACATCATCCATAGTAAGGCACAGTTTCTTATTAGAATTTTTCTTTGTTTAAGTACTATAGAGTGAAGAACTGTTTTGGTCTGATTCTGATCAAAGATGCACTCACTTTCATCATTGTCCCTCACAGGTGTACTCTTATTTTGGGCCTTTGATATTATTACGGTAGGGATTTCACAAACATATAACATATTGACAAAAATGAAGTCGAGTAAATATGTGCCCCGTGAGGGTCTAAAATTCCAGAGGAAGTTGTTGAGGCTAGCTCAGGCATAAGGCAACAGTTATGACAAGAATAAAGAAAAACTTTTCTGAGATATCTGCAAACAACTCTATTCAATCTACCACAGCTAATTCAAATGCTAATTAGATATATTAAACAGGATATTATAAACATTGTTAGCATAACATTTAATATATTCTGTTGGAAAATAATTGTGGGACCTTTTTGTAGAATTTCCTTCATCTTTGAGATGGGATAATATTGTTTATTGGCTCATCTTTTATGTCGTTTTTTGAGACGATCTTTGCCACATATACATTGGGATTGGAAGTTGAATTTTATTAATCTTGTTTTCTTGTACTTCCTGCATTGTGTTTTTGTTTAGATTTACTCCTTTAAAAATAATAGAGCAAAAAGTTAATTTATGAAGGAGAAATGTTATTTCAGTGATATTCTTTAACAGTGGTTAAATTCCATTGAAACTGCAATTCTCACCCTTAACAGAGAGTCAGAGAGTAGTTTCGATTGAAAATATTATTTATGATGATAAACTAGTATTATGGTTTGCAGTGATTGTAAATAGCCTTTGTAAGCAGCTGTGCTTGAGAATATTTCCTCAATTATCTAGAGTTACCCGTGTCGTTGAAACGAATCAACATGGATTGGAGGAAACCCCGGAAGTTGGATCCAGCTCTTCTATGGAATGGCTAGCTCTGCAGAGAGATCATAGAGTCTATGCTTATTTAGCTAGATCTTTCAAGTCATCTGTTTCTATGAATTGCATTGCCAAGACAATTGTTGCTTCTAGCACTGATAATTTTCCTCAGGAGAGCATTGATAATACTCTGGAGCCAAGTGACCACATTGCTGGTAGATATTCCTACTGGTCAAGTAATGGACAAAGTAATCCCAACGTGCCTGAGACATTAACATATGAGTTAGCCTCTCAAATTTGTGTTGTTACAGAGATCAATATCCAGCCGTTCCAAGGTTCTGTTTGAAATCTTCACAAACTATGTACCTGACCGGTTGACCCATTTATTTTGCATTTCTATGCTTTCCTACTAACAATATTTTGTGTTGCCTGTTCAGCTTACTTTCAGATGGGGGGACCTATCTATTCAGCAAAATCTGTTCGGTTTAAAATGGGTCATATTAATGCCTCTTTAGATGCTTCAGCTGATGAAAAGATTGTATGGACCTACACTTCACCGGAGTTTCCAATGACTCAGGTATGTAACTTCTTATAACTTGGCTAGTTTTTATACTTATGTTCCATCGAATGATTTCAGTTGCATTGATTTCCTGATGAATGAAATGAAAAACTAGATATGCTTTGCTTAAGGATGTCTCAGTCTTCTGTGTAACCTTATTGTGGATTTTGTCCTATATTGTAATAGTTCCCTTCTGTAACCAGTGAACTTATAGTTTTCAACTCTTTTTTTCATCTTCATATGATGCTTCTGTTTGACATAATGTTGACATAAGTTTTCAATGCAACTTAGGTTATGTTTGGCTCATCGGATAAGAAAGACCTAATTGTGTATTTAAGTAATAATATCATCAGGTTTTAACAGGTATTTAGTGCAACCACATTTATATAGATCTGGTCAAATATTGTTATATCATTACAACCATAGAACTTATTTCCCCTACCACACAATATGAAACTGCTGCTGTGCTGCATAAGAAAAAATATGCTGCTGCTGTCTGATTTGCTTTCCCTATTAAGAACAGTGTGAATTTCCTCAGTCTAGGTTATACTGTTGGACAGTGGATATTGGGTTTATGTCAATTAAATAAGGTATTGTTAAAAAATTGAAAAATAAAAGTTGTTGGATGATGGTAAAATCTATTATGGAATGACCTAGCTGGACATTGCTAAAATTTAAATGAAAGCTGCATACAAAGCAATAGCTCCAATTTTAAATAATTTTGCTTGAGTAACTCACTGCACATTCATTTTTAACCCTGAGAACTGCTTTACATGCATAGTTTCTAAGAACAATTCCTTGTGAACAGGAAAACGAGCTGCAGAATTTCAAGCTTCCAGAACCTGTACTTTGTATTGGCGGTATCTTACAGGTTGAGCTTTTGGGAAGGGTACAGAGACAAGAAATGGATGGCTTGCTATACATTTGGTGCGTTCCTTTATCTGTGAACTGGTGTGCTGTTGAGATTTAATTAAACTTAGTGGCAGAGTAACCTTAGTATTGAATTATCCATATGGAGCCCTAGGTTTAAATTACATTTTTCTTCTGCATGCACAAATAATTTGCCACATCGTAAGTCTTGTGTTTTGGCTTGCAATTATGTTGGATGAATGATTTCATACTTATTGTCCCTTGTTTTAAGGATAGTCCTTTTGTCTAGTTTAGCAATGATATAAACTTCTTGGTCCCTTGGACATCTTAATGTATTAGGCTTCGGGATGCAATCAAGTTGGGTTTGAAGAAGGATTGCCTCACTTGAACCCCACACTTGCATAGGTTGTTTTAGTTGTCCTTGCTTAATGTTCTGTTGTTAATTCCAACCCTAGTTCACTGATTCAGTTAGACCTGTCTGTAAGGATGAGAAAACTATTTGCTTTCCCTTTTCATTTTGTTGCTTGTGGACTGAATAATGCTTTAGGCTTGTAAAAAGGTTCCTACTTCACATGACCTCTTTAGTCTCGTAAAAATGTTCCTACATTATTCTCCTAAATATTGTATACAGATCAGATAGTTGTGCAAAGTTCTAAACTTGAGGAAAATTGTGATGATTGCAGTATTTCTCATGTTCAAGCTGTGGGGAGCTTGTTGTCACCTGCATTTAGTGTTGACATTCTGGAGCCCTCTGGAATGTTTGTGTTGAAGTGTGACCGGAACTATCAGCCCCCAGCGACCTCTGAAGAAGAATCTGGTGCAAATTCCACTGATTATATGCAGAGGGGACTGAGAGATTTCCAACAGATTGTGACTATATTGCGTGGACATGTAATAGGAGTTGTGGAAGATGATTGGGATGAGGAAGAATATGAAGCTGATGATTTTGAAGAAGAATATGCTCTCTGACCACCTTTGCTGTCATAAAGTTCTTTGCCCTCCCTAAACAGAAAATATAAGAATCACTCCAGTTGAGGAGTGGTTGTATTGAAATCATATGTTTTCCCTTTGTGTAGCGTTTTAAAGTTCAGAATTTTCTGCTCTGACTACTGATTTTATTCCAAGTACCTACTTTTCCTGTAGATGATCTTGGATGTAAGACAAGTATAACTTTTTCTGCGGTTATATTATTATGGTGTAGTTGTACAAATGTCTACTGAAAGCATTGAACTTAAGTTTTATTTTTTTGGCTTAATTAAGTATTTGGTCCCTATCCTTTACCATGTTTTGGTTTTGGTCCCTTGCCGGAGTAAATGTGGACGATCATCCCTAACGTTTGGAGAAAAGTTTGGTTTTAGTCCCTCAACCCTTTTGGATCAACGCCGGAGCTCCGGCAGGCCACGTCAGATTAATGAGCTCCAGGTGGATTTTCTTTTTCTTTTTCATTTAATTTTTTTAAAAAAACCCATAATTAAACTTAAACCATCAAAATTAAATCCCAAATTAAATCTTCAACTTATCAGGAAATTAAACCCATTTCCAAAAAAAACAAACCCATTAACTGTTTTTCAACTTATCAGAAAATCAAACCCACCTGATTCCTCTTCTCTCGTGGATTTCGTGGCGCTTATGGTTTTTTTATCAGAAAATCAAACCCACCTGCAAAAGTCAGACAGAACCTTGGATAGTAGCAGAGTCCCCTTCCAGACAAATAATTTCACCACTCAGATTATCACGTCCAACACGCACATAGCAGCCCCATTCATGCCATCTGCAACCACTACAAGTCCTTATACCTGGCCAATTAGACGAAATGGAGTGTAATTCAGTGGTAGAACATAGCGATTTAGAGCTCCTACCACCAGATCAGTGTGAATCAAAGGGCACAGCAGGACCTGATTATTGTCAAGTGAATTTTATTTCTAAAAATAAATGGTATTTAGTAAAAAAATTATTTTTGAATTTTGAAAAATCATATGTGTTAGTATATGATTGGAATACTTGATAAAATGGATATAAAGAACTTGATATAAGTTTTATCCTTTTAAAAAACCTGATTAACTAAAACAGTCGGGCTCAGACTATCAGTGACTTGTTTGACCTTTGTGTTGTTCACATGATAATATTTTTATTAAGAATACAAATAAATAAAAACGTAATGATATGTAGAAATGTTTGTTAGCCCCCAGCCTAATATTAGTCTGCATCTTACTAGCTCGTCGACCTACTGGCCTCTTTAAGATCACATTTTTTTGTTAAACAAACATGTAAACACGTCGGTAGGTTAGACCAAACTGTCTAAAAAGGCAGTCTGAAGCTTAAAATTTAACTTATGACAGGCCACAGTCCAAAATTGGGTCGTGAAATTAGAATTTCTACTCTTAGTTTTTTTCCAAGTTTGTTGTGATGTCTTCTCTATCTGGATCAATAAGCCATAGCACAACTCAACACTACTTTGCAATCGTTCATGTTTACTCGCTCTCTAGGTGGTTGTTCCATCTTTCAACAATTGTGATCTCCTTGATTGGTACACACTTAAGGTACCATAACATATTTATATTGAAAGATAAACATGTGATCGTTTGAATATTTTATTAATAATTGGGACATAAAATAAGTAGTAAATCACTTATGTATGATGCTAACATCCACACACACTTCCATGAGCTCATTGCGGGCCTCCTTTCATGCTTAATTTATAATCTATATAGTACCATAAATTGGACCAGGAAGTCAAACTTAAATGTGACGAATTACTTACCATCATTTATCCACAGATTATTTGTCTCAATGTGTTTGCTTCACATTAGCTCTGGGACGTATATAGAGTCAATTCGCAATATGTTCGGAATTAATCATTTCTCATTTCCATCGAAATTTTGTGATGACCTTAAGAAAGGAAGGAAACACCTGGGTTTGAAAGTCTTTGCTGAGGAATTCAAAGTGATACAATCTCTTAGTTATTGTCAAGTCATGCAACAATTCTTAAGGAATTGTTTGTTCAAATGTTGGGTTTGTAGATTTCATTGTACGCCGACAAAAAGAGCTTATATTGAAGACGTTGTTTCCAGATAGAGTTGACAGTGTTGGTAGGGAATCTTCTGACTCAACTTCTGAGGAGTTTCCTTCAACAATTGGTGCTAGTCTTCCAAATAAAAGTTGTGCTTCTATTTCAAATCAGATATCAGATGGCGGTAGTAAAGATGTTAACATGCATACGAATTTTGAGTTCTTCTAGGATAGCTTGGAAGACTTACTTTTATTAATTATAAAAAAAAATTCAATAGTGATTCTCCCGATTTTATAAAGATACCGACCCTTGTTGACAAAGGTATATCAAATCCTTACCATGTGGTTCTATGGTATAATGTGAAAACCAACACTTGGAAGCTATGTTCTATTGATTTATATGTTATGGGATCGGAAAGGTTTACTCCATTGGTTTATAATTTTACTTTCTTGCTTGTTTTATGTTCTTTTACTAATGAGTACTTCTTATCATCTTTTACATTTGTATTAATAAATTCTTTTTATGTTAATAAACGACTACAGTACCAAACTTCTAGGCCTATAATTTTTAAACTCTTTTTGTGCTATAATATACTTGTTTACAGAGTCATGTAACTATTCTTTTGCCTAGTAGAAATATCTTAATGCACATTTTTACCTCATGATGGACACATCTTAATTCAAAATGCATTGTTCTCATATGCTTGATACATCTTGCTTAAATAGTTAGTGAAGGATAGAAGAGAGGGGTATGTTGAACTTTTAGCATATGAGAACAATGCCTCGACAGAGTTGTAGAGGTTGGAAACTCTTGAAAGAATCTTCTTGTTCTCTTTGTTAGTATTTTAGCCATCAATAATAGATTTTGATTCATTCTTACTCTCTCTTATACTCTCTACAATTTTTCCACTTTCTTATGTCACATTTTTAATGCACTCTTATATTTATACTATGTAAAATTAATCTCATTTATGCTTTCAGGGATGCTTTATTTGCAAAAAAAATGATCCTGATTTGAAAAGAGCAGCTGATTGCTTCTGTTTAGCTGGATGTTATGAAATCAAGCTCAAGTGTATGCTAGAGGCAGTTTCTTCTCAGATTGTTTTGACTGTTTGTGCAAAAGGAAGATTGTTTGTCACTGACTTCTCTTACATTCAACATGGAAAAAAATGAAAATGTTGACCATAGTTTGGTTGAAACTCATGATCTGTACATAATAGAACAAAATTTTCTAGAAAGTTGTGCTCGTAATTATTTTGATCATAAAGATGTCAGATCCATGATGAAATTTGTTAGAGCTTTTCATTCGATGGATTTGAAGCGTGACTTCTTACGATCATTGAATTTAGTGTTGATCAGCTTCTTGTGTAAGAAGAGGAATCAGGAAACTTTCCGGAGACAGTAAACATTGCTATGATGATGGGTGATATTCTACGTGAGGCTGATCTTCTTGGAAAAGCTGGTAGATTCAAAGAAGCTTTTGATCTTCTGCTTTACTACGTACTTGTGAATTCTCTTTAGTCTTCAGGAAGCCAAGGGTGGCCCATAAAGCCATTTTCACAGAAGGTTGAGCTTTTGAGATGAGCATTGTTATTTGCAAAGGAATAGTCATGCAGGTTTTATGAGCATGCATCTGAGGAAGCTAAAATATTATTAAATGGTCATGGTAATATTTTTTATGTAACGATTCATTTGAAATCATCTCGCAGACATAAGTGTGTCAGAGGTGAAATATTATGTTTGTGACAACTTTTGGATGCTCATTTTCATTTGAACTCCTCTAAATATGTCTGGAAAGATAGTGTGACTATTGATGATGTTAAAGGAATGATTTTGGAGAGTTAACTTTCAACGGAGACATTGTCATAGCATAAAACAAGACATTCCATTATGCTTCCAACATTTCCAACAATAAAACAATGTCTCCGCAGAAAGTTGATTCTCGAAAATCATTCCTTCAACAACATCATGAATCACACTATCTTTCCAGACATATTTAGAGCAGTTTAAATGAAAACAAGCATCCAAGAGTTGCCACAAACATAATATTTCACTTCTAATACACCTATGTCTGCGAGATGATTTGAAATGAGTAGCTAATACAAAAATGTTACTATGATCATTTAATAATATTTCAGCTTCCACAGATGAATGCTCATAAAGGTTGCATGAAACTTTCTTTGCAAATGACAATGCTCTTCACAAAAGCTAAACCGCCTTTGAAAACTGCTTTTAGTGCCACCCTTGGTTTCCTAAAGACCAAAGAGAATCCGCAAGTACGTAGTAAAGAAAAAGATCAAAAGTTTATATGAACATACCAATTTTTCCAAGACGATCAGTCTCACGTTGAATATCACCCATCATCATAGAAATGTTCACTGCCTCCACAAAGTTCCTTGACTCTTCTTCTAACACAAGAAGCTCGTCCAGTAAATTCAACAATCGTAAGAACTCACGCTTCAAATCCATCGTGTGAAAAGCTCTAATGAATTTCATCATGGAACTGATATTCTTATGATCAAGATAATTATGAGCACAACTTTCCAGGAAACTCTGTTCTATTGTGTTGAAATCATGACTTTTAACCATAGCATGGTCAGCACTTTCATTTTGTTTCCGGTGTTGGATGTAAGAGAAGTCAATGTCAAACAATCTTCCTTTTGCACAAACAGTCAAAAAATCTGAGAAGAGACTACCTCTAGCATACACTTGAGCTACCATTTCATAACATCCGGCTAAAAAGAAGCAATCACCTGCTCATTTCAAATCGGGCTCTTCAAAGTTTTGTAAATAAAGCGTCCCTGAAAGCAGAAATGAGATTAATCTTACATAGCGTAAATATAAGAGTGCATTCAAAATGTGTCATATTAGGTGGCCTAAGGAACCAACAAGTAAGAAAGAGGAAAAATTGTTGAGATTATAAGAGAGAGTAAGAATGAATTGAAAACTATTATTGATGGCTAAACACTAACAGAGAGAAGATGATTCTTTCAAGAGTTTCCAACCTCTACAACTCCGTTGAAGCATTGTTCTCGTATACTAAAAGTTCAGAATGCCTCTCTTTTCTATCCCTCGCTAACTAATTAAGTAAAATGTATCAAACATATGAGAACAATGCATTTACAATTAAGATATGTCTACTAGGCAAATGAACTGTTACATGACGCTGTAAACAAGTTTATTATTGCACAAAAGGAGTTCAAAAATTATAGGCCTAGAAGTGTGGTCCTGTGGTCATTTATTAACACAAAAGGAATTTATTAATACAAATGAAAAAGAGGATAAGAAGTACTCATTAGCAAAATAACATAAAACCAGCAAGAAAGAAAAATTGTAAACCAATGTAACAAACCATCCCACAACATATAAATCAATAGAACATAGCTTCCAAGTGTTGGTTTTCACAATATACCGTAGAACCACATGGTAAAGACTTGGCATACCTTTATCAATGATGGTAAGTAATTTTTGGTATCTAAGTCTTACTTCATGATCAATTCATGGTACTATATAGATTATAAATTAAGCATGTAAAGAGGCATACAATGTACTCATGGATGTGTGTGTGTGTTAACATCATACATAAGTGATTTATTGCTTATTTGATATCCCAATTATTAATAAAATATTCAAACTATCATGTGTTTATTTTTCAATATAAATGGTACTTTAAGTGTTTATTAATAAAGGAAATCACAGTTATTGAAAGATAGAACAACCACCTAGAGAGCGATTAAACACAAACGATTGCAAGCTATGTTAAGTTGTACCGTGGCTTATTAATCCAAATGGAGAAGACATCACAACAAACTTGGAAAAAACCTAAGCAAAGAAAAAAATAATGCAATTAATGAATGAAAAAATGGAATTGGGGAACTAGATGTGACGAAGAATTGAAATTGGTTAATTAAAAAGAAAGAGATTGTAAATACCTAATCCGAGGGAAGCTTAGCAGGTCGACATCAGATCTGAAAGATTAGCAGGAGAGAGTGAAAAAGTATCTTTAATGCGACGCCTCAATTGCAAGACTGGATTTTTAAGTTTTATCGGAAACACTAGCATAAATTGATGTATGTGAGAATGAGTAAAGGCGGAAAACAAGTTAATAAAAGAGAAAATTCCATACCTTTGTAACTCCATTCATTGCGTAATTTGGGCAGAATCCCCTATTGGAGGACTGAATTTGAGCACGAACCTCCTTATTTCCCAGAGGCAGAGGTTGTTATCCAGCTTTCAGCTGAATCATCTTTAGAGTTCGGTCTTCGCTAATGGCACCATGAGAACGAGGGAGATCAAATCATCAAAATATCTTGACAAAGATTTGAGTATGTTGTAGCAGAACGGGTTTCAGTGTGCTAAAGTTTCAACCTAGTCGGTGTTTGGTTGAGAGTGATGAGAGTTAGGGTTTAGTATTTGGGAACGGAGAATTTCTTCATGTGTTGTGTTATATTGATCCTGTAGTACTCTTATAGATCCTTATATAGATTGAGTGTACGTATCTTTTACCCAGAAAATCAAGTGGATAGATGCTTCTAGATTGTATTATGGGCCTTTCTAACTTATGAGCTCGTTTGGAGGTCAGGATATGATTAGAGCAGAAAATGATAAATGATTGGATAAAGACATGATATGATAAGAGCAGGATAGACTATTATCTTATCATGCGTTTGTGGACAGAATAATTAATCAAATTTTTTAAAAATTATTAAAAGACATCATTCTTTCAAAAATAATTAATATTTAAATTATTGATTATAATTATATAACTAGAGAAATGATTTTAAATAATATCATATGATAATATAAATTAGTCTACATTTACTATTAAATAATTATTATGTATATATGTGTGAGTAGCTTATTTTATTGCTAGTGAAGAATGTTTTTGTGTATTATTATTATAATATAAATAATGAAAAATAAAGTTAACTAAGTTGTACTAAGTGATAATGAAAATTTAATTATTTTATATGATTAAATCCAATATTTTCACCATTTATAAGTCAATTTATTTTTTAATTAAATTTGTTAGTAACTAAATAATTTTAACTTAACAATAACAACAAATAATTGATAAGTAATAAAATTAATATTTTAGTAAACTAAAAAAATTATAATTATTAAATAATATTATTATAAATTATATAAAATTTAATTATTGAAATTAATTTTGGGATATGGTAATATACAAATAAAAAACTGATATCCTATCATGTCAAGATAATTTCTAACATAACTCCTCTTCATGATAACTTTTACACATGATAGACATGACAACATATGGGACATGATAGTGTTATCTTATCCTGCTGGCGCAACAAACAACATATTATAGCAGGATAAGATTATTGTTATCCTATTATGTCTGCTTATTCTGCCTACCAAACGGGTCCTTAGTGTTAAGAGACGACAAAAGAAAGACAGTGTATTAATAAAACTATTCTTTTTTTTAAGTATTAAATTGGAGTTGCAAGCAAATTTTATTAGGGAAAACATTTCGGAAAATTCCTTGCATTAATTATAAAAATAGATTGTGAAAATTAGATTAGGCTCACGAGTTGATTTATGCACGACGAAATTGAATTTTGATTTATCTTAAATACATTCATCCGAAGAATTACCTTAAGATTAATTGGGAAAATTATCTTAAAATATTTATTTTACCCCATAAATAAAGAAACAAAATGAAATTGAAATAAAGAAAATCATTATTTACAAGAAATACAAAATACTTGTGAAAAATGAATTTTGACTTGACGCGATTCCCATGTTCCAACATATTCCTTGGCACAATGGGTCGATCAATATCACATATTACTGAAAATGTTTTTGAGCTGATTTTTTTGTTGTATTTTTAAATAAAAAGGTAAGTTTTGGAATGTTATTTTTATTTAAAAATTAATTAATGTCAAAACAACCTAGCCATACATAAACTCATGAAATGTTCAACAATATGGTTGCATCTTCATAGATTTTTTTATGGTTTTTTTTTTTTTTGCATCTTCATAGATTAATAAAGAAATTGAAGGGAATCGGGGACGAAGATCTAGACGAGGATAAGTAAATTTCATAACTTCATGATCTTTCTTAGGAGTTAGGACCCTTGTTATTTCCTCTTTTTGATGTACTTTGTGGTCATGATCTTCTCTTTTTGATGAGTGGTATGGTACTGCACTTTTACTTTAGTTTGATCCTTACTTCTTCATGGTGATAGATATGGTTGATATGATAAATATTGTGGAGTTCTTGACAATTTACAGTTGTTTCTGCAAGTTTTATTTTGGGATACCTCTTGTTTTAGGTGGGACTTTGCTAGTTTTCCTAACAAGTGTCCTTGCGCTTAAATCCTTTATTTTTTTACCAACAATTGATCACTTGTTTTGTTTGCAATTTATATTGCTTAGTTTTGCATGAGAGGCAATTTTATGGCGTTTTCTGTGGTACAAGCAATTTTTTTATGGGCACAGTACAGGAATGAGTTGTACCACTAAATTTTTAACACCAGTACTTTTTTGAAAAAAAATGTAAAATACATAGCAGTAGTGTATATACGAAAAAATACTTTTATATTTGCGTATAATTTATGTATCAGCCCCAAAAGATAACAAAATTTACAAAAAAAAAATGATCAAAATCTGGGAAAGAAAGAGAAGTATTATAGGAGAAAACGAAGTCATAATTAAACATAAAAGCCATGGTTCTGCAGAGGACACAAGACAGGTATCATAGCAACAGGCGATTGTACTTGGCAAAGTCTACAACGTATCTCAAGTTCGTTATCTACATTTTAGTGTGCATTGCGCATAAATCCATGTAAGTAACCACCAGTCATTATGAGTGACACAACACTTGCTGGAAAGACCTTCCCTAATTTCTGAGAAATGATACGAGAAGTGCAGCAGATACACCAAGGCCGAGAGATGATAGGACCTTTGTTGAGTCCATGATTGTAAAACCCCCCAAAATTGGAAAACCAACAAATTGCTCCAAGAAAATTCCCCCCCAACGAATTGCAAGTGAGAATCTGCTTCAAGAGACTAACAAATTTTGCCCCAAAATCGGAAAACCCACAAATTGAATGAAACCCAGAAAAGTTGAAGATTTGTTCTAAAGAGGTTTTGTTCCAAATTGAAACATACAAGATCAAAACTTTATCTCCGTCTGAATCCCTCTTACGAAGATTTGGTGGTTTTGTGGAGGCTGGTTCGAAGCTTAGTGAACCATGGCTCAGATCTGGACGGTGATTTAAGATTTGCGACCCAGTCAAGAAGAAAAAGAATGGTGGTGGTGCGGTGGTTGGAATCGGCAGTGATAACCTAATTTGGGTCTGCTCTGTTTATTCTGGGATGAAGAAGGAGAATAAGATGAGAGTGGCGGTGCTTGATTAAAAACTGAATAAAAAATGTGGGTCGTATATACAAAACTAAAAAATACGAGGGTCAATACATGATTGTTTGAAATTAATATTCAATCACCACTTACTTATCCATGTCAACATAGATGTATTAATATTATTGGTCCAAGTCACTAGTGTATGGTACACTTGTCTGAATATTGGGGCACCTGAGCAAGCACCCAATTTTATATTTGCGCTCAATCAACTAGCATCCAACATTTTTGTTATCCAATGCGTGTTTTGCGTGATTGTTTAATTTTCAGTAGAGTATGGGAGCAAGTGAGTAACTGCAATGATTAATTAATTTATGAGTAATACTTAATCGTGACAACTGACAAGTCAATCATATGCTAATGAGATTAGGGTTACTTATTTCTAAATTTAAGAGGAAGTGAAATGATTTTAAGATTTTACACATGTGAAGTTTCACATTTCATGCATTTCTTGTTTTCTCGAGTGCGTTCCTCATTAGAATTTTCACTATAGAACTCGATCGCTTTCTTACCTGGCGTTGAATTGAATTTTTTTGCACATATACACAATATATGGTATTTTTTCTTTTAGTTAATACCAAGTAGCCACCCTTAAATTTTGCTTTTGTATAACCTAAAATCGCCACAAAAACCTTCCACCATAGCTGGTTTCTTTTAAACACACCTCCACTATCCACCGTCCATCATCGTCCACACCTCCTCCGCCACCAAACCTTGGAAGATCTTTGGCAATGACAATGGTGGTAAAAGGTGCAAGCAACAACAATAGTGATGGTATGGGTTGATTAGTAGCAACAGTGAAGGGTGCCGAGTGGTGATGATCGTTGAAGATGTGAGATGGCAGCGGTAAAGTGAGCTAAGCAGCGGTGCGATGTGCTTAGTGGTGATGAGAATGCAAAGTGTCGAGTGGAGTAATGCTGTAAGGGTGTCAGACAAAATTGATGGTGGTAGAGATGAGGTCGTGGCGATTAACAGCGTATATGACGACAATGGTGGAAGGTGTTTGACAGTGGTAGCAATGGAGGGTGCTAATACCCGTAGTGGTGTAGGATACTATCTAAGCACAATGGAGAATCCGGGAAGTGGATAGTACAGGTGATTATGTTGGTGGAGAACATCAGACAATATTGCTGATGACTTTCCAACCATCACAAAATGAACTTCATATTTTATTGTTTTCACCCTAAAATAGAAAAAAATGTGATGAAAATACACACAGACCTAACTATGTGTTAGGACCTCACTGCATGGTATAAGACTTAAGTCCCACATTTGAAGTATGAAATTCTAATGTGGGGTTTATAAGACCTTGGGCTCTCCAACTACAACAATGAGCTTTTGTGGTTTGCTTGTCCCAATGTTCTTATCAATTAGTATCATAGTCTTCCACGAGCGGTGTGGGTGGTGACGCCGACATTGCAATGTTCACTCAGGGCTAGTGCACAACCATCCCGTGTGGGCACCAGGGTCACGGAGCGTGGTAGGATGTTAGAATTTAATTGTATGGTATGAGACTTGAGTCCCACATTGGAAGCATGAGATTCTAATGTAGGGTTTATAAGGTCTTGGGCTCTAGAACTACAACAACTAACTTTTGTGGTGTGATTCTTCCAAGGTTCTTAGCACATTGGTTAATAATAAATTCAATGCCATTACCAATTTGATATCATTTGAAGGATTCATTTGGTGACAACAAAACATGAAAAACTAATTTGATGTTGCATATATCTTTAGACCAAAATAGACACATACTCCAAACAATGTAAAGGTTTTCTGAAGACAATCTTAAACATGCCATTGTTTTCTACTAAGAGGAAAGTTGGTCTATGTTCATACCAATCAACATTTCCTGACAAATTCATATAATTATTTAACAACGATGAAGCATGACGAGAACCAGTCTATTCTTCCATGTTTAAGATGTTTTAGACTTGACTGGGGCAGGAAGCAACTGCATTGAACAAACCAGAGATCCTTGTTAGTGAAAGTAACACTTCTAAGAAAATTTGCAGCACAAAAGAAAATCCATGACCCTCCACTGATCTAGAGGGACACGCATTTTTTCTGTTGAAAAACTGAAATAATTATAAACCTTGCTAACACATTTGTTCTGCTCTTCAGCATAACTGCCAAGTGCTAGTTTTGTCTCTAACTCTAGCTTCTTGTTCCTTAGTTGTGTGCAAAAGGTATATGTACACAGATAGGGCATAAAAGGACCCTTTTGATTACTGTTTTATGAAACAATCTTCAGTTTTTCAAAATACAATAAAAGAGAAAAACTTGTTTGATAGGAACAGTTTTGAAAAACTGATCATAGAAACTGTTCTTGTTTATAGTTTTTAAAACTAAATTTGCAAAACACCGGAGACGTTCACTGCTTTTGTTATTATTTTCAAGTCATAGGTTTTTCAACCCAAAACATCTTGTTAAGCAGTTTTTTTCCTTTTAGTAAACTGGTTTCTGGAAATGGTTTTTAAATCAAAAAAACTGATAAGGAATAAAACAAACAACTATTTTGGGACTTCATCCACCCAATGAGAATAAAAGCATGTAGAAATCTAAATATAACTATACTAGCAGGCACCTGATAGCAAGATATTAGAGATGAAACAAATCCAAATGCTCCAGTCACACGAGGAGTGACTTTCTTGGGTGCCAATTGAAGCAGTCCAACTGCTACCACTATATCAATGCTTGCTTTGACAAGTGCTAGTGTCCTCTCATTTGACTTCTGTAGCTTGGCGCGGTATTGCTCATTCTGCACCCACAGGTAATGAGTCCACAAATAAGTAAGATAATCATGGGTTGAAATCCACCAAAGGCGGAACTTTGAAGAATTTATACACTAGCATGGACAACATACATCATATTTGTTAGTGTTTTTGAGTTCTTTCTCTAACTTCTTCATTGATGTAGAGAGTCTTCCGAGCTCCCCGAGCTGATCAAATGAGTAAAACATGTCATACAAAGGTTAAAAAAAGTGAAGAAATAAGAGGGAATTATTGATGCACGCGTTTTAGCAGGAAAGGAACAAACCTCAACCAAGGTGGTGCACGCTGAGGAACCCAGCCAACAGAAAAGAGAAATCCGGCCAAGTAGTTCGGTACGTTCTTTGTTCTGTAGTCAGCAACACAATTGTTGTATATTGCTGGATGGTATTCCCGATATAATAAAACAGAAATAAACAAAAGGTTGCCAATGAAAACATGTATTTCCTACCTCGATGATGCCGGTCCTACCAAGCCACACAAATTGATCAAGAAACAAGAAAGTGGAGAGTAATGCATTCTTGGACTGAAAAAAAAATCAATTAACACATTAGGAAAATGAATTAAAGATGAAAAGGTGATAGGTGTTCTTAGAACTCTCATACCTTTCCCAACAGAATCAAGGGGAGGGGAGTACCCTGTGGTGTTGGACTTATCAGACCATGCAGGTCATTGACAAACTGCGCATTAGAAATACAATGAGTGGTGGTTATTACATGAACTAATCAATTGTACCATGCTTTTCTATGCCCAAATGTTTATTTGATTTTATAACTGACTAATACTAAACAAAAGAAATGAAGGGGATACAGTATAACAAATATGCCCTCCAATTTGGGATGGGGATAACTGACTAATGCAAGACATTCTCCAATTTATCCTTTTCCAATTATGTCCTCCCTCAGAAACCAAATAACAAATTATTATGTATATAACAGATCTCTTGTCTTTTTTGAACAAATCAATCGAAGGGGATACAGTATACACAAAGAAATTGATACAAATGAGAAATCCCATTATACATTGTGAGTACCAAAATAAAAAAGAAGTTAACGGATGAACTAGCATGTTTCAGAAATAAAAAGTAAACTTACCTTAAATAGACGGAAAACTTTTCGTGCCAAGCTGGTTGATTTGTCAACATTCTGGGCAGTACCAGGTTCACCATTGCTCAAAAATTTGGAACCATACTGTATTGCTCTGCAAATCTTGTCCCTTGCTTCAGCCTTGTTCAAATATAAGACAAGAAGACCAAGTTCTGCCCTAGTTGTATCCAACGCACTCATTTTCGGTGCTAATTAGTAATCACTGCAATGTCACAAAATCACAGCACAGTTCATTTCAACAAAATCCAGTGAACACATGAAAGCAAAATGTGATATTGTCATATTAAATTGGGAGGGAAAAAAGTTGTAGATGTATAAATCTTAATTTATATAGCAACATGTGTAAAGAGTTTTTCCCCCAAAAACAGATAAAGGAGTACCAATTAAATTGTTAAACTAATCAACTAGAAAGGAATGCAATTTCATTCTTATTAAAAAGGACCAAGTACAAAGATAGTCTTAGAATTTGGGCTAAGTCTAACTCTACACCAAAAGCTAGCTTAGGGGCGAGGATTGCACTATTCTTTAAAAGAACTTCTTTAGTCATAACTCTACACCACGCCCAGCGCTAGATATCTAGAGCGTGGAGATTGCAAACTTGATATTTTGTGGTTATAACCAAATGCCCATCATAGGACATATTTCTACGGTGCATATTAACTTTCATCAACTTATCCCGGAATAACCACCGTCTAGATTGATTTCATTAATATTTCTTAAAACAATTGCGACTTAGGTTGATCCTTGAACTTCAAACTTCAACGGGTGGCCCATCATGGATGGACCAATAACAATCTAGAATTGACTCTGATACCATCTTAGAGAACGGGCTAGGCCTAACTCTACCACAAAAGATATCTTAGGGGTAAGGGTTGTTCTATCATTTATAAAGACTTGCTTAGCAATATCTCCACTCTCCAGTCAATGTGGGACCTTAACACATAGTATCAAAATGTGTTCAATATATGACAATCTTTCTAGAAACAACAAGTCAGCACTTCCATAAAAACTCCATCAAGATCAAGAAAGTATGATAAGCACAACATTGGCAAAATAATCTAGTGGACCTTTCCACCTATCCAAGAGTCATTCACTTGTTTGAGCCATAAAATCCAATCGTAAAATTCCATTGATATCTCACGAAAAAGTGAAAACACAAAGGAAAAGGATTGAACTTCTTTACATTTCAATGTACTAGCAAACTGGTGTTCCTTTTTTTACTCTCATTTATCCTCAGCCTTCATTCTATGAACAAAACATACATGCTTCAACTACAACTAAAGCCAAACTGTAAACTTCCAATTTTAACTAATTGGGCATGCAAGCAACAAGCCTCAACTACAAGTCTACAATAGCTTCAATGCTCAGAAAGAAGGTAAAAAATTGGGCAGACAATAGAAATAATGTAGAAGGTTCTACCCTTTTTTGTTGTATAGGATATACTTTTTGTCAACCTGCTGCACACACATATCCCCTCAAATTTGCAACATTTTATTCATCATATCAAGGATGAGTTAATTTGGTCGGAGAACAATAAAATACTCATCCCATATGCTATATTTTAGGGTTGAGTTAGGCCTAACTCAAAAACTAAGAAAAGGTTTAGAAGGTATTCTTGAAACTCTACAATACATAATATTCAACTCAGCTTCCATATCCAAATAAGAATTAGAGAAATTTTTAAGGGGGAATGGAAAAGCTTCAATTTCTATCTATAATAAAAAAACCATGATGTTCTCCATCTCATGAGAAAAATACGGTCATCATCAAGTCCTGCTTTACAGCCAAGATATAGACAGCTGCATGATTCACTAGTTCTAGCATTAGCTAGCTTCAGTAGAACAGGCTAGTTAGTAAGGCACTCTAAAGGCCAAAAACATAAAAGGGAAGACAGGGTTATTTACAAGTGTAAAAGTGTACAGAAGATATCGACCAATGTTCACCTAAAAGAACAAACTTCATGTCTCCAGGAAAAAAAATTGAAACCAATGAATGAGCAAATCCAAGAGCATCAACATCCAAGTTGCTCTCATAACAAAAATAAACCAACAATTCAAACAGCTTTCAACAAATCAAACCCACAGTATTATATTTTGAGTAAGACAGGGATCATAAAAACATCTAATCCATGAATCAGGATTAAATTTCAAATTGTCAAAACAATAAGCTTGATTCAATCAAAGAGAGGAAGAGAATATAACATGGATGTATCAGGACTACTACCTATTAGTCCAGTTACACCAATCTCCTTCCTATATTACAACAAACAACCACATCACATCAAAATCATGTATTATCATTTCACCAACAACCATCAAAGCAAATCATAAAATTCAAACAAACAACCTGAATTCAGAATCAAATCAAGCTGACCCAAAATCAAAATTTGCAAACCCCACCTGGAAAGATCGCAACTTTTGAATCTCAAGGTACAAAGTCAAATGATGAAACAAATGGGCACGTGAATTTCCTGGTCTATTAGCCAATATATAAAAAAAGAAAAAGCATGCAGAACGAGCAATAAAGAAAGACAAAGAGGTAGATAGAAAGAGAAAGAGAGAGTACCGAACGAAGTGACGAAGGAGAATGAGAATGAATGACAGAAGAAAGGAAGAAGGAAATGGTTTGGTTGGGCCTGAGAAAGATAGATAGAGTTATGATAAGGGCTTGTTTGGTTCTCAGATTCCCGAAACAAACAAACAAACAAAAAATGGATTATTATGGTGCTCTCTCTGGTTTGGTTTTGTCACCCTCGTATGGAACAGTCTCCAACCGTTCGATGAGTCCGATGTCAACGGGTCACACGTTCAAACTCGCAACTCCAAATCTGCTTCGTTTGATTACAAGAAGAAATCAGTGTTTTCTAAACTCCCTCACAGATTTGGGTTTGCAAGTGGCAACACGCATTTCAAGGCCCATTTTTTTATGACGTAGATCTTATCTTAATTAGCTCATTAAAAGGATCATGTTTTCATCACAAATCATCATACTTATTCCCTCCATAATTATGAGGTCATTCTAGGGTAATTACATTTATTAAAAAATATATATAATGAGTTTAGCAATTTGGAAAAGGCTCTTGAGGTCGATTCTCGCACAATACATTCTGAAACTGGAATAATCGGCATCCAAGATGTGATCGGGTACTGGGTGGTATATATTAAAATGTATTGTGTTACAAATGTTTATGTAATTTTTCGTATTTACCCATTGTTAATGTGTTGAGTACAGTGGAAATCATTAGTTATGAGTGTAAATCATCAGTAGCAACACTCCAAAGAGCTAAAAATGAAGGTTTGGTGTTTTTATAAAGGCTCGCTTGGTATATCGTATTATGCATGATAGTATAAGCTTACATAATACATTATTTTCTTAACATTATAATTCAAATATTATGGTTAGTGTGTTATTATCATTAATTTCAAATTAAACCTTGTCTAGTTTTGAAGTTTGGTGGAAGAATTTTAATTTTGACATCATTTTAGTCTGATTAAAATTTAAAATATTATTGTTATAATTATCCTACTATTTTAAAATTTAACTAAAATACTTTATATTTTAATATAAATTATTATAAATTAAAATTTACTTTATTATTTATTTCAAAAAAAAAATTTACTTTATTATTACAATTCTGATATAAATTTTAAATTAAAATTAAAGTAAATTTTACTATAAATTCAAACCCCTAGAGTTCTAAAGTCATAGTGTAGCAGAGTCTTAGTGTAGCGGCAGCCATGAGAAAGAAAAGGGTTCCAAATAGATTCAATGGAGCCCTAAGGATCAAAACTGTTGATCCAGAAATTCAACACCTTGAAACTTTTCTCTCCGATCTTCCATCACACATCACTATCCAAATTCTTCTAAGACTTCCCCTTAAGTATATTCTCAAATGCAAATGTGTTTGTAGAAGTTTAAAATCATTAATCTCAAACCCAGAATTCACCAATATGCACTTCAAGGAAGCAAAACCTGGTGTCATGATTCGGTCCAATGATTCAAGAACCCTACACCTACTTGATCAACTAGAGAAGTTTGAAGATGATGTTGATAAAGAAAAGGTACAATTTTGTGGTTGTTTTCGGATCTTTTTCAACCATAGATGTAGAAACCCCTGAAAGCTTGACCCTAAATTCAAGCTCCCTTTTCGTGAGAGCAATTATGGTGTGGTGAATTCATGTAATGACTTTATTTGCTTGTGTGATGATCCATGGAATAGTAATCCTTTGGCTGTGAGCAACCCAGTTACATGTGAGTTCATAAGACTTCCATATTCACACAAAATTGATGATGAAAGTCATGAAACCCTAATATATCTTAGTTTTGGTTTCCAACCTAAAACTAATGAATATAAGGTGGTGAGAATTTTGAAGGAATCACCGAGACGTAGTACCTTTTTGTGGTATTCTGAGGATTTGGTTGTTCAAGTTCATACTGTAGGAACATCAACATGGAAGAATGTTGTTGTTGATCCCAGGCTTTTCATTAGGTACCTTACATTTCCCACTTGTGTGAAGGGGGTACTTCATTGGATAGTTTCTCATGATTGGAGAGGTTCAATATTGTGTTTCAACTTTGAAAGTGACAACTTTGAATACCTCCCACCTCCTCCTGATGTATTTAAAAATGATGGAATCACATATATCGATAGGATAAGCATGGCAGTTAAAGGGATTTCTCTACATTTGTGATTCATCTTCTAACGATACAACTGTTGTAGTGTGAATTATATAGGAATATTGTATTGAGGTATCTTGGACAAAGATTTTCAGCATTGACACTAGGTGCTAACATTGTTGGCATTTAGGTTGTTTATATTGGCCTGTGAAACATTTTCAGAAGGTTGATGCCATATTGATGTTTCATTCAGACAATTATTTTATCTACTATGAACCCAAAATGTCTTTATCCAAGAGTCTTATGGTTCGTGGGACTAGATTTGCATTTGAAGTTTTTTTCTCACATTCCCAGCCTCATCTCACTGAAGGATGTTGTGAAATTGGACATGGTTCTCAATGTCTACTCACGGTAAGTACATAGGTTTTAATATTTTATAAGAGAACCCTGCTTTTACTTACGAATTGTTACTTAAGGTCAGGATATTTTGTGAATCAAGTGCTTATACAAAAGAACTGTATGTATAATTTTATCTGCTTACTTTTCTACTTTCATTTAAATCATTTTTTTAAAAGCAAAAAGTGTTAGTATTAATGAGGAAAAAATCAGAGATATGCAACCTGCCTCGAGAGGGTGAAAAATACCACACACAAAAAAACCCAATCCACCCCTAAAAACAAAACACAACCAACCCTGCCAAACCCCTAAGAAGAAACACAAACGCCCAAGCCTAAACATAGCCGCCCAAAAGAACATGAAAAAACCCAAAGCCCTCAAATGTCCCCAAGAACAAAATCAAAAACCTCAAAAATACCATAAACACCCTAAGAGAATCTACGCGCATTGATCTGGGCAGCAATTTGGTATGTGGCAACATCGTCTGAGCAATCAAAAACCATACCCAACCGCTTCCCCAATAAAACAACACTCCGAGCTCTAGTCATGATGCCATAAGGTTTAAAAAGCTCCACTGGATAAACCATCAACTCTCTCCTTAACGACCCTGCATCTCGAACACCTTCCATTATACCATCACAAGGTAACACTTGCACAATTTCCTTAGCAACACCAACCTTGGGTTTTTTTTGTCGCCCTCGAGGCCGTCGAGGAACATTAAAGAGAGCCCGCTTTACCTCTTTCTTTTTTTTGGGTTGACCACGAGGCCTCTGAAGAGAAGGCTCTAAAATAGAAGAAACTAAATCAACCTCAACTTTTGTATCTTCCATAAACTCGTCAACCTCCACCACTACAGCAACCTCAACCCCATGCTTCTCTTGATCCCAGCAACACATGTCTGATGAAAGCATTAAGTCTCCTAGATCCCCAACCAATGAAGACCCGCTAGCAGCAGCAGTATCCTCTACAGCTTGCGAACACATCTCCACCTCAGACCCATTAGAAAGCGGAACAACAGAGGGTCTAACAAAAGAAGAAGAAACAGGGGCAAACCTTGACACAACATAAGACCCATTTAGAACTTGCAGAGTCACTCCAATCTCCCCAAAACACGTTCTAATTGAAAACCTCTCACCAGAAGATAAGCACAATTTGAAATTGCCATTAAGAAGCACCTTAAGAGCCATCTCACCCCCTAAAAGAAGCCGAAAATAAAGGGTATTCAAAGATGAATTATCAACAGCCGTTAACAAATTAATTCCTAACCGCCTTTGCCTCTTAAAAGCTGAAAGTTCCACAAATGCTACTCCACCGACAACAACGTCTTCTCCCTCTTGAACCAGATCTTCTTTATGCCTTGGAACAACTTTTGGGAAGAGAACTTCGTTTACATCTTAACTCTTGTATTTTATGAAAAAAAAATCCATGTGGATACATACTTGCATTTCTAATTACATCTTTTAAACTTTATTTATACCTACTGTATTGATGGAGGAGATTATGGACAATTGCTTGAATTTTTAATTCTTGTATCTTCTTTTTCTGTGAAGTAGTAGACATTATGTCAAAGAGAAAAAGGTATATACGGTTGATCATCTAGATCCTCTGCTAAGTGCAGTTGTAGCCATATTATTGTTCACTAATATTGGTATAATTTTATATAGGCGGGCAGAGTACTATTATTTTCAAGACGAAAATGGAGTACTTTTCTTGGCTAAGGAGATTATTGATTATGGTATTTTACCTCACTTGACGGGATGGTGAAGAATAAAGTGAAGAATACAACTACAAAGAAGTAATCATCCATCATGCAAAAGAAGCAAGTTACAACTAGATTTTTGTTTCTGTCTATGTAAGATTCTCATAATCCATTCCTTATTGAATTCTTGTCACATGGCATTATACTCCCAAGTTTAGGGCAGCAAAACTGACATTTACCTACATCCACTCAGTCCTTGATGTTGTACTTCTCCTTAAGATAACATAGCAGGAAATTTACTCCTATTGAGAGATGAGAGAGAGAGGGAGTAGAGAAAGAGGCTCTGATTGGGTGCCTTCACGGTGGGGGATCTGATCACGGCGGTGGCCGGCACATGGGCATTTCCAGCGGTCGGATCGGCGGTGGCAGCGAACGGGTTCTGCTTCCAATGGTGGACTGGGCGAGACCCCAGCGGCCCTGCCCAGGGATGCTCGCCCCAAGGCGAAGCACAAGCCAGGGGTTTGGGCCTCCTCCAAGAGGCCCAACCGGCCCACTAAGGACAGTTAGACACGCCAGGTATAAATAGGGGGTGGTTACCAATTGTAAGGGACTCTTAGCTCATTTCATGCATAACAAACTCAAGATTCAGTTACACTCTCTCTCTCTAAGCGGTTACACACTAACTCTCTCTAGATTCTCTCATTGCAATCCTCTCACTCTAGGTACTATACCTCATTTCTATGTTCTTGGCCGGAACATTTGGCGCCGTCTGTGGTGATTGGAGGTTAGTAAAGATTCGAAGGACTTAAGTCGAAAAGTGGCAATTCCCTTTGTGTCGAGGGGAACTCCCTCAGGAGGGGGAAGGTTGACCGGAGGGGTGCACCGTAGAGGAGTGGCTACGGTGACGCCACGGGAGGAGCTTTTGCCTTGGCGTCTTGATGCCATGAGGAAGGGAAAGTACGAGATCTTGAGAGAAATAAAAGTGACTTTGAGGTTCTAGAAACTCACCGGAAAGTGGAGCAGCGGGGAGACAACTGGAAGGAAGACACGCGTCGTGGGCGCCAGAATGGTGGGTTGTTGCAGGGTTTTTGTGTGCAAAAAAGGTCGCTAAGAGTTGGGGTTGTGAAAGTAGTAAAGGGTGAGGGAACAACGTCTTTATAAGAAGGGGATGACTGTTGAAAGGGGGTGCGTGTAAGGTTTCTTTGGGTGGTTGTTGATGAACGTGGGAAGGTGGTGGAGAGTCGTGCACCATGATGACAGGGGAAATGATTACTGTTGTGAAAATTGCGGGTTTTGGGGAAATAGGAGCGGCACATTAAATGGAAAGTCACAACGGCTGATTGGTTTAAATTCAAATTGGCAGGCTTTATTGTGATTTGAGGGGACGTTTCGAGGGCAGCGGTTGAGATTTTGCAGATTTGCTGACCTTTGCATTTCCTCAGCATATTACACGCGGCCTACACACGTCAAGCCACCATGATTCACGACGGTCGCGGCTGCAGCTGGGCGAACAAGTCAAGTGCCGTCGCCGCAAGCCCCTTGTGGACTTGTGGACTCGGAGGAATCTGTCGAGCAAGTCAAAATATAGCTTTAGCGTTGTTTACTACGCCATGTTGGAAACCTATCTTGATCACTAGTTTTGGCATTAGTTAGTTTTTCTTATGCTTGTCGCCTTTGTTTTAAAGACACTCTTAGCTCTCATACTTCGAGCTCGGTGTCTTGTGGACTTGTGGACTGGGCGAGACCCCAGAGGCCCTCGCCCAGGGATGCTCGCCCCAAGGCGACGCACAAGCCAGGGGTTTGGGCCTCCTCCGAGAGGCCCAACCGGCCCACTAAGGATAGTTAGACACGCCAGGCCCAACCCCTAACCTATAAATAGGGGCCGTTACCAATTGTAAGGGACTCTTAGCTCATTTCATGAATAACAAACTCAAGATTCAGTTACACACTCTCTCTAAGCGGTTACACGCTCTCTCTCTCTAGATTCTCTCATTGCAATCCTCTCACTCTAGGTACTATACCTTCTTTCTATGTTCTTGGTCGGAACAAATGGCTACTATCCAAACGTACGAGAGAGGAACTCAAGTTCAAGGAATATCCAACGGCCATCATGGCCACCACGACGGCGTAAGGAGCCTAAAAGAACACAACGTGAGTGGCAGACACGGCATGGCTATGATCGACATGATCAACACAAACAGGGGGCATCCCGACGGTTCCGGAAAATGAAAGCTTTCAACGTCAGACGACATCTCATGATCATGAGAACGTGAAGACACATGGGTTGTCTTTCTCAGTTTATGTTGATGGTTTGAGTGACAGGATTACCTTGTTAAAATTGAAAACAATTTTTGGTAAGTCAGGGAGAATGAGAGATGTCTTTATCCAATTCAAGAGAAAATTGCAGCGACATTTCCGGTATGGATTTGTTCGGTTTCAGAATGATGAAAAGGCATGGAAGGCAATTCGTATTCTCAATGGTCTTCAGGTGGATTGCAATTATCTTGTGGTAAAAAGGGCAAAACCTAAACAAGCCACCACAAACTTAGTTTCCAGGAAAATATGGCGACCTAAGATACAACCGAACCAAGCACTTCCGGCCACAAAAGAGGTGCCACCAAAGGAAGAGTCTATTGCTCGTGAGGATGCACGACAACCAGGTGTTGGACAATTGAGATTTAAGACCTCTGATATGGATACTCTTTGGTACCAAAGCTGTGCTCGATCTCGTACTCTTGAGGCTAAACCATTTTATGTCATCTAGGACGAACTTGCTCGAATTCGTATGTACAATTTTCACTTCATACCACTTGGTGCAGATGAGGTTTTGTTAGAGTTTGAGAGTAAGGAGGAGATGGAGGATACTCTAGCAGAGTGTAGTTTTTTCCTGGAACAGAAGTTAACAGATTTTCATCCGTGTACTCCGCTTACCTTTGGGGTTGCACAATTGGTGTGGATTCGTCTATGGCAAGTTCCGCTAGGCTTATGGTCGGATTATTTCTTTACATCTGTTGGGAAAAGACTTGGCAGATTTGTGAATTTGGATGTCGCAACCAAACAACGCCATAGGGCTGATTTTGCTCGTATTCTTGTCTGCATGCATCATCCGCTTCTTCATTGTTTTTCAATGTCAGTAGATATGGAGGGCACGACATGTGTGATTCTGGTAGAGAAAGATGACTATGCTTATGATTATGGAAAGATGGAAACCATGCCATCAACGTTGGTGAAGCTATAAAACTCGGAGGATGCTACAGATTTCGGTGATGATTCGGAGCATAAGGACGACATACTCATTGAGGAGTTACATGTTCCAGATCATTGTTTGGATAAAGAGTTTGACTATGTTGTTGATGTTGAATTAGGAGAAGAAGATGAAGTTTTCATGAATGATAAATTAGAAGGGCTTCAAAGCATGGTGGATGTGGAGGAACAACAATCAGCAACGGATCCAACAGACCCGCCAGAGCCAGGTTTCATGTTGGATGGTCGCGACACCCATCTATGCCAGGGTTCGCTCGCTTCGCCGGCGGTGGCGGTGGCGGCAGCCCATGACCGACCGGTCTTGCACCAGAAGGGGGATAATTTTTTTTTTCAAATTCTGACGCATTGATTGGAGCTTTCAACGCAGGAGGAAGTCTTGGAGCAGTTACAGGTTTTGAAATAAACTGGCTATACGGCGGAGGAAATTGAGGAATGGAAGAGAAATACAAAAGCAGAAGCAAATAAGCTATTCAAAAATCAAATCTTCCCTTATGATTTTAAATATCCTAATTTTATTTCAAATCTGTTACAGGTTATTCATTCAATTCACAGGATATGACTCAAAAATATAGTTGGCCTCTTTACTCAACTTACTGGGACCCACTTCAAGTTCAACAATTGCAAAGGCCTTGTTTGCCCCAAGGATTTCACAATAAAATTGATTTATTGAGGTTTGCAACTTATTTGATAGCATCTCTTGCTTTTGCGTTCAACTTACATGACAATGGCAACCAAGAACAATATGTTCGGACCTCTCCTCACCAAATAGCCAGGCAAACTTCCACTGGCAACACTTTTCTCCCTCAAACGTGCGCCTCCCAGGAACCACATTCGCCCTCCAAAGAGTTAGAAATATTGCCGGCTGATCTAACAACACCAACGCCTCACAATTCCCCAAACACAAATTCTTCCAAGAAAAGCTCGCAGAGGGGACGACCAAAGGGCAGCAAAAACAAACCTATAAATTTGCCATATGATTATCTAGAACCAGTGACAGGTGAAGATGGGGTGACAACACGCGCGCAACGAGTTTTGTTGATTGGAAATGAGTTAGGCTTAAAACCACTGGTTCTGAAGCACTCATGTTGAGAGGCTTGGAAGCTCAAATCCGTGAAAATCACCCTCATCTTAATTGAGATGTCGGGGCCTTGGCTCACATGGAATTTACGTGGGCTAGGAGGAACAACGAAGAGGGAAGTTGTGAAAAAGGCAATTTAGCAGCTGAAACCAGAAATACTTTTTCTTCAAGAAAATAAATTAAATGAGCAGCGACAGAGAACAATAGAAAAGTGGGCGCAAGGTTTGCATTTGCGTCATGTGGGGGTTTATTCGTTTGGATCAGCAGGAAGGCCTTTGTGTATGTGGAAGGAAAACAACATCCAAGTTCTGACAGTGGTGACTGACACTAATTTTATTTTGTTGACGTTGAAGATACCGAACTATGAACATTCAATAATGGTGGGGAATGTCTATGGTCCACATACTTTGGCGGAGCGTAGAGTATTTTTTGAGGCACGAAAGACCCACGTCTTGGGCCATCTTGGCATAGTTTTCTTGGGTGGTGACTTTGTGGTGTTTTGAGAAATGGGGCGGGGGCAGTGCTTGGCAAATTTTCTAGAAAAGTGGAAGTTCAGCGAGCTGATGAGGCGGAGGTGTTGGCTACCCTTTATGCTCTCTAGTTTTGTCAACAATTTTTGGTGTCTTCAGTGGAGTTTGAAAGCGATTCTACTCTAGCTGTTGGATAGGTAAGAAGAGAAAAAATTAGACCTTGGAAGCTTACAAATGAGTTGAACATGATTGATTTTTTTATGCCGCTGGTGTCGTGTATTGGTGTAAATCATATTTTGAGGGAAGGGAATGCGGAGGCGGACGAGTTAGCAAAGCAAGGTTGCTTTTGAAAGGAGCCGGTTTGGGTCTATTCAGGGCTCTAATTGTGTTGATGTAAGGTGTTTTCCCTCATAATTATATTTTTGTTTGCAGGTAAAAGATTGGAATGGAAATGTTCGATGTTTCTTGGAATACTTAATCCATGGAGATGGCTTGCTTGCCAGTTGTTTTTGGGAGTGTCAATTTACTGTTTTTGCTGTTGCTGTTGTTGCTGTCATTGTTGTTGCTACCGTTTGCTGCTGGTTGCCGTTGTTGTTTTCTGCTGTTGCTGTATGAATTTGGTTGTTGTTTTGTTGTTGATGTTGGTGCTTGTTGTTGTAGCTGCTGGTGCTGTACGAATTTGCGTGCTGCTATTTACTGTTGTTTTGGCTGTTTCGCTGTTGTTGTTTTGACAGTAAATGACATGTTTTTTTTCCGAATTTCGCTACATGGCCCGAGCTTGTATAAATTTTGACATTTTGGTTTTGATTAGTGGCAGAATGGCATTCCCAAGATTGTAGCACTCTTTTTCCTTGCTTGGTTTTTATCCCCCTGGGTTTTTCCAAGTAAGGTTTTAATGAGGCTCTTTCTTGGGATTTTGTCTTTGTCATTCTGCGGGTTGGTGGTGGTTTTTTAGCATAGCTCCAGGGTGCATCTGATGTTTCTGTATGATCTTTTGTACTTTGGTCCTCGCCTTGAGTTGTTCTGAACTCAGGTTTCTAATTATAATATTCATTTCACATAAAAAAAAAACTACAAAGAAGTAATTGTCATTCTGGAAAAATGTGCTATCACAATTTTGGGTTCAACTATTTGTTATTTTGGGAAAATATATCTTGTCTTAGCTTAAAAAGTATATGTTTTGTGTAAACTTTAATCTAGAGGTTATGAAAACTTATCTATGGTTTCATGCCACTACTATACATGTTCAAGTTTTGTCTTCTATTATGGAGGACTTCTCGGCTACATCTGGGCTTACAGGAAATCTTAAAAAATATCGAATTGTGTGTTCTCCTAGAGTTAGTAGGATTTGAGGAAATAATTTTAGAAACCATTCCTCCATATCATGTTCGAGTGATCTGGGTAAGACCCTTAGGTTTCCAATCCTTCACAAAAGTCCTAAGAAGGTAGATGAACACTTCATTATTTAAAGCATCAATAGGAGAATCAACTCTTGGAAGAAGAAGGTTCTAAACAGAATTGGTAGGATTTGATTGGAAAAGTTTTTTTGTTTCCTCCCTCCATATATATGTGGCTACCCCGGTCTATCTACAACTTTGTCGATAGCCTTCTCTGAAACTTCATTTGGTCAAAGACTAGAGAAACCACAAGGTTCAATTTGGTGACTAGAAGTGTATGACTATGCCAAAATATCATGGGAATCAAGGGTGAAATATTCTAGGCATATGAATATTGTTCTCGTAAGTAATTTGGCCTATAAACTCTTTCCTCAAATTGATTTCCTTTGAAGCTATATCCTTTATATTAAGTACCTTAAAGGCAAGTACTTATTTTCATATTTGCATAGGGCCCTTGTTCCTTTGTCTAAAAATGTGTCATCCTCTCTTTCTAGACTTTGAAAGTTAGCTTTGTCTTCTCGATTCAGGATGGGTCTTGGAGTATATGGTATAAGGATTGGATAATGTTGGGTAGATTATGTGAGCTTGTGGCTTTTGTGCATATTGGCTATATCGTTCTCTGTATTGTTGATCTTTGAGCAACTAATCATGGAACTTTAATATTGCATACAACTAATTCCCCTAAGATCAAGAAACACACTTTCTCCCATCTTGATCATCGCTTCTCTAAGTACGAGTGACACTTGGACTTTGGGTAAATTCCCTAAACAAGGTTTGGTGACACTTATGTTGATCAACCAACATAATGAGCCTAATTCTCCCCTCCCCTTGAACTTTATTTACAAGATTGGTGTTCTTGAAAAGGTCAAGTTTTTTACCTGGTTGGCAGTGCTTGACAGGTTGCCTACCAACGAGTATAGGTTTTAGTGCAATATTTCCTCCACATCAAGTTGTCGAAGATGATCTTTCCCACTTGAGAATATTCTTCATTGTTTGAGTGACTATCCGCATATTTCTACTCATCATGAAGCATGCCTTGTAGCTTTCCTCACATATTCTTAGGATTTGGAGATGTTTTAACAATGTCGTCTTTGATCGTGTTGCATGGACGCTCCACTATGTTCATTAATTTATTGTTGGAGGTTTTCAGAATCTCAAATTAATGACTAATAGTGATCATATGATCCACCATATATATATATATATGAAAATCTAGTTGCTAGATTTCCTCTTATTTCCCTTGGACCAAGCTCAACATTGACGACAATTGTATTCTTAATTTCGGTGGCATTATTGGTGGTGAGATGACTAAGGACTCATAGGGAAGTCTAAAATTTGACTTTGTTGTGAAATGAGAAATGTGAGATGATTTCTTAGAAGAAGTTCATGTCACCAAGCACGAATTGACTCTTTTTCAGAAGATGGATTTTAGGAAGGCTCAGTATGAATTTTATAGCTTTCAGGTCAATCAACTTTTGAGGTAGGTTGGTTGGGTTTAGTTCCAATTCTATGTTGATATTGCTAATGTTCTTCAACTCCTACGCCTCAATTGGGAGGTTTCTTTTCTCCATGCTCCTAGAGGGTGTAATGCACAAGTTGGAAAATTAGGAAAGATGTCCAACAAGCAAAGCAATCCTTTTCTATTGTGGTGAACTCCCCCATGTTTTATACTAAATGACAGGGGTGTTAGTTTTTTTTTTCCGCTTGCAAAAAATATATGTCAGCATTAGTACTCTAATATTACTTTTAATTAATTCATGGCATATTTAATTTATACACCAATTTTAAAAGTATTTTATCTTTTCATTTTGTGTTTCCTCATTTCTAAATGAAAATGACTCCTCATTCTTGAACATTGTATATTAGAATCAATGAAATTTTCATATTAATGACTAACCACATATTCAAATTTGAAGGTTCATGTGTTAATATGCTGAAAGAATTTTAATTTTCTTCCTTTCCTCTTGTAACCAAAAAAGAATTTTAATTTTCTTAACATTATAATTCAAATATTATGGTAAGTGTGTTATTATCTTTAATTTCAAATTAAACTTTGTCTAGTTTTGTAAGTCTGTTGGAAGAATTTAATTTTTTACATCATTGTTATAAATATCCTACTATTTTAAAATTTAACTAAAATACTTTATATTTTAATACAATTTATTCTAAATTAAAATTTACTTAATTATTATTACAATTCTGATATAACTTTTAAATTAAAATAAAATTTAAATATAAATACAAACTCGTAGGGTTTTAGAGTCTTAGTGTAGCGGCAGCCATGAGAAAGAAAGGGGTTCCAAATAGATTCACTGGAGCCTCAGGGATCAAAGCTGTTGATCCAGAAATTCAACACCTTGAAACTTCTCTCACCGATCTTCCATCACACATCACAATCCAAATTCTTCTTAGACTTCCCCTTAAGTCTATTCTCAAATGCAAATGTGTTTGTAGAAGTTTGAAATCGTTGATCTCAAACCCAGAATTCACCCATATGCACTTCAAGGAAGCAAAACCTGGTGTCATGATTCGGTCCAATGATTCAAGAACCCTACACTTACTTGATCAATTGGATATGTTTGAAGATGGTGTTGATAAAGAAAAGGTACATATTTGTGGTTGTTTTCGTATCTTTATCAACCATATATGTAGAAATCCCTGGAAGCTTGACCCTAAATTCAAGCTCCCTTTTCGTGAGAGCAATTATAGTGTGGTGAATTCATGTAACGGCTTTATTTGCTTGTGTGATCCATTGAATAACAATCCTTTAGCTGTGAGCAACCCAGTTACAGGCGAGTTCATAAGACTTCCAGATTCTCACCGTATTCATGATGAAAGTCATGGAACCCTAATATATGTTGGTTTTGGTTTCCAACCTAAAACTAATGAATATAAGGTGGTGAGAATTTTGAAGGAATCACCGAGACGTAGTACCTTTTTGTGGTATTCTAAGGATCTGGTTGTTCAAGTTCATACTGTGGGAACATCAACATGGAAGAATGTTGTTGTTGATCCCAGGCTTTTCATTAGGTACCTTACATTTCCCACTTGTGTGAATGGGGTACTTCATTGGATAGTTTCTCATGATTGGAGAGGTTCAATATTGTGTTTCAACTTTGAAAGTGAGAGCTTTGAATACCTCCCAAGTCCTCCTAGTGTATTTAAGAATAATGGAATCACAGATATCAAAAGGATAAGCATGGCAGAGTTAAAGGGATTTCTCTACATCTGTGATTCATCTTCTAAAGATATTCCTGTTGTAGTGTGGATTATGAAGGAATATGGTATTGGGGAATCTTGGACAAAGATTTTCAGCGTTGACACTAGGGGCGAACATTGTTGGCCTTTAGGTGGTTTGTATTGGCCTGTGAAACATTTTGAGAAGGTTGATGCCATATTGATGTTTCATTCTGACAATTACTTTATCTACTATGAACCCAAAAGGTCTTTTTTCAAGAGTCTTATGGTTCATGGGACTCTTATGGTTCGTCGGACTGGATCGGCATATGAAGTTTTTCCTTACATTCCCAGCCTCATCTCACTGAAGGATGTTGTGAAAGAGGACAATGTAGAGATTCTCAATGTCTACTCACGGTAAGAACATAAGTTTTAATATTTTATTGTCTAGTTGAATCTAATAGTGCTTTAAAATCACAAGAACTTTGATATTGTTAATCACAGGACATCAAGTGAACATGTGTGAGTTTCTATGTTCCCAACATTTATTTGAGCTGGTTCTTTGGTTTTTTGTCCGGAAGAGACCATTACTTCTACTTACAAATATTGTTACTTAAGGTCAATATATTCTGTGAATCAAGTTCTTATGCAAATGAACTATATGTATAATTTCATCTGCTTACTTTTCTACTTTCATTTACATCTTCGCTCTCGTATTTTATGAAAAAAAATCCATGTGGATACATACTTGCATTCCTAATTACAACTTTTAAACTTTCTTTATAACTATTGTATTGATGGAGGAGATTATGGACAATTGCTTGAATATTTAATTCTTGTATCTTCTTTTGCTGTGAAGTAGTAGACATTATGTCAAAGAGAAAAGGTAGATACGGTTGATCATTTAGATCCTCTGCTACGTGCAGTTGTAGCCATATTATTGTTCACTAATATTGGTATCATTTAATATAGGCGTGCAGAGTAGTATTGTTTTGATGACGAAAATGAAGTACTTTTCTTGGCTATGGAGATTATTGATTATGGATTTTTACCTCACTTGACGGGATGGTGAAGAATAAAGTGAAGAAAACAACTACAAAGAAGTAATTGTCATTCTGGAAAAATGTGTTATATCACAATTTTGGGTTCAGCTATTTGTTATTTTGGGAAACTATGTCTTGTCCTAGCTTAAAAAATTTATGTTTTGTGTAAACTTTAATCTAGAGGTTATGAAAACTTATCTATGGTTTCATGTGAAAAATGGTATATTTTATTTCATCATGCTCAAGAAAAAATAATTATTATTGTTAAGTATTTTTATTCTATTTTTTAATCATTGATTGTGTTGTTCTTCATAATTTTTATCAGATTCTCAATTATTTAATGAGTTTTTTTGGAACAAATAAAAAGAGATACATACTAAAAATATAAGTAAAATCAAAGAAAACTATGATGTATGAAATTAGAAATGGTGTAAACACAATGAAGTAAAAAATAGATTTGAGGTATATTGAAATATGAAGTCCTAGTATCCATTTCTCCTTCACAGTTCTTTTCAGTCTTCACGAACAAGAAATTAAATTGGGTAGTAAAATATAGATGGATTCTTATACTCGGCAAGAAACAACACAATCACATCATAATTAGTGTGGTTAACGTTTTCTATGGTCTATTATGAAACTATTGGTTGGTTATGGTTAAATGCTAATAGTGGTATTAATTAGTATTGGCGGATTTAGTAAAATAGTCAATTTTATAAGTGTTGATCGCTAAAATTTAATTTCTTTCTCAAGCCCCATATCATTTAAGTAAGATAATGCTAGAGATTTTTCCAATGCTCTGCCACTGTCATGTCTTGGAAGCTATTAATCTTGCTTTTAGTATGGTGGTTGGGTGTCTTTGCTAAGGGATGATGTGGCGTATCTCTTGTAATATTTGTGTGAATTGTTTTGGAAGTTATATTGGGCGAAAGCTTTCAAACATGGTTTGGATTTTTTTGAAATTGGTGTTAGAAATATTTCTTTGTTTCAATGATATTTTATAATGTTGTATAGATCTTATTGTATCACGTATGGTAAATCTAAATTACTTAGTTGCGTGAAACTTCATTTGATCAAAGGAGAGAGAAATCAGAAGGTTCAATTTGGTGAGCTAGAAGTGTATGACTATGCCAAAATATCATGGGAATCAAGGGTGAAATATTCTAGGCATATGAATATTGTTCTGGTAAATAAATTGGCCTATAAACTCCTGCCTCAACTTGATTTCCTTTGGAGCTCTATTCTTTATATTAAGTACCTTAAAGGCAAGTACTTATTTTCATATGTGCGGAGGTCCCTTTTTTCCTTTGTCTGAAAATGTGTCATCCTTTCTTTCTAGGCTTTGAAAATTAGCTTTGTTTTCTCGATTCAGGATTGGTCTTGGAGTATATGGTATAAGGATTGGATAATGTTGGGTAGATTATGTGATCTTGTGGCTTTTGTGCATATTAGCTATATCGCTCTCTGTATTGTTGATCTTTGAGAAACTAATCATGGAACATTAATGTATTGCATACAACTAATTCCCATAAGATCAAGAAAAACACTTTCTCCCATCTTGATCATCACTTCTCTAAGTACGAGTGACACTTGGACTTTTGGTAAATTTCCTAGACAAGGTTTATTACCCCTCATGTGGCTTATCTTAGGCTGATCAACCAACATAATGAGCCTAATTCTCCCATCCCCTTGAACTTTATTTAGAAGATTGGTGTTCTTGAAATGGTCAAGTTTTCTACCTGGTTGGCAGTGCTTGATAGGTTGCCTACCAACGAGTATAGGTTTCAGTGCAATATTTCCTCCACATCAGGTTGTCGAAGATGCTCTTTCTCAATTGAGAATGTTCTTTATTGTTTGAGTGACTATCCGCATGCCAAACATGTTCAAAACTCTCATTCTCTTGTTTAGTAGAAATACTTAGGATTGGTTTCTACTCATAATCAAGCATGACTTGTAGCTTTCCTAACTTATTCTTAGTGGATTTGCAGATGGTTTAATAATTTTGTCTTTGGTCGTGTTGCATGGACGCTCCACTATGTTCATTAATTTATTGTAGGAGTTGTTCAGAATCTCAAATTAATGACAAGTAGTGATCATATGATCCACCATATATATAAGAAAATCTAGTTGCTAGATTTCCTCTTATTACCCTTGGACCAAGCTCAACATTGACGACAATTGTATTCTTAATTTCAGTGGCATTATTGGTGGTGAGATGACTCGGACTCGTAGGGAAGTCTGAAATTTGACTTTGTTGTGAAATGAGAAATGTGAGATGATTTCTTAAATGAAGTTCATGCCACCAAGTACAGATTGACTCTTTTTTCAGAAGATGGATTTTAGGAAGGTTCAGTATGAATTTTATAGCTTTCAGGTCAATCAACTTTTGAGGTCAGTTGGTTGGGTTTAGTTCCAATTTTATGTTGATTTTGCTAATGTTCTTCAACTCCTACGCCTTAATTGGGAGGTTTATCTTCTCCATGCTCCTGCAGGGTGTAGTGCACAAGCTGGCAAATTAGGAAAGATGTCCAACAAGCAAAGCAATCATTTTCTATTGTGCTGACCTCCCCCATGTTGTAACTAGGTTTCTACTAAATGACAAGGGTGTTAGTTTTTTTTTTTCGCTTGCAAAAAATATACGTTAACATTATTATTGTAATATTACTTTTAATTAATTCATAATATATTTAATATATACACCAATTTTAAAATTATTTTATCTTCACAATATGTGATTCCTCATTTCTAAATGAAAAGGACTCCTCATTCCTGAACATTGTATATTAGGATCAATGAATTTTTCATATTAATGATTAACCACATATTCAAATATTAAGGTTAGAGTGTTATTATGTTTAAATTCAAATTAAATCATGTCCAATTTTCGTAAGTATGTTGAAAGAATTTTAATTTTCTTAACATTATAATTCAAATATTATGGTTAGTGTGTTATTATCCTTAATTTCAAATTAAACATTGTCTAGTTTTGTAAGTCTGTTGGAAGAATTTTAATTTTGACATTTTTTTTTGTTTGATTAAAATTTAAAATAGCACTGTTATAATTATCCTACTATTTTAAAATTCAACTAAAATACTTTACATTTTAATATAATTTATTCTAAATTAAAATTTTCTTAATTTTTATTATAATTCTGATATAACTTTTAAATTAAAAAAATTATCTAACTTTAATTTTACTATAAATTCAAAATTGTAGGGTTCTAGAGTCATAGTGTAGCAGAGTCTTAGGGTAGCGGCGGCCATGAGAAAGAAAGGGGTTCCAAAGAGATTCACTGGATCCCCAGGGATCAAAGTTGCTGATCCAGAAATCCAACACCTTGAAACTTCTTTCACCGATCTTCCATCACACATCACTATCCAAATTCTTCTAAGACTTCCCCTTAAGTCTATTCTCAAATGCAAATGTGTTTGTAGAAGTTTGAAATCATTGATCTCAAACCCAGAATTCACCCATATGCACTTCAAGGAAGCGAAACCTGGTGTCATGATTCGGTCCAATGATTCAAGAACCCTACACTTACTTGATCAATTGGATATGTTTGAAGATGGTGTTGATAAAGAAAAGGTACTATTTTTTGGTTGTTTTCGTATCTTTTTCAACCATATATGTATGAATCCCTGGAAGCTTGACCCTAAATTCAAGCTCCCTTTTCGTGAGAGCAATTATGGTGTGGTGAATTCATGTAACGGCTTTATTTGCTTGTGTGATCCATGGAATAGTAATCCTTTGGCTGTGAGCAACCCAGCTACAGGTGAGTTCATAAGACTTCCAGATTCTCACAGAGTTGATGATGAAAGTCATGAAACCCTAATATATGTTGGTTTTGGTTTCCAACCTAAAACTAATGAATATAAGGTGGTGAGAATATTGAAGGAATCACCGAGACGTAGTACCTTTTTGTGGTATTCTGAGGATCTGGTTGTTCAAGTTCATACTGTAGGAACATCAACATGGAAGAATGTTGTTGTTGATCCCAGGCTTTTCATTAGGTACCTTACATTTCCCACTTGTGTGAAGGGGGTACTTCATTGGATAGTTTCTCATGATTGGAGAGGTTCAATATTGTGTTTCAACTTTGAAAGTGACAGATTTGAATACCTCCCACCTCCTCCTGATGTATTTAAAAACAATGGAATCACAGATACCGAAAGGATAAGCATGGCAGAGTTAAAGGGATTTCTCTACATATGTGATTCATCTTCTAATGATACTCCTGTTGTAGTGTGGATTATGAAGGAATATGGTATTGGAGAATCCTGGACAAAGATTTTCAGCGTTGACACTATGGGCGAACATTGTTGGCCTTTAGGTGGTTTGTATTGGCCTGTGAAACATTTTGAGAAGGTTGATGCCATATTGATGTTTCATTCTGACAATTACTTTATCTACTATGAACCCAAAAGGTCTTTTTTCAAGAGTCTTATGGTTCATGGGACTGGATCGGCATTTGAAGTTTTTTCTCACATTCCCAGCCTCATCTCACTGAAGGATGTTGTGAAAGAGGACAATGTAGAGATTCTCAATGTCTACTCAAGGTAAGAACATAGGTTTTAATATTTTATTGACTAGTTGAATCTAATAGTGCTTTAAAATCACAAGAACTTTGATATTGTTAATCATAGGACATCAAGTGAACATGTGTGAGTTTCTATGTTTCCAACATTTATTTGAGCTGGTTCTTTGGTTTATTGTCAGGAAGAGAACATTATTTCTACTGACGAATATTGTTACTTAAGGTCAAGATATTTTGTGAATCAAGTGCTTATGCAAATGAACTATATGTATAATTTTATCTGCTTACTTTTCTACTTTCATTTACATCTTAACTCCTGTATTTTATGAAAAAAAATCCATGTGGATACATACTTGCATTCCTAATTACATATTTTAAACTTTCTTTATAACTAATGTATTGATGGAGGTGATTATGGACAATTGCTTGAATTTTTAATTCTGGTATCTTCTTTTGCTGTGAAGTAGTAGACATTATATCAAAGAGAAATGGTAGATACAGTTGATCATTTAGATCCTCTGCTACGTGCAATTGTAGCCATATTATTGTTCACTAATATTGGTATCATTTAATATAGGCGTGCAGAGTAGTATTGTTTTGAAGATGAAAATGAAGTACTTTTCTTGGCTAAGGAGATTATTGATAATGGAATTTTACCTCACTTGACGGGATGGTGAAGAATAAAGTGAAGAAAACAACTACAAAGAAGTAATTGTCATTCTGGAAAAATGTGCTATATCACAATTTTGGGTTCAACTATTTGTTATTTTGGGAAACTATATCTTGTCCTAGCTTAAAAAATTTATGTTTTGTGTAAACTTTAATCTAGAGGTTATGAAAACTTATCTATGGTTTCATGTGAAATATGGTATATTTTATTTCATCATGCTCAAGAAAAAATAATTATTATTGTTAAGTATTTTTATTCTATTTTTTAATCATTGATTGTGTTGTTCTTCATAATTTTTATCAGATTCTCAATTATTTAGTGAGTTTTTTAGATCAAATAAAAAGAGACACATACAGAAAATATAAGTAAAACAAAAGAAAAATATGATGTATGAAATTAGAAATGGTGTAAACACAATGAAGTAAGAAATAGATTTGAGGTATATTGAAACATGAAGTCCAAGTATCCATTTCTTCTTCACAGTTCTTTTCAGTCTTCACAAACAAGAAATTAAATTGGGTAGTAAAATATAGATGGATTCTTATACTCGGCAAGAAACAACACAATCACATCATAATTAGTGTGGTTAATGTTTTCTATGGTATATTCTGAAACTATTGGTTGGTAATGGTTAAATGTTAATAGTGGTATTAATCAGTATTGGCGGATTTAGTAAAATAGTCAATATTATAAGTGTTGATCGCTAAAATTAATTTCTTTCCCAAGCCCCATATCATTTGAGTAAGATAATGCTGGACATTTTTCCAATGTTCTGCCACTGTCATGTCTTGGAATCTATTAATCTTGCTTTGAGTATGGTGGTTGGGTGTCTTTGCTAAGGGATAATGTGGCGTCTCTCTTGTAATATTTTTGTGAACTGTTTTGGAAGTTATGTTGGGCGAAAGCTTTCAAACATGGTTTGAATTTTTATGAAATCGGTGTTAGAAATATTTCTTTGTTTCAATGATATTTTATAATGTTGAATAGATCTTATTGTATCACTTATGGTAAATCTAAATTACTTAGTTGCGTGAATTGTTCTTCGGACTTTATTTATTTAGTTAATTGATGAAAATGTTTCATTTGGTACGAAGTAGATGACGAACTAATAAGTTAATATTAAATGAATAATTGATAATGAGTTCAGTTTAGAATATGATTAAAAGTATAAATTATAAAAATAAAATAACATAAAATCATTATCATACTTATCATTAATATAAATTGATAAAATAATAATATTTAATATTCTAGGTTCAACTTTTAATAATTATTCTAGGTTCAACTTTTAAAATATACATAATGATATTTAATATTATTAAGAATAAAATATAAGCAACTAAAATTTTTGCGTGTAGATTAAGGTAGTTCTTCCAGAGTTCTTTATCTCTTCTTCTCAAGTTTTTTAGTGGGTAGTCGGAGAAGGTCATTTGTCGGTATGCTCTCTGCCATTTTGGTTTGTCTGGTCTTTAGCTTCGTTTTATTAGCTCTTGAGCTGATTTTTGTTGTGTTTAGTTTCTTTGTTATTCTTTATAGGATGGTTTTTGCGGGATTTCCTTCTTGGGGGTTATGTTTCGTTGTTGGCTGATTGTTTTTTTATGTACTAATTACCTTTACCTGCTTTGTCTCCTTCTTAGCTTTATTCTCAAAGCTTTTGATTAATACATCATTTTGCTTTATAAAAAAATTAAGAATAAAATTATTCTAAAATTTTACTAATCGTTAATCAAATACTAATGTTAGATAAATTAAATAAAAGCTGAGACAAGGCCTTGGAGCATGGGAGGTCTCTGAGTGAGATATGAAATGGCGAAATAAGAAGCTGATTCGAAATCGAGAGGTTGAGTGATTCCTTCCTCCCCTTGGGTTACCCATCACTATGGGTTTCAACCACGCTCGTGAGTTCATGGTTGTCGAGCTAGGAAAGTTTTACCGAGCCTCACTGTGAGCACCAACGTAGTGAACCGAGACCAATTCATAGAGTCCGAGTCTCGGAAAAAATAGCTCATACACACATAAACCACCCAAAAGGAAGTGAGGTCACCTAAGGGACGACTAATATACATAAACGATGTAGAATCGCCCATATAAAGAAAATATCACTCGCAAGAGGAGGAAGTCGCGAAAAGGCTCGCTAGATATGGAATCGGCCCCGCTATATATAGGAGTCGCACGCCGGACTATGGGTTGGCTCGCTAGATTGTGGTGCGAATAGAAATGTAGAGTTTCCAATGCGCGGTCACTCATGTCTAGTCCAATATGAAAACTTTCAAAAATAAAAATTTAATTTTTTTTATAATTTAAGTTTAATTGGTAAAATATTTGTTTTTAAATAATTTTAATATTTTTTAAAAAAATCTTATGAAATGCACTACAATTTTTTGCAGTATATTTAAAATTCGAAAGACAAAAAACAGTATATACAAAAACTAATTACATTAATTTTTTCTTAATTAAAAAATTTCAAAAAAAAAATTTAACTGTATTTTTTATAATTTAGAATTTTTTTTTAATATTTTCATAAAAACTCAAATAATTTATGAGATACTTACAACTTTAATTCTAAACTTAAAAAATTAACTGAAGAATATATGTGAAAAATAACAGGCAACATAAATTATGAGAGAATTGTTTTTGACATAAAAGATATTTAACATATTTACTTAAAATTAAAAAAAAAACTGTACGTAGTTTTTGTTCTTCTTTTTTATTATAATTAAATTAATTATGGACAAACGAGACAAGACCAAGAAAAGGGTTTGACAAGGACTTCACTCAAGAGACAAAAGATAAGTTTGATTTACTGAAATTTTCTAATGGTTTATTTTGCTTGTGTGATCGAGGTAGAAACTATTCTATAGTTCGCAACCCAGTAACATGTGAGTTCATAAGAATAATAGAAACTACCATATATAATTGATAAAACTACTAAATTTTTCTTTTGGATTGGAGAGATGACAAAGCTCGCATGAGTCTAAGGTTATTATGATTGTTAAAATGCACACACACTAAGAACATCATTATCGAGGAATATTTGATTTGATTATATGAATATCTTTTACTTATATTTTCTAGTTTGTGTGAATGAGACACCTCATTGTATTTGTTCTCATGATAAGAAAATTTTAATATTGTTGTTCAACTTTAAAAATGAGAGGTCTCAATCTTCTTCTCCTCATCTATTTAAAAATGGAGCCAGTGGTACAAAACATACCACCAGTATGAGAGACTTCGTGAACTTTGCATATGTGGTTCATCTAATTTGGATACCTAAGTTAGAAAGTGAATTATAATTAAATAAATATATATAATATGGGAAAATAAAATACTAAAGTTTTCAGCATGGATACTATGTGCACATAAATTTGTGGTGTTATGGTAGTTTATACTGGTTTATAAAACACTTTAAGATTAAGGTATTAATGTATCATTTATATAATTACTTTATATACTATCCACGCACAATGTATGGATTCAAATGTTTTAAGATTCATGTCACTCAATCAAAAAAGTTTGAGGTGATTTTTCCAAAATTATTATAATTTTTAGAATAATATGTTAATTCATAATACTTTATTAAATAATATCCTATTTTTATATTTTGATTTATATTTTATTATTTAACACGTCAACATGTATAATATGTCCATTCATGATATGTTCTAGATTAGAGTCTTTCTCCCCTACGAAAGGCTGTCTTACCTTTTCCTTTTGTGTATGGGGAAACTATCTATCTATATGCAGCACATAATGAATCAAGGTCTTTTAAACCCTATTCATGTGGCTCATTATTTGTTGGGGTTGTCACTTTTGATATTTGTCGATGATATTCTTCCATTTTTTCATGCCACTACTATACATGTTCAAGTCTTGTCTTCTATTATGGAGGAATTCTCGGCTACTTTTGGGCTTACAGAAAATCTTAAAAAATATCGAATTGTGTGTTCTCTTGGAGTTATTAGGATTTGGGGAAATAATTTTTAAAGTCATTCCTCCATATTATGTACGAGTGATCTGGGTAAGTACCTTAGGTTTCCACTCCTTCACACAAAAGTCCTAAGAAGGTAGATGAACACTTCATTATTTAAGGCATCACTAGGAGAATCAACTCTTGGAAGGAGAAGCTTCTGAACAGAATTGGTAGGATTTGATTGGAAAAGTTTTTCTTTCCTCCCTCCATATATAGTGGCTACCCTAGTCTATCTACAACTTTGTATATAGTCTTCTCTGAAACTTCACTTGGTCAAAGAAGAGAGAAATCAGAAGGTTCAATTTGGTGAGCTAAAAATGTGTGACTATGCCAAAATATCATGGGAAGATTGGTTCTCTAATTCCCCTAAGATCAAGAAAAACACTCTCTCCCATCTTGATCATCAGTTCTCTAAGTACAAGTGACACTTGGACTTGGGAAAATTCCCTAGGCAAGGTTTGTTACCCCTCCTGTGGCTTATCTTAGGTTGATCAACCAACATAATGAGCCTAGTTATCCCCTCCCCTTGAACTTTATTTAGAAGATTGTTGTTCTTGAAAAGGTCAAGTTTCTTACCTAGTTGGCAATGTTTGACAGGTTGCCTACCAACAAATATAGAGTTCAGTGCAATATTTTCTCCACATCTGGGTGTCGAAGATGTTCTTTCTCAATTGAGAATGTTCTTCATTGTTTGAGTGACTATCTGCATGCCAAACATGTTTAAAACTCTCATTCTTTTCTTTAGTAGAATTTTTTTTTTTTAATATTTACATTTATTTTAAAAATTGCTTATCCATAATAAATGCATGTTGATACAGGGTGTTAATAGCCTTGAATGAACTAGGTCCAATCCCATTGAAAGCCTATTTCAAATATTTCTTCCAGCCTTTGTGATATAACCGCATGAAAAGTTGGCAATTTTCTAGGTATAATACCTATACATGGTCCAATGAAGCTTTTACACGTGTAATTGTTTTTAACTTATATATTATTTTCTTTAAATAACACGGAGGGGCTGTTTTGAAACGTTAATTAAATGATGGACTTAATATTGTAATTAATATTTATACTTAAGTCCTTTTTAAACTCTGAATGTATTTTCGAGATCGTCTCTCCCTATGTTCTCATCGCCATGGAAGATTGTGGCCTCATCACGGCCCAAGCTAAGGTTCTGTGTCCATCGCTTCAAGGTTAAGGTTTCTCCCTTGTTCTCATCACAAAGGATGGTTGTATGGCCTCGTCTCCGAAAGGCTAAGGTTCATCATCCACCGCTCTGAGGTGTTGTGTTGATTTAGGGTTTTGCTGCGTAAATGGTTGTCAACATTTAGTGTGAATTGTTAGTTTTTGTGTGTTTGGTTGTAAGTAATTTTATGGGCTTAGGCAGTGACGGATCCAGAAATTTAATGCTTTGAGGGCAATATATACATATAAATTTGTAACAAAAAAAATTAAAATATACTATTAGAGGTTATGGAATTTTTTACTAAAGCGGACACAAGTGAAAGCATTTTTTACTAAATGGGTCATCAAAAACCATACTTTTACTACTCAAGTGAGGGCATTTAACAATGTGGGATACAAGTGAGGGCATTTTTTACTAAAGAAAGCATAAAAAACCACATATTTTTACTACTTAAATTTTTTTCTAATGATATTTTCCAAATTCAAGTGAGGGCACTTGCCCTCATATGCTTGAACATAGATCCGTCCCTGGGCTTAGGGTTACATGAGAAGCGATCGCATTCGTTTTTTTCTAGATCAAGTTTTGTGAGGAAAAAATGTCTATCTTATTCAATTTATGCTTCCTTCTGTCATCATCATTTCACTTCAATGATTTGCTAGCTTTTTCCAGTCACTTTTGTTTTATTTAATTTCTTGATCTCTGCATTTCCTTTGTCTCAAATGCACAGGTAACTAAATCTACGATAAGTTACGTTCAACCTTTCCTTATTTCTCCCATTTTTTATTTGATTGTTCAATCCACGAGTAATGAGTTATATATTTCTAGGATTCTCTTGGAATTGACTTCAATCTGGATATTCTAATTCCAATGGTTCATCATAAAATTAGTGCTCTGTTACAATGATGAGCGGTGGAAAGAGGAGGTTGAGAGGTGGTAGCACTGCCGCCGTGATGAGGGTGGAAAACAAGATGACACAGTCTCACAGAGATGTTTAGGGTTGAAAATTTGTGAAGGACTAGTTAGCAAATAATGAATATTATTAACATTTTTAATGACTGTATGTACATATTAGATTAATTTTATTGGCCCAACTCACTAAGGTACCATACACTCAAGTTAAATTCATGTACTAGAGCAAGCACCTGAAAAGTTAACCGGGGATGCACATGAAAATGCTCTACCACATCAAATATTGAATGTAGGTGGGGTTCAGCTTTCTACCGAAGACCGAGATAGCAAAATGCTCCAAAATCCAGGCATTGTAATCAAACAAAAGTAATTTGTTAGACTTAATGAAGAAAAAATGTTCATTTCAGCAAAATAAACAAATAAAATGTATGTGACAAACCTAAAACAAATTCAAGTACCCTCCATAACTGCTGATGTTGTCTCGGTTGGCATCATTAAGATGACCATATAGAAAGGCTAGTGCAGCTACACCCCAAGCTTAATTGCATACTTTAGTTAGGTCACGAAACAATTGCAAGTGCGTAACCTCGACCTTGTTGTTGCCTTTTCCACAGAAGAGGGTCATCCCCACAAACCATAGCAAGAATGCTCTAGCATCCGCCCTCCTGTTCACACATGTCTTTGTCTATGCAACACCATCAAGCCACGAGTAATGAACATACACTCCCTTGCACGTACGAACTTCATCAGTAGCCTCAACCTCATCCACACGAAGCTGGTCAGCCAACACAACAACAACCTCCTCCCGAATGAAACTAGAAAGTGCAGATAAATATCCCATGACAAGGATATGTAGCAATGCAGAGACGTCGTCTGACGTAATAGTCATCTCCCCGAACGACATATGAAGGACGACGTCTTAAGATGTCATCTCTCTACAAATGCAGACAACATGACCTTGCTAACAGTGGGCAGATTGCATGTCATTAGACTCTCAAGACCAACATCGCAGACCTTTTCCTTAATGGAATCATTGTGGTACTCTGGTTGCTTCTGAAAATGTCTGCCATGATAGTAAACTTTCAAAAGATCCTGACATGTCTCATCATCTGTGTTAGTGTAAGTCTTCCACACTTGATTGGCAACATGAAACTTAAAACTCCTCAGCAATGTCAAGTCAAAAAGCCCCCTGATAGTAAACATCATTCGTATCATTATCATCCTCAGCCTCATTCACATTTTATTCAACATGTCCAGTTTCAGGTCCAATCACCGGATCAAGTGCACGGGATTGTGTTCGCTTTCTACGTTCCGACATCGTCATAGATTTGCGCACGGGGCCATCCACATGTGATTGATCAATCGGGGCTTGAAGTGGGTGATTCAAAAAATAATTTCTTGTCATATTTGTACCGAAATTGGGGAATGGTTCAAATAAAATTAGGGAGTAGTTATTGTAACGCACTGAGAAAATGCACTTTAAAGTGAGAAAATACAGAAGTCGAGAAAGTGGTTGCTTACCAATTCACGATGACTAAAAAGGGAAAATTGGGAGCGACCAGGCGACGATGGACGACGGGGCGAAGGTGACGACAGCGAACGGTGACCGCTGTGATGGTGGTGGCTTGGTGTAGGCGTGAGTGCTTGGATGGAGAAGAAGAAGATGCGAGCATGAGGAAGAAGGGAGAAGCAAGTTTGGTTCAAGTGAGAGTTTGTGAGGGAGAAGAAGAATAGCTAGGGTAGTGGGTGGTTTAGAGGAGAGAAATGGAAATGAAAGTGAGGTGGTGGGTGATTTGGAGAAGTTATTTTCCTTAAGGGTATTTTAGTCATTTCGTACTTTTAGGGATGACATAACTAGATGTGTGAACGGTGGTAGTAACAATTTCCAAATTGAAATTGGAAGAAGGGAGGTAGAGTTGAGAGAAGACCCAACCTTGTTTGGTACCAAAAAGTGAGAGATGAAAAAGATAGAAATATGTGGGACGCATAAGCTTTTTGTGGTCTCACGAGAAAAAGAGAGCATAAAGTATGTAATTTTTAGTTGTTTTCCTATTTTATCTCTATTACTATCATGCTTATTTATAAATATTTATATATTTAAGATAAAAATGCTATTTTATCTAAAAGTAATTTTTTTAACCCAAAGATAATAGTAATTTTCACTTTTATTTCTTAACAAAACAAACAATAGAAGAGAAGATACGTCTCATTCTTTTTCTTCTCTTTCTATCATATCAAACAACATACAAAATCAATTATATTTCTCACATCTTTCACTCTTCTCTCTTTCTCTCCTGAACTAAATAAAACATTAAATTTAGCCCCATCTGGATGTGAATATTGCTGACTCAAACAAGATTTTTGTTTCTTTCGAAGATATCTGTCTTAAACCAAAACCAACATATGAGAGAAAGAGAGTAAAGTGTGTACATTAAAAGTTTAAATATTTATAATACAATCTAACATTGATTACATTGCATAGATTAGCAGTCTTATCCATTTTGTTTCATGAATCATGATACAAGAAGTAACAGTTTTTTCACTCTCTATTTCTTGCTAAACAAACTCCTCAATTTCCCTCTTTCCAACCTCTCATGTAGCTTTTTAGCTCCTGGAATGTCCATCTCAGTAAGTTTCTTAAGATACCCAATTGCCCCATATGAGATCATAAGCTTCCTACACTTCTTACTAGAAGAAAGTGATCCAAGGCAAGAAACTGCATACTTTTTTGCAGTGTTTTGAGGACTTGAATCAAGCAACTGAACCAGATTTGGCACACTCTTACCATCCTTCTTAACTTCCCCGCGATTCCGTGACAGAACCATCAAGCTTGCAATTGCCTGTGCAGCAACCTCCCTAGCACTGTTAGATTTAGCCTCAAGCATCTTCACAAGGAGAGGAATGCAGCCCACTTCACCAACCAATTTCTTCATCTCTGTTGACCTGCAAACCCGGCAAATCGCGGATGTGGCAGCCTGCTGAGCACTGGAAGATCCAGACCTCAGAACATGAACCAAGCGCGGAAGGAGCCCCATTGAAATCAAAGTTTCATCCGAGACCGATCCGACCAGATTCCTCAATGCTCCAACAGCAGATTCCTGAGGAAGTGGACCATCAAGATAAGCTAGAAGATTTCTCACTCCACCTTCTGACACAACACTCCTCCTTAAATTCTCGTTGCTTGCAGTGAGATTCTGCAAACACTCAGCAGCATACTCTTTAGAACCTAACAACATTCCACAGTTCAACAAATTGATGGCAACCCTCACAACCCCTTCTTCAGCTAAAGTTTGTCTCACCTCAGGAACTGCTGATATGTTCTTGAGAGCACAAGCTGCAGCAGCTTGTGACACGGAGTCACCGGTTTGACAAAGCTCAACCAGCGTGCGAACACCACCGTTTCCAACGATCGCACGCGCAGTTTCCGCCTCCATTGACAGCCGCTGAAGGGTAATTGCAGCCTTCTCTTTCCCCACAGCACTGCCTGATTCAACAAGCCTTATGAGAGGAGGCAAAACCCCTTCAGAATCTAACCAATTCTCACAACTTCCAGATTCCGCGAGCGAGCAGATAACCGTTACTGCTTTCTCTCTTATCCTATGTGATGTTGCTGTGAGCAATTGAACTAAAGAAGCAATGTTACTCCGACCAAGAACGGATAAAACATTCTTCTCATCTTCTTTCATGACCTCAACAAGGTTGTCTAAAGCTTTATGCTTTGCTTCCATGTGACCGATCTGAAGGCGCGCGAGCAATTCCCTTATGTTGTTGTGTGTAGCAGCAACATCTGATTCTACCACAGCTGGCGCTAATGAAGCAAAAGCCTCGCCAAGCATACCAGTTTTGATCAGAAGCATACAGTCCCTTAAATTCAAATCGAGCTTCCCGGTTAATGCATCGAGATCACTCTGCATGCGAAGCTTACCCTCATACCTTTCCTTCACACAGAACACAGCCAATTCAATTGCTTCAATGAGTGTTCTTGACACAGCCTGCAACTGTTCTTTGCAAAGAGCATTCTTTGAGAAGCATGGATGGCTTGATAAGTCTGATAAACACGACGGGATCTGTTCTAATTTCGAAATGATCACCTTCCATCTGCAAGAAAAAACCTTAACCTCTCTTGCTTTGTTAACTGCAACAGGTACAAGTTCTTGTGTATGCAACAACCATTCTTCTGTGGAACGTGATTCAATTGCAACATCATTATCTTCCACCATGATTTTGATTTGGTAGGAGCAGAATCGATGATTATAGCTGCTGCAACAAATGAGATACAAGAAAAACCAAAGCTTCAATGACTCAAATGCCAATTTGCAAGTAGAAAAGATGATATTAGCATAGAAAAATCAAAAGGTTGTGGAGCAGTTGCAATCACGATATACTTAAATTATAAATTAAGACTCCAATTGGAAAATTGTGAGGCACAAAAAAACAAATGGCCCAACAGCTTCGAGAATCTTTCCTATGATCAATCTCATACAAAGCTCGTTTTACTGAAAGCATGACTTGTCCAACAAAACTGAAGTACCTAAACCATGCCCCACTAGGCCACTAGTCTTTCCTCTAAAGTGAATTAATACCTTTGGGAAATCCTAACCATATATTAAATTCGTTACTAAGTAGTAACAACTAGTTAAACTATAGCAAAATAGAATGTTTTTCTACGGGTATAGAAGCAGTCGGTAGATACTGTGGTGAAATTCCAAAAGTACCCATCCATGTAAGGCCCAAAATACATACATAACAAATGGTATATACAAGTGCATGTTTGAAAATTCATTATTATAAAACCAAAACCAATGATGGAAAGAGGCTTGTAGGCCAAAAGTAATTACAAGGAAAGAAACTTATCCAAACATGCTACAAATGTGTATGGTTTCTAGTAATTTATATTGGATAAAGTATGAGTGAGTTTAGCTCTGGATACCAGCGCAGGACAAAGCGAGCGCCTCTAGGATCATTTGCCCAGGTACTTATAAATCACCCGTTAACACGCTTTTACATCGACAATGAGAATTGAGCACACAACTTTCTGAGAAAAAGTGGTATGTCGTTACTGACTAACATGTCTTTACATATTTATCTATCCAAAATAGTTATTAATTTTAGAAAAAACAAATTCACATTGTACCAATAGATAAACAAATAAACACCACAAGTATAATACTGGTATTCTTTAGAGGGATATATTAGTCAATAGGAAACAAATCTCCAACTTTACTTTTTAACCATGAAGGTTAGGTTTGCTTTGTCAGCTTGATTTTGACTCATATGAACGGCTAAGAGAGACAGAGGAAAGTAGAACTGTTAGCTGTGTTTTGTCTTCCCATTTTGTCCTCATAAATTGGGCTTCTGGTATGAGAAAGTGAAAGACTTTCCTTCAAAAGGAAGACACAAGTCTCTATCTACAGTTATATACCCGTGTACGTAAAATGAATCATCACCAGAAAAATATAAATGTGGTGAAAATTAAAAGTAATAATTTTTCATTTCAATATTATATACCTCAAATTAATTTCACTTGCCCAAAATTATCCTCCATAAATGATGCCCAAAACACTCTTCTTTCCCAGAATTACTGTAAACCCAAAACCATGGTAGCAACTACTACCAAGTTAGAAACTTTGTTCAGAAAAGAAAAAATCTAACATTCATAGAAACAAAAATTAAAGAAAAAAGGAAGCAAAAGAGCACCACTTTTCTTTCCAGAAACAGTAGATTGAAGCAAAGAACCCAAGATTATAATAATGATAAAATTAAGGACCAACCAACCTTTAAGAATCAGTAACTGAGAAAGCAACCCAATGTGGCTTCATCTTCAAACTCTTTCTCTCTCTTTTTCTCTCTCAGACAGACACCAATGTATGATCTCAGAAATGCCTCAAAATTTGATACACCAACCACCCCAAGACTTTGCTTTAACAACTCCCAATCATGCTTCTCCAATCAGCAACCATGAGATGACACTCATAAAAATCGAGTCATTCATGCTCAAATGACATGAAGACAACGACCCATAAAGAGTTTTGTCAGAATCAGCAAGACCCAGAAACGGTTTCTGCTCCTTAACTGTGAAACTGACATGAAAAGCTCATAATCTCAGTTAATAGTAATAAATCCACTGAAGAAATCAGAAGAATCTTCCCACCTAGCTAGAGTCAAAATATACAAAAAAGAAAGAGATTAACTACCAGCAATTTAAAACATTGACAGGTTCAGTTCACCAACAATTCAAAAATCAAAACATTCAATTTCAACTGCTCTCTCTCTCTCTAGAATTGGAAGATAAAATGTGTCAGGTCACGCTGTCTCTCAAAGATTGTGTCTGCGGTAAAAGGACATTATTTTACTCTAGCTGTGAATGGAGAAGGAGGGGTTAAACTTCGTGCAATATGGATTAAAGGTCGAGCAGGTTTTGTGATCCAACGGTCAAGATTGACTTTAAGATGGCCAGTGGGACCGTTGGGATTGGGTAAATTTTGAATAGTTATAAAATCTCTCAATTTGCTTTTATGAAATAAAGTCACGCATGAGGTAATCCTCGCATTAAAAATTTCATTTAAGTTATGTTTGGATGGATGAAATGTCAAAGTAGAAAGATGAATGAAGTGAAGTCGGCTATCGAGATACTTTAGGAAATTAAAAGAGGGAAGCACGAGATATGCACAGTATTGATGTTAATAGTAATCTCTTTTAACTATGAGGTCGGGTGAATTTTCACACATATTTAAAATTGATCATATTTTATAGTCGATTGCTTATGATTTCAAACAAGCACATGTGATATAGGATTAATCACGGCTACCAACGGTGTATATTCTAGAATGTCTATTTGAATGTGGTAAGATTCAGATAGTCATGATGTGATGGTTTGGCCTAGGTTTGAGCCGAAGCCACAATGGTGATGGTAGAGTTTTTTGGCAAGAAAGGCAGTCAAAGGTTGTTGAGGGTTTTTTGGCCAGTAGTAGTCAGTAGAAGGACTAAATTTAGAGTCATGATGGTGAAGGTGAAACCCATTTGCCTTTAGTTTATGGTTCTAACATTTTATTGTAAATAAAATATGCAAAAACAAAATGTGCTTGTTAGGATATCTCAACACTTAGTTGGGGTATGATACAAGACGTGATGTTGACCTATAACATTTAAGTGGGTGTTTCTTCTTTTTACCATATATGTTTTTAAATGAATAAAAAATTTAAATACACTGTCAGATGTCGGTTTCCTATTGGTACACGTCAAATCGCATCAGTCATGTACCATACAATGAGGGTATGGTAGAATTCACCTTAGGCTATGTAGGCTAAATCTATTAGGAAGTTTTTTATGCAATGTGTTGATGAAATGCAGAATGCCATTATACGTATTTTTGTTTAAGTAGTTTAACTTTTCAAGTTTAGAAAATAGTGTGTTGTCAAAATGTAGCAGAAAACTTTATCTTCGCTCTATGTATTTTTGTATAAATATGTCTTTTAATGAATGGAAAATATAGTTGTTGTTATTGTTGCTGCTATATTCAGCCCAAGAAATTGGTATCAAGAGCTCATTTGATCTTAAGACAAGAGAGAGAAAACAAGTGAGGAACCCACAACCTAGAAAAACAACAAAGCATAATGGCATCCAGTCGCTCCTCCTTGCCTCCACCTCGTGTATTTACAAAAGAAAACTATGATTTAAGGGCTGCAAATAAGAACTTATCTAAGAGTTAAGTTTATGGGAAGTGGTAGAAAATGGCAACAATCCAACCGCTCTACCGAACAACCCAACAATAGCTTAGATAAGATTCCACAATAAAGAAAGCATAGAACTTGCCATCATACATGCAATGATGAAATTTTTATCAAGATTCTTGAGCCTTAAAATACCAAGAGGCATTGGACACCGTAAAAAATGAGTTTCAAGGTAGTGAAAGAGCTGAGAAGGATGTGAATTTTAAATTTGAGAAGGAAGTTTGAAGGAATCAAAATGAATCAAAAACTATGAAGGGATTTTCATAAAGGCTCTCAAAGATTGTCACACAAATCAGATTGTTGGGAAATGCAGTAGTTTAACTTATATAATGTAATAATGATGTAATGTAATAATGAAAGGCTTAAATAAGTTTTTGGTCCCTATCTTTTATAAAATGTCTGGTTTTTGTCCCTTGCCGGAGCAAATGTGTGTTTTAGTCCCTAACCTTTGCCAAAAGGTTTGGTTTTCATCCCTCCGGAGCTCTGGGTCAACGCCGGAGCTCCGGTGGCCCATGTGGCAATGTCACGTGGGATTAATAAGCCAGGTGTTATTTTAAAAAAATAAAAGAAATTTAACTAAATAATAAAAAACCCATTTAACCTAAATTAAATCCTTCACTCATCAAACTTAAATCCCAAATTAAATCTTCATCCTATCATCTTCAACATCATATCATTTAAATCTTTCACCTAATTATTATTTACAAATCTCTTCATCAAAACCCAGATTTTGTTCTTTATTGTGACACCCCAGAAATAAATTATTTTCACCAAGAGAACAACAACATACAAAGCCCAGATCAAGTCTTTAGAAAAGGAAGAATTGCAATCTCAATATCCAGACACAAGTCTATAAATCAAAGCCAAATATTAACATCATGAAGAGGCAACTTGTAACCCAGAAAACAACAAATAGATGAACATGGAGATGAAGATGATTCGAACCCCAACCTCGCCCAGATCAGCTGCCCCCAACACTTAGCCACACCCCCAACCCTAGCCCACCCAGATCGAGCCGCCCCCAACACTTAGCCACCACCCCCCGACCCCACCTCTCCCAGATCGAGCCACCCCAACCTTAGCCCCACCCAGATCGAGCCATACCCATCACTAAGAAGCAGAAAGCTCGAAGCTTTGACGTAGAAGAAGAGAAGACCTAGATGGGAATAAAACACAAATGGGTCTTGGGCACACAATGATGATGAGGATGTTGCCTCCATGGGACACGATCGAGTTTGAGGATCAATCGAATTGAGAATTTGAATGAGACAGAAAGATGTTTGTGATTATGTGAGTGTTTTTGTGTGGTGTTAGTTGAACCAGAAATGCAATGAGAGGAGGAGAGTGTGTGTGGTAACCTTTGAAATCAATTTAATCTATGAAAATTTTGTCGGCTAAAGTTCATGGGTTTCATTCATCTTTTTTTGTATTTGATCTTTCTGAAAGTTGTATTTGGGTAGCACAAAAAAGCTGTTAAAATTTTGTGAAAACAGAGTGGCGGTGGTTTAGGTGAGGGATTAGTTTAGGGTAATTGGGATTTTTAATTAGTAAGTTAAAGATTTTTAATTATTGAGTTAATTTCCTTTTTTTTTAATAATAACACCTGGCATTAGTAATCCCATGTGGCAATGCCACATGGGTTACCGGAGCTCCGGCGTTGACCCAGAGCTCCGGAGGGATAAAAACCAAACATTTTGGCAAAGGTTAGGGACTAAAACCCACCTTTGCTCCAGCAAGGGACGAAAACCAGGCATTTTGTAAAGGATAGGGACCAAAAACTTATTTAAGCCATAATGAAATGCAGAATATCATTAGATATGTTATTTGTTTAAGTAGTTTAACTTTGTTGGTTTACAAAACGGTGTGTGCTTTCAAAATGTAGCAAAAACTTTGTTTTCTCACTTTATGTATTTTGTATGAGTATGTTTCTTAATGAATAGAAAATACAGCTGCTATTATTTTTGCTGTATTCGGCCCAACAGGTCTTAATGAGCTAAGTTCGGTTGGCTGGCAAGTTATAACTCACTTTACCAACTCTTTAAGAAGGTGCATGTATTGGACATCAAAAACTATCTATACATATATAGTTGTCTCGTTTTGTTAATGTATTTTATCCAATTCTTGAAACTGAGGATATATTATAATCTATACATATATTGATGTATCACTAAACATGTGCTTTTATTCTGACCAACAATCAAAAGAGAAACACAGCATAAACTGAAAGGGAAAATAGTCTAGCTAGACTGTTTAGTTACCAAAGAACAAATGTGGTTCATATGTGTTACTTGAAAGTGTTCATTAACTTGTGATCAATCAATATTAACTAAGACTAACCTTACGTGTTAATTTATTTCTGCACAGGCATGACCCCCATGTCTGGACGCTTTTCATCTCAATCAATTTTATGAAATTAAAGTTCATTTCATATATATATTTATGTTACATTATGCAATATATACAATTAACTTGGCAGAGTAAAATTTGCATATCAAACACCTCCTCGACCCAAAAGCCAAAGTTTAGCTCTTATATATTTACATGCTATATAATCAACTCTCACCTGTATAAAGTGACTATTTGCTACTTTGAGCTAGTTTGGATACGGGTTTATTAGAGATTATTGTGCTTATCTGTTAGAAAACGCACTAAATAAGCTTCAATAATTAAGTGCTTTTTTGTATGCATTCAAACAGGTACTTTGTGCATCAATTATGATCCAACTCAGTTCACCAATGATTTCAGCTTCACTTTCCACCATTATAGTGAGGAGAGCGATAGCCACTATAAGGGGAGCCATAACCATTATATGGAGAGCCACAACCACTAAATGGAGAACCACAATCGTTGAAAGTTGGAGGCACAAGCACAGAAGGAGAGACCTTGAACCTCTTGCTCCTTGAACCCTCACTTCCATCATCATCACATGCATAGATATTAGGGCTATCCACCCACCCCATCAATTGATCCAATGACCCTTTATCACCAACCCTTAACTCCCCTTCGTCAGAACCGCCTGAACCTGAATCCAGGCGGGTTTGCCGGAACCCGGCCCAAGAAGGAGGGTCGGGTTCCACTTGGGGAACAACAATGCTAGGCTGCACCACTTTCTCAATGCTCTTAACATCCATTGGAGGAATTTGAATTTGGTCACTTCTACGGTTGAAAATGCTAGCAAAGGTGAAATGATCACTCACCCTGCTTTTTGATGACTTATTGCAATCACTTGCCCTGTTTATAATGCTCTGTAGATTCCTGCTTAACTTGGCTTTCAAGGAAGCAAAGCTTAACCCATTTCCATGCTTTCCACCATCAGAGACTTGTTTGGTTTGGTAATAACTCTCTGAAAAATTGGTTCTTGCATTTTCCCCTCGTAGTGCTCTTGCTGCTTCATCATAGGCTCTTGCTGCTGCTTCTGGTGTATCATAGGTTCCAAGCCAGAGCCTCACATGCTGTGAGGAGTCTTTGATCTCTGCCACCCACCTTCCTGAAGGCCTTTGCCTCACACCAATGAATCTTTTGATGGTGTTGAGTTTGTTTGATTGAGATACATTCTTGGAAACACTTTTAGCTTCAGCTTCTGCCATTAAAACTATTGCAAGAATGGAAAAAGAAACTCAATGAAGAGAATTGGGTTTTGGTTTGATTAAGTAGGGCTTAGTTTTGGGTTCATTAATGCTTTTTAGAGCTAGTGGGAGGAGGAATATTGTAAATTTGTAATTATGATCTGACAGATAAAACTTTTTGGCTTTAAATGTGGAACTGATCTTGCAATATATATATAATTTCTATGTATGGTTTTGGGAGTGAGCAAGTGAATATAGGAATATACTCACCTCAATTATTAGTTTTGTACACTTCTTAAACCTTAATTTAATTCTTCAATCATGTGCATGATGGGTACTTCACCGTACTTTAATATGTAATAAAAAAGAATGGTGAATCATCAACTGTGGATCACATCTAGTAACATACACTTTTATGATAATTTTTAACCATCACAAAATAATTAATTGAGAGAAACATATCTATAATCATAAAAACTTAAAACTGTCACAAATTTCATTTATATTTTTAAATAATGATTTTGTGATGGTCTCTCAATCGCGTTTTATGTTTTTTTAACTATTCTCTTTGTGGCGATAAAAGATTTCAACAAAAAGTGTCTCAGTAAATTTCACTTTACATATATATATATATGTATCACGACTGGGACTGAATTTTACTTATCAAAACTCAAGATTTATACTCACAATTTAACTGCGGGCAATCTCACTACAAGAAATTAGGCATTTTGCGACGGTCTGATTGCGGCGGATTGAGATCTCATGATGTTATTTAACTCCATCCAACGTAGATAAAGGTGAGTGAGTTAGAAATTTTACACACTTTTTTTATAAGTTTTATATATAACAATGATTCACCTGTGTATATATGTTAGGCAATTCAAATGAGTATATAAAACTGATAATTAATGGTTACAATCAAGTGTGCACACGCTCAGAAGTTGTTCTCATAAGAGGGAATTGGTAGGTTGGGAATAATCTTTCATTCACACCTCATCTTTGAGGTGGAAATCTTTGAGGTGGCGAAAGAGGTAGATGAGGAGGAGAGATAGAAAGAAAAGAGAGAGAAAATAAAGATATATTTGATAGATGATTTGATTGATATAAAAAAAAAAAATTAGATAAAAAATAGAGGTGGAAAAGAGGTAAAGAGGTGAGAGTTGCGGATAAATCATAATAAAACTCAGTAGTTTGGTACCTCCATATATATATATACATATATATGCATACATATAACTAGTATCTGTTTTGGATCCCATCAAAGCTGCAATATGTCTTTGTGATTCTAAAGCTTATAATGCTCTTATAAGAGTTAATTAATTCTAATCATTATCATACAATCATAATAAAGTTGGAAAACAGTTTAATCATTTCATTCATAATCATTCCATCAATATTATTCTCTCTTATATTTTTCTTATGCCAGATATAATTAGGATTAGTCAATATTAACGGGAGTAGTCTATATTACTTATGTCCTACGAGTGGAGGACACCTTACACATATGATGGAGGATCATATACGTAAGGGGAAAGGGGAATCACCATTGTCACCATTCAAACTACTGTAAAAAACCATTTATATATAGATGATATGCATGAATATGCAGCGGTATACTATTAATTTTGAGCAGAGAAATCCAGATATTTGACCGCCACAAATTGTAGACTTTATTTTTTTAATAATCAAACTCTATACAAATTGTACGTGTATAGGTGTCCGTCAGAAATAATGGTACACAGATATTATTTTTTTATGAATACCCTTGTAGTTTTGTAAAATTATAGAATTGCCTGAAGTAGAAATTACCAAAACTGGTATTGTGTTTTGATTCTTGTTCATATTTTTTTCCCAGCAAGCTGATTGCAGCAGCTAAACAAGCATAAAATGCAGAGAGAAACCGACAGAGGAAGGGCGGTTTAAGCTTGTCACCTTGCAAGTGATGAAGAACAGAACGGGCTCGCAACGTTAAATAAAATGATTTAAAATACAATCAATATTAATAAAGTTTAAGAATTTAAAAATTTATTCAGAATTTACAGTGACTTATTGGAACTTAGCAGTTGTTGGGCGTAGTAGAATGATATGTGGGTCTATTTCTCCAAATCCCTGTCCTTTCTGCTGTTTTTAGTTACCACGTATGTGTGATCATAACATTATAAATATGTGTTTAGAGAGTTACAACACCTTATGATGGTTAAACTTTTGTCTTAATATCAACGAAGTGGTCCATTTGAATTAGAGCTCACAAAAAATGAGATAAGAGATTTGTCTAGTAATGTGGTGATTTTTATGATAAGCATCACACGTATTGGATCCAAAACTTTTGAGTCATGAGGTATTTTGATCTTAATCAAAGTATTTACAGTCGATAGTTATGAGAATAATCTAATGCTCTACGATCGTATTAAACGGTAATTGGCTGACCAAAGAGCATTATCCGCAATAAATGATAGACGAAGTTGAATTTGTCGGTACCATTTGCTTCATCTGCTACGAAGGTCTCAAGCCCGTTACAAAAGTACTCCAATCCATCTCCATCCGCAACGATGTCTCCCATGAGCTTTGGTAAATCCCTTCTTACCTTCTTGCATTTCCAAGCGTTGATCGAAGAAAATGTTGTCAAAGTTTCATTAGTTTCCAACTATGTGTGTTTGATCTGGTGTGCAGTCTGTAGCAATGGTTCTAGTATTGTTCAAGATCGAAGAAGCAAACTTTCCCCATTTGCAAGCAAAGCTACAGTTCTTATGTATATAGTACTAAGCCTCCATCGCACCTCTGTACTGCATCGTCGAGGGCCATGCCAGGAGCTTCCGCGAACTCCACTGTCGAGATCAAGGGAGCTTCCTTGGAACGCCATTATTGCAAACTGCAGCACGGTAGCGCCCCAAAACCCTCGCCGCCACATCTCGTCGGTTTTGTGGCTGCTGGTGACAGAAGATAGGGTTTGGAGATAGATAGATTAGGTTTATTTACCTTTATATCTTCTGTCACTCTTTCAACATATCCATTAATACAAAGATATTCCTATAATCTTAAATCTAACAGTTTTTAACTACTAGTCCATCGGCGGACCAAAATTCGTCAACCTTCCCCATAAAATTGTTTCACTGATAAATTAAAGTACTCCCTCCGTCCCTAATTATAAGCTAAAGTTGTAAAAATCACACTTATTAAGAAAGCCTTAATTGATGCATTAGTTTTCAAAAAAAATGTACAACTTTCTATGTTTACCCCTATTTATGATAACACTTTTTCATCATTGTACTACTAATGGTGGTGCTCCACTACCAATAAATGCAAGGGTGAATATGGAAAGAAATATTAACTTTTGCAAGGTTAGCTTATATTTAGTGACACAAAAAAAGTCTCAATGTTAGCTTATAATTAGGGACGGAGGGAGTAATTTTTAAAAGTTTCCAAAATTAACATTTTTTATAGAACTTACCTACTGTTATTTAGGTACTTTGTTATTGTTGTCCAACCGGAAATTCAACTTTCCCCTATCTTAATATTTGTGGATGTGATAATTCCCTCTTCCAACAAATATATTTCATAGGAATTGAGCTTCTGCTTACACGCTTACAAATTGCTTACTTACTTTTAGTAGGCAACAATAAAAGTAAAAAAAAACATCTGTATTTATTAAAAGTTTTGCCCCCAAAATTTTAATATTTTATATCTAATTTTTTGATAGGCCTACTAGATCCAAAGCCCAAATTTTACAAAAGAAACTCACTCTCTGATTTCCAAATCAGAGCCTGCTGCACACAGGAGCTCGTTCAAGTTTATTATATTGGTTGGGCCGGTCTTTATTCTGTTTTTCGTACATGGAAGGGGATTTGGGTTTGGCACCCCACCTATTGGGTTTGGCACCCCATGTATTCAATACGGAAATTTAATTTACGTTTTCAAAACGGAATTTAAAATTCCGATTTGTTTTTTATATGCAATGAACGGTTGAAAATGTGCCACATATGCTAAAATACATAACGGTTTTTTAATTTCCGTTTTTTTCGTATTAAAATCGGAATTTAAATTCCCGTTTTTAATAAAGTGGGGTGCGAAACCCAATAGGTGGGGTGCCAAACCAAATTCCCACATGGAAGTGGGAACATATGGAGTATTGATTTTTTTGCTTTCCCTGATTATTTTTCCACAACCAATAAATTTTTCAAAAATATTAATTTAAAATATCATTGCATATAAAAATCAGTTACATCTTTTATTCGCATCTTTATATTTAACCCTTCCGAAGTTTCATGCTCTGTGGAATTAAAATTTTCTTTGTTTCAAGAATTGTAAACTCGAAGGATAAAAAAAAATTGTTTCATGAACTTTCGTAATTGTAAATTTTTTCTTATGAATTAGTGCATGTTTGTTTAAGGACTGAACATCCGTTTGCTTCTCTTAGAATTCTGGAACACGAATTCCAATCACCAAAATGTGAAAGAGGAAAATTTTTATGTTTATGTCAGACTCAACGTAACGTAAAAACAAACAGAGCCTTATATTTTCAAAGAGTGAACTTATGAACGTGAAAAATTTTACACTTTCAGAAATTAAAATTCAAAAGCAAAAGAAAATTAACTTCTGGATTATGGTGCACTTCTAGAACTTGAACAAAAAATCTACATGCACTTCCAAAAAACTTGAACATCCGAAGGAAAAAAAAACACTTCCGCAAGTAAAAATAATAGTTTTCAGAATATGAAATTTTCAAAGTGTACCTTTTTTCCTTCTAGAATTGAAGTTTTGGAATTAGGACATTTACACTTCCAGAATTGGAAATTCGGTTGAGTACTCAAATTTCATTACGGAAAATAACGATAAGTATTACTTTCCCTTTGGTGGGTTGAGTAAAAATAAAAAGCGCAGAAGATGGAGGAGCTAATCCCTATCAATGTAAAATATTCAAAAGGGGATTGGATTTGGAACCCCATCTATTAGATTTGTCACCCACTTTAAAGGGCTGCGTCTACCGTGGGTCAGTTTGAAACTGACCCACGGTGCTTCAGTTACTTTTTCAAACTTAAATTACTGAATTGTCCATTTTATCTTTTCATTTTCCATCCTTCTTCTTTTCTCTCAGTGTCCCTCTCATCTGTCTCCGGTGAGCCACGTCGTTGTCTCAACCACCACTCCAACAGCTCCGCCCATCCACCATTCCACAGCATCACCAGCCCACAACCACAATCAAATAAAAGTGGAAAAGATGAAAGGAGGAAATCAGTCTAAAAATGGTGGAGAAGAACAGAAGATGAACACATAGGGGACCACGACCAAGGCGACGGCGGCGAGACTCTGGCCCGGCTGCACTCACGGCGGCAAGGGTCGATGGTCACGATTGTGCCTCTGACAACGGCGATGGCCAGTGGGTCTTGATGGCTGGAGAGATTTGGTGCAAATCTGGAAGTTTTTGAGGGCGGATCTGCATGTTTTGGTGGTGGATCTGGATGGCTCTGTTGCTGTAGTTTGGTGGGGCTTAAATCAGAGGTTGAAGGAGGCTGAGGAGGGAAGCGGCACGGTGTTGGGCCAGGGGAGCGGTGGAGGGGAAAGGGGAGGGAGAGAAAGAGGATCTAAGGAGGAGGTGGTGGTGGAGTAGCAGTAGGCGGAGGCCCATTCGTCGGCGGTGGCTATGGTTGCCTAGCAGAGCAGTTAGGACTTAGGATAGGAGGGATGGAGAGGATGATTAATCAGGGGTGCTTTCATCATTACATCTTTTTCATGTTTTAAATCTGGATCACTCAATATTTTAATATTATATCCAAAGGTGAAAATTAAACTGAAGCACCGTGGGTCAGTTTCAAACTGACCCACGGTAGACGAAACCACTTTAAAGTGGGGAAATACTTTAAAGTGGGGAAATACGGAAATGTTCTGAAGCATATCAGCATTAAACAGAACACGGGGACTCAAACCTTTCACTTTCATATAAGTACTTTGGAACTTAAGTTTCGAAGAGTAATTCTGGTAATTTTTAAAAAGCCTCGGGTACGAGATCTGATACCTAGGGTGCCAAATCCAATTCCCTATTAAAAAAAATCAAAGAAGTAAAGGAAAAAATCTGCTCCTATTTGAAAGAGTGGAGCTTCAAACTTAGAGTATCTTTATCCATCACACTCACTAGTCACTAGAGTGTCTACACTTCATTCTTTACAATTCTCCATAGTGCCACATCATCTGAACCATTTTACTAACTTTTTACTCCAACCCAAAAACTCTTAAAAGTTTCTCTAGTAGACCCCACATTCGACTACACACTTTATATGATAAAATGATAAGCAAATATAATAATATTTTATAAAAACATATTTATGAGAGACACATGAGAGAGAAGTTTCTACACTACCACACACAAATTAGACATGGTGGAAGAACCATTTCTCTCAAATGGTATGAGACACTAATGGGAGAGTCTCTTTGGTGTGAGACACTCTCCTTGGAGATGCTCTTACTAAAGGCAATTAGGGTTAATAAATTACTAGTGAGCTGGTTGACAACTTTTAAGAATGTTGTTGGTAATGTCTAGACCAACAATAATGTGATCATTGGTAAGTCGTCGAAAATGTGTCATTATCGAAATAACGAGATTTCTTGCAGTAGTTAGAGAATGAGTCTCACAATATATCTCTGTCGAACCCACACAAAGTTATAAATGGTGCAACGTTGACATTTTGAGTGGGTTAGACTCTTAACCTACACTAACTAATGTCGACTAGGTCTACACAACTGCTGAGTGACACAAACTCCAAAGCTTTGTGTCAGCTTAACCATCGGCCTTGGAACTGACCCTAATCTTCGCAACAAAACACACATTTATAGTGATAAAAATTACTAAATGCGCGTTAAATTTCACATTTGGGTACACAAACGGAACAACATAGATCTCTATGCATTAATAAATAAGTATTTGTTACTAAAATGTAAATCAGTGAGGGCATATTTGTATACTCCCATTTTAGTTGAGTTGAATGTAAAAGACATTTTATCCAATTCAATTCTTTTATTTTTTAAGAAAATATGCTTTATCTACATTAAAAATTGTGCAATAAGATATTTTCAAATTTGCAAAACTATTATCCAAACAACTAGCATAGCAAAAAATGATGAGAGTATAAAGAACTTTTCGAAATAAGATCAATAACTTTAAATTACTTTGAATCCAAAATTGAGTGAAGAGACGATGCAAGGAGATTTTATAAAGGGAATTGTTATTCAGACCCCCCACAGCTATTCAGACCCCTGAAAAAGTGCAAAGTTACTTAAATATCCTTAATGAAAAAAAAAAATAAAAAAAACCCCACCCCCTCCTCACATTCTCTCTCGTCTCTCCTTACCTCTTTCCTCTTACTCTCACCCCCCACCACCACACACCACCACCACCACCACCCACAACCACCGCCACCCCTATGGCCGCCGCCACCACCACCACAAGCTTCATCTTATGTCGTTTTTTAAAATTTTCAATTATAGGGAATTGTTACTGTCGTTTTTTATTTTTTTTTCTGCAAATAAACGCACTTTAGAAGTGCGTTACGCACACACTTTAAAAGTGCATCGTTAACGCACGTATAACGTGCGAAGTAAACACACTTTTAAAGGGCGAATTGCTGTAAATTTGTACATAACTGATGTTAGATGATTTTTGAAAAATTATGAGACTCCACAGTAAATCAAGTTAGAATATTTGGAGATTTATGGTGGAATAAAAAATGTTTGAAATTCAAAATAAAATACCAGATGAAGGAATTTTGCTAAATTACACAAATCTTAGGACTTTCGAAGAAGGTGCTAAGTTTTGATCGTTTGATTTTTCTCTTGAACTTTGCAGTTGGTCGACTTCGCATCAAAGATAAAAAATTGTCCAATTTTCCAAACCTCACCGCTCCTGATTCTAAAGCGACTACTGCAAGGTGTCGGAATTTGGAGATTCTGACTGCATATTTGAGCTCAGAATGGTCCTATTACCTTAATCAAGAAGTGTCAGTCCCAAATTTCTTCTAGAAATTAAACAGGAAAAACAAAGAAATCAGTGTGTTTCGCTCGCACTGTGAAAGTGCGACCAAAACGCACTTAGAAAGTGCTTGATGGACGCACCTTCCAAGTGCGTGATGGCTTGGAAGATGCGTCAATCAAGCACTTTCAACGTGCATTTTGATCGCACTTTCACAGTGCAAGTGAATTTTTTTTATAAAGGACTTTTTCAGATTTTACGAATTTAACAGTGTCTAAATAGCTGTGGGGGGTCTAATCTGAAAAAGCCCTTTATAAAAAAAGTGACGACCACCCAAACTTCGGCCACTGTGATTGGGGCCGTGAATAGTGTCATAGAAATGGATAATATTGTTTTCCAAAAATGTATAGATAGAGAGTTTGACTATAGAATGACACTGGGGTCTAGGGTTTTAATAATTGTACATATAAAGCCTTTAATTCCTTTCCTTTAGTGGCTAGTGTGTTTTCTATCCTCATATTTCATAATTTTTTTCTATTAGTGCTGGTGTTTGAATACTTCTATTATTGCTTTCTTTTCCTTTCTCACGTGACTCATGAGCCATGAGTCATGACTCATCATAGTCTTTGTATCGCACTGGCCAGCACGTGAGTTATTTCATTTGGTCAACACATGGGTTGGTGGAATTAATGGAAACACAGCTTGAGTTCAATTATCTGCATTTGATTTGCATTTCAACAACTTCTTAATAGAACTTGATCTTGCATAGTTGCATGTAATCATCAAATTATGAAATATTTTATTCATTCAAATTAAACTTACACATGTTTGTGACAAAAGGGGTTCAAGGGAACACTAGCAACTTGTATTCTGGAAAATAATTTTTTTGGATTAGACATTCAAACTTGAAAGTTACTAGATACAAATTGTAGCTTTTCCTTAACCTCTTCACTTTAAGTTATTCTACTATCCATTGACTCACTGACAAGTTATTAGATACCACCGGGTCGTCTTATGGCAACTTGTCACTAGAATAATCATGAATTAAACATAATGTGTTAAAGAGATCCAAATCATTAATTTATTTGTAAATTTAAATCTGAGATTGGAATATATACCTTGTCTGAAATTCAAATATTCTCATCTCATAATTCTAAGTTTCTAACCGGGAGCAGCAAGATTTACACTTCTAAGACTAATAATTTTTTTACCTAGGCTTTGTTAAAACAATTATCTTCTTCTTAAATGTGATGATATATACACACGTAGTTGCTTATACAAAAAAATTCATATCTAAATGTTTAATATGAAAAAATTTCATTCAACGTATTTTTTTTCATTGAACAAAGATTGACTTTAAAATTAAAATAGTGGAAATTCTTTAGGGTAAAGTAGAAGGGTTCATCCATCCTTCAAGAATTTGACATTACCTGGATACGTGCATGGTTTTGTACTTTTGTTAACATGTTTCTTTATTAGGCAGCCACTTTACTGTATAAGACACATCACATTCACAGGAAAATAGGATGAATTGTGTGACGAAAAAAGAAAAGAAAATAGGATAGGGTGAGTGGTGAAAAGTAAGGAAAAAGTGGAATAAAGAAAAAAAGATTAGACAAGTCTTTTCATAAATAGCTCTTTATGATTTTTTTTACACAGCAAAGTAATTTTTGTATTTGTAGTTATTTCATAGTGTGTTGCCTTTTCCTTATAAACTTTTAAAATATTAATTTTTAAAATTATTATTTGTTAAAATATGATATGATATTTATTACATTAAATAATCATTTGTTAGTTAATTATGATAGATAACAACAATAAAAGGGCATGAAAAATTATTCATTTTTCTATTTGATTTGCCATGAATTTTATTTGATCTGATTCTAAAAATTAATTTTATCAAATACAAAATCAAGCCCTTAAAAAAAATACAAAATCAACAATTAATAAAAGTACTTAATATATTAAAAAATGAGTTGATTTTTTTAGTTACATGAGGAAAATTAACAAGACAAAACTAGCTAAAGCGCATCTAAAAACAAAGAGTCATAAACAAGGGAAGGTGAGTGCTTCCAAACTTGGACGGGAGAACCTAGACGACCAGCTTCCCGAGCTAACTTGTCCGCTGTGTTATTTTTGGCTCGATCAATCTGCTGCAAACTGACATCTTGTAAAGTAGCTATGATGTCGCGAACACGACATATTTCCTCCCTCTTTTGTTTTGTTGAATAAAAATGAGAAAGCCAACATGGGTTGGCACAACTGACTTCAGGTTTCGGGTTTAGCTCTCACCTCTCAAAGGTCGAGGGTTCGAATCTCCTGGGGTCAGTAAAATCTCAGTTGGTGGGCAACCCTCCTCAGGGAAATTTCCCGGCGCTCCTTCTATGAGTGGGCCTCTGCTGGCCTCTCAGCAAGCCACTTACGCCATGTTTGGTAGTCTGGATGTGCTTTCTATCTGCTCTACCATTTTTTTTTAAATAAAATAAAGAATGAGAAAAGAGAAAAATATTTTATACCAAAAAACATATTTACCCAATATATATATTTTGATAAGCTTACTCATCAATATATAAATATAAAAAAATAATAAATACATAGATGGGAGTTGGTAAGGGGGGTGTCTTTGTAAATCATGCACAACTCATCAATATATAAATAATCAATCTCTCCTCTCTCATTTTAAGTCTCTCTAATAAACAAACGGTTAAACAATATATTGTGATCGAGTCTTGAGTATAGAAAAGTACTCAAGTGAAAATTAATCCTATGAGAATATGAACATTTTCGTTAAGTGAAAATGAATAACTTATTTATATAACAGGAAAAATAGACAACTCATGAAATCTTGTACTTATCCTAATAGAGCAAAGCATGGAAGTGAGGGGTTTGAGAGCTGTCAGATCCTCAAAATCCAGAGGGAATCTTAGCAAAAAAAGGTCCCATTCACATTCCAGAGAAACAAATGAATGATAAAGAAAAAGAGAAAATAAAAAAATCTAATATGTGATGTCATAGAAAGTGAAAAACACAATAGATAGAAAGTAAAGTAGAAAGGAAGCGCAAAATGTTATGAGTGTGAATAAATCATAACTAACTCAGAATCTGGTATATTTTTACAGTTACAAATCTCTTGCCGCCAGAAAAAAGCAGAACCACTTTCCACCGTGAGATCTACATATATCATCATCCTCCAACATCTGATGAGGTGGACCCCACCAACACGATTCCATTAGAGAGAGAGAGTGAAAGAAGAGTCTTTTTCTAATGCCCCCATCATCTTCAATCTCATCTTCCTTCACACCACAGCCACTGTGATCCCATCTCTTCATAATTCATCATTTTTCAACTCTTATCTCCCTTTTCTTCTCTTCTTCTGCTGCATAGTTAGTACTCATGAACTCAAAAACTTTCAATTTTTCTAACATGGGTACCCTCTGTTTCCTCTGTTTTCCTCTGTTTTCATCTTCTTCTTCTAACTCTCTGGACTTTTGACCAGCTGTTGGTGTGCCTGTTGAAGAATCTGGGAAGTGGGGTTATTTTTTGGTGGTGTGTTTTGGTGTCTGCTTCTGTTCTCTGTGTCTCTAGCTTCAGGGGTTTGTTTGTTGTTGAGGGTTGGTTTTCGTGAAGATCGATGTTGGGTTCAGGTACCAATCTGGTGACCACGGTCATTGGATTTGGGATGAGTGCTACTTTCATTGTGTTTGTCTGCACAAGAATAATCTGTGGAAGGCTACGAAGGGGTGCTGAATCTCGGATGATATATGAGTTTGAATCAAGATTTGATCTAGAACAGGTAATTTCAGCTCTTTTGCTGATGAACATAGCTTGATTTTTGGTATTTGCTAGATTTTTATGAAACTTTTATCAATACTATTATCTCAACTTTTTATAGATTATTGTAATGAACTTCTGATCCAATACTTGAAGTATATGTGCAATAAGGATATGTGGTTTTGAAATTTCTGACTCTGATGCAAATGCTGCATTCCATTTCCAAAAATAAATCTGCCTCAGAGCATGTTTTGAAATAATGGTATAGTTGATTATAAAGTCAAAATCAATTATGGAGAGAAGTTTCTCTAACCAGCTTCTGAGTGCTAGAATTGATTCTGACAAAATGGAAGTTGATCTAAACATTTAGCTATAAAATTCCAATCAGATGTAGAATAGGGTATTTCATGTTTTATATACTTCCCCTTGAACTGATTTGTCTTGGTACCCTGAATTAACAAGTTCTACATTATAATCCTCCTTTTAGTGAAGAGTTTCTCACATTCAATATACTCTTTGTTAATTTCAAGTTCATTAGCATGTTTCCTGAACCTTCAAGATTTTGGGTGGCCAGAAGAGGGATTTGACTCCTCGCAAGTGAGAGATTCAAGCGTAAAATAAGTCATGGCAGTATTTGATTGGAAAATCAACGGTTGTTATTTTGATCACATACTTCCACATGTACAACACATTATGTTGTTCTTTAAATCTCAACTATTGATTTCTCAATCAACGGTTATCATAGCTTATTTTATATTCTAAAGTGAATCTCTCATTAAAAGAGTTAAATATCCCCATAAGAGTAGGGGCAAAACCAGGAAAAATAGGTTTCGGGCAAAAAATTCATATTAAGTAAAATTAATAATGGTTAATTAGGTAAAACAGTGCAAGAATTTTGCGGATGCTTATACAATATTTGAATACTATTATATTAAGAATTTTTTTTTCTGATTGCTCTCTTTTTACTATAGCTAGTTCCATCCATGCACAAGAGAATATACTTTGTCTAATTTGTAATTCAGTTTATGTCATTGTGTAATTGATTAAGATTTAGATTTTAATTTTTCATTGTTTACTGATAGCCAGAACATCATGTTAATGACCATGATCCTGAACCTGTTTTGCTTGATGCAATCCCCACTTTGAAGTTCAACCAAGAGGCTTTCAGTTCAATTGAAGATACACAGTTAAGTCTAGTCTCTTAATTGTAGGTGATAGAGATCAAGTTCCTCATATTTTCCTTGGTAGCAGATTTGAACTTTTTCATTGATGACTAATTCCATAAGTTTCTTATGACTAAACATTGTTATTCTACTTTGAGAAGTGCTAGCAACACTCACTTTAACACTCTTTTCGACATTCTCTCAGTTGAAATTCAGGTGAGACCTACTAAATTGAAAGTGTGACCCATATTTTTAGTGGACCCCACACGAATTTCAATCAATCAATGAGAGAGATAGAGAGTATTGAAAAGAGTGTTAAAGTGAGTGTTGCTAACATTTTCCTTTTACTTTTGTTACATGAATACTCTACATAATTTGTGCTGACTTAGTTAGTTAGTTGATGAAGTTATTATTCTGTTTTTGGTGTCTATTACCAAACTACCTTTGTGTATATATTACAATGTATCAATGAAGATTACTTTTTCCCTTTTACCATTTCTACATGGTATCATTGCCATCTACATGATATTTGACTCAGCTTGCGCGGGTGTGTTAGATAACAATGTAGATAATTTTGTAGTGACTTAGTTAGAAGGGGAGCCTTTGAGCAATGATAAAAAGTTGTTATCATGTGACAAAGGTCACTTCAAGTCCTGGTAATAGCCTCTTGCCTTAAAACAGAATAAGTTTGCGTATAATAGACCAAGTTGTTGTCATACCCTACCCCGGACCCATGCACTTGTGCACCGGCCTGGCCTTTTCTTAGTTAGTTGGTTAGTTGATGAAGTTGTTATTCTGTTTTTTGTAACCTTTGTGTATTACAATGTAATTATCAATGAAGATTACTTTTTCCCTTTTATCATTTCTTCAACAAGAACTCATGAATCATGATATCCAGCAAGTACTTGATATATTGATAACCTCATCATGCAAAAAGGAAACAATGCATAGATAAATAACTCAATTTGCTTCTACAGGTGTGTAATATGTTTGGCAGATTACAAAGAAAGAGAAGTATTGCGCATCATGCCGAAATGCGGTCACACTTTCCATCTTTCTTGCATTGATATATGGCTGAGAAAACAATCTACTTGTCCGGTATGCCGTCTTCCATTGAAAAACTCTTCTGAAACAAAACATGTGAGACCTGTAACATTTACTACTACCATGAGCCAATCTCATGATGAGTCTCATACATCAGAAAGGAATGAAGATGTTGAGAGGCGTGTTGAACCTACTGCTAGCAACTCCTTACAACCAACCTCTGCAGAACCAGAAGCAAGGCAATGACCTTAGAGGGCTAAAAAGGTTGTTCTGCTCAAAAAGAGAGTAGTGTGTACATTTTCTGCTTCTCCAGAGGAATGCTTCTGATTAGATTGGGTTCAAATTCTTTGTCTGCGTTATGGCCTTCATATATTCACTTGGTGGTGCAAAACGGATCAGGATCCTCTCTTGACAGTGCCGTGAAACATTGTGTCAGTCTCTCTCTCTTCATAAATATTCAGAGGGTCTCACCTTATGAAGAGTGTTAGACACATAGTTTCAACATGACAGTTGACAGTGTCATGTGAAGTTTCCACATGAAAGGATCCCGATCGGGTGTAGACATACCTGAGTCATGTACATAATTTGTCTCATTATGTAGAATATGCAGGCCAGCCAGGCCTAGGCCTAGATTTTGATGAAATTTCATGCACGCCAAGTTAGATCTACTCTAGCAAGACACTATTACTCTTGTTTATGCATAACAGATTAAACAGATATTTAATGACATGTATTGGCTCTTGTACAATTAATTTTTAGTTGCAACTTTCTTCTAAATAATGCTCCTTGTCATATGACGGATCTATAAATTCTTTATATTGGGCTAGGGTTTATCAAATGCAAGAAATTTATTTGCAATCAAAAATTATGTTTGGATACTGGTTGATACTTGACACTAATGACACCAACGACGAACTAAGTTTTTTATATTGAAGTAGTATTTATCCAACTAGGTCTTTGATGCGCGCCATCATCACTAGTTGGTTCAGTTGAGTTGTTTGCTGTGATTAAACTCGAACTTTTTATGCAATGATAAACAATGTTTGGATACTTGTTGACACTAATGTAAACGGGCGTCAAAAATTATTTTTAGGTAAAAAGTGAAAAAAAAACTCTTTAATTTTGTATGAATTGAGATGAAGATTACTCATGTTTTAACCGGTATTCTAACCCACACGGTATACATGTTAATTCCTCTAACTACTGTTTGAAATGGAAGTAACAGAACATGTGTAAGAACTTGGAGACAAGAAATTAGATACAAGATCCTAAGTCTGTAACTTCACTCACCGAAATTTTTGCCTTGTCATCTTGTAAGTTGTAACTATGACCTATCCATGTGCATGGTGGTGCCTTTGTTCAGAATCTTATTTTGGTGTGAAAATGAACTACCCTATGGAGCTTTGAGGTGGCATTTTCATGTGAATGTGAGGGTGTGTGGATCAGTGGATGTGTGTGCCACTATGGGCTGATTTGTTTCTGAAGGTATTTCTAACTTTGAAATAGTAAGTGGGAAGTGCATTATGTGAAAGGAATAATGTTAAAGAAGTGGTTTGATAGTTCAAGTGTATAACATGCTAATTAATTACTGGAAAATACTAGTGGCATTTTCTAATTTCTATCACATACAGTTGAATTCCAGAGAAATTTGAGTATGAATTATATTATACAACTATTACATAAGGTCAATGAGTTATTGGTTGAATTATATGAGTGACTCGTTAAATTGGTTAAATCAGATAAGGATGATCATGAGTTATTTTTTTTATAAGTATTTTTTGCCATTTAAGAATTTCTTATGGGTTTTCTTCCCATGTGTGATGCCTTGTTTCATCGTGACATCGTGGTTGATCCTTTTTATTCTAGGTGTTCATCGAGCGGGAGACTATTCAACATGCTCTCTTCTTGTGCCCACAAGTTTGACAAGTCTTGTTCACGTCCTCACTTAGGCTGCGTGTTAATCCAAGTTTTGTTTTACATGATGTCATGCTCTCCTTTTTGGCTGATGGTGACGCTACTGTGGTGAATGTTTTCCTTTCCATCATTTACTGTGTGTGGAAGGTGTGGAATGACTTGTTGTACCGTGGAGCTTCCCCCTCTCTAGCTCGGGTTCTTAATCGTATTCCATTCTTGCTGCCATTTGTGACACTTCAGCAGTAGTCGACTCCTAGCGCCTGAGTTTTTTCTAGTGCTTGGTCACAACCCCCTCAATGCGCGGTGCCGATAAAGTTTGATGCGTCTTTTTCAGTGGCGAGCTTGGCGGGCTTCGACATGGTGGCTCGCGATTCTCATGGGCTAGTTTTGCTGCGACTTCTTCGGTGGAGGCGTTATCTCTGATTGTGGCGGAGACTCTTGGGCTTCGTTGGACGCTTTCTGTATGGCGTGCTTTGAGACTAATTGTCTTTCGCTTTTTGAGGCTTGGAGGCGTCCCTCTCGGGGCTCCTCTTATCTTGGATCAATTATTTGTGATTGTCGTAGTTTAGTTGCTCGTTTTGATTTTGTTGTTTTTTCTTTTGTCGTCGTGACGAGAATACTATTGTTGATGGCTTAGCCAAACTTTCTTATTTTGTGTTTTGGTTGGAGGAGGTCTCCGATGAAATTCTCCATTTGGTCCATAATGATTAATGATCAAGGTACATACCTATCTTCTCTTCATAAAGGATTTTGTTCGTTAAAAAAAATACTAGAACCTAAAGAAAAATAAGGTGTAAAGGGTGAAAATGACATAAAGAAAAAAAAATGTTGGATGAGCGGCAAATTTTATAAAATCTTACTCGACACAAAACTATAACTCCAAAAATTATCATTTATCATGTTGAATTTAATGTGGATAAAAAAGCATGATTTTACGATATCAAGTTCAACGAAAATATAAACACACCGAACCAAGCAGTGATTATGAGAATATAAATTAAGCACCCGAAATCATTGAATTCGATCTTTTTATTACGTGATGCGGTTTTGTACACTTGCAAAATTAGTTATCAACCAAATGAATCGTATGATTCTCTCTATATAACTTTAAATAAAATTATTTTAGTTAAATTATGTCACTTAATAAACTTTTAAACGGTGTGCATAATCTTAAATAATAGTAACTCTTTTATAAGATGAAGTAACTCAGCTTTAAATGAGAGTGTTTAAGTCAAATTATAATTCAATAAATGAACTTGTAAACATAAGTAACGTTTTTGGAATGAAGTAAGTAATTGCTATAAGAAAGTGAGTGATTACTGCACATTCATAAATAACCACTCTGCATATTTATGGGGCACACTCACTCTCAATCTCACAGTTCTCAAGACTGCAGTTGAATGAATGAAAAGGTTCAACGATCGATCCACGTTTGCAGACAACAATGTCAGTAACATAACGCCCCAAAAAAAACATCCTCAACTTCTGCTACCTTGTACACTCTTTATTTAACACCACACTCCAACATTCACTCACACACAAACACAAACACAAACACAAACACAGTTTTTGTCTTTGTGGTTGCTTTCACTTTTCTCCATCAAATCACACACACAAAAGTGATCTCTTTTCATGGAGAATCATCCATCATCTCAATCATCATTAGCAGAACTCATTGAGTCTCTAGAACAAGCCACATTCATGGCAAAACAGCTCTCATCATCATCATCCACCAATCCCACCAATCTTCATCAAATCCACAATTCTTTGCACCATGCCCACCACAACCTCTCCGTCTTCCTCTCCACTCTCCACCCGCCGCCGGCGCCGGAGAACTCTGTCTCTTCTGCCAATGGCGCCGCGACGCAGCCGGGTGATGACGGCGATGATGATGATGAGGAGACTTCCAAGTGTGCAATTGAGAATGTTGAGCAGAAAATGAAGGACTGCTTCATCAAGAACAAGCGCCCCAAACGGCGCCTATCGCCGCCGCCGCCGCCGGCGGTAGAGGAGAAGGGGTTTTCCGATGAGGGGTTTGTGGAGGAGTATGATCCGCATGCTTTGAGGTTGAGGGCATTGGACAATGGGTGCCGGTTTCATGGCTAGTGTTCATCATCATGTTAATTTGCTCTGGTTCTTTTCTTCTGGATTCGATTATTCATTTTGCTATATAAATTTTGAATCTTTGTTTAGGACGATTAATTTTGTTCAGGACCATGGTTTTTGGGCATGGAAGATTTGGGATGTAAATTAACCAAGAACTATTCAAGCTTTTTGTTTTGCAAAATGCCTGTTTGAATGTAAAAAATAGCATTGAGTTGTCTTTTTCTTATTTTTAGTTGCAATTTTATCTTGATGGTTTCATGAAAGAAAAACTACAAATACAATTCACTATGATACATCATTTTGTTGGCCAAGTGTGAGTAGATTGATAGTTATATCAGATAAATGTGGATTTGACTTTCCTGCGGTAACGACAATTCTGCATTCACATAGTCGAAAAATGTGCATTGTTTGATCAATATCGGTCGGCCCATATATTTCTTCAAGATCATATTGTAGAAATTAGCTTAAGATTTGAGTTGTCTACTCTTTGATCGAACACTCAGATTTTGTGACCGTGAATTTATGAATTCCCTTAACCCCGAGAGTCCATATTCGCTAGCTGTTTAGTGAATTAATATACGAATTGAAATGAAAATTGTGTTCATTTTTCCTTGATGGTATTGGCAAGCACATGTTTCAGCTTCAGGAATAGATAAAACTGCCTTTCATGGCGGTGAAACTTACAAGATTATATACACTAGTACACAACACAAGAAAGTTTGTTCTAATAACATTACATATTACATATGGGGTTTCAATCTGCATTTTTTCTTTCAGATATGAACATGCCCCTATCCTTGCAACATTAGTACAAGAAAACTTGTAATCTAATATAACCCCAGCATGAGATACCTCATACCATAGTTCTCCTTATAACTTCTGAACCGTATATCTGCAGCAACAAGGAACCTAATGAATTATGGGAATCTCTAGGGCCTTCTGTAGAGATTTCTGTTTATCTGTTCAATTGCACAGTAATCCAGATCACTACTCTTTGGAAATCAAGTTATGCAGCTTAACAAAATCGTCCAATGTTAGTTCTTCAGGCCTTGACTGTATGCATCAGAAGAAGAGATGGATCAGCAACTTGAGAAACAAAATACCAAAACAGATGAGGTTCAGTGATCACTTACGGTAGGTTGAAGACCTAGGCTTTTTAAAGCTTCTTCTATCTCAAGGGATGTGCATATGTGCTGAAGTGACTTGCGCAGCATCTTTCGCTTCTCATTGAAACCTGAATTAACCTATAAGTATGTAGAATTATAGTGTCATTTAAATGGTGAAAGAGGTGTGTAAAAGTATCTCAGATTACAGTAGCTAACTAAGATGAAAACAGCAGCAAATGGAAATACTCGGTAATTAATGCATGATGATGAGAACTTTCCGTGCAATAAGATTTCTAAAGAAGTGCATGCTTGAGAATCCTTCTACAATTGATTCTGAAGCCGGAATCAAATTTGGGGAGACACTTATGTGAGTAGCTTTTGGGTTTTAGAATGAAAGAGAAGCTGTTCCAAATATGCTAGAAGTTAAAGATGAAAACCCTTGGAAACTTAATGCATGACAGTACATAGTGGAGAAATAGTTACCATCGAGAAGAAGCTTTTACTGGAAGAAACTTGGGGATATTCTGATGGTAGCTTTAGCTTGAATGAGACAACAGCTGCATCAACCTACACAAAGCACGAAAACTAATCAAGACTAATCTTCTCTTTCTATCCACAAAAGCTTCAGTTATGTAATATACAGGGGATGACCATAAACCCTGCTTGACATTTTTTACTTTCATTGTTTTCGACAGTGATATGAAATGATTTTCTTTACTTTCATCACCAGTAATGTTTTTCACTTTCTTGCAAACGAGTTGCTTCATAGGATATCACCTACTTTCATCTCTTGATTTCAATAGAATCAGACATACAAGCGATGACTCTCATTCATATATACTGGATTATCCTAACTAAATCACATGGGGATATGGACTAGCAAAGCTTTTAGTAGAAGATACTTTAGTATATCTGTTTTTTATTGCAGAAAAACAAAATGCCACAATAAAAGATCATACGGGAACATTTAAATACCTATCACTTACATTAGGCTGTGGGAAAAAATTTGCTCTTGGGACCTTAAATTTATACTCAGGATCTGCAAAGAAAATTCAGAACTTTCAGCATAAAATAAACCAAGTTGTAGGGATAGCTAAATCTGAAGTTGCATTTGATGTGTTAGTAATTTATTATGAAACCACAATCAAAGTCATTAACATAAAACTTGACTATTAAGTATGGACCTGAGTAGTAATTAACGAATATATTGATTGGACGATACTCAGAGGTTCGGAGTGACGACACTACCAAGCGCACGGCAGTCTCCTCCTGCAAGAGTTTGATCTGTTTAGTGACTTAGTCAATAATTGTTATTACATTAAGTTTCCCTTATCATTGAAAATTCTAATCTCATTCCATTAGGTTGATCCTTTGTCATTTTTAAAGTGGAGTGAAGTGAGATAAAAAATAGAAACTGGATAAAGACAAATCTATTGTAATTTTCTTCTGTAGATGCTGTCATGCTGATAGCATTCTTATATTAGCACTTCTGTGGTGGATTTCAATTGGGAATGAAGAATTGAAACGGAAAAATCGGTAACACAGTATTCAAGATGCCCTTCACAGGGAATAATAACAAATCTAAAAGGAGAGAATAAATGTACACTGAACTAGAGAGCTAACAATTCTAACCTGGAGTAATAAAACCACTTCTGAGAAAATGTCACCCATTGGAAGTAGCAGTTTGACCACATCTGTACTAATATTGAAGGGAATGTTGGCAACCACCTGCAAACAACATACCAATTTAGGATTTACAATAAGTTACATATTTTCTAGCATGATCTTGCAAAGTTTGTTTGCAGAGCAAAATACCAAAACATCATATATTGCTACCTAATTTATGGCCCATGAAATTAAGCCATCAAATAACTACCAAGCAATTGTAATTTCTAAGGCTTAAGCTTCAAACTTAATTTCGACGATAGAAATCATAAAACCAAAGCATTACCTATTATTTTTATTCATATAAACAAAATGAATCAGATGTATTAGGTCAAATGACAAAATAATGTCGTTTGCTGACTTGGGAAATAGAGTTCTCACTTTTGCATTTCTAGTTTCTGGATCTGTTTGCTTTGTGCTTCCAACCAATGATGACATGTGAGAGCGCACATGACATTTGACAATATCCTCAGTCAGAACCTGCACATATTTTATCAACAGGTCAACACTAATCATTATTCATGAGGCAACCTAGTCCTAAATTAGTATCTAAAGAAGAATTTTTTTGTCCAGTAATATAATGAAACAAGAATTGCAGAGAAAGAACAGGGTGTGACATAAGATCTTTTAATTGCAATAAGAAGAAACTGAGGAAAAACTATTGAACAATCAACAAAGGGAAGTGAAGATGGCATCCCTATCGGATAGTAAATATAGTTCCAAACTCTGACTCCAACAACGAAGGCAAAACAAGGAGTACTAGTAATTCCCATCATGTAATGTATGTCAAGAAAAGATTACCTTGGTTAGGACTTTAAGTAACTAGATTTCAATGTCAACCAACATCAGATAGCAAAACTATATCGTGCATATTTAATTTTGTATCTTGGTTAGTGAATCATGTTGCAATTCTCAAGAAACCTAATTTGCATCTCATCAAGAAGACTGCGGGCACACAATATAAAGTTCAAATTCACAATGAGTTTTACCTTCAGCTTTCCTGTACTTGAAAATCTTTCACACACCAGGGCAGCCATGTGTTTATCCTGAACCACATCAACAAAATGACACAAATACACCCATTACATGCATCCATACATGCAAACATGTACAAGTACAAGTACAACTAACTGTCTCCATGTAGATAAACTGCAAAGAAACTAACAAGTCAAGGAAAGCATGAGGGTGTGTATCTTATTGAGTGTAGTTTTACACTTCTACAAATGAAAACTAGCAAACCTTCTCAACCGCAAGAACGAATGCGCCCGAGTCTAAAAGAATATTAGTCAACGAACCAGTTCCGGGTCCAATTTCCAATACCACATCACCTTGTTGAATACCAGCCACCCCAGCAAGTTGCTCATTTATCTCAGAGTTTAACATATAATGCTGCAAATCACATAAACACCCAAATGAGCACAAATTTCAGAAGCAAAGAAAAAAAATCAGATTTTGGAGTACCTAAACACAAAATTCAGCTCACACCAGCAACCCCACTACAAAAAATCACTTACAAACAACAACAAAATCACTTAAAAAATCAGATTTTGTTGAGCCCCATCATCAAACCCACCCCCTGTTCGATAAAATGCCACAACGAAGCATCCCAACCATTTCCAAAATGAAATGTGAATAAAAAAATGGATTTTGAAGAGCTTAAAGACAATGGGTAATCCAAAATGAGAGAAACCTGGCCAAGAGATTTTCTGGGGAATCTGCCTTTGGAGTTGAGAGCTCTGAGAGTGGCATTGTAATCGTCTGCGCTTCGTGTTGAAGGCCTGCCGCCTCCGCCAGCACACACTACGTGTAGCCTTCGGCGCCGTGCGCCGGCGGTGCTATATGGTACTGTTGGTGGCGGTTCCCGGTGGTGGTTAAGCGCTGTGGCGTTGGGTATTGGCGGGAGCGTTTGAAGATAGCATAGCGCTGAAGGAAACATGTTTTTCCGTTGTTCGTTATTCTCGTTACAATCTCTTCATATAAGTAGAATTGTAGAAATCTGATTTCAGTATGATAGAATTAGAATCAAATTATGATAAAATAAGTTAAAAGCGATTCTAATTATTTCATAGTTGAAGTAATTTAGTGGTATCTTGTAAATGTACTATTCACTTTGAATAATTTAAAGTTAATCACATAATATAGCGATCATAATTGAAGACTAATAGTCGTGCAAGGAAAAAGCGGGAGATGTATATATGTTCTCTATCCTCGCATCCCTTTCTTATCCTCAACTCTATCATTGATTTATGTTGAGGGGTATTGTTCGAACTTGAGAATCCGGGAGGAATCTCTCTTGGTCGTGATAGAGAATCATCGTGGTTAGAGGTGATTGTTGTCTCTGAGGTCACAACGGAGCTTCCAAGTTCTACGACATATGGGGATACTTTCAAAAGACGTTCCGACGCACAAGTCAGTGCAAAGTATTCATAGAGAATCTCAGAGACTCATTTAGAAATCAAGTCTAAATGCTAAGAATGAATAACATGTAATGTAAATGAATGATAGAACCTGTATTTAGAGGCTCAAAGCTCTTGGTCGTTGTCTCTGCAAGTGTCACATTCTTCAAGTGACTGAACAAATGCTAGCCGAGCAAGGTGTTTCTCTCCGAGTCATTTAGTTCGTCCTTAGGTTGAATGCTTCTGCGTGCGCCCTTTGGTCGGCAAGATGTCCTTAGATCGGGTGGTTAGAATTCGATCGGAATAAGAGCACCCCCCCAGCTTGGTTGGTGTGTCAAGTATTGGCATGTCAACGAGATGCTTCATCTGTTCAGTTTGTGGAATGTCATTTTGTTCAATTATTCAGAGCTGGAAGTTTTTCTAGCCACTTAGTCATTTTCTATAAGCGGGTCATAATTTTTATTGTTGCAGGTCAAGAAACTCAGAGCAGCTAAAGATTCTCAACCCAGGTTCTCTCGAGTGAGTTGCTTTTGAGTGTAAAATTTGTACCACCGAAGGGGGTGAGCTTATCTCTTGTCGAGATGTTCATCCCGATTCACGGTAGAAATAGACTGTTTTCTCCTTTTTTGTAACCATTGTTTTTTTTTACTTTAATGAAAGGTCTTTTTTTTCGGATCTTCATTTGTGTAATTTCTTTCTGGCAATTAATTGACAAGTAAAATTTAGTTATTGCCTTCTCAACTTGAATGATTTTCGGATGTTGCATTCCTTTATATTGAATTGCTTTCATCCGACTTTTGTCCAGGCGGTGGAGGCTATATTCCTTCAACAGACTACTTGCTCACAGCTCAATGGATAGTCCAGAAAGGTTGCATCTCATGCAGGTTACTTGCTTCCCACTCCGCAGACTGTATCACTAGTAGGTTACTTGTGTCTGGCTATCTGCTAGATGAGACAGACTGTATCCCTTATGAGTTACTTGCTTGACGCTCGGCGGATCGTATCCCTCAAGAGTTACTTATGTCTCTCGAGGTACCTTCTTGTCTCTCTTCGTAATGTATTCCTTTCATATTACTTTATCATATTTTTCAGCAAGGCGGGGCAGACTCTATCCTTTACGGTTACTTGCTTTGCTCAGCGGAATGTAACCCTCAAGGGTTCCTTATGTCTAACTGCTTCGTCTCGAGATGCGGATTAGACTGAATCCCTTTCGGGTTACTTACTTGTCGCTTGGTCTTTAGCGAGACGAACAAGACCGTATCCCTCAAGAATTACTTGTCGTCGCTCGGTGGACTGTATCCTCACAGGTTACTTGCTCGCACCTCAGCGGACTATACCCTCCTAGGTTATATAGTTTCTTATATAGAAATAATCTCATAGAAATAAGAATTGAGTTTATTATATAGTTTATCTATTTTAGATTAGTTAAAATAGGGTTTTGATTTAGAAATAATCACTTTTTTTTTTGAAAAGTTAAAAATAATCTCTTTGATGTATCTATAAAGTGCATTCCTATTGATAAAATATACAAAAACACATTTCTCAGTTTCAACTGCTCCAAACTTGTAAAAAAAAAAAATCTTGTAGTATGGATGTATTATGGTAAAACAAATATAACTATTTCAACATGTTACAAGTAAGAAATAATCTCTTTTTAAGACATTTACCACCCATGTTTTATATCTTTTCACTTTTTATAACATTGGTTAACAAAGAGACAGAAATCGATTAGCATTATTGCATACTAACATTTTTTTTTTGTCAATTCATACTAGCATTTGATTACACACATATACACCTAGCCTGTGCTCAAAACAAAATTATAAGGTCCGCAACACTATTGTCACTTGTAAATGTGCCAGGAAATCTAAAAAGCTCAAGCATATATTTACATATTAGTCAAATAAAAGGCGGCGCCTCACGGATTTAGAAAGATTAGCACTTGAAGTTTCCCTTTTCGTTTTTGAGCCTCCACTTCCTTGGCTATCAACATCCTTGGATGACTCTTCTCCTCGTTTTGGTTGATGTTTGATTTTGGTTGATGGGTAGAACCCTGTGATATTTAGCTGGATACTCCTTGAATTTGGTGATGCTGATCTTTCTTTTTCTTGAACTTTTGAGGTTGAATTCTTTCTTTTTTTCATATCCTTCAGTTCCTGCAAATTTCAAGTACCAAGATGTCCTCAAACTCAAACTTTGATGTGCTGTGAAGTGAACAAGAAAAATGTTGACAATTTTCTTTCACGTCTTTTACAAAATTGTCTTTTACTTCCCTCAGTTATAGTAGCATGTTAGGATAAACTTATATTTCCTCAAAATCAATTCCGGTAGCGTCTTCCCAAAATTTATTTTGACTTTGGAATCAATTATAGAAGGATTTCCAACCACGCTATTAGTTATCCCAAACAGCATTTCACTTCAGTAACTACTACTACTCTGAAAGACACAGATAGCGGCCTATCAGTGGAAACCATGCATAAGATCTTCACTCAATATTAGTATCCCAAATCCTCTTAATTTTCACACTATCATGTTTTATTCTCTTCTATCAACTGCTGAAATAATTATGCTAAATATTACATGTAATACTGAAAGAGTGAAAAATTAGCTAGATTTCATTGTGTTTACTTAAATTCAATACTTCTAAGGCTCAATTTTATGTTCTTGCTAACTGAGACAGATCAAAATAAGAATGTATGAATTTTAAAATGTCAAAGAAAAAATAAAGATAAACCATAAGCTAGATGGAAAATAATAAACACCTGTTCCTGCTGAAACCTTTTGACTTCAGCTGGAAAAGCAGCTCCTACAAGGTCCATATTTTCATCTGTCAACAGGAAACTACACCCACCATCGTCACGAATCTCAGGAAGATCACCGTCATCCAGCAGATCCACCGTTTCATCTGACTCTCTAACATCTTCTTGCGTGCTAGATTCATTTGATGGAATTTTAGATGCAATGCTGCCTCCTGCACGTTTCCATTTGACCACATAAAACTGATAACCATATCTCATCTTCACACGTTCTAAAGAATCAAACTCATACTGCCCAAATAACAAGCTTTCGACGGTAGTTGTAGCCATGTCTCTCAAGAAGATGGTGGACATCATAGGAAATATCATCCGCCGAATATAGGATGGCTCCCAGTTCTGATGGAAGTTTAAAAAAACAATCAGCATCTCGATATTGGGTCTTTCCCATGAGATCTGAGGCCTGTCATTTGCTGCAAACAAAGATATAAGAATATACAATGAATGGCATTTACTACTCTAGCAGCGCAATCACATACAAAAAATGTCATTTACAATATTCATCACGCAGTTCAACATACCAGAAAAGTAACCATTGTTATTGCATAAAAACATATCAATGATTTCATCCTTTGGAAAATTTGGCTCCTTTGCAATCTTGTGACAAATTTTTGTGTACCAATTTTCCAGCCTTTTCTGTCCTTGATGTTTCCTATTCTGCCAATAAAATATCATTAAGTGAGTGCTATTGAAATTTATAAAAAAATGAACTTGCAGGAGACCCGTATTTTATCAGCAATAACATGTTTTAATTCAACTTAAAGTATAATATAAAAAGAAAAAATAAATGATGACATGGAACTCTTAAATACTTTAACAAATCGAACGTGACGAAACTGATTGAGAGAGGCCGTACCATACCACAAGACAAGCAATCACATTTAAAACCCTCTGGCTTTTTCAGGCAACCTTCACTGTCATTTGTGAGACAAAATTCACAAGAAAGCTTCATATGGTCCCTTTTGTTGCCTGGATGCCCACAGAATGAGCAGTGAGATTGTTTCGTATTTGGTGAGTTTCCATCCATATCCATATTGTCCTCGGATTTAAGGCTGATGGGAATTTCTGAAGCATTCCCTTTGCCTATCTCATGTAATCTGCATAAAGATCACTATCAATTCAGACTACCAAGACAAAAAAAATAAAAAATAATACCCAGGTCATGTAAGTCTCACTTTATGCCACAAATTCATACCTAACCATGAAATCTAAGATATAATTATGGATTTAATAAAACCGATACAACTCCCCTGAACTTGTGAAATATTATAATAAAAGGGGATAAGTAAGAAGGAAATTACAACGGAATTCATCACATTAAAATCCTTAAACACGGGGGAATTTGTTCAAATTGAAAACAGAGAGCTTCCTGTAGTTTGTGTCATTCTCACATGAATGTTCTATAACATTTAAAATTTTCAGATGATATACATGTGTTTGACTCTGAAGGACTTATACCTATTCAATATATCATCTTCACTGAAAGCTTGAACAAAACGAAGAGCACTGTCAAGCCCAATCCCTTGAACACCACTCATATCGTAATCATTCCCAACCAAAAGAGTGATAGCTATTAAGTGTTTCCTCTTCAATCCAAGCCCAGCTTCAATATCTGACATATAGTAGCATTCAAACGGTTCCTGCATGCAATGAATTTCTCAAACTTGATACAAGAAGGCAAGGAAAGTAAACCATTGAAACTTTAAAAAGTACTGGGACAGGGCGCTTACAAATTATAAAAGAAAAAAAAATTCAGAGGATCATTTGTTTTTTCTGGTTCAAATATATTCCATGAGATGATAACAGTTCACCAATTGTTTTCTTATCAGTCATACTACCTACCAACTCTAGTTACTTAATTTAACATGGTTGTGTATTATGCTTTTTTTTACAGATGATATAGTACTAGACTACTAGTAGGAAAGTCAAGAGAGAAAATATATGGTAAATTAGAGTTGTGGAGAAAAGTTTTATTTACATGTTTTCCATTTAAGGAGAAGTAATAGAAAAGATACAGAATGTAAGTTGGCAAGACACTATGGCTTGAAGATGAAAATTAGATATCATACCAACCACAAACAGCACCGTTTAGATATCATGGGTCTGCATACACATTCATAGATGAAATGGAGACGTACTTCTGGTGTTAATTGTGATTGAAAGGAGCCTCTTAAGCTAAAAGGAAAATTATACATCACAACGATAAGACAAGCTATGCTTTTATGGTACTCGATGTTGGGCAGTAAAATGCCAAGATCATAAACTAAGTGTAGTGGCAATGAAAATGTTGCATTCGAGTAGGAGTAGGGCCATTTAAAGAAAGAGAAGTTCAGGAATGAATGAACTAAAGGGAAAGTTCGAGTAGGAGTAGCACCATTTGATCATGATAGAACCAAGAATTTCAGAAAATGAATATTATTGAATATATGGAAAGAGGTGAGCCCAAGAGCTCTACAATTGGGAAATTTCTAGAGTCTAGGACTCCTACCAGAGAGGCATTATCTCCTAACTGACTTCTTACCAGAAGCATGAATGATGCATCCTTTCTCTCTCCCCCCTAAAATACCCAAATCCCTCTAATCATGAGAATCATGTCAGCTTACTAAATAATTCTCATTCTCTCCCCCTGACCTCACTGTCTTTCTCCTAGTGTAAACTTGCCAAATCCTGGGCCTTCCACTAGGTGCTTCTAAAATTGGGTCCTCATTAACATTTGGCCCAGGTGTTCTATCAGATGATTTGAGAAGAAGACCAATACAAAGCCAGTAAGACGAGTTGACTAAATGGAGAATAGCCTAATAATTAGAGGCAGAAAAAGAACAAAACACTCTAAATGAAATCCTTAAAAAGGACATAAATCTAAATGGCCTTTTTTAAGAGATGTCTTTTGCTAGAACATAATATTGTCATTTAATCCACGTAACATACACCATCTAGTGGAAAAATGGATTTAATTGTTGTTGTTATATATTAAAAAAATTCTAACATGATCTTCAAAATATTTCAGAAGATACACAGATACAAAGTTTATAGCATCTCCTTAAAATGTCAATTACTTAATAGTTATTCTCAACTCTCAAGTGCACATGTAAATTCGTAAATGTTAGACAGTTAAGACGACAATATAATTCAAATATTCAAGTAAAGCTTGAAAGCAAATGTGAGATATCAATCAATTTCTAACATTGCTAAGTTATGGGACATATGGGATAAAATAGTACAAATTTATTAAGCTTTTCAGAAGGACAAAAACTATTATGGAAGATCAAAATGAGGAACTCCTCTTATGATATGACAAATGAGGAAGAAGAAGCATAGGGTAGACTAAAGTGGCTTTTATAGATATCATAAATTTAACTTCTATAGGGCCAAATAATCATAAGTTTGCCACTTGTAAACTCAACTCAAGAGATCAGGCTATATTAATATTAGTATCAAGATTCATGATACCAGGTAGCAAGAGCCATCTTACATAAAAACCTGTGGACTAAGCAAAGATAAATACAAGCTCTGTAACCATCAAATAGACATATCACAGGTTACATTATAAAGTGCCAAGGGATGAAATGAAATATAATGAAAATAAAATGAAGAAGGTACTCACTTTAGAATTGGGAGAGAAACACTTTATAACACATTTGGCCCCAAAGAGGAATGCATCACTGTCAGCTGTGATGCAAGCATCAACATGACCTTCACTATTTAATTGGGCACAGAGTGCTTCAGCCTCTCCTTTAGCCTTTAATACAGGCATTCCAAGTAGCTCCACAAGTTCCTATCACCGAACAACAAGAAATCATAAGGAAAGGCATTCCAAAAGAACAACTAACATAACAAAAATGAAAAACCTTGGCAAGCAAATAACTCAGAAGTATTCTTGATATAAGATGTAGAAATAACATTTGAGAAGAAAATGTGGATGAATGCACATGTGTAGAACCTAAATTCCAAAATAGAACCAACAGCATAGTTGGTGATAACCATCGAAGTAAAAAACTCAACGCACCACACATTCTTGAACATATTTTGAAAATGATCGGTTCCTCTCGGCTGAAACACCTTCAGGCACTGGCAAGCTAGCCAATTCAATACCAGAAGACCGGAAAAATCTTGTAATCCTTGCCTGTGATTTCAGTGGGGATGGAGTCCCATCAACAACAAACACCGGCAATGCTCCAAACTGCAAAAATCACTAACATTATCAAACATCAACTCCATCCCATGTTTCATCTGACTGCTCCATACAAACTTAACATACAAGATAAAAACGAAAAAACGGAACAACAATTTAAATTACTGTTATACAACACAATCACACTCCATTTGAGTTACTAAATAGAACCAAATTACCAAACACAACCACAACCAACCAAAAGGTAATTAATAATTCATTTTCATCACAAGTTCAAGTAATCCAAATTCCTAACCAGCCCATCTCATTTTTTTCTTATTCAATCAAAAATTTCCTAAAAAAACCAACTTTACTCCCCAAAATTGGACAAAATTATAAACTTTCCATCACATTCTCAACCATCAACCAAAAGGGCACAAAAAAATTATACAGAACCTTGGAGAACAAATTGATAGTGCGGAAGAATGTGACCCTAAGATGAGGCTTCCTGACATTCCCCTTGATGGCATTCCTGTGCTGAACAATCCAGAACGAAAGGTCCACAGCAACTCGCTTGTTCCTCAAGAATTCAAAACCTTCGTTGCGGGCATAGGGCTTCAACAGGTCCCAGAAATTACCACCAACCCCCATTGCGTAATGCTTAATCACGAAAATGGGTATGCAAAAACATCAGCAAAATTCAATCTTTGTTTTGGAAACACAGTGAACGAGTGTGTGTTAGGTTAGTAGGTTTCAGAAACGAAAAGCGTGAGCGTTTTTTTTTTTTTGGAGTAGAGCATGAAATATAGCCGTTGGGTATTTGTAACGTTTTTTATTTATTTTTTTAACAGTGGCATTTGTACCGTTACTGTAACTTGAAAGTTCAAAGGCCCATTTGTGTATATATTGGGCTCAGCATCAACTATTTTGTGGTATGTCACACAAAACAAAGGACAAAAAGAACAAACAAAACAAATTTGACCAAAATTATTTTTTCTTGCTATTTAATAAATTTTAGAAATTTTGACAAAAATATATAAATTTAGAAGTTAACAAACAATGCAATGATAGGTGTCAACAAGTTTTATACTGACTTTTTAATCATATTCCATAATCATACCTTTTTAAATTTTATCTTTGTAATTTTAATTCAATTATGATGTTCGTTTTTTATTACAAAAATTATACATATTCGTCATAACGTTATCGACACTCATTTTGTCTTTCAGTTAGGAATGGAAATAGGTCAAATGATTCATCAGGTTCTTGTGGCCTGACTCGTCAAAGGTCTCATTTAGTAAAAAAGTTTGACTTCGGCTATCAAAAAAATTTGTTTGACCTATTTGTTTGGCTAGTATTTTTTATACATAAAATTTAGGGTGAGAGGATGATGTCTCAGTCTAAGGTAAGGAAAGTTGTCGGACTGAAAGAACACATATAGAAGACTTACATTTACCTCACCCCAGAGAGGCTAGTGGAGGTTTGAACCTGTGAACTGTCAAGTACGAGATCCTGTCATGCTCCACTAGACCAACCCCTAGAGGTTACGACTTTCCTATCTTTCGGATATATTAATATTAATAATACAAAATAGAATATTTATTAAAATTATTTGTTTTTGCCATATTATTGTATTTCAACTTAAAAATATCTATATGTTTATAGTCCCCCGAATGATAACTCAAGTGGCAAGAGTCGGAGACATATGAGTTTAGAAGGAAAATATCCAAAAATCAATTCCTAAATAATTTAATTTATTTTTCCGATGCTATGAAAAAATTTAAATAATATCATCTCAAAGATTAAGTTAGGCCTTAAAAGTTTGGCCTACTACAATCTAAAAGTCAAAATCAAATTTGAGCCGCAAAATTAGAGGCAAAACCAGAGTCTTGAAATGTGCAATGTCTGGCATGTTCTAACATATTTCCACACTATTAGCACTCAAACTCTTTATTTACTTTACCAAATCTGCTGGCTCATCATTTTACGCAGAAAACTTGGGTAGCTCTTAGGTGTCGATTACTATGAGTGATCTACCTACCAAATGTTTTGATTATCTTAAAAAGAAAATGTTATTTGTATAAATAAAATTCATAGTGGTGCCAACATATGTTTGTCTTGGAAAATCATCCAAACGCAAAGTAGAGGTGTTAGTTTCAATTATCAATACCAGGCCACTATTAATTTGATTTGACATACGTAATTGCGTGTTCTTTCTCTTTTTTGTTTTCTATCTAATAAAAGCATAAGAAAATAGTACTACGTAATGGGGTTCTATGTTTGAATTTATATAAATACAGAAAAAAGTCATAGATAATGTTTTGAAACTTCAAACAGTCGTAAACTATGCATGTCTATGTTTAGTTTGTCAACTCAAAAGCAACTATATTATTTTCATATGAGGTGTGACTTTAGTGATAACTTGAATAATTATCGAAGGGGACTTTACCATTTAGAGCTCGAATTATATTGGATTGGAACCATGCGTAAATAGGCCTTATAATTAGATTAGATTCTGAGATAAAATTAATCTCACACGAAAAGAAATTGTTTGTAAAAGAAAACAAAATACTTGTGTTTAAGAGAGGTTTTAATATATGGCATTGCTTTATAACATGATAAAATAGTTACCTATAAGTAAGGTTTTGTCCCCAATTAAGATTCTTTAGCCAAAGAACAACTCAAAATAATTGATTTCTGAGGAGTATAGATTAAAGGTTTGGTCATCTACTTATAAAACACTTCTACATATATCCCAAAAAAAACACTTCTATATATTTGACCATGTACATTTCACTCCTATTTCAATCAAAAGAAAATTTCATAAATCAAGGAATTAGGAGTCCCCATGACCAAAGGCACTTGCATCAGTTGCATGTGATGTGCTTTTGTAAAGTGGACTCAAAGTTAAGGGCGAAACTCAAGAAGCCGCCATCTTTACATAACGTGTAAAATGCATATTTTTTCTATTTTGTTGTCAAAGTGTGCATATTTGTCATATTTGGTTTAAAATAGCAGCATATACATTATTCTAAACTTTCAAATTTGAGAGTCCTACCATTTCATACTTTGAAATTACTCTTTCTCCATGATCATCATATTAAACCAAAATAAAAGTAGACTTCCTATATATGTTTTTTTAATTAGTTAAGATAGCTGCTATATTTTATTTAATTTGCTAAAAAAAATCAACAAAAATATTAAATTTTATATAAAATAAATATGCTAAAAAATTCTTCAAAAAACCTCAAAACTTACAAAATAATTTAATTTTTACCAACTCTTTCTAATTTAATTTTTATTTTTAAACAATTAAAATACCTACTATAGGGGGTGTATCAAGTGAGAACAATGTTTATTATAAGAGATGAGAGCATCAAATCGTGACCATACAATTATAAATGGATGGTTGAGATTTAATGATCATGTGACATTTTTAAAAAGCCATGTGACTTTATGTTTTAATCTTGACCATTCATGTTAATGGTCACGATTTGATGCGCTTTCATCTCTCACGATAAACATTGCTCTCACTTGATACGCTCTCACCTACTATATTTCTATTTATCCGTCGGAATTAACTAATTTAATTTTCGCGATAAACTTTGTAAAACATTTTCTTAACTTTTTGAGATTACTTTTATTTAGAAACTTATCGATTCAATTAATCCCTCTCTACTTCAACTATGTTCTTATTTCTCATGAATTTCACTTTCTAAGTTAATAACCATTTAAAATCTCATTTAGGGATGTCAATGGATACGAGTGGCATGGATAGTATGTATCCATCACCCGTTCCGCAGCAAAAAAACCTGTACTCATATCTGCTTCAGACCCACATGGATATACATTAAATGGATTTTAAACTGATATTAGAAGGGTTTAACATGAATGAAAACTAAAAATGGTAGAAGTAGAGTGAGGGTTGAACGAGAAGGCTGAAAGGACTCTTTTAGGGTTTGAAAAAAGTGAGTCATAAATAGATCAACAAGTCATCTAACAGCTCAAGCTCCATGAACGAGATCACTTGGCTCGGATAATCTTACAATTTCACGAGCAAGCTCGACACACGCTAACTCACCACAAAGACATCTAGAACAAGATCGAGCATGTAGAGGGGGGAGTAGGTGCAAAAATTGTTCTATCTTGCAATTGGAATTGCGATTTTGACAATTTTACTTGAGATGTTACTTAAGTAAATCAAGCATGTAACACAAAACGGAAAATCTGACATAAATTTTTTTCAACTTTGTAAATTCACTCAAATGTTGATATGTAGTACATGATAATTTGATCAACATTCTAATAATTTTCCTCCGTTTACTTGTCAATCATAATTAAGTTTATAGGGCTTTGCCCCTCTTTGTTACATAAAGTAAAATAAAATTATGTGTATACATGACAAGAGTATTATTGGAGCAAAATTCGATATAAAACTTCATATCAAATTTTGTACTCTTTGTGAATTAGGAAATGGAAAAAAAAAAAAGCCTTCCGAAAACTTCTTAATCATTCAACATTTGTGCATATACTCCACAAAGGAAAAAGAACCTAGTGAAAGATGCAAAGAAGACTATATAGTAGAGACCGAAGTAATTAAAGACTATATCCAAATGCCTAAAGATTCAAGTTCCAATATCTTAATTTTAACAATGTTATGAATACTTTTCTCCACATGTTGATGGGTGTTGTTCCGTTTCAGTCACGTCGATCGTATGTCAAAGCGGGATAGCCACAAACGCCGTGGTCCTCTTTCTCATCATTCATTTTTGGCTTTAACACCTCTCAAATCTCAATCCTGCAGTAAATCACAATTCACTAGCTAGAAAGCATTGATCATTTCTTCTTGCCAATAAACCAAGTAAAAAATGGGTGACAACTTGCTAAAGACTTCATCCACCTCATTTTCTCATCTCTTTCTATTATATACCAAACAATTTAAAAATCTACTCAATTTCTCACAATTTTTCTTCTATTAATATTCTCTAATTTTTCTATCTCTATTATATACCAAACAAAGCTTTAGTTAAGACATTCTCTAATTTATCTATCTTTCTTTCATAATTTATCAACAAGGTACAATATTACAGTTGTAGATAATTAGACTTTTTAAGTATTTAATCCACAATTTGACTATTGGACGTTATGTATGGAAAAAAATTATCAAAAAAGAAACTTATATTTTTAATATAATTTTCGAGTCTTGAGAAGATTAGTCTCATAGATGTTAGCAGTGAGAATATCTTAAAAAAAACAAAATGTTTTCTACTTCCATTAATAGAATAATAGTCACATTAGCAAGCTAGAGTGCAGACCCACAAAAAAGGAAGTTTGAGCAACTCTCAGTGGGAAGAATTGAAGATGAGCAAATACTCAACAAGGGAGAGAGAGACGTGAGAAACATTGGGGACCAATATATTTGTTTTTCCTTCAAAATCCAAATGCCACGGTGTCAAGAAAATGACACGTGGTAGGCACGGTTATAACGTGGCATTGAAGGCTCGAATCCCGAAGGCATGTAGACACAGGGTAGGCTTTCCCAGGATGTTACCTCCCGGAGCTCTGACAATGTACGGTTTGTGTCTATTTGATTGGGAATTTGGATGCGTAGTGTCACTAGCTAACTTCACATGTCGGTCCTACAATTATATACACTTTATTAAAACTTTAAATTCTAAATAAATTAAAATCGATATGTAGTTTTTCTACATGTATTGTTTTTGCACCAAAATTGGTATGGAATGGATCCTCGTCAAATTTTTCTCATATTTTCATGTTGAAAGTTTTTTTATCTATATTTCTTTATAGGTACGTATTAATTAATTAAGTATATGTGAGACGCTCAAAGTGTTTATGAAAAAAGAGATAAAAACAAAATATTATGATAAAAAAATATTAGAAAAATTTCACATGAGAGAATTCATCGTTAAAATTGGTCAAATTTTTAGATTTTTATCTAATTAGATTTTAGGTTAACATTTATCATATAAAGTAATAAAAATAATAATATTAGAAAATTGATGAAAGGCTAAAACTTTTTACGGGGAATAATGTGTGGGACTAATCATGCCAATAAAATTGTTTGGAAATTACTCTTGCACAATTCAAATTCATGGGGGCCAAAAATATTTTAAAACCTTATTATTGCTATAAAGTCTTATGTTATTTATTGCTCTATCTTAAAAATATAATAAATACCAAACAAAATACATATATAACATTCGTAATAGGATGACAATAGATAGGGTCTAGGTATGGTACTATAGTACCCATCCATATACCTGCATTTTCAAAAATTACTCGTACTCGTCCTTATACCCGCATGAGTAGCAACTTGAATGTCTGTCCTCGTACCTCGACACTTACATGCCCGTACTTATATTTAATACCCGCAATTTAGTTAACCAAAATATAATTTTCACAATTTTCACTTTCCAATTTCACAATTTTTTCATTTTTCAATTCAACAGACTATTATAAAGTAAAAAACATTAGTTAACAAAAGAGTATCAAATATGTAATCATTCAGCTAAATACAGATTCAAAAGGAATGAGTGAGAAAATTACAACATTAAACTTACAGTTTAAATTCTTATAATATACTCCTAAGATTGTAGGTTAATAACTTACTTATTTTAAAAAGAGTTTAATTTATATGCATTGACGGTGTAAAGGTTTTTTGCACCGTCAACCAATCAGATTTTAAGGATGTGAGAAAATATGTTTTTTTTATTTAATTTCATTAATTTACATGTCACATCCTTACAATCTGATTGGTTAACACAGTGCATCATCTTTTTTCTCTTTCAAAAATAAGTGGAGTAAATTAGCAATAATATATAATATATTTTTTATAATACTAACAAGTACTGTGTATATATAATAAAAATAATTAATAATTAGTGCATGTGAGGGTATTGACACTATAGTACCCATACTCGAACTCGTACCCACTCTATTTTACGGGGTATTTATTCATACTCATCTAGCGAGTTTTTACCTACTCATTATGGGTGTGGGTATCCAATAAATCTGAGACTCATTGTCATCCCTAATTTGTAAACACTACTGCTCAAGTGTGTGGACATGATTACATGAATGAGCAATATTGTTAAAAGTTTCACATTGACTAGAGATAGAGTATAGATAGCCTTTATAAGGGTAGTGCAAACCTCAACTCTTTAGCTACCTTTTAAGGTTAAGTATATGCCTCCCAACTTCTAATATGACATCAGAGTCTATCCTAGATCAATTTATTAGTTGTTGTGGAGACATCCCATAATTGGCACCCGTGGTTGTTGATCTCACGTTCCAATTTGTTCAGTCCTGGACGTGAGAGCGTGTGTTAGAAGTCTTACATTGGCTAGAGATAGGACATAGATAGCTTTTATAAAAGTAGTACAAACCTCAACTTTTAAACTAGTTTTTATGGTTTAGTATAAACCTCTCAATTTCTAATACATAGATCGTATAGCTAACAAAATGATCTTTTTAATCAAGAATAAATAATTGCAAAGTTTATAAAATATAAATCATTGTTTTGACTTTAGAGGTAGAAGAATAAACAAAGTTTCAATTGCTGTCCAAAAAGAGCCGTGTGTCCTTAGGTTATACTCCGATCTTTGTTTTCAACAGATACTAACAAAAACAATTCGTTTAATTGAATATAGGCTTTGTTGAGAGGTTCCTTTCCAATCTAAAATGGTTTACAGATTAATGATTAACCCACCCATATTTGTATATAATATTTATTTAATAACCATTATTTATGTGTTAATCCTCTGTATCTATCAAAATTGCAATCACTTGGAAATATGTAACATCGTGACTCAAATAATTAGAATACATGAGAATTTTTTCAATGGATATTTAATCTCAGATTGTAGTTTTTGGCGTAATATCCAAACTGAGTTATCAAATATTTTCTTAGATGTTAGAACATATTTTTTTTTTTACAATGAAGAAAACAAAAACACACACACTAAGGCGGAACAAGGACACCAAAAAGGTGTGGAAGACTGCTATCTCTCAGCAACAAAGGGTGGCAGTCCCCAAACGGGGAGTCAAACCAGTGCTCACCAAAGGGGAGAGATAGACCAAGCTTCGCCAGATGATCAGCTAGGGAATTGGAATCCCGAGTGGCATGTTGAAAGACGAGAGCCCCGTGAGCGGCTTGCAGATGGAGGATCTTCGAGACAAGGTGTCCATATCTGTGGCCAGCAGCAGCATTGGAGTTGATGAGCTGGATAGCCTCCATAGCATCAGATTCCACAATAACCTGAGGAAGGTCTAAGCCCATCACCATCTCCGTAGCGGTCAAAATAGCAAAGCTCTGTGAATAAAACATTGGCAGAATCCAGTTGGCCAAGGTTGCGAGAGAAGCCTTTAAACCAACGCCCTGCACCGTCCCGGATGTTAGAACATATTTAGTAAGTTTTTCGAAAGTAAAAGTTTTTTTTTATTGAATTTAAAGGAAGTTGAAATATAAATTCTCTCAACAAAAAATTAAGTACAATGCCAACAAAAAGAAAGTAAGACCAAAATGCAATCCTACGGCAGGATAACATGTCCTGCCAAAGAAACAACAAAAGCAACAAAAATAAAAAATAAAAAATGCAAAACACTATAAAACTCCAACAACATGAAAAATGCAAAACGCTATAAAACTCCAACAACATAAAACCTTGAGTCCCTCTAAAACGCCATAGTTCCAAGCGTGACTAACAATTTCATGTCCAACTCCAGCATTATCAACCACCAAAGGACCATGCGCACGCAACTCGGATAGACGTCCAACTTCTCACAGAACAAGACCATACCAAGAGTCATTGCTATCACAGCCTAGAAACGCAAAGGCCAAAACGCCACCTAAAGTCCCCAAACCATGCATCGTCGTGTCAAAATCCTGCCCCTTCGACTAAGAGGATTTAAAGTGTCTCACACAAGCCTCAATTGCCTCTCATTCATTCCACGAAAAACAAGCCCACAAAAAAAATCATTTTGACCTCAAATGCCATAACTTTAGGTGCGACAACAGTAATTTCATGGCCAACTCCAGTAGTATTGACCACCAGAGGATCACACCCACACTCTGACTCGGAAAACGATAACAAAGCTAGAGCCATTGCCATCAAATCCTAGAAACCCAAAGGTCAGAATGCCCACCCAAAGTCCTCAAACCATGCATCTTCATGTCAAAATCTTGTCTGAAAAAACAAAGAAAAATCAGTTTCAGGTTCAAAATTATAATAATGACGAAATGAAATAGAAAGAAGTCCAAATAGAAGGTGGAAGGAGCGAATTTAGATCTTTTATGTCTTTATTTCTTGAGTTCAGTTTTCGTTGAGGTCATAATCAAATTGGGCGATTCGACATTAGAAGCATTTCATCTAAAACCTTTCATGCAACATTTTGTGAAAAAACCTTGAGGCACATAAGCTCAAATCGGCAAGATGATTAGTGGCAAGGAGAGCAACAACAACCTCACAAACACAAAGGCTCACACTCTACTAATAGGTAAGTTTAGGTCGCCTTCTGGCAGATTGACCTTTCTAGGCGAGTAATTTGGTTGTTGGTCATTAGTTAGGGCAATTGAGTAGCCCACTGAGGTTTTGGGTCGTTTCTATGTAAGGCTCAAGACCCAAGGCATATTAGGTCCAGGGTTAATCATTTTCCCATTGTAAAATGGAAGGATCTATTGTAAATATGACATGTTCATATATATTGAAATACAGTGGCTACGCTTTAGAAACTCTAACTTCCAATTAGGGTTTTGGCTAGGTCTTCGTCACTGTTTCACTAGATCGTGAACAGGCGTGATGGACAACAATGAAAACAATGAATAAGGTATTGGTGCACGATAATAGTGGAGAAATATATTGAGCAACAACATTTGTAGGAAACTTAGACTAATGGTGGTGGTGGAGGAGGGTTTTCAACCGGCGGAGGATGTTGATGAAGTAGTGAGATGGAGATTGTAGTGATGGATGGTGTAGGTCATTTGTGGCAAGAGTTGAGGGTATATAATTATTGAGTGTCATGCAATGGCAGCGATGAGAGTGAAGGGTGTCAAGTAGTGGGGATGGCCGATGGTGTTCAGCAATGGTAACAATATTGATAGAAAGTGCTAGAAAGTCATAATAGTGGCATATTCCCAATGGTGACAACAATAGCAGCAGATTGTGGATAGTGAATAATAAAAGTATGAACTCAATTAATAAATCACCAATATTGACTATAGTATTCATACACCTTCATTTTTTTCACTGTCTCTTTTTTTCATCACATCAAATCATTTATCACTTATTTATTTTCTTATCATATCTCATTCCAGGCGTATCTACAGCACTTGAGTATCCATTAAACATTTTTTATAAAAATATAATATTGATTATTATGTGATGAAGGGAGGTAGGAAAAGTAATTCAAATGAAAAAATAATTTGTAGATCTCCACATAGTACATACATCTAATAAAAACATCTATAACGAGAAAGGAAGATAAGGGACAGAAATAACTAATATGATACATGATAGAAAGAGACATAGAAAGAAAATTAGAACATTTATTGAATGTTTGTACTATTTATAAGTCATATTATCAATGTTGAATTCAAACTAACTCGCTCGTACCCAAAGTACCCCTTAGTTTGCTTCACGCATCACATGAACCTCATATCCTCGGTCCCTGCCCATAAATATTCTATGAGATATCTTGTAAAGTATCTGCGTGGAGGTAGTTTGTTGGAATCATCATATAGCAGTGGTTTATTTTGTGAAATAGACTAAACAAAGAAAGGAAAAATATATGAAAACCGGCCGGTAAGAATAAATATTTTACGGCGTTGTTCCATTACCTCATGTAGCAGTGGTTTATTATCCAATCTCCCATGCTTATTCTTAATTAATATATTATGTAGTATGAGAGATAATAAATCATAACTGTTAGTCAAAACATTGGAATTAGGAAAACTAAATAGGGTTTGGATAACATAGAGCCCGAAAATCGGGCTCCAAAATTAGAGCTATGGGTTTGACCGGTGATCAACCTTAATTTCATTTTTGAATTTTTTTTTAAAAAATTATTAATTTACATTAAAACTTAATTAATGTACAAATCTCAATTTAATTCAATTAATCAGTTAAACCTCCCATCTTTTCTATCCCAATTTCAAAACATTTTTCAAATCTTATCACACCAATTTCTCTTAAAAACCAACAAATCATATCTCAAACAAAATCACCCCACATAACTAATTCACGGCTTTCTCTTCCCAGCCACACACGACTTTCTTCTTCTTCCTTCCTCCACACCAGTTCCTTACCCTGCCCAGAGAGACAAAAGGTGCGGCGAGACACCTTCAGGTGCGGTGGCTCAGTCCAGGAAGAGGCTTACGTGCCGTAGTTGGGCTCGGGCAAGGGAGTTGAAGCTGCGGTGGTTACCACTGATTTCCGCAGTCTCCTTTCCTTCTCCTCTCCCCGTCGCAACTCTCACCGGCAACACCGTCGCCACATCGCCTCGCCGCATTAGATCCCGGCTGGTAGTTGCCTTTGCTACAGCTACAACAATCGCCATCGCCGATCCTTTGTCAATGGATGTGCGGGATCTAGATCTCAGGTTCACAGATCTTTCATGAGGTGAGTTCTTTTCTGGATTTGATGGTTTGAAGGAGCTTCTGGGTTGGGATTTTGGGTTTGGATGGTTCGGATTTCTGGGTTGAAGGAGTTCTTCTGGGTTTGAAGATGAAGAGCATGATGAAGATGTTGATGTCGTTCATATTGATATTGTGTTGGTGAGAAGAAGAAGAGTGGGTTCTGATGATGGTATCTTTGAGCTTCAAATTTGATATTGTGTTGTAAATATTTGATTTTTCTGTTGGTTTAGTGTTCAGAACACTGTTGAGCATCTTTTTGTTCATCTAGATCTGATTCATCTTCTTTTTGTAAAATTTCCGATTTGGAGATTCAATGAATGGATAAATTTCTGGGTTTGAGATATGGGGGAAGATGAATGTGGAACAGGAAGAATATGAGATTTTTATTAACTTAAACCGTTTACTACGATTTTGAAATTAAATATATTTTTTTTTATTTTTTTTAAGTGAAGGGTGATAGCAGGTCAAAAACAGGGATCCAAAATTGGAGCCCGAAAAATAGGGCTCCACAGTAGCGGGACCCAACTAAATATATACAAGGGGTATATACGAAAGAAGATAATAAATATTTCTAAAATTTAGTAGGGGTCTTATATTAAAAGACATCAAAATGTCTATAAAGAATCTTATAAAAAGAAATGAAGCGAGTAAAAAATTATTTCAAATGATATGATAATAAGAGAGAAAAAGGGTATTGTGCCAATTAAGACAGAATTTTTTATTGACTGTTAAAAATTCAGTTCGTTTTTTTTATAGGCAAACAAGACAAGAAAATATGTCAGAAAATTAATTTCTTGATTCTGATATATATTTTGAGAAAGTTGATATTTTTTAATAAAAGCATTGCCAATTAAAAAGGAAAACATATTTGATTGAGTTATGAATCATTTAATAACAAAAGAGACAAGAACATTTGACTTTAACCTTTGGCTACGGTTTCGGGAAAAAAAAGATAACCATTTATGCCGTAAAACACTCTTGTTCCTGAAAAGGAAAAGAGCCAGCAAATAACCCAAAATTTCAAAGGAATTAGGCTTACTAATTGCGTGATAATAATCCAAAGAGGGGCAATTATATTTAAGTTTGGTTCAATGTACAAGTTTGATCTCCAAACAAGTTCTATGTTTGAGTTTTATTTATCTACTAGAGCTCTCACAATACATAGATGGAGTGTGACTAGTGATTATTAAACATGTGACCTAAAAAGTTAAACAATTACTTTTAAGTTTTAACTATTGCTACCGATAATCATTGCACAAATTTTAAATTTATGTACGACAAACTTAACGAAAGAGTTAACCCTCTAAAAATGTGAATATTTCTGTTTTAAAAATGATTTTCTCGTTAAATAATGCTAAAAAATGAGAGATGAAAAGAGAAAGTAAGTAGAAATAAGATGAAAAAAAAAAAAAATTGTCGACCAGTAAAAAGGTCTTATGAGTCATCCCAAGTTTGATTCCCCAGTTAAACATCAAAATCAGCAATAACCATGAGTCATGCTGGACACACCAGAGTGTAGCATTTCTAGCAGTAAAGTTGAAACTAAAAGGACCCCATCTAAATTATTTATGCTATGTGGACCCTAACCCCTCTATTACAAAATGGAGCCTGAAGTAGATGCATGACATAATTGCCCCTCTTGCATAACCTGGTCTTCTCTCCCTCTTCCAAGTGTTACAACTTACAACTATCAAATACTATTATTCAATTGCTTTCTGGAAAATCACTCCTTATTCAATTCCACCTTTGCTTACAATCACAAATACATTATACATACAATTTAAACACAATTGCTGAGATTTTTATTGTAAGAACTCTCTCTCTCTCTCTCTCAATATTTCCATGCATAAAGTCATGCCCCCTTATATGCTTTCTTAGGCAAATCAAACAAGTTTCCATTTTGTGTAACACAAAACACACTCTCTCTGTTTCTCTATCCATCTCTTGTGTCGGCAAAGTCAACATGCAAAATTTTGCAAGGTGACATCAAAAATATAATATTTTTGTTGAAATTGATTGTGGGTTGGTGCTTCTCAGTTTGGAGACAGAACATAGAGGAAGAAGCAGAGGTTTTTGTGTGTGTGTGAAGAAGAACAGATGAAGAACGAAGAGCAAGCTCGTAGTTTGTTTGGGATTTCACTCTCTAACAGACCCAGATGGCAGCAATTCCTCATTTGCTCATCTGGATTCTTCTTTGGATATCTTATTAATGGCATCTGTGAGGTAAATTCATTGGATGATATATCATACATGCTCTGTTTTTTCTATTGGTTTTCTCTTCAATTCCATTTTGTTTGATGTTTTGTATTTTGTGGTTCACAATTTCTGCAACAAGTGCAGAAAATGGGCAATACATGAGGTAAAGGGAACAAAATTTAAGTGACCCTTTTGTTCCTTTGTGTAAAAGGGGCTAAATTGAATTCTGTGTTGTTTAACTTGTTGTGTTTCTTCAATGTTTCTCTCTTTTTTCAAGGAAAATTGATTCTCAATAGTCTAAGATATCTTTTTTCCTGCTTCAATTTTTCCTCCTTTTTGTTTTCCAAATCTTAATAATTGTTTTTTTTTTCTGTTAAGTTACTAATTAGTATTTGCATTTAACTTGATTTCTCATTTGCTTGAATTTCAGGAATATGTGTATAACAGGCTCAAATTCAGGTGAATTTCACCAGCTTGCTACTGTTTCATTTGTTATAGCTTTGAATTGGCTCATATACTGAAATGGGTGATTTGATTTTTTTTGTTTCAGCTATGGTTGGTACTTTACATTTATTCAAGGCTTTGTTTACCTGGCTCTGATTTACCTCCAAGGCTTCACAAGCAAGCAAATGGTGAATCCATGGAAAACTTATATTAAGCTTTCTGCTGTTCTTATGGGTTCACATGGTTTGACTAAGGGTTCCTTGGCCTTTCTCAACTACCCTGCACAGATTATGTTCAAATCCACCAAGGTATGTGACATATGCACAATGGATTAGAAGCCATTTTTAGGGTCAGTTATGGTTGAAACACATAGAATGCATTTTACCTTATTCTTAAGTTGGTCACTTAGAATCATATGGTCCCATTTGTATGATTACATCATTTATCTCACTTGTAGGTTATATAGGCTTATAGCTTCTCCAAATTAGCTGACTTGTTCTAGACATTCTAATAGCATGTTCGGAAATCTTTCTACAGTTGATTCTGTAGCCAAATTCAGTTCTGGGGAGAAGCTTCGGGGATTAGCTTCTGAGTCCTAGAATTGATTCTGGGAAAAAATAAATTGATCCATACATGCTATAAACTGTTTTCTGTCCCTCAAATTGTGTCACCATGTTATCTAATTGAACATTGAACATTCAAATATAATGCATGTTTAGAATTTCTTCTGCAATTGATTCTAAGGCCAAAATCAATTCTGGGGAGAAGCTTCTGCGAGTAGCTTATGGGCGCCAGAATTGATTCTAAGGAAAAATAAGTTATCCAGACATGTTAATAGTAGATAAATTTTTGGTGTAATAGGTTCTTCCCGTAATGGTAATGGGTGCTTTCATACCGGGTCTGAGAAGGAAGTATCCACCGCATGAGTATATATCTGCTGTACTTCTGGTAGTTGGCTTGATCCTATTCACACTAGCAGATGCACATACATCACCAAATTTCAGTCTCATTGGTGTTATGATGATATCTGGTGCTTTGGTCATGGATTCTTTTCTGGGAAATCTGCAAGAAGCAATCTTTACTATGAACCCTGAAACCACACAGGTAATTTTCCATCTCTTCCAAATTCTCAATTGTCAGGGACTGGAACCGGAAAAAATTGGCAGAAGGCGAAAATTTAACAGAAAAATCAACAATGCCTAATTGAAGGAGTCAATATAAATATTTTTAGGGGGACAAAAGTAACATTTAAATACTATTCAATTGAGGAAATTTTCTCTGGGGCGATTGTCCCATTTTGCATTAACCCGGTTTCGTCCATGTCTCTTGTGTTTTTTTTTTCAAATGTATGCACTTTTTATGTCAAATTTGTGATTCAAAATATAAAATTCTTATATTTTGTCATTGCTCACATAGATGGAGATGCTTTTCTGCTCTACTGTAGTGGGTTTACCTTTCTTAATCCCACCTATGCTTTTCACTGGAGAATTATTCAAAGCATGGACTTCATGTGCACAGGTAAATTTTGGAATAAACAGCACCTTTTTTCCACAATACTACCTCTCTATTCTGCTTTCTTCTAAACAGAATCACCTTTTCTTGTCCTTGCAGCATCCTTATGTGTATGGCGTGTTGGTCTTTGAAGCAATGGCCACATTCATAGGCCAAGTTTCTGTCCTCTCCCTTATTGCAATTTTTGGTGCTGCCACCACAGCCATGGTAAATTGCTATCACATTAAACTTTCCCTGCTTTTAATAATATGTCAGTTTGGACCATTGTGCAGCGCATAACATTTAACAAGTCTCATGTGAAAAAACATACACTGTGGGTGGTGTCTTAAATGCTATTAAATGACCTAAGATGTAGCTTATTTTATGTTAAAAAAATTGAGTTTGAATTCAAAGTTGATTTGTAGCATGTTTGCATCAACTTATTTTTTACTTCACAACTAATTCCTACCCGGATTTGAGTTTCCTACGGTCAGGGAGAGCCTGCATTCAAGCAGTTATGCAATCTTGAGTCGTCCGATAGATTGGCCCGCTGATATAAATTTAAAATTTGTGCCAACGGATCTAGATCAAACAACTCAGATTCAGTGACTGCATGAATATATTTCCAAGCTACTCACATAAGCTCTCCTCATAATATATTTTACCCAACCTTTTTTTTTAGTTGTTCATTCAATATTGGTGAGATGAATATAAAAACCGTCTATCCCACTAGGTGAAGTCAAATATATAGATCACAGATTCATATTAAAGATATCGGTGACTTTTATATTGGCGCTGCCAAAAACCTAACACAACCTTAACCTAAGAATTACCAGCATATCTGGGATGATATTTCATCTTTAAATGAATCGCGATTTCTGGTCCTAACTTATCATTGAATTTGATCACAGATAACAACGGCAAGAAAGGCAGTGACATTGCTACTATCATACTTGCTGTTTACAAAACCATTAACAGAACAACATGGGAGTGGACTTCTACTGATAGCCATGGGAATTACATTGAAGATGTTGCCTGAAAATAAAGCCGCCCCCACCAAGAGGGTCTTAAGCTCTTCTTCCAGAGCCAATAATAGTGCAAAAGATGAAGAGTTGGCAACCCTTCCTGCAGATTCAAGAGAAGATGATGAAAGGAGGCCCTTGGTTTAGCCCTGTTCTTGTCGATGCAATTTTTAATTTTTTATGTCATTATTTTGAAATTGGAAATTTCTTTGACATTTACATATCATGCTGAAAGCAAAAAGAAAAATAATTTGTTATTATCCAATTTATTAAATGAACGTCTTAGATTGAAATTCTTTTGCTTCGAAAGCGCATTTACTTTTCCAAGATCACTCATGTGGTTGGAGTAAGGTGGTGTTTGTTTCAAAGGTGTAAAGTCACATTCCCAAAATCATGTGAACCCTATGTCTGGTAATGTTTTTATTTAATGGGTGGGTACATTTCATAAAGGAAAGAATCGAGTATCGTGTAAGCCAACCAGCGTAATTAGTTCACTTTGTCCCTCTGTTTAATCTTCACTTGTAAGAATAGAGCGCATTTTGTGACCAGCGCACTCGGCTAAATAAAAGGTAGTGTCAGTCATTCTTTAATTTATTTTTTAAATCGGAAAGATAAATTAAACTCTTTAGGGATTGATTTCTGAACTTTTAGTTCAATAACTCATATGTCACTCAGCTCTTACCATTTTAACTATTCTTTGGAAACTATTTTAAATTTAATTTAACTATAGCGTGATAACACAGTAAAATCTAATGTATGTGTAAATTCCATGAGAAAATTCTCCAATATTGACCAAAATTTAGTTTGCTAGTAGGGCAAATACAATTGTTAAAATAGCTAGTGACCAATTTTTATCGGTGGCTTAATATTTTTTTAAACGGAGTTATAACATTGGCTGCTAACTTTTTTTAAAGCGAAATATATGTATTAATGAGAAAAATGTTTTTTTTGAAACAAGAAAAAAAATGTTAAGGATATACAAACTTTTTTAAAGAGATAAAAAAAAAACCAGTAAAGTCGGACAACCCAATTCTAAAAGATTAAACCAACCCAAGAAATCATCAAAAAGGAAACAAAAGCTCCCAAAGCGAATAGACAAACACCCTAAGAACCAAGAGAAAACCAAAAACCCTCAATGACCCTCAAAACTAACCAACATCCAAAATTCTGCCTTTGCTACCTTAAGAAGAGGGCGACATCATACTGAAATTAAATAAAAAGACATATTTTCTCATATTATTGAATTTTGATTAGTTTATTGTGTAAAAAAACTTTACACTGTCATTGCATAGAAATTAAACGTAAAGAATATTAAAGTCTAATTATGCTTACAAAATATATAATAAGTTAAACTATTCAACATGTACCATACCTAGCAACAATAACTCACAAAAATATTTGTCGTTAAACTAGACACCAAAATACTCATTAATACAATTTAGTCCGTGATTAAACTAATTAGGGAGCCTAATTAAAGTTAATTATTGGATTTTCTTATTGTCAAGAATCATCCTTTCTTCTCTGATTCGGACTCAACTTCATCTCTACTTGGCATCGGCGGTTGAAACATTTCCTTCATATGCCTATAATTTGATTAAGAGGTTGAATCTCTGTTTCATTAATATGGTCTGAAACAGAACTTTTTTTTTCATTAATTCTTCAAACTCTTGTTTTTGTACCCACTCTGACTATGAAGAATATGAGACTTGATAATAAGTTGTACCTATACCATATATTCTATCATTTTTGGTTCCTACTGCATTACACCACACGTCTAACTTATATAATTGATTGAGAAGTTTCTCTGTCTTGGAATAATTTTTTAAGTTGCAATAAATATGAAAATTATATTTTCAATTTAATATATTTTCCTAGCAATCAATATTCTAAGTACTTTTAAACACTACAATTTTTTCTCTATTTTTTACTTCTTATTCATCACATAATATATCATATTAATTATTTATTTTTTCCAACTCTGAGTGTCAACACCTTAATGGTCTATAAAACATTTTTCTTATATTATACTCCCTCTGTTCCTTATTATAAGACTATTTTTTAGTGTTTTTCTTGTTCCTAAATATAAGTCAATTTACAATATCAATGGAGCATTAATAATTTTTTTCCAAGACTCTCCTCATATTTAATATGAAAGAGACAATGAGATTTTGAAATAATAACTTGGAGAGAGAAATTTATAAGAAATTAAATAAGGGCAATCTAGGAAAGTTAATAAATTTTTTTACAAATTTATTGTTTGTAACTACTTTTCTTAATCTAAAAGAATTAGGTAAAGTGAACTTATATATAGGAACGGATATATAGGAACGGAGGGAGTATTACTATGTAAGAGTTCAAGTTATAATAATATTAATTGACCTCTCACAACAAAGAAAAAAATGTAATGGCGTGAATAAGATATCTTCCTTTTTTTGGTCAATGTGAATAAGATATCTTCTACTAGTAGTTCACAGCTAAGAACGGTGGTGATCATGTGCTAACTATATGTACAAACGTGTCAACAAAGTTCCATGAAAAACCATAAAAATATGCATAATTCATTGCTACGTGTTTCTGCAATGTCATGCAAAGTGACACCACCGATTACCGATCGGAAAAAAAGAAAAAGAAAAACTGTGTTACGTTATTCACTAATCACTGTGAAAAGTTGAAACCTGATGAAAAGTGAAAACACCGTAGCAAAGTCATTAATCTTGCCACAACTTACCATTACCACAAGAAATAGTAATAAAAAAATAATGGGTGAGAGAGGTGGTAGCAGCGGTGGCGCCACCACAGGACTCCTCCAGGAGGTGGTGGAGGAGGGTGATGAATGTGGTGGTGACTTAGAAAGGAACAGGACTGAAAGACCAAAAGAACCTTGGAGAGGAGAATATGTGAAGAGCATAGTGTATGGTGGGCTTGATGCCATTATTACTTGTTTTTCTCTCATTTCTTCCATCTCAGCTAGCAGTAATTCATCTGGTAATTTTGCAATTCCCTTTTACTAATTATAATTATTCAAATTGATTTGGCAAATAAAATTATTTATTTCATTGATTACTAAGTCTAATTTGGTGGTACTTAAATCTTCAAAAAACTTTCCCTTCAAAAAAATATCACCACATTCTCATGTTATATATATGCATTAGCAATGGTGAATTCTACATGAAGTTAATTTATTTTCCCCTTTTCTATTATACCTATTTGAAATTTCAACATGTACTCTTGATCATTGATAATTGTAGGGATGAGAATAAATGTTTTTGTGTTGTCAAGTACGTATCTATGCGTGTACGAAAATCAGAATGATTGAAATAAAAAAACTCATAATTGAGAGTTGTGGCCCCTTGCTATATACTTGGACATAAAACTTACAAGAACACTTGTCAAGAAATTGGATTTTTCAGTGCTATGATATGATAAAACAATATGTCTCTGCAGGACTACAATATTGTCCTTTTATAAGCAAATTACACTAATCTGCCCCTGCCGACCTCTACTTCTAGACCATTATTATTATAGTACATATTCATGGCTTTTCTTACTATGGACATGGTTAACTAAACACGTGCAAAATGAGTGGAGGAGGGTATGGATGAATTATAGAATGGTTGAAATTCTCTATAATTGATTTGAAACTAAAATCAATTATGGAAAGATATTTTATCTGCGTAACTTATTAAAGACAAATTGATTTTGAGACAAGATAAGTTTAACTAAACATCCTATTAGTCTAGTAAAGGTAATATAGAACCCGTTTGCTCCAGCCAGCTAAGCTAAGCTAGTGCTTTTACAAGTACATTAGCTCCAGCCAGCTCCAATAAATTCGCATCAAAATTGACTCTTAGCTTGAGTTTCAGTGCCCAACCTAATCTCTCTTTTTTTGGGTCCACCCTAGCTAGTGAATTGAGTGTAGTTTTGGGAGGGGCCCATGACTCTAGCCATGTGTGTGTATTTTTCCATTCATTTTTGTTTGATACTGATTCTCAATCCAATGTGATGCACCAAGATAGATTTTCTTAGATATGAATGTGTAAGTGCTGTTTTAACTGATGTGTTGTGGTAAATTCTGAATGTAGTGGATGTGCTGGTTATTGGGCTTGCAAACCTAGTGGCAGATGCAATATCAATGGGGTTTGGAGACTATGTGTCTGCTAGTTCTGAGCAGGATGTGATCAATGAGGAAAGGAAAGTGACAAAATGGGATGTCTTGTATCAAAGGGACAAAGAACTGAGTGAGTTGGTCACACACTATGAAGCTCTTGGGATGGACCACAATGATGCAACCATGGTAATATGGTATACATGTGGAAAATTTACCATTTAGATGTGATTGAGAGATATTTTTAGCAAGATTTCTTAAAATCTTCATTTTGTTTCAAATCATTATCAAGCTGTTAAATTGCGGCTGCAATGTAAAGGGATTTTCAGTCCCGGCAACAGCGTCACGACCACAATTGCACCAATTTCAATCTGCATTTATATGCAATTTTCCAGCCGCAACTGCAATTTAAAACTTGATAATTACATATTTGGCTTTCATAGGTAGTTCGTTCTAAAATCTAAATTGACTGAATTTGGTTAACTGGTAAAAGGTTGTGAACATATTTGCAAAATATAATGGCATCCTGGTGGACGAGAGAATGGTGACTGACAGAGGAATGCTGCCAGCTGACCAAGAAGTGAAGCCCTGGAAGAATGGCCTAGTCACATTTGCATCCTTCATGATCTTTGGCTCAGCTCCATTGCTCTCTTTCATCATCCTCATACCTTTCACGGATAGTGAATCTGTGAAGTATGTTTGTGCTTGCCTTGTTTCTGCACTTGCACTGGCTCTTCTTGGGATGGCAAAGGCAAGGATTGCAGGTCAAAACATCATGTTCTCCATGGCAATCACTCTTTTCAGTGGTGGTGTAGCTGCAGCTGCTGCTTATTTAGTAGGGTGGGTGCTAAAGCATGTTGCAGGACTAGAAGGTTGATAAGCTAGAGCTAGGCTGAATTAGAAGCAGGATAGACAATAGAGAATTATTGGCATGCTTTTTAAACAGTTGTTTTGGTAATGAAAGGTGTAGGCCAAACCAGCCCAGTTAGAACTCCAAATTTTGGTATATATATGTACAAAAACTATCTTCTGGGCAGGTTATAAACGCACTTAATATCATAACTGTTGCTTATCAGTTTTGTGATGATGGTTGGAGGAATATTAGTTGAAATTTAGCATGTCATGTTCATGTTCGAACCTATTTCTATCTAGTATTAATCCTTATATAAATTTAACTGGCATAACCACCACAAAGCCCTGAACCTTCATGCTGATGAAATGGCCATACCCATCATATGCATTGAAGGTACAGATTTTTCTTCAGGACAAGATTAAAGTTGAGTACACCACCCGGGTTGTGGTGTACGAAAAGTTTTCTAAATGTAGAATTTAAAAAACTAAATACATGTCATTACCTCTCACGGTTGAAAGGTTTGGAAAATGAAGAATAAAGAACATTTAAACTCAACTGTCAAAAAACTGAAAAATAACATTTTTTCCTAAGGTATATAAATTCTCTCATACAAATGCAACTTAAAATAAGAACGTTTTTCATGAAATCCTCATGTCTGACTTGTTCACCCATATCTTTTAAGGGCATACAAAAAATAGAAAAACAGGCTAAATAACACTTCCGATAATCATTTGGCATTACCGGGACTAATGTGTCCTACTACTCTATTTCTCAGACGAATATGAGAGTAGTTTACTCCAATTATTGGTTAATCAGGGAACAAGAAGAACACTATACAGTTTGATATGGTTATCACTCATCAAGGAGCATTCACCTCTTCGTTTTGTGATAACTCCAGAGCATGTTCTGCTTCTTTCAAGAATAATCGAGTTAGCTCCTTCTGGCCTTGCCGGTACACTATAGCTGACCATTTGTTTCTAGTCATCATCAACTTTGATTCTTCTGAGTCATTTGCAAATGTGCTGAAATTTTGTGGAAAATAACTATTAGAAAGACAAAGAATACAACAAAATCCTTATCCAACTAAGTGAAGTTGGCTATATGGATCATCTGACATTATTGTGCTAGGTCTGAAAGACAAAAAAAATCAGTAGGAAAATTATAAATCAGGTGAGGAATGCAAGCTTTCTTTGGCTGATGAGATAATTTTAGATACTTTGCAAATCTTTTCAATCAACAAACACTTCACAATTTGACATTTATAATAGAAAGATGGTACACTGTCAGACTAAGAAAATTATGAATCACAGGAGTTTAGCATCTTAAATCCAGGGAGGGGTAAGATACACACTCACTTCACAGTTCACACTCAACAATCCTAGACTTGTATGCAACCAAAAATGTTAAACATGGAAGAATTATAAAAGCATGGATTTCAAAAGTGATTTGATTCATAAAAGAAGATTTAGCAGTGTCACCATAAGTTGTAAATCAAGTACCAGTACGCTTGATAAAAGATAAGTACCAGAGCGGTCTCCAATAATCTAAGGTATATGATTATGATTACTGAGATCAAGTACACAAGTTTTTACCTTAAATTGCTCGTGCACTGTTTGCTATCATCCTGGCTATCAATAATAAGGGCTTTCTTGAGTAAATCATGGTCACTTTCTTCTGTTCCAGAACTCTCTTCAAGATCCATCAACCTTGAATGGAGTGAAGTTAATTAGGCATTGTACATAAGATATATCAATGTTGGTGTTCTAGTATGTGTCCTTATTTGCTCCATAAATGAAATGGCACATTGGAGATAAAAAAGAAAAAATTTAACATCATTTCCAGGAAAAAAGTTGCAATGCATGCACTTGAGTAAAGTACTAAAAATATTTCAGGTTGTGATTAACATGATCCTATCCACAATTATGGTGTCTGTGTAATTCCTGGGACTCACTTTACATGAAGAAGATCAACAAGCAATTGTAAGGCTCCGGAATCGCCGCACACCTCCCATATTGCTGATTGGACATCTGTATCAGACGGTTGTCTCTCCCTTTCAGGTCCAGCAAGCTTAATAGAAAGCATAAAATTTTTATGAAGTTTGAAATCAGAGGAAATTGAAAATAAAAAATTCAAATTAATATAATGCTTAGTACTTTTCTATTGGTCTTGGCTAGATGTAATAAATTAACTTCATTTTATCCCAGCTTAAAATCGGCCAGCAATCAAAGGAAATTAAAGGAAAGAAATGTAAATGACCTTATATGCATTGTAAAAATCATGTACTATGTTCAGCACCAATTTACTATATAGCCGACCTCACTTAGTTGAATAAAGCTTTTGTTGTTGTACTATGTTCAGCACCAATTTACAATTAGTGGTTCCATTTATTCTTTTATGTTTGAATTATTAATTTCTTCCAAGTATTGGGAAATTCCAATGTAAAAGAGGTAAGGTCTGTTTTGCCTATAAAAGATAAATCATAAATGTATCATACAATTCCCAGATGCTGTCCCCATGAAGCATGGAACTACATATCAAGTAGCAGAGTCACATCACTTGTCCTAGTTAAGCGATGCAAAGGGTAGGAAATGTGGCAAATCTTGATAGAAAATTTACCAAAGCAAAAGAAAACACAGTTTCAATAGTCAGGGCAGGAGCTAAGTCTGACATCCAAGGGAAATATGAAAAATAAAATGCTGCATAGAAACTTTACCTCTTCCAGCATTGAGGAAACCTTGAAAAGCTCATCTTCTTGCATGGCTATGGTCCTCAAGGTGGCTATAAACTTCTCAGGAAAAACCAGCTTGTTTACATAAGATGGCATTTTGCGCTGACCACTCCAACTATAGTTGCAAACTTGGTTGGACTTGTTATTTTCTCCACTGTTTCGTGTGCCTAATGGAAAAAATCCATGCTCCAGCAAAGCTTTGGGTAAAAGACATCTCATTTCAGCATTCTGTAAACACAAAAATAAAGTGAAGTTACACAAGGGGGGAATTTTAGAAAATAGGTAGTACAAAGTTGGAGAGATAAATCATATTCTACTTCTTAAAAAAATGGCTTAAAGGTTAACATATATTATTACCATACCTGCACTTCAAGAAGCTGGCTTTTGGCTTCTGAAAAAGAAATAGTACTAATTGCTTCTGTTGGATAGTGGACCTGAACAGCCCAACAACACGGATTAGTAAGCCATGTCTATAACTGTATGAACCGTGCTAAACAGCCCATGATATAGAGACAGTAACTGAAGCAAAATGGCAGCAGCCATGGGCAAAATTAAGAAAGTATGGTCAAAGTATGAAATGCTACTGTAGTTGCAAACCAAAACTAATTGTACTACTATTGCAAGGAAATGGATAAAGAACAGTTGGATATTATTAATATTAAAGATTTTTAGTAAGACTTCTGGTAAATGAAAGCTGCCAAATAGCAACAAACATTGGGGGCATAGTTCTAAAGATCAAGTGATAAACAACATAAATCTTCAATAAAGTAGAAACTGAATACAAGAGTAAGTCATTACCATGAGATAGTCATCTGTGTTACCATCAATGACAAAACCGTACAGATATAGAAGTTCCTGCATCAAGTTGAAAAATATGGAAACCATGTAGTACTTGAAATAAGATTCAAATAGCCTTCAACAGAATAGAAGCTCCATTTACTGACTTTTACTCACATTTAGTAAATATATATATGAAAGTATATATTCAAAACTTTAAATGTTTCATAATGGTAGATGTGAACTCTGTTAGGAATAAAATATAAAATCATTTATGTGTCTTCAGTTCACTCTTCAACCAACAACTTAGGTTTTTGGGATAGTTGGTTCATGACATGACATTGGAGGCTCTATGACTAAGTGTTCTAGAGTTCAATCTTTGTTGACTCTATTATTTTAATAAAAAGGCGTGCATTGTCTACGCAAGAGACAATTGGCCTTGGTTATGAAGCTTGTACCATGGCCGTCCACCAAATTAAGGCCAATGGGCTCTTGCATGAAGGAACATGTTAGAAATATAATATAAAACCAATAAGGTGTCTTCACCCAACAACTTCAACTTTTTGGATAGTTGGTTCATGAGAAACTCAACTAAGCCAAAAGGCCAAGTCAATGGTGCAATGTCTAGATTTGCATTTATCGAACAATAGTTATGTATATGGTTATTAAACCTTCTTTTAGTCATATACTCATATTGAATAAACTGCCAACAAAACATTGCACCAGTATTAGCCACATGAAAAATTCCTATGACAAACCTTATTTCCCCCATGTGTCTGCATGCACATAAAAAGATTAGTGCTTGATAAAGAAGAGGGAGAAAAGTAAACTCTAGAGTATAAAAGAATAAAGGAATTTGGTTATATTTTTTCATTTTCTTTCCAATCATAACACAATATAAAGTACCTCATTTCCCTTGGTGCCATAACTAATGGAAATTTCTTGATCAGTCTGCAAGGGACTTTGAGCAGCTTTGCAATAAAAAAAATATTAATTAGACAGGAATAGTTTTACGACATACAATATTACAAAAATGCTTAAATGAAAGAGAAAAATAAAAGGAAATTATGTTAGAGATATGACAGTAACTATTAGAACTGCAGAGGTACATAAAAGGAAATAACTTTATTGGTCGTTAACAAGGACACTGAAAAGCCACGAAAAGAATGTTACCGGAAATGAGATACATGGAGAAAGGAACTCCTGTTGTTAAACCAGTTCCATCAACTTCCCATGTCGCTTTTGGCTTCAGATCTGATTGGCCATGTAATTAAGGTAAATTACTATATTAGCATGAGGTATTTGATATATCTACCATATAAGCCAAAACTCACCCTGGAACTAAGCCAAGCACACATTAATATGCATATAAATAGTTCATTAACTTTTCATTTCTCAAAGCAATAATAGATATTTCCTATCACTTGTGAACCTTGCATCTGGATTTATGACTTAGTTTATATATGATACCAGTACAGCAGTACCACATGGCACTGTCACTATGAAAACAAAAGAATACCACTTTGATAAGTGTTATTATGCAAAAGAGAATACCCCTTTAACATCACGAGAGTCAAGACAAACAGCAACTGGCATATCATAAAGGTAATATATCCCCTATCAATAAATTTACAGAAATGTTCAAGATATATATTATTCCCTCCCACACAACAGTTCTTCACTCGTTGGGGTTTGAAGTGCAACAATTGCTTTGTAGTTTGTACCAAATTTTATCAGAAAGGGGAAAGCTGAAATATTGGTCACTTGATCATCGAGACTTTGCTACCATGTCAAGAAATTATTTGACTAAATTTTATTAGGTGAAGCACTTAGACTGAGTTTCATATCAAACAACAACTAACGGGGAAACAACCAGATCCCAATAAATGAATAAAGGAAAAGGAAAGTACTTAAAAAAATAGCAAAGTGAATGTCAAGCAACAAGTTACCATGGTTGCAGAAGTCAATGCCAGGGACAAGACCTTCAACCCATACAGTGTCTCCTTGCACTGTGTTACATGTAATTTCCTTGGTTAGATTGTCCTGTTTTTTATCCTGGCTTACTGAAAAAAAACACTTCCCTATTTTAATATTACTTTTAACTCTTAAACTCAGAAAAATTTTAAATGATGACCTCACCTCTCAATTAGACACACAAGGAAGAGAAAATTCTTATAGGAAACTACTTAGATAGGAAAAAAGAGATGAAGTTACTTTTTTCATCAGCTTCTAGAATGCAACTCTCTTGAACTTCTTGCATTTCTGGAAATACATAAGAACGAGGCAAAGGGAGGTTCAAAGCCCGGCTCCAAAATACTGAATTTGCCCTAGCATCAAGGCAAGTCTGCTATCAACCTCCAAGGACTTAGTTTAAGTCATATAAAAGTTCACTAGAAGTACATACCAAAGGAAATCTTCAAAGCACGACTCACTGAAAAAGAAAAAAAAAGGTCAGACAGAAAAGATGAAATGTAAATGTCTAAAGTTTAGCAAAGAAATGGCTGTTTGAAAGTAAAATCTAGAGAGTACATTTCAATTCATCCAATGAAGAAATAAGTCATATTTATTGCTAATAAATTTAGGGTAAACAGAAATGTAAGGGTGTAAATTACATTGTATAAAATACATTTCAAATTCAACAATCTTGTACTTACAACATAAGACTATAACCAAATGAAAAGAAAGTAACCTGAATGTGATCCTATAACCTATGCATTTTTCTAACATGAAATGGACTATATCTTAGCATTCTTCAGAAAGACACATCAATTATCATAGCACTTCAATGACCAAATGACACACAAGCATAACAAGGGGTTGGCTACATGAATCAAATGATAACATAACATCCTATCATGAATCATGTGTAGAAACAAACCATTTATATCCAAACCTTTCTTAATGGTTTGCCTGACTTTTTTTCTTGGTCTCTCTCAATCTCTAACTACTCAGTTATTCGCCATCTCCCTTACGCTCCTTACTGGTTCTTCTACAGGTCTGGTCTTATAGTTGTGTAGCAAAAAAATTCTACAAGCTTAAGTCATACTTTTCATTACAAATTACACCCCAAGCATTCCTTTAGTTTACCCATGTTGCATGAATCCTATGGTTCACATCTCATTCTAAATCAGATGACTCACATCTGAGTAAAAGTAAAACATCTTGAACATGATTTATGAAGACAAGTAGGTGCACATTTAACATAGTGTAGCACATCCACATTTTGTTGTTAATTGTATACTGGTTTCATATTTCCATATAAGGTGAAGCAGTAAACTGGTAACTAGTAGATTATACTTTCAAAACTGTAGTTCTCAATCCCGAAACAAAATAAATATCATCGACATATAACTGACATTAACTAACTCAAAACTACAAGATGTCAAGATTTCAACAGGTGTCAAGACTTGTCAACCACGAATATACCACTACAAAAAATAAACAACTCAGTAAAAAGACAATTTTACTCCATACATACATCTCTGAATCTCCATCAAGAGCCAAAAGCTTCTTGACTACATCCTTCACTTTAGTTTCATACAATGACAGCAGGCTTTTCTTCTGCAAGACAAAACAGTTATGAAATAAACTATAAGTTAAGATGACTGAAGAAAATAGCATAGTTGACATGTAATTCTATCTCAGACCTTATTAAACAAACTAAACAGATTCACCTCACAGGTCGAATCAGCCAAAAAGGAAATATATCTCTAATACTTATTGGTGATCATATTAAAAAAACTAGGTTTGGCTTATATGTAATTTTCATTTCGTATCTAGTGCATGCTCTCATTCAAGCAATTGCCCAAAATATACTGCAGACAACTAATTCATATTGACTATTATTACTCAAAAACAGTTTAAATCAAATTGATTTATGGTATAAAAAGCCAAGTCCCATGATAAATTACCTGTAATTCAGTTGCACGATATAATGTGGTTCCTCTTAGCTCTTGAAGTTCATCATCACTAAACCAAAGTGTATTTTGAAAAGTGGTTGGAAGCATAGCAAGGTACCTATTCAAATTTTAACCACTCCAAAAGTGAAACTCAAAATATAATCTGAATTATAAAGTATAACACAAGTTACACAAACAACTATACATACGGCTTCCATGGAGAATTCTTACGCAAACGCTCCACAGTCAGCAACAGCATCATTAATAACCTGTCATCTACATCTCCTTCTTCAAACATTGCCCTACACTCTGGTCCTAAAAGAGGGTCTTGCAACACCCTCATCGGAGTAATTGCTAAGTCTAGTGGAACAACCACCAGAACCCCTATCATTCAGAAAAATGAAAATGGTTTCATCTGTTTCCAAAAGTCAACATACAGGTCTACAGAGCTATAAGGCACAAGCATTCAGGGTAAAATCAAAAATGTATTTGAGATATAAGCACTTAGTTACAAAATTTCCACCTTATTTTCACTTTGTTTCCGTTTTCAAGGATTTGTATTGGAAAAAGCAAAAACATAACATCTCAATTTTTTGATTCAAAGGGATGATTTTTCACAATTCCAAGATTGCACAACAAAAATGCAGTAACATAAATTGCATAAAGCTACATACTTTCCAGTTCAAAACAGCAAAAAACAATGTTACATGCTATCAAGCAATAACTCCATTTTCATATTGATATTACCATCAGAAACATCATTATCAGAAAAGATGCCAAACCCTTTTCTGGAATCACAGTACTTGATCTTGCAACCTCGTAGCTCCACCCCATTTGTCTGAAATCAATAACAAATCGAAATTCAAAGCAAAATGAAAAACAAGAACACGAAATGTTTGAAATGTTTAGCTTTTGGGCCGTAAATTAGAAATGAAGATAACGAACCTGCAGCCACTGCATGAAAGTTTCGAGCTTTGCTTCTGGGTTTTCCATGGCTAGCAGCTCAATTTTTGGTTTGCGCTTGACTTTGATAGGAGCGGTTCAAGGTTTAAAGGGTTTTTCAAGTATAGATTAATAATAATAATAACAATAATAATAATAATAATAATAAATTTAATTAAGGAAGCCTAATTAAGGAGTTTTCTCGACCTAATATGTGCTCCGAAATTTCAAGTTCGAAATTTCTTATGTACTCGATTCCATTAGCAATGTGTATTTTGATCAATTTTTTTATGTTAACTTCACAATTTTAAATTATAACTTGTTAATATATTTATTTATTAACAGCCAAAAACTCATGTTAGTTTTTTACCGCTTAGTACAATGACAATGATGTAAGGTCTTACAACTATCGCTTGTGGCATATATAAAACACGACTAACCCCCTTTATGATCGAAGAAGATTGGTAGGGATAACCTCCTACCAAGCGAACAGGATAAGGAGCACAATCTTCTAAGGAGTTTTAATCTCCTAGAGAACACCCTCATGTTGTTGTCTCAAGCGTTTATTAACCAACCACTTGTAACAAACACTGGCAGAATATTTCCCTCAAACCCTTCCAGCATAAACATTACAACCTTCCATTGTAAAAATTAAGGGTCACATTAATATCCAAAATTTGTGAGTGAATCACCATTTTGGTCCCTAACAAAGAAGGGGCCGGTCATAATAGTCCCTTGAAATTATTAATGATTCAAAAAATCCCTGAAAGTGTTGACGTCGGTCATAATAGTCCCTATCTAAGTTTAGTCGTTAGTCTCTGGGACGGAAAGTGTCCATGTGTCACGTTATGTGCCACGTATGTTTCAATTTGGTCCCCGATATTATCAATTTAGTCCCTGACAGGTAATTAAATTTTATTAAAATTTAAAAAAATACAAATACAAATTAGAAAATAATTAATTATTATTTTAATTAAAAACTCTGAAAAAAATCATAATTAAAATCCTTAATTAAATCTCTTCTTCCTAATTAATCGTTCACCTAACTAAATCATTCATCTAATTAAAAAGAAAAAAAATTAACACAAAACATAAAAAATAACCCTGCACAGATCAAATCTTCTCTTCCATTCATTTTGTATTTGGGGAGTGCTGTAAATGCTAAATGTTCCAGTTATTTGTGTCAATAATGCACCACCTGTGGCCTTTACGTCCAAATCCAGCAATCAAGACTTCATCATTCTCTTCAATGTAATTTAAGCAACCATCATTTGGAACAAATGCAGCAATCTTCTTCCCATTTTTGATGAGTTGAACCCTGGCTTATTTTCGAATGGCAGAGTTGGGCTGCTTAGCCTCAATAGCTATCTTTTCATGAACAAGATTTAAAGCCCAGATCTCAATCAAACAGATCTAATTTTTTTCCCAAAATCCCTACCAAACCAAAATCCCTACCACACCAAGAAATTAAACATGATTGAATAGTTTATCCATCATTATCTCTTATCTTCTGCAAAGAAAAAACCCACACCATGAACATATCAAAATCAGAATCGGGTGCCCATTCAAATCTCTTGTCACAGAATGAACAAAATCAAGGTGGAGACATGGCTAGTGTTGATTAGAACTGACGGATTCCAGAAACCCCAACGAAAAAACCCAAACCCATTAGAGAAAGAAAGGATTTGCCACTCCAAAAAGAAAGGATTTTTTTACGGTGAGGTCGCAGATCTGAGAGATTTGGGCCGCGATTTTGAACCATCGTTTTCCCTTCAAGGCTCCCATCTGGGGTAGTTCCTTCTCTATGGGGTTTTGGATGGTACATGTAGCAGATCTGAGAGATTTGAGCTTCAATTTTGCGGTGATTGGCTGGGTGAAAGTACGGTTTTAACATGGTGAACAAGTTCGAAGGTTGCAGCGTTGGGTCGAGATCAGGTGCTGGAGGTTGTAACAGAGGCTGCGATTGGTTTTCCCAAACTGATGGTGGTGGTTCTTTATCATATCAGGGAGAGGGAAATTTTGGGTCTGGGTGTTGGGGGAAGGGAATTGGAGGTGGGATCTGGAATCAGACATGAAGATGGAAGATTATGATTGAGATTTGTTTTAAAAATTAAAGAAGTAAGAAGAAATAAATGAGTTTTTTGAAAAGGGTATTTGAAGGTGTTGAGGAGAGAATCGATGGTGGTGGATGAAGGTTGTTCTTGAGGATGAAAAATGATGGATGATGTTGAAGATTTTTTTTTGGGTTTGGTTGTTTTTTAGGTTGAAGATGAAGATGCTGAAGATAAGGTGAAGAGGAGGATTAGTAATTAATAATTTTTTATTTTTTAATCTTAATTAAATTTAATTAGGATTTTTTATTTTTTAATTAATTATTTTAATTAAATTTAATTATCTGTCAGGGATTAAATTGATAACGTCGGGGACTAAATTGAAATCTACGTGGCATATAACGTGACACATTGACACTTTCCGTCTCAGGGACTAACGACTAAACTTAGATAGGGACTACTATGACCGACGTCAACACTTTCAGGGATTTTTTGAACCATTAATGATTTAAAGGGACTATTATGAACGACACTGACTTTCTCAGGGACGAAAATGACGATTCACTCAAAATTTGTTGACGAACCCCGACTGGTAGCAAGGTCGCCAAAAACTCCAAGTCCCACCTCTCTTGGCTCTAAACATTTGCAACAGAGATTCACGTCCTAGATTACAAAATTAACTCTCTTACAAAGAGGCTCCCTATTCATCCATGGGTCATACCAAGAAGAAGACTCCCCATTCCTAAGCTTGAATTGAAAGCCCCTCCCTGAGATAAGTTTTAATTTTCTGAACCAAATTCACACTGGAGATCTCAAACTAGACAATCCATCGTCAAAGGAAATCTTGTTTTCCCACATATGCATCTCTCACCATATAACTCATGAGTCCATGACTTATCTTTCTTCATTGAGATATTCTACACTTGTTTCTCAACAAACTGACATTCTACCCTTTAGTCTTCCTCAACCCCATGCCACCCAATTTCTTAGAGCAAGCAACCTTATCCCAATGAAAACGATGAAGGTCTTTCCCTCACAACCTTTCCACACAAAGCTCCTCATGATCGCATATGCCTCATCACACACAAGCCATCCTTCTATATCATATTAACAATTGAAAAATACAATTGAAAAATGGTTGAAAGAAAAAAAAAACTATTTAACGTTTAATCTGACAGAAAGACTTATATGTCAATACCCATAAAAAATGGCTGACGAATTAGAAGAACTAAACCTCTCTATAAGCAGAACAAACTCTAATATAAATGATATAGCTTGAAAAAGATTTCTACTATTAATATTTAATATTCAATAATGAATTAAAATGAGGATAACTGACATATCTGCAGAAATCATTCACTTTCTTAGAATTTTCCAAACTATGAATTATAAAGGTATTTTTAAAAACAAAATAAAAAATTTATGTAAGTAATTTTTGTTAATTGATACAAATACATTTCTCTAATTTTCATTGTTTCCCATTTTTCACCCAAAAAAAAAAGAAGTGAAAAGTGGGGGTGATGAGAACAGTAATCAACTAATCATACTAACCACTCCTTGTACTGAAATCTAATGTTGTGAACCTCTCTCTGTTTGTGCAGCAGAATTCCAAATTGTGGTGAATCTTTTGGTAACGCAGAGACAGAGACAGAGACAGAGTGGCGGGGGAAATAAGAACACTATCACTACCAAACCTTTTCTTTTGTTCAATTCTCATTGCCAACAATGCAAGCAAGCATCATGCTTTGAGATTTACGCAACATCTTCATCACCATCATCATTCCATCTTGTCATGTTGCGCTTCTCAACAGTTTCGCGTACTTCTCTTCTCAGATCGGACTCACGCTGACCACAACAACAGGTAACTGATCTGATTCAATCTCATGTTTTCATCAATTTTTTTTGCTTCCCCCAGAAGTTGATAATTGGGATTTCAGAGGTTATAAGCCTCTGTGAATGGTGGGTGATTGTCAAGTTTTGATTTTGGTGACTTCTGTTATGTGGGTATTTTTGGCCCTGACAGGGTATTGCTGGGTGTTTATTTGGGTTTGAATTTTCTTTGCTGTGAGCTTTGAAATTTGTTACAGAATTGGAAATGGATTTGCTCATAGTAGGCATGTCAAATGTGTGGACTTTGATTACTTAATTTTGTTTTTCTTTGATTCTGATGTGGGATTTGCTTATTGAAGAATTGGATTTGCTCCTATTATACTGCATGCCAAATTTATAAGCTTTTCACTAGGGGTGTTGGATTTTGCATGTATAATGTAGGGGGTTATCCTTGGTATCCCAGTACCCATATTTCCATGAGTTCTTGGATTTGGACTCTCCATTTAAAAGTCCGAAATCGATTGCGCTAATGAATTAGGAGTTTCTGGTTAGATAATAATGATGATTCTATAATTTTATGACAAGTGGAAATAGTGTTGGGGTGAGACCCTAGTGCACATGCTGCATGAGCAAAAGCTAAAGCTACCACCTTGGCAGTAGAGAAAAGCCATTGCAATGTTCCTGGTATAAGTTAGCGGTAGAAGCTTAAACACAGCAAATCATGGTGCGATGTAAATGGATATTTCATGCCTGCCTTGTACATCCTGGCAATGACCTAGGTACTAATGAGCTATTAACAAGAAATTATCAAACGTTTGCAGCAAATTCAGAACAATTTAGACTGAACACTGGAGAGTTAAGATTCTTTCCTGTGGAAAACTTTAGCAATGAATTTTCATTATCAAGTCCAAATATCCAATACAACATTGGATGCTTGTAGCTAGTTATGAATCTGGATTATGTAGAAAGTGCGAAATCCATCAGTGGTGTGGAAAATGTGAAGTCATAGGCCTTTTTTTTATTTATTAATAATTTAATATGACTTTTATTGGAGCATTGGCTCAATCATTGGAGTTGTTGCCATGTAACCTGAAAGTTTTGGGTTTGAGTAGTAAGGCTGCCTACCTGAAAGTGTGAAATCCACTGGTGGCGAAGAAAATGTAAGTCCTAGGCCTTATCTTTTTTCCCTTATATTTGTTAAATAATGTCATTTATTGGAACACTGGCAGTTTGGCGCAATTGTTGGAGTTGCTGCCATGTAACCTGAAGGTCACAGGTTTAAGACTATGAGTAGTGGTAAGGCTGCCTTTTATAGACCCATACAATGGGTACAAGTACAACTCTTCCCTATACCCCAAACATATTGGGGAGCTTTATAAAACTAAGCTGACCTTCAACATTGATGTTTATGATTCTATTGAAAATAATCATTTACGCTTGAGAGTTCAAGCCATCTTTAATGGGCATAAATTCATTTTTATTTCTGTTTAGCTGCCCCTCGCCCCTGTTTTATCCCCGAAATTTCACTATGCCTAACTTATATTCTTACGCACTCTTTTTGACCAAGTATATCAATTTTATTCTGTAGAAGAAGATCTAAAGGTCCTATAATACAGTAGAGCCGATACAATGAAGAATATGATTCCACCCATTCAGAGTAGCATGCCTTCTCCTACTTTTCTCTGGAGGTTCAAGGTCTGTTATTATATCTTGCATATGTTCAGTACTAGACTCTTCTCTTTTTAGGGGGATTTATGTGTATAATTTAAAGAGGGTCTGGATGGCTTTTTTCTTCTTTTAATGTTTCCTGGGTTTTAAAAGAGTCCATTATAATGTTATATTGATACCATGTCATGAACTACTATCCCAAAAGCTTAAGCTGTTAGGTGAAAACACATGAATGATTTTATATATATTTCTAAGAGTATCAAGTATGTGCCTATTTAGTTATATTTCTATCATAATTGGATGTTTGTCTTTGATTTATCTGTTATTTTATAAAACCTAGTGTTTATGAACCTCTGCCTATTATTATGTTTTTTCCAGGTGACACTCTTTCTGATATGGGGCTGTACTTGCTGCAAGGTCAAAGCCTGTCCTTTCTCTATTATAACATTTATGATTTTCCAGGGGTAGCAATGAATGTCACTTGATAAATCGCTTATAATTTCTTTACCTATTTCCACACGTAATACTCACCTTTCCTTCTCTTAATCAGATTGGTTGGGATTCTGTCATGAGAATGGATGCAAATCTGCGAGATCTGTTTTTGTATGAGGCATTTTTGTATTACAACCCTCTTCTTCTTATGGTGCGTTAGGGGTTATTTCTTCTGTTTATGTCATACATTGAAGACAATTTTTGTGAAACCTTGCCTGATGGTTTGTTGATACCGTTTACAGACTATGATGGTCTGGCTTTGGGGAGTGAATTTGTGGGTATTTCTACAATCCAATGTAAGCTATACCAAGATTTTCGATCTTGATCAAAATCACCTTACTCATAACGAGATATGGAAGGTAGTCAACTTCTTTGCCTTCCTCTTTCAGAAAACTAATTTCAATACCAAGTGGAAAGTTGTTTGTTGCTTTTCTTGATTCTCGATTTTGACTATTAATATTTCAACCATGAAGTTGTGGTGCGTATCTAGTTGTTTGAAACATACCGATAATCAAATTAATAAATGCCCATGTACTAAAAAAAAATTATGCCTTTGTATGGGTTGTCAACAGCCGAGAAAATTTTAAAACTAAGAATTTGTAAAGGGACAGTTGGCGGTTAGCCAAAGTTAGAGGGGGCGTCGTGTCCAGGCTTACACTTGAATATGGACTAAATGGCAGTGATTGTCTGCATTACAAATCAAGAATATTCAATCAACATTGTAATCACACTATAATTATCCATCAACATACCTAAAACATATCAGCAATCAACTATCTGCCACATCAACATTTCTCATGTACATCTTGGTAACATTTGGATGGAAAAGCCTCCCGCAAATACCTTTTAGTAATGACATCTGCAAGTTATCTTCTTATTTTACTGAGGATGTGCAATGTATTCTTCAGTTTCTCTATGATAAATGCATGTTAATCTATATTTGCTTCATTCTATGACGTTACACAGATTGTAAGATAGAGATGTAGTCTAAACGCCAATCCTTGTTCTTACATCAACTTCAAACTTTTTTATTTGACAGAGCGTCTAGAGGTTGTGTCAATAGCATGGTTTGATGATGCTACTACTATAAACTCATTATGTATGTTTATATATTAACTTCAACTAGTGTGTTATTTTCAGTGTAGCACTTGGATGACAATCATTGTCCCTACTAGCATGACTGCTTATCTCTATCTCTATTCCCATGGGGAAGTAAAGTTGGCTGCATCTCAACCAGTTTAGTATCTACTCTGTTCTTTCCTTCTAGCTTTCTTTAACCAGTTGAATTTGACTTCTTCCTTAAACTTGACAATCATTGAATTGTTTTTTGTATACATTTTGTTTTTTTGATTACATGATATGTGATGTAATTTTCTTTCTTTGTATTGTTGCTTGGGACTTCTTAGTTATGCTTTCATGTAGATGCTGATGTCTTAATTTTTTTTCATAAAATAATTCTTCCTGTGTGCCAGCAAATGACTTGCTTCCTGTGATCGTTCCTATAATAATCTTTTTGTCTACCTATATTCTGATAATCTAATATACATATTGCAGGTACTTCTCTACATTTGTGTCTCAGTAATCTTGATCTTTCCCTTTGATATTTTCTATTTGTCCTCTCGGTACTTCTTTTTGAGGACATTATTGCGGATAGCTTTCCCTTTGCAGGCAAGCTTCTTGACTATCATGCCAGATATGGACTTTTGAGTTTATCTGGATTTGGTTCCTTTTGTAAAGCACCTGAAACATCCAATAAGTTATTTTAGTTTGTTGATGTGAAGCTACTAATCTATTGCTAATAGTTTGGTTCAAAGGTTTTGAATAGTTTCTATGAGTTTGTTAGTTATTTTCTCATCAATGATAAAGCTTATCATTTGCCTCACAAATAACAGTTCTTTTCTTCATGCAGCCAATTACATTCCCTGACTTTTTTGTGGCTGATATTTTAACCTCCATGGCAAAGGTACTACATAGCCTAATAGTACATTTCTTGGTGCAATTTTCTATATACTTCATAAATGTGAATATCTAAGTGCTTAGAAATTTGTATATTTAGATTGTCACCTTACTACTGCTTTTGATGGTCTTTTTTGGGGGAAAACCCTCGTTGTTGTGATCTTTCTTGATTTTTTTGTCTTAATAATCAATTCCTGCTTCCTATTAGAGCAGCCAAAGGAGGAAATTAGTGAGGAAGTTAGTAGTTAGTTTAAAATGGCTTGAAAGGAAGTTATGATAGCTCAGGTGGTTAGTATGTTAGTTAATGAGGTGTAATAATAGTATGCTATCAGAAGTATGATAAGATGTATGCACCCTAGCTAATTGCTGTATAAGTACCAGTTCCATTGTATACTCAAATCTGTTCAGTAAGAATATCAATTCTCTTCTCTTCATTTGTTCTTTCAATGTTGATGAGTTTTGTTCTCTGGTATTTCTAGTTATGGCTCCTAACTGTTCATTGCATACAGGTTTTTTCAGATTTGGAGCGTTCCGTTTGTAGAATGGTAAACAGACAGGTATTGCTTAAATCAAAGATATCAAAATTTCTTTCTTTTTATTGCTAGTAACTTGTCAACATACCTAAAATGTACTCGTATGTTTGCAGAATTTTATTAGTTAAACACAGATCATTTGATCATTTTTAAACATTTAAGTAAAAACTTTATACAGCTATTTTGTATTTGCACTTTTTTTTTCATTGTTCTTTCTTTACGTTTATTTTCTACTACTTTGCATTTAGAACTCTGACGTAGTTGGTGCTAAGCTGGGCAATACATGGTTGTTTCATCAAAACTATTTTTACTGTACTACGTCATCTTTTGCCTGCGTAGATTTATGTAGTTCCTTCCATATTTTTTCTATGGGGACATGAACGAAATATTTATCTTTTTATGATATGCAGGTTGCCACAATTGCTTGGCTTGAAGCTGACTCTGTTTGTGGTAGTCACTCAGTTGCGATACCAATGGTTCTTGTTCTTCCTTATATATGGCGTTTATTGCAATGTCTTCGTCAATACAAAGACACCAGAGAAAAAAATTGTCTCTTCAATGGTAATTGCCTTCGCTCTCCTAAAATTTTGGGATGGAAATAGGTTGGGTTACTCATCAGAGTCTATAACTTAGCCTACATTAGGCCTAGACCAGGCTACAAAACTCTTCAAAACTCTATTTACCAAAATAATGTCAGTGTTTGGGTCATCTAAAAAGCTTATTAGGCCTATCAGGTCGTCCTATTAATTAAAATTATAATATTTTTATACTGTTATTATCATTATATCAGATTTTTATTAAAATGTATTGAAATTATATATTTATTGGTCAATGTAAAGATTTAATCAGGTTGACCTACTCAAAGATCTAAGTCTAAACGCCTGTTAGAAGTAGAGATGCAACCTATTTATAGATAGATTTTATTGTCTGTTTAAATATCTTATTAAAATATAGGTTTTCGAACATACTTTCGGTTACACTAGACTTTTAAAATGTTCAGGCCAGGCCTTTAGAATGACCTACATTAGGCATAGGTTAATAAGTTAGACTTAAGACCTTAAGTTTGAGAAGTAGGTCATTTTAGACCTTGAGAACTGCAGCCGAGTTTTGCCTATTTCCACTCCTACTTAAATTTTGTGACATGTCCTGGTTGAGTAGTTGTTGTCCACTTGGTTATTGAACAAATTGTAACTATGCTTGGTTATATGCTCTATAATGACTTAAAGCTTTTTTATCAAAGCTGGAGTTAGGCTTTCCCTAGCTTCTAAATCCTATATCTCTTTTGTGGACGATTAGTTCATTGTGTTCATTTTGATAAATCTTAGTTCCTATTTGATTTATTGCTTTAAATCTATCCACTTGGTTCTTAAGGGTGGAACCAGAAAAAATAGGTATGGGGCGAAAATTTAACACATTAAGCAAAGTTAAAAATGACTAACCGGAAAATACAGTATGAAAATTTTAAGGGGGCGAATACAACATTTGTATATCATGAAGATTTTTTTTTTCGACCGCCCCATTTGGGAACCAAGTGGTTCTGTCCCTGTTGGTTCTTGATAATTGATATGTTCTTATACAGTTCTGAGTTCTGTTCTGTCATTTTTGCTGGCTGTCATATGGCTTGAGGCAATATTCTTTTGCCTGCAGAACTAGCGTATTTTTCTGAGTCAGCCAGCTAACTCATACATATCAACTGCGAACTTGTTAATGCATAGGGGCTTACAATCAAATACCAATCCTGCATACTAGTTACAGTTAGGGACCAAGTAACCACTGAAGCATATTCTAGATTGGTCCTCAAGGACTTGTTTGGCATGCTGTATTAGATTTGATATTTAAGTTTACAGAGTAGATGACGACTTAGTTGTTTGGTGCAAATGCATATTCATTCATCTATTTTAAGTAATAATTGATTTGAATTTTTTAAATGCATATCAATTTAAAATTATTAAATTTTTATAATATCCATATACAGATCCGATCCTTTTTCCTTCCTCTTTTAATTGAATATACATAGTTGCTATGAGTTTTTATTTGGATTTATGGATTTTCTCTCCAAAGATATGTATAACACAACAAATTTGTGTAAATAACATATATTTTAAATAAAATTCATTTTGTAAAATTTATCAAATTTTATACAACCATGCCCTGTGTATCACTACTACCATGAGTACTATCAGAAATTATCTTATCATGTGTATCAAACAGGCCTTGTGTAAGTTTTCCTTTAAGATGCTCAAAACTACTTGTGCATTGATGTCTATTGTTGCAAGCACTCCATAACATCTAAGGATGTGTTTGTGAGTTGAGTTTTGGAGTGGAGGGAAGGGAAGGGGGAGGTTTATGAGAAGCCTTCCCCATGTTTGGGAAATTTTAAAAGGGGGGAGGGGGAGGGTTAGGAGTATTTCTAAAAACCCTCCAAGACCCCTCAAAAACCCTCTTGTAGTTATATTTTGTAGTTTCCTCCAAATTGGGGGGTTTTGGGGGAATCTGGAACTTCTAAACAATGGAAGGGCTTACCCTCCTTCCCCTCTCCTACTCTCTCCTAAAAACTCCCAAACAAATCCTAAGGCACCTTAGCCTTTTATTTTTCTTTTTTCTTTTCTTATTTAAACTAATGGTTTTGATAATTACTCCTAGTGTTCTAACTCTACTTGCTCTTGTTTTCCAGCTTTAAAATATTCGACTGCAGTCCCCGTAATTTTTCTTTCAGCCCTTAAATATCATGTCTTCCCTGAGAAATGGACAACGCTTTATCGGCCACTGTGGCTTCTTTCAAGTGTCATTAATTCACTCTATTCATTTTACTGGGATATTACAAGAGATTGGGATTTAAGGTACCGCACCTATCATCTTTCCCTTTCAGGTTTATTGTAGCATACCTTCCCATTTGCATAGATACAAGTAACGATTACATCTATAAAATGAGTGAGTAGTCACTTAGCTCCTTAAAGATATAGGGTCAATCAGTTTTGTCCCCCTACTAAGAAAATAGGCAAAATGGTCCCGAAATATGAAAACATTTCCTATATAGGCCTTCCCGAGACTAAAGTGGATCACCTTTTTAATCTTTCAAGGATTACATTGATCCTTATTTCCATCTTTTAAGGACTAAATTAACTGTTTTCCATCTTTCAGGAATTATTCTCTATTTCCGTCTTCCATGCACTAAGTTGACCGACCCCTTATCCTTTGAAGAGCAAAGTGACTATTCTCTCCTAAAAATTTGATAAGTTTAAATCTTATGACAAAAAAATAAAGAAACAACTTGACATGCACATGGGTTGAGATGCTAGTTTTGTGGTACACTTGACTTTACTTTAAATGATGAGTATTCACCCTGATTTTGCTTCTTACAGTGGCTTTTCCCGCATATTCAAGTTCAACAAACCAAGTCTAGTTTCCAACCTGTTTCATGGACGACAATGGGTAAGAAGCTGATGCATCTTATTGCAACATAAACATATTCCCTTTGATTTGACAAATCTAACTTCTGAGTTTCAGATATACTTTTGGGCAATCGGAAGCAACTTTATTCTGCGCTGTTCATGGACGTACAAATTATCTGCGCATCTCCGTCATAACTACCTGACAGTGTTCGCGATCACTCTAATGGAGATGCTACGGCGCTTCCAGTGGGTTTTTTTTAGAGTTGAAAATGAGTGGAACAAGATTACCCGGTCCGGTGTTCAACTCACAGAAATTCCAAGAGAGGAGGAGAAATTGCTAGGGTCCAACAATCATGATGTATAGAGATTACTCAGCCAACAAAATTTTGCCAATGTCTTCGTATTAGCATCAGGTCTAATTCATTTTTTTTGGCTAATATTGCTTCTAATCCCAAAAGCATTTTTCTTAATGTGTTCCTGGCCCACCAATATGAGAGAGTTTTCATGCATGTGCATGGATGTGAGATTCATATTGTTGATTCCATTGCTGAAGCAGCCCTGGCTCAGTGCATGCTCTTTTAAGTTTGTAGCTGCATTGAAAGATGCATGTGAAGAGACTGTCACACAATTTGTAGTTTTGTACTTAAAGGATGTCTCAGCAGCTCAAGAAGGAGCAAAGATCATTTCTTCATACTTGAAGAGCTGTAACAACTAACGAGCAGTACTTGAGAACAATGGCGACCATGGTGGGTGGTGCATTCATTTTTCCCCTATTGTTTGTGGTCATTTTAATTAGATCAGCATTTGTAACTAGATATGGACCCAAAAGCTTTGTTTGCTGGGTACACAGAAATTTATATCAGGAGACACTTATGATTCAAAATGGTTAAATCACTTATAGCATGTTTGCTTTAGTGTCTGTTTTGATAAGAATCGCATAAATGATTGAGAAGCTGCTCACAATAGCTTATTGTTGTATGCAATTTTTATGTCATATGTGGTTTCTTATCTACCTTCTAAACATGCACTTAAACGAACTTGTGAATGTCTTTTAAGTTTTGATCAGCTGATCTGTTAGGGTTCCAAATGGAGGGGGGCGTAGGTAGCGCCTGGAATCTTAGCTGAGATTGAGTGTGGGCCTGCGATGAAATCTGGGTAATTCTGTTTGGGCCTAGTCAACTTGTGGGCCTAGTCAGACATACCTACATCACGCACAACGAAAACGGGGCTAGAACCAACACCATCACAACCTATAAAGTCAATGGAGGGAGCAATTTTCAAAGGAGCCCATAATGTGTGACAAGAGAGAACTTTATATATTATATATATGTTATCTTCTACTTTGTTTTCCTCTTCCTCCTTCATGTGTCAAAATCATAGACATGTAGAAGGGAATTCTCGCCCTGGTTCGCTCCGTTCCTTCACTGTATACCTTAAAAATAATTTTTTTTTATAAATAAGTATGATCCTCCTCCGTCCAATATTATAAGTCACATTTTCTAAAATAAAAATTGTCCCAAAATATAAGTCACTCTCCAATTAGGGGTGGAAATAGGCCAGGCGGCTTGTCAGGGGCCTATGGCTTGGCTCGTTAGAGGCTCGGCTCGACTCGGCTCGTTTATTAACAAGGTCAGGTTTAGGCTTTTTTAAAAGCTTGATTAATTAAAAAGGCCAGGCCCAAACTATTAAAAAAACCTATTTGGCCTAACAGGCCGGCCTATTTATATATTATTTTTATTAATAATATAAATAAATATACTATAATAATATATTATTTGATTTTTTTTAAACTTATGTATACTTTAGTATAAAAAAAAACCCTAAGTTCCTACCCTAACCTAAATTAGAAAGGTTCAAGACATATTCAACATAGCACATCATCAGCCGCACAGGACGCAGGCTGCAGCCAGCCACCATTGCCGGTCTGCCGCTGCCAAGTCCACCTCTCCTCCAAACCGCAAGTCACCACTCACCACCACCGTTTTACAAGAATTGCAGGTGTCTATTTTTATTTAAAAAGAAAGTGCAATGATATATAAAAGGCTTATTAGCCCGCCAGCCTAATGACATTCTTTTGATATAATTGTCTGTTAAATAGGCTTTTAAGCAGGCTTGTAGGCCAGGCCAGGCCTTAGAAAAGGCCAGACCAAGCCGTAAAATTTGGCCTATTGATAGGCCACAGGCCAGGCTTGGGCCACGAAAAAAGAATGCAGGCCAGGCCTAGGCCACGCAAAGCTCGGCTCGGCCCGGCCTATTTCCACCCCTATCTCCAATATATATGAAGCATTAATTAAAACTTTTCATATTTACCCTCATATTTTATATGATAGAGATAATGTGATTTTAACAACTTTTAACTTGAAAAGAGAAATTGATGGGTAATCTAGGAAAGTAAATAATATTTTTTACAAATTTATTGCTTGCAACTATTTTCTTAATTCTAGAGAATTAGGTAAATGTAACTTATAAATTGTGACAAAGGGAGTAATAATAAGGCTTAAATATGTTTTTGGTCCCTCAAAATATATCATATGTTGATTTTAGTCCCTTCTTTAATACACATTGATACTACATGATGGATTCCCAAAATCTGAACACCTTCCTCTTGTCTCAAGCGTGCAGCAAACAGCTCAATGCAGCGACGCCGACGACGGAGGAGGAGCACGGCGGAAAATCCCTCTCTCTCTTCCATTCTCCCCGACGAGTTGGTTGAAGCAATTTTACTGAGACTACCGGTGAGTTCTCTTCTCCGATTCAAATGCGTCTCCAAATTGTGGTTATCTCTAATTTCCAATCCCCAATTTGCGAAATCCCAATTTGACCTAGCTGCTTCACCCACCCACCGTCTCCTCCTCAATTGCACTGACGATTCCCAAATCCAATCCCTAGACATTGAATCATCACCACCCAACGATGATGAATCTGCAGCAGTGCTCAATTACACCTATGTTAACATGTTTTATCGCTTCATCACTAGTCTTGAGGTTCTGGGTTCTTGCAGAGGGTTTCTGCTTTTCCTTTTACCCAATTTTCCACCTGATTACATTGTGTGTAATCCAGCAACGGGTGTTCAAAGACGAATTCGATCGACCCGTTTTCGTTATTCTAATTATCTGTATGGTATTGGGTATGATGAATCAACTGATGATTACTTGTTAGTTGCTATAACATCGTGTCATTTTTGGCCTACAATTGAGCTTTTTTCTTTGAGAACCAATGTACCCTTCTCGCTGAGACTGAAAGGTAAATATAGGTATATCAATCTCAAATTTGATTGTAGAAGTGGTTTGTTCTTAAATGGGTCTCTTCATTGGTTGGTTACCGTTACGTCTAGTGATACGAATCCTCGTGTACTCCTTGCTTTTGATTTGGTTAGCAAGAGTTTATCGGAGATTGCTCTATCACCTGGTTTAGCTCTGGAGTTGAATAAAGGTTCATATTGTTTAAGAGAGATGAGAGGATGTGTTGGTCTGTGTTACTCTGGTTATGGTGAAATGGCTGAAATATGGATAATGAAAGAGTACAAAGTGCAATCATCTTGGACTAAGATTGTTTTGTCTTATGACATTCTTAGCGCACCCCGCTTTTTTCCAATATGTTTCACCAAATGTGGTGATGTTTTTGGATCAAATGTGGATGGAAGATTATTGAGACTCAACAATGAAGGAAAGACGATTGCATTCTGGCCACCGGGGGAGAGCAAATATCGTTCATTATATAGTTGTATGTATACAGCGAGTTTACTGTCACTCCCTAGTTAATCTGAGGACCAACAAATACAGACATGACTAGTTAATTTGAGGACACCAACAAATACAGACATGAAGTATCAATGTATGTAATTCTCCAATCCTTTTCACCATTTTAGTACTATTACTATTTACTGCCGAATGCATGCTTACATGAAAATGATTCTGGATTTACTGAATTCACTGTTGGATACTGCATAGGGAAAATATTTTGTCTTGCTTGCTCAGAATAATGAAAGGCAATTTCAGTGGAAAATTATGTTAGAGAAACAACTACGATCCAGAGTTAAATAACAGTTCTCAGACTAAAGTCACTAAACTCTTATACAATGTATAGTTTGGTGATATTTACAATAAGCTCATTTTTCTTGCAGGCTTGAAGCATGCAAGAATACTCAGTATAGTCAGGTCAATGTCCTAGCTTTCCTTCAAATGATCATACTACAAGAAGAAAACATTGTATTTCAAAGAGAATGTAAATTATATCATGTGAAATAGTCTTGTATGCCCGGTGTCTGTTGTAGTGGTGATTTTAGTAAGGTAGGAGTGTAGATAGACTTTAGAATTTAATCATGTTCCGTAGTATGAAAGTTAGCAAATCCTGGTTGGAATTAGTACTTGATATTTTGTTTCTTTATGTATTTCCCCTCTTAATATTGTTCTTGTGTTAGCAGTTTTTCCCCTTACTGGCTTTTAATATACTGGTTTTTTATCTTATGTTCTGCACATTTATCAGTTCACTATATGATTTATTGTTTTTGTGTGTAAACAGAAAATGCCATAATTGAGTGTACAGATGAAACATGTTTACAGGCATGCATAATGCATCATATGATACTATCTCTAAGTTAGGCATCACATCATGTGTAATTTGTAGTAAAAAACCAGACACATGCTGAATATAAACTATCTGTTTTAAAGTCCCACACTGAAAATAAACTCACCAATGTTATGTTTCATCAAATGAATATATCTTTCACAGTTTTTTGCTTTTTCAGAGATACAAATGGATTGAAATTTTAAGCTCTTTCTGGTAGGCATCTTCCTGAGTATTGATTTCAGCTCTCAGCTTTAAAATTCTGTTCAAATATCATGCGATTGAACCTTTTGATATCACACTGTAGCTTGTATACTTCCTTTTTCTATTGTGTGCCTTCAAAATGCTTGGTTATTTTGTCACTCAAACTGACCCAGAATATTTGTCTGAGCCACTTTTGGCTCAGAAGTTTGAAACTTAACAAACAGGACTAGCCCATGCTACCTTCTCAGCAAGTTGATTTTCTCATGGGTTAATTCTTTACTCAGTCTGGTTTACGAAACTATGTGCATGCATGGAATCCCTTATAAGGGAGAGAAGCAAGAACAATACCAAAAACTTGGTTCTTGAGTATTTTATGCATTACTCAGTAACATTTCTGTTGTTTCACTTCTAATACTCTGCATTTGTAAACCACTCAAATAACATTGAGTCAGATGTCAAAGAAGCTGTTACCATAGTGGGTTTTCGGATTCTCACCAAGGTGGTTGAGTAGTTCATCTTGAGCAAGCTAAATCTCTTGAAACATGTTGGATTTTTCTTTTTAAATGTGTTTACCTTTTGCGTGGTTCTTTTGTGTTGCATTGCGAAGAAATGAATGAAGAAAGGCACTCACCTTTCTTTAACACTGAAGAAAAGAAAACTACTCTCCACGAGTAACTAGAACTTGATAACTCTTGTAAAGAACATGAGTCAAACTCAATTGTGGATAAGCACGAAGAACAAAGTAAGCCAAACACTTGGTTCCCAACTTAGCTATGAAATTCGTTGTCGCATTACCCTCTCGCAAATTAGTTTTGAAACGACCACCTCAACCTCTATTCACAACAACAGGATATTATTGTCGCATTACTCGGTAAGCGACGCTGATGATGGAAGGGTATTAGTGAAACTCTGAAACGTCACTCCCAACAAGTTGAAGAGCTTGTTGAAGAGCATGCAAGGAATATGAAAAAATAGCAACCATATATTGTTGGCACCTAAAAATCGTAACAACGACTTTGAGCAGGTAAAAAGACAAAAAAAAGCAGGCTAGCCGTAGCACATGAACTAACTATTAGAGGAACAATTGATGAAAGGAGAGATTAGTCCATGCCACAACATGCTAAAGCGGTTGAAGGGAGGCAAGTGTGCATCTCCAACCATGAATTGCTAGTTGGGTTACTTAAACATTATTCTGTTGGGCCCAAGTTGCTATATAGAATTTAAGCAACTCATAAGCAACTTAGTGCATCTCATATCTTCTTAATTTTTAGTTCTTAGCATTATTCTCATGAGTTCGTACTGCCACATGTGCTATAAGCAATTTTTGCATATTTCGCTTTAACCCAAGTTCTTAACTTGAAGTTCTTACCACTATTCATCTGGTCCCACCACACCACATTATTTACACTTTTTATTTTCATAAAACAATAAAACAAAACTCATAAAGTAATAAAGCAATTTAGAAGAGAGAGGAAAAATAAATTTATGCTAAGAACTCATAAAACAAAGTTGCTTATATAAGAACTTGTTCTTATTTTTAAGAGTTAAGAACTTCACGTCAGCCATCTTCAATGCTTGAGAACATGATTATTAGTTTTTAGCTTAAAACCCCACCTCTAAGAACTAGGGTTGGAGATGCTCTTATGCAGATTTCACTCCAACCACGGTTTCTTATTTTACTTTTGGTTGAGTCTCGCTATATCTTATATATTTATATTATTTCAAGGTCATGACACTATTCAAGGTCATTAATGAAAAAAATATATATAATTTTTTAGTAAAAAAGCAAGTAGAAAGAGAATAAACAACGTTGCTAAAATTTAAGCAACAACTTGTATTGTATATGCTCTTAAAGCATCTTCAATGCAAGATTGATAGTTGGGTTGCTTAAACACTATTCTGGTAGAGCCAAAATGTCACATAGGATTTAAGGAACCTAAGAAGAATTCGCTCAAACCACGGTTGCTTATTTTATTTTGTCTGGGTCCATTATACCTCATATATTTATATTATTTCAAGTTCATGAATGAAAGATAAAATAATTTTTTAATCAAAAAGGAAAAAGAAAGAGAATAGGGGCCTGTTTGATGTTTGATAACTGTTTCCAAAACAGTTTTCCGATTTTAAAAACTGAAAACTTGTTTGGTAAGACTTGTTTTCAAAAACAGTTCTCATTTTCAGTTTTTAAAACTAAAAAACCAAAACTGGTAAAAGATGTTTTCAGTTTCAGTTTTTAGTTTTCAGATATCAGTTTTCTAAATTTTCGAAAACATGTCATTCAAACTGTTTCTTTTTTCTGAAAACTATTTTTAAGAATTATTTCTGAAAACTATTTTAAAAACTGAAAACTAAAACTGCTATCAAACAGACCCTAAGCTATCACTTTTTAAATTTAAGCAATCAGATTTACCACCTCATGTTGCTCTAATGCTACTCCAAAATAAGTTATCCAACTTGATTATTCCAGGGTTCAAAGGAAGGAGCACGGAGGAGCGCCCTTCGCTCTCTTCGATTCTTCTCCCTGACGAATTGATTGAAGCGATTCTGCTGCGACTACCGGTGAGTTGTCTTCTCCGTTTCAAATCCGTCTCAAAATCATGGTTGTCTCTAATTTCCAATCCCCAATTTGCCAAATCCCACTTTGACCTAGCTGCTGCACCCACGCACCGTCTCCTCCTGAATTGCACTCGTGAACTCCGATTCCAGTCCTTAGACGTTGATTCATCGCCACCCAACAATGAAACTGCAGTGCTCAAATACCTCCGTGAAGAGTTTGATGGTTATGGTAGAGATATAGATTTACATTACAACCCCAAACTTGTAGTCCTGGGTTCTTGCAGAGGGTTTCTATTTTTACTTTCAAACAATTTTCCAGCTCATGATTTCGTTGTGTGTAATCCGTTAACGGGTGAGCATAGACGAATTCCATCATCTACTAGTTTTAGTTACTCTTATTCTTCACTGTATGGTATTGGGTATGATCAATCAACTGATGACTACTTGCTAGTTTCTATAAGATCGAATGTTCGTGATCCTAGAATTGAGGTTTTTTCGTTGAAAACCAATTTACCCAGCTCGCTCACACTGGATAATGAATATCAGTCTCTCGGTTCTGATTTTCAACACGGTTTGTTCTTAAATGGGTCTCTCATTGGTTGGTTACCGTTACGTCTAGTGATACCAATCCTCATGTACTTCTTGCTTTTGATTTGGTTAACAAGAGTTCATCGGAGATTGCTCTGTCACCTGATTTAGCTCGGCAGTTGAAGAATGAACCATGTGATTTAAGAGAGATGGCAGGATGTCTTGCTCTGTGTCCTGATCTGTGTTACACTACTTATAGTGGCATGATTGAAATATGGATAATGAAAGAGTATAAAGTGCAATCATCTTGGACTAAGATTGTTTTCTCTACTCATGACGTCCCTCACATATACGACTTTTTTCCAATATGTTTCACTAAATGTGGTGACATTTTTGGATCAGATGAGACTGGAAGATTATTGAGATTCAACGATAAAGGAAAGCTGCTTGCAGTTTGGCCGTGGGAGAGCAGATATCGTCTATTATATAGTCGTATGTATACAACAAGTTTACTGTCACTCCCTAGTTAATTTGTGGACCAACAAAAAACAGACATGAAGTATCAATGTATGTAATTCTTCAAACCTTTTCACCATTTTCGTGCTATTACTATTTTTACCTCCAAATGCATGCTTACATGAAAATGATTCAGGATTACTGAATTCACTGTTGGATAGGGAAAATATTTTGTCTTGCTTGCTCAGAATAATGAAAGGCATTTTCGGTGGAAAATTATGATCCAGAGTGAAATAACAACTTTCAAACTACTATCTCAACATTTGTGGTTTAATTGCTGAGAAGTTAGATGCTTGCAGTGGTAAAACATGATCTGTAAGTAATGTTTGCTTGATTCATGTGGTAAATGTACCATAGCTTTTGGGCTTTGTTTTCCTTTCATATTTTGACAGTAGGGCTGTTGAGTTGCAGAGTGTACTTATGGCTAAAAAGGACTGAGTAAATATTTGTTTAATTTATAGGGAAGGGATGCCTTATTCTATAATTTTAACCGGAATTAAGAGTATCTACCTTTCATTCAGACCGGTGTATTTGTAGTGTTTGCTGAGACATAAGGAAATTAAAATGGCAATTTGTTGAACTCTGCTGTATTGGACAATGTTTTTTAAGTATTCTATTTTCGGTACTATTCGATAAACTGTGCAAGAGTGTTTTTCATAAAATATTACATTGCCTTTTTACTACTCAATCATAAAGTTAAGTCATTTATTGCTCTTGGCCATTTTCTGATTAAAACTTTTGGATGTTCTGGTCCCTAATTAATTGGTATAAATCTGTTTGTAAACCACCAAGTGATGTATTGGTATTGCTAGTTTAAGGGAAGGTGGTTTTTCAAGTGAATGTAATGTTTGTTGTAGCTGAAATACACTGAATGTCATTGTGTTTGTTGCAGTCACTGATTCTCCTGAGGCTCTGTTGGTAATAGCCACCCCAATGAAATTTGCTCATTCAGCATATCCAGCAGGCGATGATAATTTGGACCTATTGTAATGTTTGACCTATTGTCTGCTCTTTTTGTCTTAGATAATGACATTTTAGATGATAAGTATTAAAACTTTTCAATTTTATGTAAGGTGTTTGATGCGCAGTTGAAGGAGAAATCAATGATGGTTGTTAGCATGTACCTCTCTATATTAAATTTTACTTTTAGACAATGCTAATTGGTTCCGAAATTCTATCGTTTTCTTTTGAATTTCGTTTTTTCGTATGAGTTCCCTGATGTAGGAGGGCCCTTTTTTTTATAGGCTTAGGAGAGCCTTTGTTATCCTCCAACCACGGTTTCTTATTTTACTTTTGGTTGAGTTTCATTATATCTCATATATTTATATTATTTCAAAGTCATGTCCTTGTTCAAAGTCATTAATTAAAAAAAATATAATTTTCTGGTAAAAAAACAAGTAGAAAGAGAATAAATAACGTTGTTAAAATTTTGTACAACGACTAGTATTAGAGATACTCTTAGACTTTTAAGGGTCAAACGTGAAAAATGTCCCTGAACTTTAGCCGATATTTGATTTTCGTCCATTGCCGAAAAATCTTCTTATGGAGCCCTCAAATTACGTTTTTTGTTTGGAAATCGTCTTTGTCATCAAATCTTCATCGACGACAAGATGGTTTCCAAACAAAAAACGTAGTTTGAGGATGTTTATATGAAGATTTTCCGGTGACTGGTGAGGGACGAAAATCAAATCTCGGTCAAAGTTCAAGGGCGGTTTTCACGTTAAACCTGACTTTTAAAATGATGTGGCACGGTGAGTCCCACATTTAATACACATAAGAGACACATGGATTTGGATCCCCTCACATGACCTAAACCATTAATTCTATTTTAATGAAATTTGTACCCTTAATGGTTATATAGAGAGAAAATTAAAATTGTGTGAGAATTAATACTGACCATCAGATTATATTAAAAAATAGGCTTAATACATCAGAAGGCCCCTGAATTTATAAAAGGAATCAGTTCCAGGGCCTGGAAAATTTTCGCATCAATTAAGGTCAAATGCTGTCAAACCTCAATTTTGTCCTAGTTATCAATTACACGTGGCTTTTATAATTATTTTTTAATTAAAGAATTATAATACTTTATTTTTTAAATTTCAAATCCTTTATTTAAGCAGAAATTCCTAATCTAATAATAACAATTAGGAATTTCTGATCTAATAACCCTTAACTAAATAATAACCTAATCTAATAATAACAAATTCCTAATCTAATAATAACAATTCAGCCCCAAATTGAACCCTCCTAAGTGATCCTCAGCCCCAATTTGAACCACAGCAGGTAAAAGACAGCTTCATAACCACAAGAAGATGTGCAATTACCAGTGCAGAGAAGCACTATCATTTGCAGAGAAGCTAGTGCAATGGAAGAAGATAGAACCACCATCAAAGAAATTAAAACCACAAAAATCCATTCCCTTCAAACCCAAGCCTTCAATCACAACCACTGCATAACTAACTGGACCCAGAATCTCAAGCTTCTAAATCAGAACAACAACCACTTCCCCATTCACTGAATCTTCAAGCAAACAGATCTCCCTAAATCAAAACCAGAAAGAGACGAAGAAGAAAGAAACCTCTTCTCAATCACCACAAAGCCAATCATGTTCCAATCAAACCCAAGCTAACCTGACCTTCCCTTCTGTCGTCCTCCTCTTCCATGCGCTGTCGCTCCTCACCGTTGCAACCACCGCACTACCGTGAGCCTTGCCATCTCGCCGCGCCGTCGAGACCTCCATCGCACCACCATCTTCAAATCGTGGATCTCTTCAAGATCTCGGTTTTTTCTTCCCAGCCTCCGTCGATTCGTTAGCAACTGTGGCCTCCATCGCCGACCGATTGTGCGAAAACTTTCTTCCTTCTCTCCTTCTCGCCAGGGACCAGTTAGAAGGTGGCGGCTGGTTGGAGGAAGAGGAAGGTCGGCTGGTTGGAAGAAGATAGTGAAGAGAGGAAGGAGGAGAGAGTTTGATTAGGTTTTCAAATTAGGTTAGGTTTTTTCAGGTTAGATTAAGTTTTTTTTTAATGACTTGGAATTAATAATAAAGGAATAATAATTATTGGTTTTTAAAAATAATTATAAAAGCCACGCGAAAATGTCATGTCTGTTAAAATTTAGACACATCGGCATCAGACACGCATTTGACCTTAATTGAATTAAAAAAAATTTCTCAGGTACTCAGTTTGATGTTCTGGAACTGATTCCCTTTACAAATTCAGAGCTCTTCTAATGTATTAAGCCTAAAAAATAAATTTAAGGTCTAGATGATCCAAATAAGTGTGAGATTAACCCATTAGGGATACTCTTAATACACATAATAAGAGACACATGGTTCAGTTTAGGAGTTCCAAAATCAAAACCTCTTCCACCCTCACGCTCTCGTTCCTGCTTCTTCTTCTTATTCCAGGGTTCAAACTTAAAATAGATTTTGAGCTCTCTCTACTGCTGCTGAAAGATGAACATGCAGCGATGTGACGAAGGAGGAGCACGGCGGAGAGCCCTTCACTCTCTTCCGTTCTTCTCCCGGACGAGTTGATTGAAGCGATTCTGCTGAGACTACCGGTGAGTTCTCTTCTCCGATTCAAATCAGTGTGCAAATCGTGGCTCTCTGTAATTTCCGATCCCCAATTTGCGAAATCCCAATTTGACCTAGCTGCTTCACCCACCCACCGTCTCCTCCTCAATTGCACTCGTAACCTCCAACTCCAATCCTTAGACATTGATTCAACTACCTCCGTGAACAGCAGGTTGGTTATGGTATATTTACAGATTTTCGGTCCAACTCTTATCTTGAAGTCCTGGGTTCTTGTAGAGGGTTTCTACTTTTAGCCACTCGCCTAGGTAGTAGTTTCACTGTGTGTAATCCATCAACGGGTGAGCATAGACGAATTCCATCAACTAGTAGTTTTAGTTATTCTGCTTCTTCTCTGAATGGTATTGGGTATGATGAATCAACCGATGACTACTTGTTAGTTTCCATAAAATCGTATGGCTGTAATCGTACAATTAAGTTGTTTTCTTTGAAAACCAATTTACCCCGCTCGCTCACACTGGATCTTGAATATCGCTATCTCGATTGTAGTCGTCGAAGCGATTTGTTCTTACATGGGTCTCTTCATTGGTTGGTTACGTCTGGTGCTACAAAGCTTCCTGTAGTTCTTGCTTTTAATTTGGTAGGGAGGTGTTTATCGGAGATTGCTCTGTCACCTGATTTAGCTCTGGAATTGAAGAATGAACCATGTGATTTAAGAGAGATGGCAGGATGTCTTGGTTTGTGTCCTGGTCTGTGTTACACTGCTTATAGTGGCATGATTGAAATATGGATAATAAAAGAGTATAAAGTGCAATCATCTTGGACTAAGATTGTTTTCTCTACTCATGACATCCATACCACACCCCGCTTTTTTCCAATATGTTTCACTAAATGTGGTGACATTTTTGGATCAGATGAGAATGGAAGATTATTGAGATTCAACGATAAAGGAAAGCTGCTTGCAGTTTGGCCGTGGGAGAGCAAATATCGTCTATTATATAGTCGTATGTATACAGCAAGTTTACTGTCACTCCCTAGTTAATTTGCCGGATGCATGCTTACATGAAAATGATTCAGGATTACTGAATTCACTGTTGGATAGGGAAAATATTTTGTCTTGCTTGCTCAGAATAATGAAAGGCAATTTCGGGGGAAAACTATGTAAGAGAAACAACTACGATCCAGAGTGAAATAACAGTTCTCAAACTAAACTCTAATACAGTATATAGTTTGGTGATATTTACAATAAGCTCATTTTTCTGGCAGGCTTGAAGCATGCAAGAGTACTCTGAATAGTCAGGTCAATGTCCTAGCTTTCCTTCAAATGATGATACTACAAGAAGAAAACATAGTATTTCAAAGAGAATGTAAATTATATCTTGTGAAATAATCTTGCATGACCGGTGTCTCTTTTAGTGGTGATTTTAGTCATGTAGGATTTAATTATGTTCCGTAGTATGAAAGTTAACAAATCCTAGTTGGAATTAGTACTTGATATTTATTGCTCTTGGCCAATTTCTTATAAAAACTTTTGGTTGTACTGGTCCTTAATTAATTGGTATAAATCTGTTTACAAATCACCAAGTGATGTATTGATATTGCTAGTTTAAGGGAAGGTGGTTTTTCAAGTGAATTTAATGTTTGTTGTTGCTGAAATACACAGAATGTCATTTTGTTTTTTGCAGTCCCTGATTCTCCTGAGGCTCTCTTGGTAATAGCCACCCCAATGAAATTTCCTCATTCAGCATATCCAGCAGGCGATGATAATCTGGACCTAATGTCTGCTCTCTTTGTCCTAATCCAGCAGGCGATGATAATCTGAACTTGTTGTGATGTTTGACCTAAGTTCTGCTCTTTTTGTCTTAGATAATGACATTTTAGATGTTAAATATTAAAACTTTTCAATTGTATGTAAGGGATTTGATGTGCGTTTGAAGGAGAAATCAGTGATGGTTGTTAGCATGTACCTCTATATTCAATTTTACTTTTAGACAATGCTAATTGGTCCCAAAATTCTATCGTTTTCATTTGAATTTCTTTTTTCCGTATGAGTTCCCTGATGTAGGAAGGCCTTTGTAATCCTCCACTTCTGGTTTGTGCTTTTGCCTTTTCAAGTTGCCACTTGAATTGAAAAGGTTTGAAAAATAAGTTTCTATTGTCACAAGCCTTCAAATTAAACCAAATGATATGTTGAAGGTGCTGGGCGTTTAACATCTTATTCTACCTCTTACCGTGGTAGAAGGTCTCTATGCTGATCTAATTTGTGTTTAAATCCATCTTTTATTGGCAATAAGTCCGAAATATGTCTCATATTTGTGTACAAGAATCTATTTCTAACCTGTAACAGGTGCCTGCTACAGCAAAAAGATGAGGGCTAAGCTCTCCAAATGCTGCTCCTTTGTATTGCTGCATTATATGGATGTCATACAGGTGTGGTAGTCTTCTAAAAGGATTCACTGTAATTAAGATATTCCCTGTATATGTCTGCTCATGTAATGATGGATGATTGTCCGATGTTGATCCTTTCCTTAATATTATTAGACTAAAAATATATATTGAGAAGTTGTCTAGCTGGTTGTGACTCACATATATCTCATTGAGAGAAAAACGGCAGGCAAGGTTATACAGAACTCCTGGCTCATGGAGGTATGCTAGCTTGGTCATGTCATCAACCCCTGAAGGCTGTGCCTCCATATCTTTAGGGTATATACTTGAAATTTCTGCAACCACCTGAAATTGGGGATAGTGCTTATTTTATATGCTTCTTCATGCTTGTACTTCAAGCATCAAATTTATGGTCTCATCTTCACCTCAAATTTAGTTTAAATCCATCTTTTATTGAGCTTAGCCCTCATCTTTTATCACATTATCTTTAGGCTTAAATATGTTTTTGGTCCCTCTAAATTCAAGCAATTTTGGTTAAGGCCCCTCTTAATTTTTTTCTAATATTCCCTTATTTTGAAAATCATAGTGAGCTCTAAGCCCCTGCTGTCATGTTCCATCCAAATAATGCTGATTCTGTTATTGGACGCTGATGTGGGTGCTTGACGTGCTAGAAGAGGCATCAAGTGAGGGAGCCAGGTCGGAAATACAAAGATTAAAATAAAATAAAAACTCTAATCCTCAAATTGATTTAACTCTAAAAAATCGCAATCCCCAATTTGTTGTGTTGTCCCTAAGCACCAATAATTCTCAGCGCTAGTAAGATTGAGTGTGTTTGGCTTAGGAGAGAAAAGAGAGAAGAAAGAAGATGATAGTAAGATAAGAGGTAAGAGATAAAGTGAGCTTTTTATGGTGTTTGGTATAGTCGAAAGAGAAAAGAAAGAAAACAGAAAGAATGATGTGCACAGTTGTCTACTCTAGTTTTGTAGAATAGTAAAAGAGAAGAGAGAAAATTCCCTCAAGTAATATAACATTTTTTTTTCAAAAGCAAAAGTTTTATTGAATAAATAAGGTGTTGAGAACAAGCCCTCCTAACAAATGATAGAGTACAACGCCAACAACGAAAAACAATGTATGATAGGATTACAACGAAAAGAAAAACCGCAAAAACTCAAATCCGTATACATCTAAATGCACCACACGAGGCACAACACATAATTTCAACAAAACATTCACTAAACCCATCAATTGACAACGCTAGTACACTCTGACTTAGACATACCTATACCACGCACAACGAAAATAGAGCTAGAACCAACACCACCACACACCATAAACCCAATGGAGGGAACGATTTTCATAGGAGCCCAAAATGTGCAATTTGAGAGAATTTTATATGTCATCTACTTTGTTAAATTATGGGGTGAATGGTCACTTTCGTCCCTAAAGTTACAGGCGTCGGGCATTTTAGTCCCTATTCTATTGAAATGTCGTATGTGGTCCCTGAAGTTGCAAAACGTCAATCACGTTAGTCCCTTGGTTGGATTCCGTCAGTGACCGGTAACGGCCAAGGTGATTTGTCACATTATGTGCCCATGTGGACTTTCCACATGATTTAAATATTGATTTTTTTTGGAGAAACTTAAAATTTTCAATTTAGTCCCTAGCCCACCCATCATCATCTTTCAAACCCAGATTTTACCCAAATATGAAAACCAAGAGTTACCCTCCCCCACCCATCTCATCTGCCATGTAACCCCTCTTCATCAGCCCCAAACTTCACTGAGACTCAAATCAGAGAAGAAAGGTGGGGGATTTATTAATAAAGTTGGTGACTTTAGAGAGAAAGGTGGTGGTGGCTCTGCTTGAACAAGAAAAACGAGAAGAAATGGGAATTTTAAGACCCTCACCACTCTTGTTCTTCATCTTTTTGATACGGGGGTCGAGTTAATTTATGGGGTGATGGTTTTCATTTAGGGGGTGGGGGTTTCAGGAAGAGGGTGTTGGATTTCATGGTGGTTGGGGTTCTGGGGGTTTGTAGATCTGAAGAAGTTTTGGGCTTTCTGAAATTTCCAATGGAAACTCATAGCTTTCTGGTTCTATTCTGGTGGGGTTCGTATGATTGCACGGTGGTTGGGTTGTTGAGGCACGAGTTTGATGATTTCACGGTGGCTGGGTTATTGTTCTCCAGAGAGGGTGATGGATTTTTCAGTGCTACCTCAAGAATGATGACAACTTCTTCAACGAGAGTCTAGGGAATGTTTTTGTTTATGGGTCGACTAACTACTGCGGATTTGTCAATGGCAGTGTAGTTACTATAATGCTTCTTGTGTTGTTAAAGAAGAATGGAGAGGGCATTGAATCTGGTTGTCACTTTCCTCTCTTCACCACCCACTTTCTTTCCCTTCTAATTCTTTCCTTCGTCTTTTTATTTTGTTCTTTTATTGCAAATCCACAAGTTTTCCTGAACATGCCCAAAATATTTATTGGATTGGAATTGCTTCAAAGTTTGGATTTTTCTTCATCTTGATAAACGGGTGTGTTTTTGGGGGTTAAGTTTTGATTTTCAAGATTTGGTTGAAGAAGATGGAAGAAGGGGAATGAATTTTATGGGTTTGGTTTAAGAAGATGGAAGGAGGAGGTTGAAGATGCATCAGAGGAAACATGAAAATATTTGGGTTGTTTTTTAATTGAGAAGATGAAGATTTTTGTTTAGTCTTTGAGGTGGAGATGTTTCTGGGTAAGATGATGAGGAGGAAGAAGATGATGGAGAGATTGAAGCTTTTCTGATTTGGGGATTTTGGCCAGGGACTAAATTGAAATTTTTAAGTTTCTCCAAAAAAAAATCAATAGTTAAATCCATGTGGAAAGTCCACATGGGCACATAACGTGACAAATCACCTTGACCGTTACCGTTCACTGACGGAATCCAACCAAGGGACTAACGTGATTGACGTTTTGCAACTTCAGGGATCACGGGCGGCATTTCAATAGAATAGGGACTAAAATGTCCGACACATATAACTTTAGGGACGAAAGTGACCATTCACCCTTAAATTATGCTTACCTGTGCCGAGTCACTCATGTCACTTGGAACTTTTAAAATGATGTGGCACAGTGGGACCCACTTTAAACAAGATGACTCATGTGTGTTAAATTCCCAAAATCCCTCTTCTTCCTCTTCTCGACTTTTTTACCTTGCTGGTATAAATTTAAAATTTATTTACCAATCTAGTGCAACTTTTAAAATATTTACACAACTAGTGTAAATCGCCACTAGCATCGGCGATATATATATATATTTTTTTCATGTTTTAAAGAAATCGCCAACAGTCGTGGCGATATATATATTTTTCTAGTATCGTCATCGTCATTGGCGTTAACCAAATATTATATATTTAAAACTTTTGAGTATCGCCACTCACATTGGCGATTTTGATTTTTTTGAGTATCGCCATTCCTAATGGCGATGTCCTTTTTTCTTTTTTTAACACTTGTTTTTTTTTGGAACAATGGTATCTTATTTTCATTTTTGTGCATAGCAATAACAACAATGATAATTACTCACACAACGTTACATCATAATAAGCATCATACATACATGCATGTATGTTATTATTATTGGCTGATTTCTCCAGCATTTAGACTGGTGCAAATATATAAACTTCATCATATCCTTTCCCAGCCTTCCCGCTAGGGGTGGCAATATGGGTTGGCGGGCCGGGTCAGGCCCAACCCGTCACTAACCCGCCAAAATACGGGTTGGGTTGGGCTAGCCCACTTTTGGTATTTGGGTTCAAAGTCTCAACCCAACCCATATTTTGACGGGATTGCGGGTTGGCGGGCTAGCCCACTTAAAAAATGTAGTATAATAAAAAAAAAGTGCAATGAGAAATTTTAAGAAATCTTTCACTTTTCATATGTTGGCACATGAAAAAATTAGAATTATACTTATTCTTTATCTTTAAATGTTATGATTTCAACTAGAAAATCTCACCAATAGTAATACCAAGAAAATATTTATCATGCGTGGTTATTAAAAGTTGTAAAATTGTAACCTCACTAGCAACTGTCTGTAAGTGTCAATAACCTTAATCAAATCATTGATAAATGTCATTTTTCTTTGATACACACTCACTTAATATTACTTATCAACACTAGATGTGTTTTACAATCATCAACAAGAGATTACTTTAGTCAATAATAGTTAACCAACAATTATAAAAGATAATGTCGAGTTGTCATGAAAGTTTTAGACAAAACATAACCTACAAATAAGAGCCGCAACTTATATAGGTGAATCAATGGAAGGTCATCATTGACTAGCTTTCAAAATAGTTTTTGTTTTTTAGTTTAGGTCTGTCATAATCTATGTGTACCTTACAATAATCTACTTAAAGAATAAAAATATAAAAAAAAGTGAAAAACGGGTTGGCGGGGTAACCCAACCCAACCTGTAATTAACCCGCCAAAATGCGGGTTGGGTTGGGCTGACCCACTTTTAAAATTTGGGTTCAAAATCCCAACCCAACCCGCCAAAAAAGGCGGGCAAAACGGGCTGGGACTGTAATAAGTGGGACTGTAATTGTAAATAATATTGTCACGTACTTCTTGAGCAACTGGTCTGTTTATGGATTTCCTAGCTTCACTGGATCCAGGTCCGTGAGAGTAGAAAAGTATAAACTAAACTATTCATAAATACGTTAAAAAGAAACAGCAAATGGAGCTCAATCATTCATAGGTAGCAAGTATGTCTAATTTCTGAACACTATTTCGATCCACAATTAAGTAGCAATTTCGGTGAGTCCAACATATTATATATATATATATATATATATATATATATTTAAAACTTAACTATGTTTTGTTTTTTTCACTTTCACGTAGTTACTTATTTTAAAATCCTAAATATATATATATAGTTAAAATATATATAGTTAAATAGCAACACATTAAAAACATAAGATAAGGTTGTAGATTAATACAATAATAAGATTGCAGATAAAACTAATTAATTAATGTCGTGAAGAGGTTGCACAATGAGGTTTTTTTCGCTGACGTTGTGGTCGCTCCATTTGAGGTTGTTCCACCACCTGGTGTGGTCGCCCACCTCTCGTTCTCGGACCACCTCGACGCCCCTGTTGAAAGGGTGGTTCTTCTTCTTCTTCTTCCTCCTCTTCCTCTTCCTCCTCTTCTTCTTCCTCGTCACTTTCTACAGTATCAACTTCTCTAGGATGGAAAATCTCATATGGCGGTGCCGCGTATGCAGATGCAGGTGTGCTCGAAGAGGTGGCAAACATTGATCTTGAGTTAAACATTGAAGGAACATGCGGAAAAGAGTGTTGAGATGGAAAAACTTAATTACCGTAGAAGCAACAATAACCCCCTCACGAGATATGTATCGACGAGTACGAGGTATATACCACTCTAGATACTGTGAGTCTTCTTGTGAAAAATTAATACGCGGCTGCCTACGAATCAGTTGAGTACGCCAATTATACCATCTTTCAATCCACTCCCTATGAAACTCTGGCCAATATTTATCTGTTTTGCCACGGAGATCAATTTTGTTGAGTTTGTCTAAATTGGCTGGGGGTTGTGGAGGACCTTGTTGATATCCAAACTGCCGCATCACCCTATCTACTTGGTGCCACTCCACAACAGCATAGCATATCAGTGGAACATTTGCGTATATAATACTAGAGACCTCAAAACCAGCAATTATGCTCCTTATTGTAGGGTCGTCGTATGGTGTCCATATGAACTGATTATAAATATTTAAAATTGTATAAGAGATTATTAATAATTAAAATGAAAAAATAATAATGAAAAATGCAAACCTCATTTATCGACAACCGATCAAACATGGTTCGTATGATAGCAACATCCAACGTCATTCACTTACAAAGACATTCACTTACAAAGACATTAAAACATAAAAAAACTGAGATAATTAACCACTACTTTGTTTATAAGGACAATGACTTCGGTTATGCCCTTCAGATCGACACATACTGCATTTCTTAACTCTATTCGGAACACGCGTATCCATTTCATTGTGGATACGGGAAGTCCTTGGTCTGCCTGAAGTATCACGTCTTCTTTCTGGATTGGGCTTAAGCGTGGGACCTGTATATGATGGCCAATATTCTTCATTCCCAAGAGGGTGAAACTCATGCGCATATGCCATATAGATATGATTCAGTTTGTAAACAGGATCAATATACAATCTATGATCCATATTGCAATGAGCGCATGCCGCAATGACATGTGAACAAGGAATCCTTAATGCTTGAAATTCTCCACAATCACACCACCGGTCATTCAACTTAACGGTGCATTTCATTGGTCGTCTACCCACACGCGGATTAACACGTTCTACCACCTCAAACTCCCACGATTCTCTAGTGAATCTATGGACATAATGAGATGTAGCTTGTACTCGTTTCTCTAGCTCTTCACAATACTCATGCCCTGCTTCCATCATGTTGCGTATTTTAATTCCTCTGTCCACAAACATTGAACTCAACCTGTAAAATGTAGTCTTCACCAACGCTGTCAAGGGCAATGCTCGAGCTCCTTTTAATACTGAGTTCAAACACTCAGCAAGATTGGTAGTCATGTGCCCGTATCTTGAACCTCCATCATAAGCTTGGGTCCATTTTTCCCTTGGGATATTATCTAACCACGCTGCAGCTTCCGGAAACTCTGACCTTAGTGCAATGAGCTTTGCTTCAAATCTTGGTTGTCTCCTCTCATATCCTGTAAATATTACATATAATTAATAATCAAAATTACGTACTCATAAACTTAGAGTAATTTAGCACCGAAAAAAAAATGACTTACCCATGTTGATGACATCTTTCTTTAGCTCAACATTTTTAAATCGTTTGTTAAAATTGCTTGCAATGTGCCGAATGCAATAAACTGACTGTGCACCGGGCTCAACCCACCCGACTCTCTGATCTTGCAAAGCTGCTAACAACCCGCTTCCTCTATCAGATATGATACATAGATTCGGTTGTGGTGTAACATATCTGCGTAGATTGTATAAAAACCACATCCAAGCTTCTTTTGTCTCCCCTTCAACAATTGCAAAGGCGATCGGAAAGAGGTCACGATTTCCATCTTGAGTTACAGCAACTAATAATGTGCCACAATACTTTCCTGTCAGAAATGTTCCATCCACTTGAATAATGGGTTTGCAATACGAAAACCCCTCAATGCATGGCTTAAATTACCAGAAGACACGATCAAGGATCAAACTAGATGGGTCTCCCATCCCCTGCTCCATTGTTGGAGAAGTTTCATATTGAACATATGTACCAGGTACAAAGTGTTGGATTGCATTTAACCATGTTGGTAGCAAATTATATGATTCTTCCCAGCCACCAAATAATCTTGCAATTGCTTTTTGTTTCGCAATCCAAGCCTTTCTATAAGTTACAGAAAAACCATATTGAGTTTTGGTCTCTGCAACCAAAGCTTTTATTGGGATATTAGGATTTGCATTTACTAAGTCAACAATACAATCAGCAACAACAGATGAGTCTAACTTTTCATGATCTTGATTCATGACTGAAGTTATGCAAGTATGGTCACCAGTAATCTTCTTTATCTCCCATTTATTGCGTATTTTGCTTAAAGATGCTCTTATCCTCCATTCACATCCACTTTCAAATTGTTTACACTTAGCCACAAATCTGTCTGGTCTCGACTCGTCAACAACATAGTCAAATGAATGTGTGATATGAAATTGTTTAATTGCATCCACTGTAGCTAGTTTGGACTCAAAAGACATGCCAACAGTAAGTTCATTACTAACACTCTGGGTGCTACCTACCATTCCATGTCCATAACCATCTGGAAAATTTGGATCTTCAAATGGTTCACTGATAGTATTAGTATAAGAAGGTGATAATGTAACTTCATTAGAAGGTTCTTGAACACATTCATCGTTTAGATTATCTTCTTCTTCACTAAACTCAGTCATTATATCTCTTATAACAATACTATCAGGAACACTTGAAGTACCAATTAAATTATATGACATCTGCAAATTTTAGAACATGATGTGAATATTTTGATAAATGACAATAAAAATAAAAATAACACAACTATAAATAAATCATCAATTATTTACCTTGAAAATTTCAAGAGCAGATCCCCGAAGATGATGATTTCTCAGCAGCAAGCTCAACTTCGACTAGTCCTCAACTTCTCTTAACTGTGAAATATTTTAGAACGTGGTTGTGGTGTGTGAAATATTTTAGAAAGTGGTTGTGGTGTGAATGTTACTGGGAAGAATCTGTGTATATATATAGAGGTTTAGTACTCAATAACTTAAAAAAATAAATATATTAAATGTATGCAGGAATGTTGTTGGCGTTATTGGATACAACCTTATCTTATGTTTTTAATGTGTTGCTATTTAACTATATATAACTATATATATATATATTTAGGTTTTTAAAATAATTAACTACGTGAAAGTGAAAAAAACAAAACATAGTTAAGGATATGATGAAGTTTATATATTTGCACAAGTCTAAATGCTGGAGAAATCAGCCAATAATAATAACATACATGCATGTATGTATGATGCTTATTATGATGTAACGTTGTGTGAGTAATTATCATTGTTGTTATTGCTATGCACAAAAATGAAAATAAGATACCATTGTTCCAAAAAAAAACAAGTGTTAAAAAAAGAAAAAAGGACATCGCCATTAGGAATGACGATACTCAAAAAAATCAAAATCGCCAATGTGAGTGGCGATACACAAAAGTTTTAAATATATATTATTTGGTTAACGCCAATGTCGATGGCGATACTAGAAAAATATATATATCGCCACGGCTGTTGGCGATTTCTTTAAAACATGAAAAAAAATATATATATATCACCGATGCTAGTGGCGATTTACACTAGTTGTGTAAATATTTTAAAAGTTGCACCAGATTGGTAAATAAATTTTAAATTTATACCAGCAAGGTAAAAAAAGTCCCTCTTCTCACTCTCGTTAGGGTTCCATTAAATGGAAGGAGCAAACAGATCAATGCAGCGACGCCGACGACGAAGGAGGAGCACGGCGGAGAACCCCTCTCTCTCTTCCATTTTCGCGGACGAGTTGATTGAAGCGATTCTGGTGAGACTACCAGTGAGTTCTCTTCTCCGATTCAAATCAGTGTGCAAATCGTGGCTCTCTGTAATTTCCGATCCCCAATTTGCGAAATCCCAATTTGACCTAGCTGCTTCACCCACCCACCGTCTCCTCCTCAATTGCACTCGTAACCTCCAACTCCAATCCTTAGACATTGATTCAACTACCTCCGTGAACAGCAGGTTGGTTATGGTATATTTACAGATTTTCGGTCCAACTCTTATCTTGAAGTCCTGGGTTCTTGTAGAGGGTTTCTACTTTTAGCCACTCGCCTAGGTAGTAGTTTCACTGTGTGTAATCCATCAACGGGTGAGCATAGACGAATTCCATCAACTAGTTTTAGGTATTCTATGTCTTGTCTGTTTGGTATTTGGTATGATGAATCAACTGATGACTACTTGTTAGTTTCTATAAGTTGCGATGACCGTGATCGTATAATTAAGTTGTTTTCTTTGAAAACCAATTTACCCCGCTCGCTCACACTGGATCATGAATATCACTATATCGATTCTGATAGTCGAAGCGAATTGTTCTTACATGGGTCTCTTCATTGGTTGGTTACGTCTGGTGCTACAAAGCTTCCTGTAGTTCTTGCTTTTAATTTGGTAGGGAGGTGTTTATCGGAGATTGCTCTGTCACCTGATTTAGCTCTGGAATTGAATAAAAGTTCATATCGTTCATATTGTTTAAGAGAGATGAGAGGGTGTCTTGGTCTGTGTTACACTGGTTTTGGTGAAATGGCTGAAATATGGATAACTAGGATTTTAGCCCGTCTCCTTGCGATGCACGGACGAGCAGTTCTTCAATTTATCATATTTATTCAATCAATTTATTTAACTTCATCTATTTAAATCACATACCAAGGAATTTATTCTCATCAACACAACTCAACTACAATTTTACTTACTACTTTCAACTTAAGCCAATAAGGAATTTCTTAGCATGTTTAAAGAACAAACATACTGGAATTTCTTAGCAAGTTTAAAAACATCCCCCTCTAGAAAACATACACGAATAGGATAAAGTGAGGAGAAGCTCAGATCAAACCATCTTGCCTGGTTAATATATAGATAGATTTTCACTAACATGTGAGTCAATTTATGTCTAAAATAACAAAAAAAACCAATTTTCGGTGCCAAATAAACACATTAGTGTGGATGCGTGCCAGCCTATGTAAAAATATCATTTTTTTCCTCTGCCCTTGCTTTTGTAATATCCACTCTGTTGTTTGATTTGTTCAAGTAATAATTGTTTGGATAAGTACTATTGATCCTTGTTACTTGACTCGACTACTGTATGGGATCATCACAATTTGTACATTTCCAGAATTAAACATTTATTTACGACTATGGAATCTTTGATTGCTCTGAGAGAAAATATTGCATATCCACTTAATTTGGGTTACTACGGGTATTTTTGAGATTTTGTTCAACTAAATTCAAATACAGACTTCAAAATTTACCCACCAATTTCGGATTAAAAAAAACTTCTTCAGCTTTTATTTAGTGGCCTTAAATTATATTTTGGAAACAATTAATTATGATTTTATACATAAATAATTTTACTTAATATTTAAACAATAAAAGCTGAAAAAGGGAAGAAAACTGGTAAAAAAACCGGCTATAACCGGTCTGGAAATGGTCCAAAACAGCTGGATGACCTGCTCAGCAGGTCACCCACTATATAAAGATCATTTCCTCTCTTCCTCACCCAAAACCCTAGCCGCTGCCTCTCTCCTTCTCTGAAATCTCGTCTGCTTCCTCCTCTCTTCATTTCTTCTTCTTCTTCTTCTTCTTCTTCTTCTTCTTCTTCTTCTTCTTCTTCTTCTTCTTCTTCTTCTTCCTCCCTTTCTCCCTTCTCTCTAAAACCCTAGCCGCTACTCTTACCGTTCTTCCCCTAATCCTTTTCTTCCTCTGATTTTTTCCTCTTCATTTGCTGTTCTTCAAACCGTATTCTTCTTCTTCCACTCCTCTGGTCCCCTCCACCATTTTCGCCCCCAAACGATCCTAAACTCTAATTTTCGCCCCCTACAAATCCAAAACCCTCATTTTTCTCCAAATCCGAGTTAAGAACCACCTGGATCGGAGATTTTTACAATCTGAGCTACACAAGCAACGATTTTTTCACCAAAATCCGAGTCAAGAAGCACCTGGATCGGACATTTTAGGCTCTGAGGTATGTTAAAATCAAATTTTTACTTGATTTTGTTCTTTTAATATTTTCATTCACTGAATCCTTCTCCTCTCCCTTCTAGATCATCTCCCTGTCAACCAAATGTGACATGCAAGCCTCTGAAGATGGAGTTTTTTTTTTTTAATGTAAATATCAATATGCAGGGTAAAAGAACAATTTTTTACTGTAAAGTTTGATTTTTTATGTAAAGATGTATTGTTATAAGATCAATATCAGTTCTTATATGTATTGCTATAAGATGTATGCTAACCTCTTTGATGAGCGATTCTGTGTGTTATGATTTTTAATTCAATGATTTATAAAATTAATAAATTTATTTATACACCATTAACTTTATCGAAACATTGGTGAGGTTAAACTAATTATTAACTTTAGTGTATATAGTATATAAAATATATGGACATTTGAAGTTTTTACATACGTGTGATGCACATATGCAAGGAAAAGACAATATACAATTATACATATTTAGTTGAATAATTTATTAAGGTGAATAAATTAACTAATTTACCAATAATTTTTAATATTTTAACATATATTAAGAAAACTACACCCACCCCTAAGAAAAGACTCAAGAGAGCATCTCCAACCCAAGTTCCTTATTTTGGTTTCTTAAACACTATTCTGCACTATTTTTATGGGCTCATACTGCCACATAGGTTTAGCCAATATATATGTCACAATACCTCACATCAGTACTGAGTATCAATGGAGCAAACACTCCTTCAGCAACCCACCTGACTTTTGTCAAGCTTGAGAACACGTGGGCTCTTATGCACCTACATCCAAAACTGCATATTGAAGATGGCAAGGTAGTGACAATTCCTTGGTTGCTCCAAAACCTCATTGTTCTTCACCCAACAACTATGATTTATAAATTTCAGTACAATTTCTCTTCCACTACCTTTTACGACACATTCCTTTTGAGATGCCTCTAAAAAGAGTGAAAACAAATATAGATAAATAAGATGGAATATGAATTGAGGGTCTGCTCTATTGCTAAGAAAGCAAATAATTCTTGCTGGCATAGAAAGATTAACAAAACATTGAGTTGTTCTTCCAGAAATTGAAAACCATTGTTGCCTCATTCTTTTCTCTTTGTGGTTGATTTGACTCTAGTATTAGGGTTTAATGTTCACAGAAAAAGTTTCAGTTCAGCAAACTGTTTGTTAAGATAATGTCAGGTGGAGAAAAAAATAGAGAAAAAAATCTATGGGGAAGAAATTATGCATCTTAGTTCAAAAAATTTGAGCACGATACTAAAATACATGGCCAACCATTCTATAAGAAAATTCAAAATTTGAGGTTATAAACAACACTTAATAAAATGTTTATAAACTAATATTTTCCTTTTCTGCCTACTTACATTAGCAAACAGTCAACATTACCCACTTGATCATAAAACATTAAAACTGAAACAATAAAAATTAAGATCATATTTAAATGAAAGGAAGCAAAAATATGGTTCATTCACAATCTTCATAGTTGTGCTTACCCACTATTATATAAAACATTATAGATTAAATTGATCCCACTACTTCGATCAATAATAGGTAAAAAGCATTCGTCCATCACAGTTAGTGCAATAGCTAGCTTGGAATTGCATTCGAACCCTGTATCATTCACACTTAACCCTTCTGATCCCCTACGTCAAATTAGTCCTATCACTTCGGCTAACATTCAAAAAAACCCTAACTTTCACTTCATATTGAATTTCAAAGCTAAATAATATGGTTCTATGGATCAGGTTCTATAATCCTAGTATATCATATAAAACTAATAAACGATTTAAATTTTTTCTTTTAATTGAAATAAAACAATCACTAAAAAAATATAATACTAAAATAAAGTACGACAATGAATAAACGCTTTAAATTTTTATTCACACTTGAATGGTCATTATTTTAAACAAAAATAATTATAATTTGTTATAAAGAAATCATAATAAAAAAATACAATAAACTTTAAGCTTAAATCATTATTAAAAAACCTATCAGCTATTGGAATAAGCTCCTTTATAAGAAAATTTTCTAGAACTTTTAAGCTAGTCAAATTAGTTTAAAGCTAGTGAAAAAAAGTTATAAGTTAACTAAAATAACATACCAAACATAGCCATAAAAAGTAAATTATACAATTTTTACATATGATCAACATAAAAATGATAAAGAAGATTAATATGAAAGTAATTAATTATAGCAAAATGAATTTATAAAAAATAACAAACTTATGTACTAAATTCAAATATGCTTACAAAAAACTAAATTCAAATATAAGAACATCTAAAGAAAAAAGAAGAAGCAATTAATACTTAAATTTTCCAAGCTTGCTTCCTTCGAAATACTCGCACAAATTTAATGTCTCACAGTTGATCAAATTTCCTGTCCCAATACCTACAATAAGTAAAAATTAATTTAAAGATTATTTAAAAAAAATTAATTTTACTTAATATTTAAAATAATAAATACTGAAAAAAAGGGAGAAAACCGGTCAAAACTTAAAAAAAACCGGCTCTAACCGGTCAAAACCGGTATGGAACCGGTCAACAACAGTTCGATGACCTGCTCAGCAGGTCACCCACTATATAATGTTGATTCCACTCTTTCTCACCCCAAAAACCCTATTGGCTTTTACAATTATTACCTTCACCGAATAGAATCCTTGTCCCATTTTTCTAACTCTGCTTACGTTCTTCTATTTTTTTTCAAGGTTACTAAACTTTTGCCACTCTTGGAGTCTTGGTATATTTATTTGTTTATTAGAACTTTAAGTACTTTAGGAGTTTAGGTTGTTACGTTATATATTTTTTTAACAAACAAATAGTTATAGTTATATATCAATGCAAGATTAAAAAAAAAAGTAGCTAGTAGATATTCTATTTTGGGTCGATTAAAATTGGTTGTGTTTTGGTTTTTGAAAGACAATTAGTTTTGTTGAGTTATAATTGTTTTCTTGTCAAGCTTTTGAATTTTAAATTTTTTTTATTTTACAGATATAGTAGTATTTTATTTATAAATAATATATCATTAAAATTTTTAAAAACACTTATGATAGTTGATAATATTTGTTATGTTAGTCTTTTTGGAATCTTGAATTATAAATATTGTTTATGATATCTAGTATTACTTTTTTTTTTGTTACATCTATCTATCTATATATTATTACTTTGAAGCTACTATTTTTGTGTGTATACTAATTTTAATTCTAATTATGTTGTGTAATTTTTATTTGTAGTGAAGGAACTTCAGATAAGGCCCAACCCAAAGCCATCGTTCAGAAAAAAAAAACAAAAAACCCCTAACTCATATAAATACTCTCATTAACACAAACCCTAAAAAACCTTCAGCCGTTTCTCTTCTCTTCTCCTCTCCAGAACCTTCAGCCGTTTCTTCCTTTCTCTTCTTCCCTTCCCACTTTCTCTTCAAACCCTAGCCGCCACCCAACCAGAATCCCTCCTCCCACCATGACTACAACCTCATCTCATCTCTTCTCCACAAAAACCCTAGCCGCCCTCTCTCTCTCTCTCTCTCTCTCTCTCTCATATATCTGACGTCCCCATCATCATCATCTTCTTCTTCTTCTTCTTCTTCCTCCCTTTCTCCTTCTCATCTTCCCGTTCTCCCCCTCATCCTCTCTTCCCCTTCTTTTTTCCTCTTCTTATACTGTTCTTCAAACCCGATTCTTCTTCTTCCTCATTTTCGCCCCCAACCGATCCAAAACCCTAACTTTCGCCCCCTACCGATCAAAAACCCTCATTTTTCTCCAAAACCGAGTCAAGAAGCACCTGGATCGGAGATTTTTAAAACGATTTGATGCATGCAAGGCTCGTTGCTATCCAAGCAACGATTTTTTCACCAAAATCCGAGGGAAGAAGCACCTGGATCGGACATTTAAGGCTCTGAGGTATGTAAAAATCAAATTTTTACTTGATTTTGTTTGTTTAAAATTTGCACTAACTGAATCCCTCTCCTCTCCCTTCCAGATCATCTCCCTGTCAACCAAACTGGACGTGCAAGCCAACCTCTGAAGATGGATTTTTTTTCATGTAAATATCAATATTCAGTGTAAAAGAACGATTTTTTACTGTAAAGTTTGATTTTTTTATGTAAAGTTTGGATTTTTATTAATACTGCTATAAGATGTATGCTAAATGCTAACCTCTTTAATGCTCATTTTCTCCTGCTTGTTGATGCAAGTTTGCCTCTACTGTAAAGTTTGATTTTTTTATGTAAAGTTTGGATTTTTTATGTAAAGTGAATGATGGGAGTAGAGTAGAGTCATGGAAGGTGGTAGGGCTGATTGAACAGGTGAACACGGGGAAGGAGGAAAGTGATGCATGAATAGTGCAATGAATAGTGCTCTTAGCTGGAATCAGGACTTTGAAAATAGCCTTTAGATTAGCAGTTGAAATCAACGGCCAGGATTTAATTTCCCTTATGAATAGTGCTTTTGAAACTGCCCATTAAGTAGATGTAGATATCAGTTCTTATATGTATTGCTATAAGATGTATGCTAACCTCTTTGATGATCCTTTCCTTCTCCTTTTTCTTGTATCCTTTTGTTGATGCAATTTTGCCTCTACTTCTCCTTCTACTTTCTCATCACCTTCTCTTCTGCTTTATACTCTAGTTGATGCTTGCTTCTTCCTCTACTTACTTTCTCCTCTGACCTGAGAAAGTGAATGATGGGAGTGGAGTTGTTGGAAGCGTATGGAAGGGAGAAGTTCCTGGCAGTGGCAGTGTAGTTGGTGGTGGCGTGTGAACAGTGTGTGTAAGAGAGACACTGCAGGTGATGTGTGGTTAGGTGAGGAGGAGAATCAGCTGTTGGATTAGAAGTTGAAATCAATGGTTCATATTGAAAGTGAGGCAAAAAAAAGTCTCACAAGTGAGTGGCCAAGATTAAAGAGTGAAAATGGAGAGAGATTGGAATAGACGGCTCAGATTCATAGTTCTCTTATGAATAGTAAATTCTTGTCTTTCTTTTAAGTTGTAGTAGATGAAAGAGTACAAAGTGCAATCATCTTGGACTAAGATTGTTTTCTCTACTCATGACATCTATACCAAATCTTGCTTTTTTCTTATATGTTTCACCAAATGTGGTGATGTATTTGGATCAGATGAGCTTGGAAGATTATTGAGATTCAACGATAAAGGAAAGCTGCTTGCAGTTTGGCCGAGGGAGAGCAAATATTGGCTATACTATAGTCATGTGTATACAGCGAGTTTACTGTCACTCCCTAGTTAATTTGTGGACCAATGAAAAACAGACATGAAGTATCAATGTATGTAATTCTCCAAACCTTTTCACCATTTTAGTACTATTACTATCTACCGAATGCATGCTTACATGAAAATGATTCTTTAACCTATCTTATACTCTCTCCTTCCTAGCTAGTTATGTTCCTCTCTCTATAAATAAGTGATACATGAAATTCAAAAGAAAGATGATATTTTAAGGTTTACTGAATTCACTGTTGGATAGGGAAAATGTTTTGTCTCAAGGGATGGCAATGGGTAGGGTCTGGGTAGGGTACTATAGTACCCATCCCTGTACCCGCGTTTTCATAAGATACCCGTACCTGTCCTCATACCCGCGTGGGTAGCAGAGGATACCTATATGCCCGTACCCGTTCCCATTACCCGCAATTTAGTTAACGAAAATACAATTTTCATTATCCAAACAGAAAATAATATTACTATTATAAAATAAAGAGTATTAATTAAAAATACAAAAGTCTATCCAAATATTTAATAACTAAAATAATTCATTTTTAAAAGAGTAAGTTAGAAAGTTATGACTTTAATTAAGTTTGTTGTTATATATATACTTCTACGTGTGTAATATATAATAAAAATAATTAATAAAGTGTGTGCGGGTATGGGGCGGGTTGGGTACTATAATACCCATACCCGCACCCGTACCCACTATTTTTTGCGGGTAACTACCCATACCCAACCTCATACCCATCTAGCGGGTTTTTACCCTACCCATTGTCGGTATTTTTAGCGGGTACCCTATGGGTCCGATACCCATTGCCATCCCTATCTCTCACTTGCTCAGAATAATGAATGGCAATTTGGGTGGAAAACTATGTAAGAGAAACAACTATGATCTAGAGTGAAATAACAGTACTCAAACTAAAATCTTATACGGTATATAATATGGTGATATTTACAATAAGCTCATTTTTCTTGCAGGCTTGAAGCGTGGAAGAATACTCTGAATAGTCAGGTCAATGTCCTAGCTTTCCTTCAAATGATGATACTACAAGAAGAAAACATGATGTGAACTTGTAGAACCGGTATCTGTTGTTTTAGTGGTGATTTTAGTTCGTTTGGAGTGTAGATAGAGTTTAGAATTTAATTATGCTTCGAAGTATGAAAGTTAGCAAATCCTAGTTAGAATTAATATTTTATATTATCTATCTTTCTGTCTTTCCTCTTAATAGTATTCTTGTGTTAGCAGTTGCAGTGAAAATTCTTCAGGTAACAGTTCTAATTCCAGGAAGTGAAAGCATGTCTCCAAAATTAGGAGCACAGTTGCAGAAGCCCTGGAAGATATTATTGCTCTCTTCTATGATGAAGAGTGCAATGAGATCTATACCGGCAATCGGCACGGTTTAGTCCATGTCTGGTCTAACTGATGTATTATGAATTTACTGCCCTGCGTTTATTTGTTGGTATTTTCTTCATGTGGACAAAAGATTATCCGGATCTGCTCCCCTTACTGTCTCTTAATTTACTGTTTTTTATTTATTTTATGTTCTGGCACATATATGTACGTTATGTTCACTTCACTATATGATTGTTGTTTTATGTGTAAACTGAAAAGGGATGAAAAATGTTTGCAAGGCATGCAGAGTGCATCATATGATTTTAATTATTGTTCTCTACGTTAGGTATGTCATCATGTGTTATTTGTAGTTAGAAACCAGGTAAATGCTGAAAATAAACTATCTATTTGGTGCAATCTGTTGTAGAATTAGTTTGACTGTAAGCAAATATTCATACATTATAACCATCTACAACAGATTGCACCAAATACTATAGTGCAAATAAAAAAGAAAATAGTGATGAATTTAAGAAATGGTTATGTAAGTTTGTATACTAAGATGTTTTTTCGTATCCTTAAATACACTTTCTTCCGTTGAAATATTTAACTTTGAACTAATTTACTACAATAAGAGCGTATCTTTCTTTCTCAGCAGTCTCTTTTTCACTAAGAGATCTTAGCAAATTCTCTTATTTGCAATTCTCTTATTTGCTTTTCATGTCAAAAGTACAATCAAGTTCCATAGTTGAATATATGTCAGCCATGTATGCGTATCCACACAGTCACATAGCCTTGAATCCAAATATAAATAGTCTCTTTTACTAACCTATTTTATCAAAGTAACACTTCCTTAAAACCTAGTATTTTCTTCTCTTCCATTGTTCTCCCTGACGAGTTGATTGAAGCGATTCTGGTGAGACTACCGGTGAGTTCTCTTCTCCGATTCAAATGCGTCTCCAAATTGTGGTTCTCTGTAATTTCCGACCCCCAATTTGCGAAATCCCAATTTGACCTAGCTGCTTCACCCAACAACCGTCTCCTCCTCAATGTCACTGATGACCTCAAATTCCAGTCCTTAGACATTGATTCATCACCACCCAACAATGAATCTGCAGTGCTCAACTACCCGAGTGAACCCTTTTTTCATACTAGTATATTTTATCGCAAAAGGTATCTTGAGTTTCTGGGTTCTTGCAGAGGGTTTGTGCTTATCCTTTTACCCAATCTTTGTGCCGATTTCCTTGTGTGTAATCCAACAACGGGTGTGCAAAGACTAATTCCACAATCTGCTAGTTTTAGTTATTCTCCGGCTTCACTGTACGGTATTGGGTATGATGAATCAACCGATGACTACTTGTTAGTTTCCATAAATTCATATGGCTGTGATCGGACAATTAACTTGTTTTCTTTGAAAACCAATTTACCCCGCTCGCTCACACTGGATCATGAATATCATCAGTATCACGATTGTGGTAGTCGAAGCGGTTTACTCTTACATGGGTCTCTTCATTGGTTGGTTACATCTAGTGCTAAGAAGCATCATGGACTTCTTGCTTTTGATTTGGTAGGGAAGTGTTTATCAGAGATTGCTTTGCCACCTGATTTAGCTCTGGAATTGAAGAAAAAATCATATTGTTTAAGAGAGATGAGAGGTTGTCTTGGTCTGTGCGACTTCGGTTATGGTGGCATAACTGAAATATGGATAATGAAAGAGTATAAAGTGCAATCATCTTGGACTAAGATTGTTTTCTCTACTCATGACATCCATACCAAACCCCGCTTTTTTCCAATATGTTTCACTAAATGTGGTGACATTTTTGGATCAACTATGAATGGAAGATTATTGAAACTCAACGATAAAGGAAAGCTGCTTGCAGTTTGGCCGAGGGAGAGCAAATATCATCTATTCTATAGTGGTATGTATACAGCGAGTTTACTGTCACTCCCTAGTTAGTTTGAGGAAGCAAGTGAAGATGACCAACAAAAACAGATATGAAGTATCAATGTATGTAATTCTACAAACCTTTTCACCATTTTAGTACTATTACTATCTACCAAATGCATGCTTACATGAAAATGGTTCTTTAACCTATCTTATACTCTCTCCTTCCTAGCTAGTTATGTTCCTCTCTCTATAAATAAGTGATACATGAAATTCCAAAGAAAGCTGATATTTTAAGGTTTACTGAATTCACTGTTGGATAGGGAAAATATTCTGTCTCGCTTGCTCAGAATAATGAATGGCAATTTGGGTGGAAAACTATGTAATAGAAACTGCTATGATCTAGTGTGAAATAACAGTACTCAAACTAAAATCTTATGCAGTATATAATTTGGTGATATTTACAATATGCTCATTTTTCTTGCAGGCTTGAAGCATGCAAGGAATACTCTGAATAGTCAGGTCAATGTGCTAGCTTTCCTTCAAATGATGATACTTCCAGAAGAAAACATGATCTGAAGAAGTCTTGTATAACCGGTATCTGTTGTTTTAGTGGTGATTTTAGTTCGGTTGGAGTGTAGTTAAAGTTTAGAATTTAATTATGTTTCGAAGTATGAAAGTTAGCAAATCCTAATTGGAATTAATATTTTATATTTTGTATCTTTATGTCTTTCCTCTTAATAGTATTCTTCTATTAGCAGTTTCCCCCCTTACTGTCTCTTAATATACTGTTTTTTTATTTTATGTTCTGGCACATATATGTACGTTATGTTCACTTTACTATATGATTTGTTGTTTTATGTGTAAACAGAAAAAGGCCTTAATTGAGCGTGCAGATGAAAAATGTTTGCAAGGCATGCAGAGTGCATCATATGATATTAATTAGTGTTCTCTGAGTTACGTATGTCATCATGTGTTATTTGTAGTTAGTAACCAGGTAAAAGCTGAAAATAAACTATCTGTTGAAAAGTCTCATACTGATTAGATATATGGCCTAATAAGTCCTTATAAATGGGAGGGGAATTCTCATCTCTAGGCTAGCTGAATTATAAGGCTATCAGTAGAAATAGAAACTACATTGGTTTTGACAGGATTTTTCATTTATGGATGCTGCAACTTTTCAACAAGAAAGTAATGCTCTAGACAATACTCAGTAGAAATCAGTTACTGTTTGATGTTTACCAAGTCTACACATTTCTTTTAATGATAATCTTTCTGCAGATAGCAAAGCTCTAGAATCAGGGATCAAGTGGTAGAGATATATACTAATACCATAGCTTGAGAGTTGGACAAGTTTGTGCACTCTTTTCAATAGCACACATACTAGAGTTGATTATGTCTTGAAAGATATTGGTAACCCACTCGCATTATGATGATGTTTCAGGAAATGATTAGAGAAAAAGAGGTAATAGACGAAGTGAGTTTTGTGTGGTGTTTGGCATAATTGAAAGAGAAAATAAGAAATGATGTGAACACTCTCTACTCTAGTTTTGTAGAATAGTAAGTGAGAAGAGAGAAAATTGCTTCAAGTAATATAACATTTTTTTCGAAAGAAAAAGTTTTAAAGAATAAACAAGGTGTCGAGAACAAGCTCTCCCAACAACTTTTTTTTCGAAAGGAAAAGTTTTAATGAATAAACAATGTGTCGAGAACAAGCTCTCCCAACAAAAGGACATAGTACTGTGCCAACGTTGAAACCAAAGAAAAACAACATACGTTAGGATCACAACGATCCTAATCAAAGTAAACAACGAAAAAAAAAACCTCAAAAACGCAAATTCGTATACATCTAAGTACACCACATGAGGCGCAACACGCAATTTCACCGAAACATCCTTAAACCCGTCAACTGACAATGCAAGTATACTCTGATTCAAACGTACTTGCATCACGTACAACAAAAACAGAGTTAGAACCAACACCATTATAGCCCATAAAGCCAATGGAAGGAGAGATTTTCAAACGGAAATGTGTGACTAGAAAGAACTTTATGGCAGCATTTGATGGATAAACGGGAAGGGAACGAAACAATACATCTGGGTTTTGTTATGTGTTTATTATATTTTTAAGATGAACAAAACATAACAAAAGGCCCTAGGAACAAGATACTTTAGTTCTGTGGAAAATGGTGGAACGGAAGAGAATGGAGAAGAACACTTTCTTAAATTTTTACACGGTCAAAAAATGTCCATAATTTATATTTGAAATATTTTGTATCTAAACAGTTCCAAATCACTTCTTAAAGTGAAAATAACTTATTATATTTGTAGATAAAAATAAATGAATTTTGACTTTTCGAAAAATCACTTTAAATAAATTAAATATTTTTTCAAAAGTAAAATCACTTTTTTAAACAATGACAAACGAGTCAATTGGAGTGCGTTTGTTTCAGCTTATATTTATAAAAATAATTTATTTTTTAATTAAAAAATCATTTTCATATTTATTTGAGCTTTTTAAAAAAGCTCGAAACATATTATATAGAAAAGTTACTTTAACTTAAAAATCTATTATGATAGTCAGATGAGAGGAGATTCTTATTTGTGTAGTGAAACACGAATTAATTTATGTATTTCCCAAAATCTCTAAAATTTATTATTTTTTTACAGAGCTAAGAGTCATTATTTTTTTAATTTGAAACAAACACACTCTAAATAACTTAAAGAAATAATGAGATTTCTATTTTTTTCAAGAGCATACGCAAACTTCTTATCCTGAGGGGGGAGCTAGGATATAACTTATCCTGACATGAGAGGATAACAGTTATATACTCTCTTTCGGTATCGGAACCTCAAATTAATTTATTTCAATATATAATGATATTAAATAATAAATAGAAAAATATTATTTTTAATTAAAGTAAAAGTAAATAAATAATTATTCATTAATAGTAAAATAGACTACTCATTTTATAAACATTAATTTATTAATAGTAATAGACTAATTTTCTATTATAATCATTTGTCTACTTATATATTAATTTAAACAAGTACTTTGGAGAAATTAATATTTTAATAATATTTATTTAATTTAGTTAACCTCTATTTTTTATCACTTATCACAACTAAGTTAAAAACAATTGATTAACTACATAATTTTAATTAAAATAGGCTCCCTTAAAAAAATAAGCTATTTAATAAAATTAATTTACTAATAGTTATTTTAAAACATATATATGCTCATTTACGAAAATATAAAAAAATTAAATTAATATAATAATCTCTTTTTAAAATGATAATTTAAAGAAACAATTTTTAAATGTATTTTTTATTTAAAAGAAAATTTGATACATTTTTCTAATTACATATCATATCTTGTTATTATCCTGTGCACCCCAAACATAGGATATAGCTGAAAATGAGCAGAGCACTAATTTTCAGGAGAAAACATAGTACATGTAAAATTCAATACAACTTTATCCAGCTCTTATCCTATCCTGACCACGAAACGGGTACAAAGAATATATAAGTGATTATTTTTTAAAATATAGGTGATTATTTCATGAAATAAACAATAAGAGACGGACTCTATGTATAATATTTAATTCAATTTAATTTTTTATTATCAAACAAATATTAAACATGTACATAGCTATATGTAATTAAATTATGTTTTATTTTTTGTAACATGGAGGGGCATGGCCCCAAAAGCGAAAGAACGCTAGCCTACAAGAGCTCAAAGAGAGGCTAAAGCCTCGTCAACGTCCCGGTACAAGATATGACGGCATTCCGCTAACGGAAAATGCAAGACCTGAGTTCCAAAACTAAACACATGGATTTTGCTAGACAATCCGCCACACCATTAACTTCGCGGAGGACCAGGTTGAACTTTACCTCCATGCTTGGAGGGACTGCACGGTGAATCGCCCGAACCATCTCCAAAAAAGGACTAGCCAACGAACCAGAATTCGTAATATCTGCGATAGCTTCCACAGAGTCACTCTCTATCACGATTCACGAGCTTAGTGTTATTATGTTATCCTCTACTATGTCTTCCATCTCACACTCTCGTTGTTGGGAATTAGATTTCCCACCCCATGCATTAGATTTGCCACCCCACTTAAAAGTGGGGAAATACTAAATTGCCCCTACGTGTTTAAATCCGAGATATAAGGTTTCGGGTTGATCCAAAAGATCAACTTTCGGATTGATCCGAAAGATCAACTTCCGGATTGTATTAGTATAAGAACAGAACACGGGGTTCACTATAACACCCGATTTTAGGGCATATTATTTTAATAATAATATTGAATAATATTCTGTGAATATTTGTTTTATATAATGTTCAGAAAATCGGAACAGCCGGTCCGACCGGTAACCGGGCACAGTAACGGTCCGGAACGCCTCTAAAACCGGTTGTGCAGTGAACTGTAAATGAACCGTGAAAACCGGACATGAACCGGCCGAATCGGTAAAAATCGCTGGTTGGTCGGTTTTTTCGGTTTTGTTAAAGTAAATCAAAACGACGTCGTTTTGGGGTAAATTTGGCACAACCTACTTGTTTCAGCCCCAAACGACGTCGTTTAGGTTAGGATTTATGAAAAAAAAACGAAAAAAATAGAAAATAGAAAGGCATAGAAGTTGCCGAAACTGTATCTTCTATGTTCATCTTGCACCATTGCTTGAATCCTAGTTTGGTGAACAGTAACATGGTGGGGGTGGTGTTAGATCTGATGATCCATTTGAAGAACGATCTAACTTGTACAAAGAAATAAATCAGAATCTATGATGTGGAGTATATGATAGAAGATGATGAACCAGTAAAGTGAGAAAGAGATGGTAATGTGCAATGGTTGGCGACCAAAGAACCAACAACAAAAAAGTAATAGGGTTTGATAGAAGATGGCTTTTTATTTAAAGATTTAAGTGGGCTCCAACATCTCCTTTTGCTTAATGGGCTTCAAACTTTATCATCCCCTATATATATATATATATATATATATATATATATATATATATATAGAGGATGTATCTTATGAGAAAAGTAATCTTATGTGAGAAAATGAGAATAAATCACGACCGTTAGATCTAACCATCAACGGTCAAGATTAAAACATTAAGTCATGTGACTTTTTTAAGTGATCATGTGACAATCACATGACCATTAAATTCTTTTAATCTTAGCCGTTGATTGTTAGATCTAACGGTCGTGATTTATTCTCATTTTCTCACATAAGATTACCTTTCTCATAAGATACATCCCCTATATATATATATATCAAAATAACCGTATCATTTTAAAAAAAAAAGCTATAACATTATCTAAAAATTTAAAATTAATGTTACACAACTTTTTTTTTTTAACAATGCTACACTACTTACTGTTTATATATGTAATTAAAATATGTATTTTAAAATAATGCTTTCTTTCAATAATATTATGTAATTTTTGAAATTTATATATAAGTAGGTATATTTAATTAATATTTACTTTTAAGGTTCGACCTCGGTTCAATCCCGGTTCATCTCCAGTTCGACCTTTAAATCATTAACCAGTGCCTCGACCGGTTCGATGGTCGGTCCGGTTTTCAGAACATTGGTGTTATATGTGATACTATGCCTTTAGAAAGGTAAATTGTTTTATTAAGGACATCATTAGACCTTAATAATATCTAGATGACAATGTACTCCTCATTACGATCGTTTTGACTGTAATATCGCTAGGGTTATTTTCTGACGACTTTTAGGTTAAAATCGGCCCGACAACGGCGATGAGTTGGCGAATCGAGTCGGCGAGGACGAGTTCATGGGCCACACCTCATGGGGAGGTGCTGGACATATTTTTAAGAATATTCCATGAGGGAATATTGCTTTGTTTTATTTTTGGAGGTTTTATTTAAATAAGTTGAGTTTTTATTTAAATAAAATGTATTTTATTATTTTAAAACTTATGATTTATTAAATAAACATTTTCAAAATTATTTTCTGGAGCATTTATGAGGGCTGGTCGAATATTTGGAGGGAGGAAGGAGAAAATGGTTTTTGAATTTCAAATTGGGGCTTTTATGGTGCATTAAGAAGAGATTTTTGTGATTAATGCACCTAATCACCTAAAAACAACCTTGTTTTGTGTTTGGTGGGTTTTCTTGAGTGAAAATCTGACCATAGTATGATATGTTGGGTGGCCAAGCTTGGAGAAGGAGGAGGAAAAGTGGTTTCTTTTTTCCACTTAATGACTAGTCTTTATGAAGGAGCAAATTAAGGGTTTGATTCCTTTGACTCTCATTGAATGGGGGACTTGAGTGAGAGATTTTAAAACCTTGGAGGACCTTGGCAAATCTGATTTAAAGAATTAAGGATTGGATTTTGAACTTTTAAAAGGATGAATGCCGTATTTATATTTTTAGGATTAGTTGTGATAGGAAATTTTTTGGAAAAACCCTAATTGTGTGTGTGTGGCCGCCGGCCATATATAGGGAAAGAGGGGGGGGAGTTTTCTTTTTATTTTCTCAAGTAAAGGAAGTGGAAATAGAAAGGCAAGAGTACATCCTTATTCAGGTGAGTTTCCAGAGAAAAGAAAAGAAAAAGGCTTTGAGAGAAAAGAGAAAGAGAGGCCATGAGAGAGAGAAAGCAAGGGGGAAGAAGAAGAAGCTTGTGAGAAGCAAGGGAGAAGAAGAAGTCTCGTGAGAAGGAAGGCAAGGGAGGATAGTTGATCATCTTCTTAAACCATTCATCTTTCTTCTTCAATCTCTAGACAAACGTGAGGGCTTTTCCGGTCTTGGGTAGAGTCTAGGCTATGTGCTTCATGATTCTTGTTCTATGAGTGCAAAACTTTGTATGATTGATGGTAGATGATCTCTCTAACATGTGAAACTTTTATATGATGAGTAGAGTCTCTTCTTGAGCATGTTTTAGTGTTAAAGCTTCAGTTTTTATCTTCTCAAATTGTGTGATGCCATGATCTATGAAAATTCTTAGACAAAATCTTGCTAAACTTGATGTATATGCTTGGATCTATGTTGGTAGTCAATAACATGTGTTAGAATTAGTTGTGTGATGATGAACATGAATGAAAATCTTGCTGCATTTTTCATGAGTTGTATGATTAAGCATGATAACAAGTTTTGGAAAACCCTATACCTAATGTGTGCTACGGCCGAACCCCAATTGCTAGGGTTTAGGCGACTTCTTCTTATCTTCCTGACTAATTGTTTAAGTTATAGTAAGTTGCTGATTTTTACTACTTGGTATGTGAAAAAGCATGATTATTTGTTGTATTTAGAGATGCTTGGCCGAAACCCAAGTGCTCTCTAGGGTTTAGGCATTGACTTGTCTACATGTTGAGAGTATGCTTGATATTTTCTTTCTTTGTGAGGAATGGGACAAAACCCAAAACCTCTTGATGATTATACTATACATGATGACCTATTATCTTACCCTTGGTTATGATATTAGTAATTAACCTAAAGATGTGAACTTCACTTGCAAGTAGTGATTATATGGTTATAATGCTATGTTATAGGCTACGGACCATGAGAACAATGGTGCCGTTAGAGACAAACGGTGACTTGCACGCGAGGGAGATTTGTGGATTGACTGTGTGGTCTCCACGTGATAACCATGATTTAGTCATGGGATAATGATTGACTGTGTGGTCTCCTTGAGATTTGTGGATTGACTGTGTGGTCTCCACGTGACTTGGGTCGACTGTGTGGTCCCCTTGTGTTTTTCATCCGCGGATGATCGAGATTGGATCCATGGTGTTGAGGTGGTTGTGTGAATGGTGATAACGTTATTCTAACTGAACATTAGGTTGCTAACTCTAGAGATGAGTACTTGAGACCGATATTGATCTTATGATTACTGTGTATTTGCTTTATCTGTGATTGTTGCATGAGAACTGACCCTCTATATCTGTTATTTGTTTTGTTTTTTGGGGGGGGGGGGGGCATATGACTTTGACAAAGAGTGCGGTGCATTCTTGGGAGCTGATACTCCGTGACGAGCATAAGGACGAGGCTTGGGTGACCGACGCGCACCAGGTCCGCTGGATCTACGTCGGCAATGCAACCCTCCAATGCTTTAACAAGAAAGGAGAATGAATTGAGTCTCAACTGCATACCGGAAGGGTGGAACTACCGTTCGCACCCTATCGTTTCCAAACGCCTGCAGACTTGGAATCAGAGCAATCCTCAAACTTAGAGTCTGAGTTGGAGTCGGATCAATCTGAAGAGATGTCGGTAGGGAATAGTGAACCATTAGTGAAACCTGAGGATCTGCTGAAGGCTGAGATGAAAGAGGAGGAACTTCCACCGCTACAAGGGGAGCCTTGGATCTTGAAGAACCCAGGTGAAAACGAGTTGAAGGCCCAGAGCTTCTTTCAACTGTTAGTCGACCAGTACTTCCAGGAGAAGGGATAAATCTATCGAGGTCTGAGGAACCATATGCTGAGGGAGTTCACCGACGAGCCACTACCGGATGACGACTACACTTTGTAAGAAGAAGAGGTAGAGGAAGAGGCAAAGGAGTAGGGTTGGGTTGATAGACATTCACTTTCTTTTTGGGTTGAGAGTACCGAGTTGGGCATTGAACTATTTCTTTTGCTTTTCGTTTTGAATAATTAAATTTGATGTAATTTACTTGGGTTTTTCAGACGCATGTTTCATACTCTTTCAGATGATTATTTAATGTAGAATTTTTGCGCTGTTGATTATTTTCCACGTGCTTTTGGAAAGGTTAAGTTTCAAGAATTTCGTAAAATTGAACATTTGTCATTAATTCAAGATTAATTAATTAACCGACGGAAATTCCTTATGAAACTTGTGACATTTGGCTACTGTGTGACACTCGAGAAATCGGGGCGTTACATTCACCGCCTTCACTTTCAATTTGAACTTCAAAACTTACATTCATGGACCTCTCGTCTCAAACTGGAATGTCGCATCAGCAAGTGTCTGGACATCCTACGCCGCCAATTGCTCCCCAATGGGAATACAACGTTAGCAAGATTTATGGTTGAACACACTGCTTGGATTGGTCCTTGTGTTCCTAGCAAGAATGATTACATGGACATAACAGAAGATTGATAATATGATTCATGCTTGTAATATTGTATTAGATTTGACATTTGAATATTTTCCTACATGCATTAAAACAATGCTCATTTATTGTAACCATGTCTGTTTGTCCCATATTATTGTCTCTGCATTTTGGTGTTTCTGCCTTTGTGACAATATCTGGTTTGAGAAGTCCGAATTTTTAAGTTTCATATTAATCCGGTTTAGCAACTCTCGGACGTCTTAAAAAGGGGTGGGGTGACAAATTTAATTATCAAGCAGTCCGAAACTTATAGTCTTGGAGAGATCTGAAACTTATAGTCTCGGATCACTCTTACGAGATGCAGCAGGATGCAGTAAGTTAAGACCAAACCAAAGGCATATTCCCCAATTTAGATTATGTATTGTTATTATGCTTCACTTTTCAAATGCTTAATTTGGATTATGTATTGTTATTTTGCTTAAGTTGGATTATATAATTTTTCAATTTTAAAGTCATGTTATTTTTCCTGCAATTAGACTAAACGTATGGTTACTGAACTGTAATTAACTTATCCGAAAGTGTAACTCTCGGACGGAGTCCGAGACCTCAACAACCGGACTGGGATGGAGGTTCAAGTCCCGGAGGGTAGTCCCGACATTTTTTTAAAAAGACTGAAGTGACAATTCTAATGCATGGGGTGGGAAATCTAATTCCCCTCGTTGTTCCTTCTTCCTTCTTATTCTCTTTAGGCTTTGTTTGGATTGGGGGAGGGGGATGGAGTGGAGTGGAGTGGTGGGGAAGGAGGGAGTGATCAATTGTTTGTTTTATTTAAAATATGATGGAAGAGAGTGGTAAGTAGTGGTCCAAGATCCATTATGCTCCATTACTTTCCTTCTGATTTGCTCCCCCCAAAATTGGATGAAAATGAATGGAAAGAAAAACTGATCACTTACTTAAATTATGAAAATACTATTCTACCCATGGTAACCTCCATACATAACTTCTCCTAGTTTGTGACCCTAATTTTCTCCCATTACGTATCAATCATGCTAATGCAAGTAAAACCACACATGCTGCACATCTTCTGGGCACATGGACAACTCTTTTACCATTTCAAGTTTTCCCTCTGTTTATTGGAAGGCTTCATTGAGGCTTGGCAATTGTTTCGATGATTGGTGCGTGTGGCAATTTCCCACTCACGCTGGGCACTTTCTTTCGTGCTGACATGTAGCCTCTGTTTCCCACTATTTTTGCAATTATCTTACCTTCTTTTTTCTATTTTCTTGGCTTTTACCTTTGAATCTATCTTGTAATTGTTTGAAGGGTAACACCCTTTGTGCCTTTTATATTTACATATTTGTGGCTTATCCTAAAAAAAAAAGGTTTTTCCTCTTGCTTTAATCAAGGCAGACACTACCGGGTTGTCATATATATAGTTTGTAAAGATGTTGAGTTCTGCATCAAATCATTTCCCATTTTTTTCTCCACTATAATTTCTAAGTGTGCTCTTCTTCCTGAACTGTAAACAAAGGCACTCAGCAATAGCATCAGGACAGTAGAGAACCTTAGTTGTTAGACACATGGGATCATAAGACATTGAATATTGAATACCAATTTTCAATTGCTTTTTCAGCTTGTCTTTTATTTTAAAATAAGGGTAATATATGAATAAGATAAATTATAGGCTTAATCCTCAAATTAGTCCTTGTATTTATCTCGCCGTCTGAACTAGGTCCCTAATCGGAAAAATTTATGGAATAAATCCCTATCTTTGAAAAACGTATGGAGCTAGTCCTCGCCGGAGCTCGGAGCTCCGGCGAGTGATGAAATGTCACGCTGACTGTGTAAATAAAGGTGACATGGCACTAAAAAAAATTAAATTAATTTACACATAATATAATTAACTTAAATTTAAAAAACCCAAACTTTTTTTTAAAATAAAGGGATAATCCTCTAATTGGTCCCTGTGGTTGTGTGGCCGTCTGAAATTAGTCCCTTCCGTAAAATCTAAGTCCTCGCGTTTGAAAAGTGTGTGGAAATTAGTCCCTCCGGCGAGGACCTGCTACACACACTTTTTCAAACGCGAGGACTTAGATTTTACAGGAGGGACTAATTTCAGACGGCCACACAACCACAGGGACCAATTAGAGGATTAACCCAAACTCAAAATAAAACAAATTAAATTAAGTTACACATCATAAACTTTCTTCTAAACCCAAAAAATTTCATCTCCTCTACTTGCAGCCTAATTCCTTTCTCCCACCACCTTCATTTAAAGTAACCAAAAATTCAGATCTAGAAAAATCTATCCAGATTGAGAAACATGAACCCAGATCCGTGGAAGCCATCAGCCTCACCAACAATTTTGGTCACGCGATGCTCAGATCCGTGGCACCGTTCAAATCGAAGATGAACCCTGTTCTGTGCAAGGAGGAAAGAAGAAAACCATTCATTTAGGTTGCGGAATCGGGGTTGCAATGGGTGGATGTTCTGGGTTTTGGGGGTGGGGGTGGGGGCTGTGATGGGTGATTGGGGGTTGCGGTGGGTGGGTGGGGGTTTAATTAATTTTTTTCTTATTTTATCAAATTGAAACTCGACAACGAGTGGAAGAAGAAAGAAAGCCACCGCCTGAGGCAGCAAATTCATTTATTTATCTTGCTTGAACATTATGCCCATTTGTTTATCATGGTATTCTGATTGTCATATGTCTGTGCATTCAAAAAAAATAATCAAATTGACTACTTGAATGAATGAGTTGATTTGTGGAGGCTGCAACGGAACGAGCCAGGGTGAGATGAGTTCAATCTTTACCCAAAAGCCAAAGATGAAACCCTTAACTTGTCTCCTTATGTTCGTTTCTGTTGTTTGTTTTACTGGTAGCATGGGATGTCTTCCCCACTATCCTATTGGGGTTGAGGTTCACAGATCTGGTTGCAGGTCGGAGTTCGATCTGGACGAAGGTGAACCCTAGAAATTCCCCTAATTGTTCTTTGCTTTTGTTTGGCCTCTTTTTCTCCTTTCTCTGTCAATTTCTCTTTCTCCCCTTTTTCATTCTGGTTCCAATTGCAAGTTTGTTCTGGTGACAGAGACTTAGTGGACTTGATGTTGGTGGGACGTGGTATGAAAGGGAAGAAAGTGATTGTTGGATTGTTGAGCTTGCTGGACATGGGGTGGGTTTCTGGGTGATAGTGCCTGGGTTTGTTGAAGGTGAAGATGAAAAGGTGAAGATGAAAGATGAAAGATCGATTAATTTGGTTTCTGAGTTTTAATTGGATGATGAAGATGAATATTTTAATTAATTTTTCATTAATTAAACTTTTTTTTTGTTAATTTTAATTGGAAAAAAATAAAAATCCAAAAACTTTATTTTGCTTATGTAGATTTTTTATTTTCTATGTCAGCTTCATTAATACAGTCAGCGTAACACTTCATCACTCGCCGGACTAGCTCCATACGTTTTTCAAAGATAGGGATTTATTCCATAATTTTTTCCGATCAGGGACCTGGTTCAGACGGCAAGACAAAGACAGAGACTAATTTGAGGATCAAGCCTAAATTATAACATATTCCGTTCCGTCCATTATACAAACAATGCACTGGTAACTTTGTTCCGCTCCGTTAGGGATGACAACGGGTAGGATCGGGCACGGGTTTTACAATTACCAAACCCAAACCCATATCTCAGAACCCAAACCCAAACCCAAACACAAATCCTATGGGCAATAAAATGAAACTCATGCCCAAATCCATTGGGTTTCGGATTTACCCGAAACCCAAACCCAAACCCATTAGTTACGTAAAATAGCAATCCAATCCAGAACTTTCATATAAAAAAAAAGTGAAATTCATAGAAAGAAAAAATAACAAATACTATTCATCATCCTCATCCATCACTAAAGTGAGATCATCAAACACTAAGAACAAAGTTTATAAATATATATATGTATGAGGATTTTTTTTGTAATTTTATGTTTCAGGTATCTTTGGGTTCGGGTTTGGGCGGGTTTGGGCACGGATTTAACTAATACCAAACCCATACCCATAAATGACTACAGTAACGGGCAAAACCCAAACCCAAACCCAAATCCAGTCAACTCGAATTTTGCCCGTCAAATCGGATCGGGTTCGGGCGGGTACCCATGAGTTTGGGCAAAATTGCCATCCCTACGCTCCGTCATAAAATATCCAAACAATGGAATGAAATTTTTATTCCATTCCGCTCCACTCCATTCCGTTCAATTATATTCCATTCCGCTCCGCTCCATTATGTTCCATCAATCCAAACATAGCCTTAGGTTTCCATTCAATGGAAGGAGCAAATAGATTTTGAGCTCTATCTGTTGGTGAAAGATGACCATGCAGCGACGCCGACGACGAAGGAGGAGCACGGCGGAGAACCCTTCGCTCTCTTCCGTTCTTCTCCCTGACGAGTTGATTGAAGCGATTCTGGTGAGACTACCAGTGAGTTCTCTTCTCCGATTCAAATCAGTGTGCAAATCGTGGCTCTCTGTAATTTCCGATCCCCAATTTGCGAAATCCCAATTTGACCTAGCTGCTTCACCCACCCACCGTCTCCTTCTCAGTGTCACTGATGACCTCAAATTCCAATCCTTAGACATTGATTCATCACCACCCAATGACGATGAATCTGCAGTGCTCAACTACCCGCGTGAACAGCAGCCTTATTCTCATGGTAATACTTTATTTTCTAGCCTTCGGGTCCTGGGTTCTTGCAGAGGGTTTCTACTTTTACTTTCACGTTCACCCAATCAACCAGGAGGTCATTTCATTGTGTGTAATCCATCAACGGGTTTCCATAGAAAAATTCCATCATCTTATAGTTTTAGTGATTATACGCATTTTCAGTATGGTTTTGGGTATGATCAATCAACTGATGACTACTTGTTAGTTTCTATTAATTCGTTTCCCGGTGATCCTAGTTCTTCAATTAAGTTGTTTTCTTTGAAAACCAATTTAACATGCTCGCTGCCACTGGATAATGAATATCACTATCTCGATTGTGGTTGTCCAAGCGATTTGTTCTTACATGGGTCCCTTCATTGGTTGGTTACGTCTAGAATTACGAGGCTTCATGTACTTCTTGCTTTTGATTTGGTAGGGAAGAGTTTATCAAAGATTGCTCAGTCACCTGATTTAGCTCAGCAGTTGAACAATAAACCATATGATTTAAGGGAGATGGCAGGATGTCTTGCTCTATGTTACTCTGCTTATGGTGAAATGGCTGAAATGTGGATAATGAAAGAGTATAAAGTGCAATCATCTTGGACTAAGATTGTTTTCTCTACTCATGATGAATCACCCTGCTTTTTTCCAATATGTTTCACTAAATGTGGTGATGTATTTGGATCAGATGAGTTTGGAAGATTATTGAGACTCAACGATAAAGGAAAGCTACTTCCAGTTTATCCGTGGGATTGGTCTTGGGAGAGCAGATATCGTCTATTATATAGTCGTATGTATACAGCAAGTATACTGTCACTCCCTAGTTAATTTGCGGACCAACAAAAAACAGACATGAAGTATCAATGTATGTAATTCTGCAAACCTTTTCACCATTTTAGTACTATTACTATCTACCAAATGCATGCTTACATGAAAATGGTTCTTTAACCTATCTTATACTCTCTCCTTCCTAGCTAGTTATGTTCCTCTCTCTATAAATAAGTGATACATGAAATTCCAAAGAAAGCTGATATTTTAAGGTTTACTGAATTCACTGTTGGATAGGGAAAATATTCTGTCTCGCTTGCTCAGAATAATGAATGGCAATTTGGGTGGAAAACTATGTAATAGAAACTGCTATGATCTAGTGTGAAATAACAGTACTCAAACTAAAATCTTATGCAGTATATAATTTGGTGATATTTACAATATGCTAATTTTTCTTACAGGCTTGAAGCATGCAAGGATACTCTTAATAGTCAGGTCAATGTCCTAGCTTTCCTTCAAATGATGATACTACAAGAAGAAAACATGATGTGAAAAAGTCTTGTATAACCGGTATCTGTTGTTTTAGTGGTGATTTTAGTTCTGTTGGAGTGTAGTTAGAGTTTAGAATTTAATTATGTTTCGAAGTATGAAAGTTAGCAAATCCTAATTGGAATTAATATATTTTTTTTTTTTGTATCTTTATGTCTTTCCTCTTAATAGTATTCTTGTGTTAGCAGTTTTTCCCCTTTCTGTCTCTTAATTTACTGTTTTTTATTTATTTTATGTTCTGGCACATATATGTACGTTATGTTCACTTCACTATATGATTTGTTTTTTTATGTGTAAACAGAAAAAGGCCTTAATTGAGCCTGCAGATGAAAATGTTTGCAATGCATGCAGAGTGCATCATATGATATTAATTACTGTTCTCTAAGTTATGTATGCCATGAGCCATCATGTGTTATTTGTAGTTAGAAACCAGGCAAATGCTGAAAAAGAACTATCTGTTGAAAAGTCTCATATTGATTAGATATATGGCCTAATATGTCCTTATAAATGGGAGGGAAATTCTCATCTCTAGGCTAGCTTTTGGGGTAGAGTTAGGTCTAACCTGAATTCTAAGGCTATCAGTAGAAACTACATTGGTTTTGACAGGATTTTCATTTATGGATGCTGTAACTTTTCAACAGGAAAGTAATGCTCTAGACATACTCAATAGAAATCCTATATGGTGCTGTACGTAGCTTGTATCTTCTCTAAGGCTTTATTATTATTGCAGATGAAAAATAATGGATGGATGTAGAAAATCAGCTTGAAACTACTTAAATACATGGAAGATCATGTCTCTTGCCAGTAAATATATGATGCAAGGAAAGTGTGATACTGTTTCAGTTACTGGTTTGATGTTTACCAAGTCTACACTTTTTTTTATGATAATCTTTCTGCAGATAGCAAAGCTCTAGAATCTGGGATCAAGTGGTAGAGATGTATACTAACACCATAGCTTGAGAGTTGGACAAGTTTGTGCACTCTTTTCAAGGGCACACATACTAGAGTTGATTTTGTCTTGAAAGATATTGGTAATGGTAACCCACTCGCTCTATGATAATGTTTCAGGAAATGAATTTGAGACTTAGGGCCCGTTTGATGGTCAGGATAGGATATGATAGGATATGATATGTGAACAGGATATCAACAGGATAGGATAAGACCAGGATAGACTCTTATCATATCCTGTGTTTGAGGTGCACATGATAATGACAGGATATGATAAGGAAAAATGTATCAGATTTATATTTGAATAAAAAATACATTTAAAATTGATCATTCTATTAAATTTAATTTCTTTACATTTTCATGAATGAGTCTATATTTTAAAATAAATAAAATTAATTTAAATTTTATTAATTAGCCTATTTTATTGTTTTGAAGATACCCTATATTTTAAATAAAATTATGCAGTTAACCGATTGGTTTTCACTTAGCTGTGACACGTGATAATTAACGATAAAAGTTAACTAAATTAAGAATATTATTATTTGAAAAGTAATTTATATTTGAATTATAAATTATTATATAAGTAGATAAGTAGTTTTAAATAATTGAAGATGAAAATAAAAAATTAATCTATTACTATTAAAAAATCAATATTTGTAATCAATGTTTTTCACTTAGTTGTGACACGTGATAAACAATAAAAATTAACTAAATTAAAAATATTATTATTTCAAAAATACTTTATATTTAAATTATTATATAAGTAGATAAATAATTTTTAAATAATAGGAGATGAAAATATTAAATTAGTCTATTATTATTAATAAATCAATATTTGTAAGTGAGTAGTCTATTTTTACTATTTATGAATAATAATTTTATTTATTTTTTATTTTAGTTAAATTAATATTTTTATATTTATTAATTAATATTATTATAAATTATAAATTATATAATATTAAAATAAATTAATTTGGAGTTAAGATACTGAAAGAAAATATATAACTGGTATCCTATCCTGCTCTATCCTAGCTCCCCTCAGGATAACTTTTACACATGATTGACAGGATAGGATAGAAGACAGGATAGTGTTATCATATCCTGCTGGTGCAACAAACAACAGATAACAACAGGATATGATTATTATCCTGTCCTATCCTATCCTATCCTATCCTGGTCACCAAACGGACCCTTACTGGTTTTAATGGGCTGTTGGATCAAAATAATAGTTGGAAAAAAAAGAGCTTGGTTGGATTTGCAAATTTTGTTTACCCAACACAAAAATAAAGGATATGCAAAGTTTACAATTCATTGCAATTGCTGATTTTATTTTATCAGGTTAAATATGTTTTTCGTCCCTGAACTTTGAGCGAGATTTGGTATTCGTCCCTCGCCGGAGTAAAAGCCGAGATAGACCCCTAAACATAAGGGAAATAGTTGGTTTTAGTCCCTTCCGGGGTGGTGGCGCTGACCACCGCGGCCACATGTCACGACAAGCTACGATGATAATCTGGACCTATTATAATGTTTGACCTAACGTCTGCTCTTTTTGTCTTAGATAATGACATTTTAGATGTTAAATATTAAAACTTTTCAATTGTATGTAAGGTGTTTGATGTGCAGTTGAAGGAGAAATCAGTGATGGTTGTTAGCATGTACCTCTATATTCAATTTTACTTTTAGACAATGCTAATTGGTCCCGAAATTCTATCGTTTTCTTTTCAATTTCTTTTTTCCGTATGAGTTCCCTGATGTAGGAGGGTCCTTCTCATCCTCCACTCTTGCTTTTGCCTTTTCAAGTTGCCACTTGAATTGAAAAGGTTTCAAAAACAAGTTTCTATTGTCACAATTCCAAGCCTTCAAATTAAACCAAATGATATGTTAAAGGTGCTGGGTGTTTAACATCTTATTCTACCTCTTCCAGTGGTATAAGGTCTCTATGCTGGTCTAATTACTGCTCCTTCATAAGTACACTGGTTTAAAAATCTTTATAGTCAAATGCTAACAATATTCTTAACAATCCAAAATAAAAAAGTATTTATGAAAAAGTGCAACTTTTACATGTTACACTTGATAAATCATAAACTTAGCGAAGATATCAATTGACATTTTCCAAGATTTTTTTTAACAAGATTCTAATAGTATATGATAAGAAAATTGTTGTCTAACTAATTTTGTAAGTAGATGAAACAAATTGGACAGTCTTACCATGCCAAAACAAAAGTATGCCTGATACACATGGCTTTTGGTTTTTCAGTCACTACAAGTGCAATTCATAAAATTGATCACGAAAGTGCTGCCCTTAAAAGAAATGGTTAACTAAACTGCAGCTAACGGACATAGCACATAGGTACGAGCATATAAGTATTAAGAGGGTACAGGTACAGACATTTAAGTTGATATCCGTACGGATATGAGAGAGGGTAAGAATAATTTTTGAGAATGCAAGTATGAGGAAGTACTCTACTAAGACTCACCCATTGACCATTGTCATCCCAAGTAGAAAATTGAGGCCCAACCATGGTCTCCCTTCTGTCTTATAGTACATATTTGATGGCTCCATAGTCCATACTCCCTCCCACATGAAATCTTCTGGTCATCACATTTATAAATAATCTTTTATATGGATTTGGATTTACAGGCACCACATATTTTGCTAACTATGTGAAAACGTGATTAAAAGTAGGGTTCAGCTTCATCATGCCACGACGATGAAATTTTCTCTTGTTTGAGAAATTATAAATTTAAGAGGAGCAACCTACTACAGACACATTGTGGCGGTTCTGCTGAGACTACCGGTGATTTCTCTTCTCCGACATGCTGAATTCGAGGTATGCTATCCTCTTCAACTCACCTCGTACCTTGTCCTCCTCCACAACCTTCCTCGTTTTCTTCCCTTATACGAGGTTCTACGCTCGTGGCCACCGCAAAAAGCTCGATCAACTTCCAAACTTTGACAACAACAACGACCCAGTAGCTTCCTTCAACCGCATGCTCCACCTTTCCCCACCACCACGCATATCGGAAATGAACAAGGTTCTGGGCTCAATGGTGAAGCTCAAGCGTTACAGCACTGTTGTCTCGCTTTATGCTCGGTTGGAGTTCAAGGGAACCCCCAAACCCTCCCTTATCACCATGAGCATCACCATCAACTGTTTCTCCCATTTGGGTCAAATGGGGTTTGCTTTTTCAGTATTGGGGAAGATTCTCAAGAGGGGTTTTGAGTTGGACAGGCTAACCCTCACAACCCTCATGAAGGGTTTGTGTTTGAAAGGTAGGACTGGGGAGGCAATGGACTTGCATGATGATTCTGTGTCTAAAGGGTTCAGGTTTGATGAGGTTTGCTATGGGACATTGATCAATGGGTTGTGTAAAACTGGAAAAACTAGAGCTGCAATGGAGTTGTTTTCAAAGATGAAGAGGTTTGGAGTTTCCCCTAATTTGATCATGTATAATACTGTTATTGATGGTCTTTGCAAAGATGGACTTGTGGCTGAGGCTTGTGGTTTGTGTTCTGAAATGGTTGCTAAGGGAATAGCTCTTGATATTTACACCTACAATTCTCTGATTCATGGTTTCTGCAGTGCTGGTCAGTTTCAAACAGCAGCTAAGTTGTTGAATGAAATGGTACGAGGAAATGTCCAGCCTGATGTGTATACCTTTAATATACTGATTGATGGATTGTGTAAACTTGGAATGGTCACTGAAGCTGACAATGTGTTTGCTGCAATGATCAAAAGAGGTCAGAAGCCTGATGTTGTTAGTTACGATGCTTTGATGAATGGTTATTGTTTGTGCAACAATGTAGATAAGGCGAAAGAAGTGTTTGATAAGATGGTTGAGAGAGGTGTGTCGCCTACTGTTATCAGTTATTCTACTTTGATTAATGGATATTGCAAGTTTAAAATGGTTGATGAAGCCATTATGCTCTTAGCAGAAATGCATGAGAAAAAATTAGTCCCTGATACTGTGACTTATAATTGTCTTCTTGATGGTTTGTCCAAATCAGGAAGAAACTTGTATGAGTCGGATCTAGTTGAGGCGATGCGTGCCAGTGGTCAACCCCCTGATTTAATCACTTATAATATATTGTTAGATGGTTATCTCAAACATGAGGACCTTGACAAGGCAAGTGCCTTATTTCAGCACATGATTGACATGGGAATTTCTCCAAATATACGCACATATAATATACTTATTAACGGGCTTTGCAAGGGTGGAAGACTAAATGCTGCAAAGGAATTTTTTCAACGTCTTTCTGAGAAAGGTTGTCATCCAAATATCCGAACATATAACACTATGATGAATGGGCTTTGTAAAGAGGGTTTACTTGATGAAGCCGAGGCGTTGCTTTTGGAAATGGTTGAGAATAATTGCCTTCCAAATGCTGTGACTTTTGATCCCATTGTTCGTGCTGTTCTAGAGAAATAATGGGAATTGTTGAGGCAAAAACTTCATGAAATGGTTGCTGGGATGTTTGACTTCGGGAAACTGATAAGAAGAGGTTAGATACTTAAGTTCTAATTTAAGTTTTGCATCTTTTCATGTTCAATTTGTTTGAAACTATAAATGGTTAACAGATGCTTGTTTCTTGTGTCAAAGAAGTTGGAATACACAGTGGCTTGACTGTTCTTGAAGCAGTTTTGATTGATTTATATATATTAAAATTTATTATGCCTTAATGCTTTTACCCTTAGGTTAACTGTCGGAGTCGTATGACTATGCTATCATCCTTATTCCTTCCTATGTAATCTTAATCTGCTTATTTGTCCTTATATTCTTAGTTATTGATCATGAGTTAGAGCTTTTGATAAAAAAATTATCATGCAACAAATGAAGTAGAATCTACGTGATTGCTTGTACCTTTGGTAACAAACGCTTGTCTCATTTTTGGTTCCAATGTCTTTTCCAAAGAAAAGAGTTGAAATTCACACATCTTGGCTATCGTAATCGTAATCAAAGCCTTAGCAGTTATCACACATCTTGGTTATGCCGTGCCTAATTGGATTGATTGTTTTTACTAGATCAGTTAGAGCTTCTCAACAAGCTATTGTTGATTTTAGTGGCAATGATTTTTCCTAGAATCTTCTTCAAGTGGTTTTATCTAATTTAAGTCCTTTCGAAAAATTAAACCAACAGAAGCATACAAAGATTGGGTACAATAGAAGATTTGGTACAACAGAACCGGCTATTATTATTTGTTACAATGATTGGTAGGTTGTTTTTCTCCATCTATTAGAATTTTGAATTTCATCAAGTGGAGTAATTCTCTCACCTTTCCTTCCATCCCAAACAATCAGGTTTCTGTGGTGTAGGTGTATCATCCAAAGATCCAAGGGTGGATGTCCACAAACCACTAAAATCAAGTATGTTATATCGCACAAAATATAATCATTTTGTTGTTTTGCCTATTTCCAATATTTTGATTTATTGCCAAATCTGTGCTTCAATTTGATCTAGGTATTTTTTTTCTTGGCCATTCCTCATTCACTGTTCTGTCAAATTTGTTCTGGGGCCATTCTGCAACGGTTCTGGAGTAGCTGGACCAAGGTAATCCCGTAATCATTTGATTTAAACTAGAATCCAGTCTCACAAAAACTAAAGATTATAGCTTAGATCAATGTCAAAACATACTCATACCTGGTTCAAGTAAAATTCATTGATGTAAAAATGGTTTATTTGGCATAATTTTCATTCAGTTCTTGTTCATACTCATAAGGTCGTTTCTGTTTTGTGTGTGTTGTATTTCATTCAGTTCCTCTTCGATTTGAATGGAATTCATGTTGAGGATTTTCATTCTTCACATTATTTGAATATATTGCTTCTTCTAAGTTTAACATAGCATATCTTAAAACATGGAAAACTGATGTCCTTTCATTACTAGCCAACTAAAACTATAATGAAACAAAGGAATGCACGAGATGAGACCGAAGAGAATGTTTTCCTCCACATGTATATAGGAAAGTATGAATGAGTGTGAGATTAAACTATTGTAACTAGATGTGGTTTTGATCATTTAGCTGGGAATGTTGAATTGCAACGACTCAATAAAGCTGCTTGTGATGCCTTTCATGAAGTTGCTTTTGTGGGGATAAATACTGATGAAGATTTATTGAAAGACATGCTACTTATTTGAGTTCAAAGGTATTTTATGTAGACACATCCTTTCCGTGCTTAAGCTCAGAGATAAAACATAGTCAGTGTCACCTTATGTTTCCTCACATTGGAGGAAGGATAGTCAGTGCTACCTTATGTTTCCTCACATTGGAGGAAGGATGTAAAAAGGAGGCACACACTTACTAGATGTGGTTTTGATCATTTAGCTGGGAATGTTGAATTGCAACGACTCAATAAAGCTTGTGATGCCTTTCATGAAGTTGTTTTTGCGGGGATAAATACTGATGAAGATTTATTGAAAGTTATGAATTGGATCAACAACTTAAAGATAGAGTTAACTGGTAATGAAGCATCTTCAGGAACTTTTACAGGTATTAATTCATTATTTTTTTATAATATGATTATAATTTTATATAAAATCATCAATTGCTTTGTCCCTGTGTCTTTTTTGTAGGCACAACAACATTTAGATAACCATCCCTCTGGTCTGAATGATCCGGCAACATAAAAGAGCCATGAAGAAACCACTACTGAGACATGAGAGTCTTATTTGCTACTTTCAAGTTTCAATTGCATAGATGTTGATGATGTTAAAAGAAGAGATTACTTTTGGTATTATTTGCTTAGGTTTTTTATCAGATTATTAATTTCGAAATGTAACCTGAATCTAGTTATCTAGTTATTTATTTATAATGTTTATATTTGGTCTTGAACCTTGTTCAGATTCTGGTGTTCAAATTTGGTCTCATTACTTGTTCAGTTTTTCTGTATGTCTTTGTGTTGCAACAATTTTATGAATGGAGCTGCTTGTTGCTTCTCTCTAATCTTGGCCGAGGTAGTTAGTTTTTTAAATTGGTGTTCCAAGCTAACACCAAGGTTGACTCTGATGACATACTACTCATGATAGCTGATAGTCTCCATTCTTCCTATGACAAAATCACGATGTTATTCTGGTATTCACTTGCGAGTTGCGACTTAATGAAGTGGTGTGGATGTTAGTATAGTGGTTGTTACCATAACCCATGTGATGGGATAGTGAGATAAAAACTGATTGATTGAGGATACCATTTTGTTTCAAACCAAATTTTCAAGCAAGTAATTGAAAAAGACATGGCTGACAAGAATCAGTTCATGCCCTGCTGACAAGTATCAACAACTTTGGTATTTCACAGACAAGTATCAGCTTCATTTGGCATTACAGACAAAGTAGACTATCTATATCAGTTACATTTGACTTTTTTTGGGGCACATCAGACAATTTCAGTTCCATTTGACAAGAAATTCATGTATTTTCAAATCAATGAAAATAAACAATAACTGGCTTTACATCACTAATGTACACAGTACAAGTTCATATGTACCAAAACCATACTTAAACATCAAAGCAATTTTGTATCGACTCCAGCCTATATCAGGCATCATGGAAAGTATAAATGTTTAGCTTTGATCACCTTCAGCACTAGCATGCTTCCAAGCTCCCCCGGAAAAACTAACTTCACTTGCACTTGAACCTCCATTGATGACAATGTCATATTACCAATGTAGTTCTTCTTGGCAGCTCCATCAGCTAGCCTCTCAAACATGCCATTCATCAATTTATTCAGAATAGTCATGCCTTTAATACCCTGTACACATACCGCTTTACCCTTCTTCACTTATCATTTTCCTCCTTCTTTTCTCTTTACCTTGATACTATTCTTGGGACTCAGGAACAGAATTAATTCTGAAACAATTAAAATTAAAAAGTTTCAATAAAGCAATCACATATAACGCATTTCAAATATTAATTTCAGATAACCAAACATATATATTCCAGTTCAAGAGCTAAAGAGTAAATACTTCGAAAGCTAAACATAGACTCATTCTCTGTCAAAGACACAATAAAAGCATAACATTAGGAGGCCTCAACAGTTTATTTGAAAAGAATCATATATGTAACAAACTAGGCAAGATAGCAATTGCAGCTCAAACTTCACGTTTTTCAGAGGCAAATTCTTTCTGAGTAGGACAAGGCTATAGTAGAAGGACAACTGCATAGCATGCCCACCCCTCAAAACCTCATTGAGAGTTTACATCCAAGGTGACTCTGCCACACCAATGATGGTCACTGCCCTCCCTAAGCTTCTGGAAATGAAGTACTGCCCTTTTAACACTCTAGACAGTACACACAAGGGATCTCAATCTCATCATCATGTGTCAACTGTCAACCCTGTTTAACAAGCAAACAAGGACATTGCAGAAAACCTTTAATTTTCTTTCTACAAACTGGTATCCAGCTAGTCACGTACATAACATTTAAATAAAATAACAAAAACAGTAGAGTGCTCACCTTGGATTCAGCAATACATGTACAATTTACGAATGACCATGAGCAAGTTAATGGCTCCGATGTCTCCATCCCTTAGTTAAATAAATGACTCATGAGCTCCTTCGTTCAAGCGCAGTTAATGCATCTTGTTACATTTGTTTCACTTTTCTATCAGGAGTGCATCCTTCATGCTCTATTCCCTTGTAAATAATGGGAACCTAACCATAACATTATAAGCATGAATAAGGCAACAAGATCAGGGCTAACACCCTTCATAAAGTTACAGCAATACCATCAGAAATTGAAAATGAAATATTGCATTATAATGAATGAATATTTAAAATTCTTTACAAAGTGAACAGAGAGAACACAGGACAAAAATACCTTCCACACTACAAAGTACAAACGACTTGGCTTGCTTCGCACATCAAGCTAGAAAGCACCAAAATCTCTTCAAATGCAAAGAAGTTATCAATCTAGATACCCAAAGGCCCTAAAATCTCAAAATTCAGCAGCATACCATCATTAATTAAAAAGCTCACCATTTACCCAAGCAAGCTAAGATAAATAACAACAATGCTACAAACCTTGAAATGATCACATTAGATACTTGATGTATGGATTCAGTAAAAACTCGAACTGAAAACCAAAGATTCAAAATTCAAAAAACACTCCAAAACACCTATTTCACCTCAGGTATGAAATAACTTTGTATGGGCCACTAAGGAAAGTACTGTGGAAAACATTGAGACTAATATTCATTATCTCATCCACATTTATGGCAAAACTTTTAAGGCGGAGGCAGGTGTTTTGGCAAGCATCAATGGCATAGAACTAGAACTCGTTGGCATCCTCTCGGTGAAGATTCAAAAGCACCTTAGTGGGAGCATCATGTGTGAGATCTATACAGAGCGAGCGCCCATTCTGCTTCTCTAGTATAAAGAACCATATCAGGTCAGAAATCTACATAGAAGCAACATGATGATCATTAAAGATAGATTTAAAATTCTTACATTTCGTTTCGTAAGATTAAACATTTCTCTTAAAGATAATGTTTTGAAATTCATGACTTATAAGTGAAAGAGGATAGGCAGCAACCATTGAACGAATGCATACACGAAGGTCCACTTATCTGAATATGAATCTATAGTTAACAACTAGCTTGCTGTTCAAAGAAGACATGTATGAAGGCTCAGGAAGTCATACCATTTACCAATATGGAAGAACAAAGATGTAAGTGGGGACAGACCTCAAGTAGTGACTTTGACAATGAAATATTTCCAAGCCCCCTAATTAGAACGCAGACAGGTTACCAAAAAGAGTAGCTAATTTTTATCACTGGAACTGTAAGTAGTTCATCTTCTAAAACCAATGTAAAATACAAATGTTAAAATTCAGAAGCATCCTTACATTTCTAAAAAAACAAAGAAACAAGCTCCAAGCATCTTTATCTCCTTTTGATCTTTTAAATGTAGACAACATTTATCTCTTACTAGTAAAGTATTCCTTTTCAAACAAATGAAAAAAGGAAATTAGCCATTCATTATTTTAATTTGAACATACATAATCAAACTCAATATGAGTTTATTTTCTTTCTCATAGATACAAAATCTAGTGAGTTTGTGAGTGTTACAAAACAATCAAATAATCAAGCATATTAGATAGCCACACTACGCAAAACAACAGTTTCAATGGTGAGTCCAGGTCCAAAACCGAATAACACACCCCACTCAAGTCCTTCACCAGTGGTTTTGAGTCCATCTTGAGCTGATTTCTTTCTCATTTCATCTAAGATGAATAGGACACATGCACTTGACATGTTACCATATTCACTTAGCACTTCTCTAGTGGCTCTCATCTTTTCTGGTTTCAAGCTCAACTTCTGCTCAACTTGGTCAAGAATCGCTGGGCCGCCTGGGTGTGCAATCCAAAAAATTGAGTTGTAATCAGATATGCCTAATGGTTGGAAGGCCTCAATTAGTGCTTTCTCAATGTTCTTTGAAACAATCCCAGGAACATCTTTAAGGAGATGAAATGTCAATCCAACTTCACGAAGGTGACCATCAATGGCTCCTTCACTATCTGGAGCAATTGTTTGTGCAGTCCAAACTAGCTCAAACAAAGGTTTCTCAATTTCTGGCACTGGATCGGAACCAACAATGAGTGCGGCTGCTCCGTCTCCAAACAATGCTTGCCCAACAAGGCTGTCTAGGTGAGTGTCACTGGGGCCACGGAAGGTAACTGCAGTAAGTTCAGAACAAACAACTAGGACACGGGCACCTTTGTTGTTCTCAGCCAAGTCTTTAGCCAGACGAAGCACCGTGCCACCTGCAAAGCACCCTTGTTGGTACATCATGTACCTTTTAACATAAGGGCGAAGACCTAAGAGTTTGGTGAGTTGATAATCAGCACCGGGCATGTCTACACCACTTGTTGTGCAAAAGATTAAGTGGGTAATCTTGGACTTAGGCTGACCCCATTCTTTGATAGCCTTGACAGCAGCTTCTTTGCCTAGCCTAGGTACCTCTACGACCACCATGTCTTGCCTAGCATCCAGAGAAGGTGCCATATAAGCGCACATGTTGGGGTTCTCTTTCAAAAGATCTTCAGTTAAGTGCATATATCTCTTCTTGATCATAGACTTGTCACCTGAAATCAATTATAAATAAACAACATTAGTACAACAAAATCAACACAGCGACATAACCAATCTGATAATGACTAGGTAAATGAATGTTATATAGAAAAAAATGGAGCTAGAGAGAAAAATATAGAATGCTTACACATGCGCTGAAACTTCTCCTTAAGCTCTGTTTTGTGCTCACTGTTAGTGACCCTGAAGTAGAAATCAGGGTAAGTGCTTTGATCAACACAGTTGGGAGGGTTTGCAGTGCCAATAGCGAAGATGGTTGCAGGGCCTTCAGCTCTCTGAGCCTTGCGAATCTCAGCTACACTCACCATCTTTGAAATGAAGTTTGTTGGGAAAGATGTAAATTTGTATAGCAAATGAAGAAGCAATGTAATTTGGTGTTAGAGAAGAGAAGGTTGTGGTGTGGAAACTTGAGTGGGGAGATAAGTATTTATATGCGGAGTGCAGTGAAGGTGGATTGGAGTGAGTGTGGTGGTAGCTGAAGTTGACGAACATTTTTATTCCACGATTTCATTCTTTCTTTCCTTGTCTGGTCAATGGCTGGCTTGGCTGCGTGCGCATTCTATGACCTTGCGATTACCAAGTTAGGTGGACATAATTTGAGTCTTAACTCTTAAGACCCACCCACTCTTATCTCATTTTTTCTTCTAATATAGTATCTCACAATAAATATTAAATGAGTAAATCTTTCATAATAAATATTTTTCATACACACCATTAAGCGATCTAGGCGCCGTTTGGAAGAGTTTAATTGAATTTATCTAATAGCATAAGCGTTTTTGTAAGTGTTTATAGAGCTTATGCAAACAGCTTATGACCTACCATAAGTTGTTTTGAACTTATGGGGAAAAATGATTAGAATGTGGTAGCTCAACTCAACATCACGTTTTCATTCTACAATTTCTTTCTTTGGGCAATGGTTGTGCAGTCAAATGAGTTTATAGAGTTTCATGGAAAGGCTCAGACGTCTTTAAGTTTTTTGACGTTCTCTACTTCATTATTTTAGTTTGGGTTTAGTTTTTTTAAATACGGGTATTATCTTAAGCGACAATGTATGTTGTTTGAAGCAATAACATTTAGAGTTTGATAGGACTGACTATATACTCTCTTTTCATTCACAAGACTTAAATCAACACCTTACTTATGTAAAGTAGAGCATGTACAACACTTGAACCAATCACCCGTTTGATATTTTTTTTTGAAACTCTCATTTGATGGTTTAGTTGACTAAAACCATAATTAACTTATTTTCATATGCTATTATTTTAGGCAATTCTACGAAGAAAAATATTGGGTAGACATTCGATGTGTGTGGACATCAGAGTAAGAAATGAATGACAATATAGAAGTAATAAATGCGAAATAAGATGTGATAAAAAAAAGTGAGAAATAAGAAGGAAAAACAAGGTGTATGTGGTTCATGCCTACTTGGGTATGTTTGGAAGACCTAGCTGATAAGTTAATTAAAAGCTGAAAAATTAGTTGGAACGTTATAAGTTTATAAGGTAGCTAGAAGCTAAAACCCTTACAAGGTGAAAAGGACATTCTTGTATGATAATATTTACATTTAATATTACTCTATTTAACATGAAAACTTATATAATATTAAAATAATTACCACTTTAAATATTTTACTTTAATCAAATTATTATATCAATTCTTAACTTAATTTTTATTTTCATATTTTTATTAAATTAAATAGAATAAGACAAATAATTTTATATTTTAGTTTAATAAAGTAACAAAAAAATTTATAATTTTATATTAAAATTGAATAGTAATTATTTTAAAATAAAAATGATTAGGATTTAGTGTTTTTATAAATATAAAAAGGGTAATGATGAAATTTTAAAAATGATAAGGATAAAAATGAGAATAGATTTAATAAGTTTTAAGCTATTGAAATAAGCTAGTTTAAAAAAAACTATTAAAATTAGCTCTTTTACCAAACACTTTTAAAGAGATTTTAAGCTAGCTAAAATGTCATATCAAATATAATCTTGGTGACTACGATTCATAATTGTTCTGAGAATGTGTGCTGCACTGCTGCTACTGCTGCTACTGTTTTAAAGATGTGCCAGCTTGAAGGTATTTTACAAGATTTCTTATAAATAAATAAATATGAGAATACAACATTTTTGTATTTATTTTTTCAATAAACATTTTTTCTTTAAAAAAAACATTTTTGCATTTAGTATAAGTCATGTAAAAATTTCCTGGCATAATTTATTTTTTGTTTACTCTCATTCTATCACTTATTTTTTTGATAAAATAAAATTTTAAAATATTCTTGAAAAGCATTAAATACCTATAAAATACATTTATATAATTTACTTAAGAATATTTTAAAAAAATCATATTCACAATGAATAATATTATTGGATATATATATATATATATATATATATATTTTGACATGTGTCTTTACCTGCTTGAAAAACTGTAATTATGTCTTCCAATAATTGACTTTTTTGAGGTTCAAATTTGCATTTTTATTCTAATTTTTCTCTTTATCTCACACTTCTAGTAACATTATATTTTATATCACATCCATTATATATTCCAAATTTGTAATATCTACACCCATTGATTCTCTATCCAACATTTTTTTTCTTAGAATTTCTTTAGATAATAGCATATAAAATATAAGCCAATTACTGTTTTAGTCAATGAAAGTATGAAACTAAAACAATGAGGTAGAGGCGTCCGGGAATTTCCACCAAACTTCGTACATTTGACTGCGCAGCCAGCCATTGATAAAATAATAGTAATATAGTCCGTGATTGTTGAATAAAGAAGGCAACTGAAGAATCATAACGTGACCTTCAGCTACCACACTACACTTCCCTTTCCCCTCATCCACCTTCCCACACATATAAAAACCAATCTACCCTTACAACTTTACACACCACAACTCTCTCTAACACAAGCAACCAACAACAAGTACTGCAACTCAGTGCATCCATCTTGAGAGCTCAATTTTGCTGTGCTTCATTTGTAATCCAAGTTTCTATCAGTCGCAAGAAACTTAAAGAATTTAAAGATGGTGAGTGTAGCTGAGATTCGTAAGGCTCAGAGGGCTGAAGGACCAGCAACCATCTTTGCTATTGGCACTGCAAATCCTGCTAACTGTGTTGATCAAAGCACCTATCCTGATTTCTACTTCAGAGTTACAAACAGTGAGCACAAAACTGAGCTCAAGGAGAAATTTCAGCGCATGTGTAAGCATTCTATATTTTTCCCTCTCCATTTTCTTTGTTGTTGATAGACCGTTCAACTTACTCTCTCTTCCATACATTCAACCTATTAGAGTAAAAACTCAAAAGAAATATATAAATATTTATTTACATTTGTAAGAGTGATTGATTCTGCTGCTGTCTTGATTTTGTTATACTAATGTCATTCCTTTATTATTGATTCCAGGTGACAAATCTATGATCAAGAAGAGATATATGCACTTGACAGAAGATATTTTGAAAGAGAACCCCAACATGTGTGCTTATATGGCACCTTCTTTGGATGCTAGGCAAGACATGGTGGTGGTAGAGGTACCTAGACTAGGCAAAGAAGCTGCTGTCAAGGCTATCAAGGAATGGGGTCAGCCTAAGTCCAAGATTACCCACTTAATCTTTTGCACTACAAGTGGTGTGGACATGCCCGGTGCTGATTATCAACTCACCAAACTCTTAGGTCTCCGCCCGTATGTGAAAAGGTACATGATGTACCAACAAGGGTGCTTTGCAGGTGGTACGGTGCTTCGTATGGCTAAAGACTTGGCTGAGAATAACAAAGGTGCCCGTGTCCTAGTTGTTTGTTCTGAACTTACTGCAGTTACCTTCCGTGGCCCCAGTGACACTCACCTAGACAGCCTTGTTGGGCAAGCATTGTTTGGAGACGGAGCAGCCGCACTCATTGTTGGTTCCGATCCAGTGCCAGAAATTGAGAAACCTTTGTTTGAGTTAGTTTGGACTGCACAAACAATTGCTCCAGATAGTGAAGGAGCCATTGATGGTCACCTTCGTGAAGTTGGATTGACATTTCATCTCCTTAAAGATGTTCCTGGGATTGTTTCAAAGAACATTGAGAAAGCACTAATTGAGGCCTTCCAACCATTAGGCATATCTGATTACAACTCAATTTTTTGGATTGCACACCCTGGCGGCCCAGCGATTCTTGACCAAGTTGAGCAGAAGTTGAGCTTGAAACCTGAAAAGATGAGAGCCACTAGAGAAGTGCTAAGTGAATATGGTAACATGTCAAGTGCATGTGTCCTATTCATCTTAGATGAAATGAGAAAGAAATCAGCTCAAGATGGACTCAAAACCACTGGTGAAGGACTTGAATGGGGTGTGTTATTCGGTTTTGGACCTGGACTTACCATTGAAACTGTTGTTTTGCGTAGTGTGGCTATTTAATATGCTTGATTATTTGATTGTTTTGTAACACTCACAAACTCACTAGATTTTGTATCTATGAGAAAGAAAATAAACTCATATTGAGTTTAATTATGTATCTTCAAATTAAAATAATGAATGGCTGATTGCCTTTATTCATTTGTTTGAAGAATGAATACTTAACAGTTAAGAGATAAATGCTGTGTATAAAAGATGATAAGAAAATAAAGATGCTTGCAGGATGCCGCTAGTTTCTTTGTTTCTTTTAGTAATGTAAGTGATGCTTCTGATTATTCTATTCAAGTCAAAATATATGTATATTTTTTCAATCAATCAATGTACATTAACAAATTAAGAGTCTGCCATAGAAATTGTTCAACATGATCTTCTTATTATACAGTGGAACAATTTTTAATCTGATATGTGAAAACCAGTGGTCTTGGTTTGGCTGTAGACCGATTAAGGCACTGATGGGTATTAGAGATATGAGGTCTCGTGTTCTATTTTTTTTAGTATGATGTACTTGAGTGTATGTTAGTATGCCTTTAGAGGCAGTTAGTGAGTTGTTACTAGCTGTTATGTAACAGTTTCAGTTAGTTAGAATTAGGAAAGCTTCTCATGTATAAAGAGTGCTTCATCACTTGTAATGAGTTAAAAGAATAATAATACAATAACTGATTCTCATTCAGTTTATTTTCCCTCTCTCTTTCTCTCTCATTCTCAACATCTAAAGAACAAATCATTGCTGTTATAGTAGCTCAGATTAGCAGCAGGGGAATTCACAAGTATTTTCCATTAGAATTTAGACATGGATATGGTGTTCTCTAGGCATATGCTGGAGCATTTATTGTAATTGTTGTTTCAAGTATCAACAATAATTTATATACATCTCAAGGGTATCTCCATCATTCTACACATGATTTTTTTTCTTTCTACCACTCTTCTTTCTCATCAGGGCCGGCCCAAGGGTCAAGCGACCCAAGCAAGGGCTTTAGGCCTCAAAAAATATTTTTTTTTTCAAAGTAAAAAAGGCCTCATATTTTTGCAAATAAGGCCTCAAATAAAAAAAAAGAAAAAATACTACCATTTTGTTACTCACCATTACCTACCACTTTGTTAGTTGTTTCTTCCCTAATTTTTCTCAAAAAATCTTAATTGACAATTACTAAATTAGCAATCTTAATTGACAACTAATTGATATTACCTATTCTTTTTCTTCACCTTTTATTCTCTGACCTTTCCTTTTCTCTCAATTAAATCCTAGTAACGTTTCTACTCTCCCTGCCACTCTCTCAAACTCTCATATCCTTTGTAAAAGAATTCTCCTCCATAATTTATTTTTTCTTTGATTACTTGATTAGCCATTGAGAAGAACGGGAGAAGATCAATAGGAAAACAAAACTCCCTTTATTGTAAGTAGTTACGCCCTAGCCTCTTTGCTGTTTTGTTTTTTCTGATTTCTATTTTAGTTTGCTTTTAATCATGTATGCGGTATGCCTATCCAGACTCCAGTATCCATGTCGGCATGACCATGAGGGGATGGTTTCATGGTTATGTTGAGTTTTGATACAATAAAAATTTCCTTTTTCTACAATATAAAAGGACCGTAAAGTACTAACTAATTGGAATTGGATGCAATACAAAAGTTAGAAAAATAAAGTTTAAATAAAAAATGTAATAAAGAAATTTTTTTTAGACAAAAATGCCTCACTTAGGCCTCCCTTTAAAGTTCGCTTTAGGCCTCACTTAGGGTTGGACCGGCCCTGTTTCTCATCATATCACTTTTCACCCTTTTTTTCTTTCTGCCTCTCAAGTGTAAATACCTATCCCAGGTGTATAAGGATGATTTATCCTTCAAGCATTATCCTATTCCCAGCTGCATTCTTCTATCATTCAAATGGTGTTGAATTCACGTAAAAAGCACCTTCTTGTCAACATGATTCTTGTAGGCTAGTCTTGCAAATGAAGTGTTGAAGATGAAAGCCTTCAGAGCGAACTTTAGACTTTCCTTGCTCTAAATATTGTCATGTCAGTTTGTCTAAGGATCCCACATTCCCACCTGATAATTTAGCTAATTGATGGCACATTATTGAATCTGTTGCAGCTAATAACATCCCACTCTACAGTATCATCATCAATCAGCTGAAATACACAATATCACAAGAAGAACCTTATTTGGGCTTCTCACACTGCCCTCCCTAAGCTTAAGAGTAATAATACCTAAATATTATGAGTTTACTTAAAAAAAAGGATGCATGTTGAGTGTATTAGATATCCGAGGCCTTAATATAAGATCACCTCATCAAGGAGCTATGTTAAGAAAAGAATTGAGATTGGATTTCAAATGAATACCCGTGCATTGCACGGCACAGGCTACTTACTACTACTAGTAATCAAAATCTTGGAATGCCTCAAGTTTATGTCTCAAGTGATCCTGGATCTATACCGTTGGTGCATGCATAGAGAGGCTGAGGAACCTGCCATTGGCTCATTATTGAGAGTGAGCTATTTTACATGGACATTAGTCTTATGTCTAAAAGGGAAAATAGTCTTATCTTTTATCACTTAGAGGACCTACATTGCAGCTTGGAATAGATTAAGTCTCGGCCAAAATAGGTTTATTTGGTCTTTTTGCGATTGTTTGGATATTTTATGATATATTTTAATGTGATTTTGTTCAATGTTATTAAAACTGGACCGACCCGGCTGAGCTGGTCAGATCGGTTGGGTTGAAAATCTTGTATGCTTGGCTGGTTCGGTCATGAATGTGGATTGGATGTGCATTCCAACCGGGGATGATGACATAAACTCAGTATAAACTCAGCCAACTGTGACAATTAGAATGTGGCCATCTAATTTGTTACCAAATATTTAGAATGAAGATTCAGTTGTTACTTCATTTATGTAGTGCATTGCAAAACAAGTTTAACCTAAGGCCAACTCAACTCGTAACGTGGGAATTAATGAGCATGTTGTTTTATTTTAATATATGTTGGGTCAGCGAGCTTGTTGATAATCTAGAGGAATGATTCCATCATTATTGAGAAACAATATCTAGACAATACCAGTGTCCTAAAAGCTGTTTGTGGACTTGCAAGGGACATTATTAGACCAGCAGATTCATCATTCAATGATGATCCTAATGAAACTAAGAATGATGCTAGGTATTACAATTAAAGATTGTATTGGTGCAATATATGGTCCTCACATAAAAGTTTATGTTCATCTCTGAGGCAGCTTATATTGGTAGGGAAGGTTACACTCATGACTCATGACTGCTTGTGATTTCAACATATGTTCCACCTTTGTCTATGTAGAGTGGGAGGGTTCTACATATGATAAGTCATCATTGTATTTTTCCCGTCCTCCTTAGGGTATGTAATATTGGCATCTTATAAATATATGACATTGATATACTTATGTGATAATATTTTATTATTTCGTTTCCAAAGGATCCCCTCCTTGCTATTCATTGCGAACATCATTGCCCTTTCTTCCCTACAGCGCAAGCTCAAAATCCTTTCCATAAGTTATAGATCTCCAATGCTGTCACAACTGGGAATTGTGATTTCCTTGCCAGGAAAACAGTCAAGATCCTTCACGATAATGCACGATTTCGTGGTCATTGGGAGGAGTTTCAGATCCAAAGAGAAAGGGAATCACTTGTTTTGCAAAGAGAAAGGGAATCACAGTAAAGAGAATGAGAAACCATCTAGAAAAATGCAAAGTGGTTCAACACTGGTGACTCAAACGCTCATGGATTTTGGCTCAAAGAATGAATAATAGCTCTAAATCAGGAACAAAACCATATTTCATTTTTTAAGAGCAGTTAATCAAAATATCACTTTCTTCTTTTCACACCAGGGAAAAAAATTCCAAACAGTGGAACATCCATAAATAAAATTTGTTGGAAAATCATGTAATCTCTTTCAACCAAAATCGTGAAGATCCACGTAATACAAAATTTGAAAAGTAACATCCTCAGTGGATGTAGGATTGAGATGTTCGCTTTATCCAACAAACTTACACATGACAATTGCCAACACAGATTTTCTTTATAACAAACTGAAAAATCTGAAGGAAAAATAAAATGTCTATAATTTAGAATCCAGTGCGGAAAAAAAATTCAGTGCCCCACCCTGAAGTGCAAACTAATTAGAAGAATTAAAAATTAAAACTCCATTCTCATATACCAGATTTTCTCCTATCAATAACCAATGTGAACTGCAACTACATCACCAATCTTTGTCTTTCATCAGCATCCTCATGCTCCACCTGAAAACAATGAAAATTAATGTTGTAATACCAGGCACGGAACCTAATTATTTGTTGAAAATTAACAAGAAAATTACTCCACAGAGTGCATTTAGATTTACATAAAGGGTGCAAAAGAAGGATAAGAAAGGAACTAAGAGACGATTAGAGATAATAAGTTATGTGGCGAGGAATAGAATAAAAATGTTTAAGATGAGAGTAAAAATTGGGGTGCCAAAAATTTATGGTAGTTAAATTGACACCATAGAGCACTCATCTCTTTGGTATTTCTTCTGCTTTTCAAAAGTTAATCCTAAAATTAAAGCTGGTACCAATTGGTGCTTTTTACTCTTCAAACACATGAATATTAACAACAAAATGTTTGGCATAATCATTTATTACAACTCAGTTAGCAGAGCATACAAAGAGCCTAAACTGAGTAATATAAAGCAAGCAAGAGAAAGGGAATGAGCAGGGATTTGATCGGTTCACATAATTTGTCAGAATATGGATAAAACATGCACATACAACATACTGAAGTCAACAGGATTGGCTTTGTCAATAACTTGCAAAAAAATAGAAGCATGTGTGCCCTGTTCTCATTGGCAGAAGAACTCAATATTTGTTTGGATATATTTCTGATACTTAAAAATATGATATTTTTATATTGGTTCCTTACTAGTTACTAGGTTGTTTTTTGGGACTAAAACCACGAGTTTCAAATATTCAAAGACTAATTAAAGAGGGACTAATTTAAAAAATTGGCATATTTAGGTGCAAAAACATATTCAAGTCTAAAATATTTCTGCAACTTACCAGCAGCATATACACCCTAAGTTGTTGTTCACAGAAATTAATTCATAGCAGCACAAAAATCGAACAGCATTTAAATGAACAGACCATTTTTATAGAGGAGAACAGTATATAATTACCTCAACAAGGACCCTTGCCTTCTTCTTTGATTTAGAATCAAGGATGTCCTTTTCATGTCTCTTTGAAGCTAAAGTCATTTTCCTTCTTGCTCTCCTTTGATCAAGTGCTTCTGCCTCCTCATCATCAGTGCTTCCAGCTGCATTAGTAGGACTTCATCAGGCTTTTGCTTTTTAATTCTGTACGTTTCAAACTTTTCCCAAACTCACAGAGAGCTTGCTTCTCATAATAGGCTCTCTCATCCAACAACAAAAAAACATAATCCAACATAACTGATAACACAGGCAACACAGCTGTCTCGTGATCCCCGTGCAGGAATCCACATTGTATATGACTGGTAATATGCATTTTTCTGGCGGGGTAGAACTTTGTATATTTGCAACAGAATACATTATACATGCGATCGTAAATCTATGATTCAAAGGACACAGACTTGGAAAATCTGACTACAACATCAGAACTAGAAGAAATGAAGATATAATGCAAATTACGAAAGTAGAAATTATGCAGCCAAAGAAATTTTCATCTGGAATATTCAGCACTTATTTTGAAGTTGAAAAATATCAAACATGATACGACTCTCTTATTTGTTATGTTTACCCATGTCAGTGCAAAACATGGGTTACATGACTCACTTAACTATCATATCATGCACACCACTATTTCAATACCCAAAAAAAAGGGCGACTCATAATTTAACATGCAAAAAATACGCAATATGTATTGCAAAGCTTCAAAAGTAAAATTACCATTTTCATTCTCATCACCATCACCGCCCTGAGACTCAAAACCATCAAAATCTTCTATGTCATCTTCCTCTCCAGATTCATAACCTTCAACAAATTCTACTGGATGATCCTGTTCAATTCAAAAACAAAATTAAGAAATTAAGCATAGGCAACAAATTCACTAGTTATATTTCAAATAGTTTTGATTAAGCACAATTGGCAGCAGAGAGAAATGGATTAATAAATACAAACCTCTTCATCCTCAGGTTGAATTTGCTGAGCATCAGCAATAATTTCTTTAATAACTTCTTCACGGATGTTCACAATACCATAAACTTGTTTTTGAAGGCGTTCTACCAGCTCTTTTTTAATAGCCTAAGCAATATTGAAAACTAAAAATGAGAAAACCGAAGACAACATAGAATTTAATGAGCACCGGTAAAATTAGGAATTCACTATAGAACCTTATCTAACACAGCTGCTATTTCAGCCTTTGCTTCTCTTCTAGCTTCTCTCTTTTGCTCCTTCCTTGGAAGTGTCTTTATTTTCTCCCTGTAAATCAACAACCACAGTAACTAACATGATAAACCAGGCTACTGTTATAGAGAAACTGCTATGAACAACAGCCTAAAATATAGAGTAAGGAGACGAAATTGTTATAATAATGTAAATTTATAAGTGTATTCAAAAGGCTGTACCCGAAAAAAGTAAAAGAAATAGGCAATATGCAGAAATGGATGAATAAGTTCTCAAATTCATAAGCAATATTACTTGGGATTTGGGAAAAACATGCATACAGACTTAATAAATAAAATGTGAGATTGTAACAGATCCTACCTCAATTATAACATCATATTCAAAATAATACACACACGTAAAATAACAAAGATCTGAAGAATATCCATAAGGACACAACACTGAAATAAAATTTGATTCAAAATCTGGACTGGACAAGGGAACTTATCACGAAACTAAATGAGGTCAAACTGATTGTTGATTAACAATAATAATAATCTCGTTATGTTTGAGGGTGAGGCATATGATCACAATATATCATTAAATACTCAGAATGGCTGAATAGTGAATACATTAACAAGTCCTATACGAGACATACTTCTACTGATATAAATATTCTAAATACATAAATAGACAATGTTTTGGGTGCATTACAAGTGACTGTTTTCAAAAAGTGTTTCTTAATTAAACAAATATGGTGCAGGAAGCCAACAGAAAGAAGTGGGATAAAGTTGGACGGAAAAAAATCAATCAAAATATAGGTTGCCAACTTCTTTCCAATGTATTTTATCCTCTGATTAAGAAGATAGGATGCCTCTCATTCACTAACTACCAAGTCCCTCCTTTGGGTGTCAAATTACCAAATAAAAAGGTCGTAAAACTACATCTAACAACTGGAAAAATATATTCTTCTGAAACTGAGGTAATATTACATCCCCTAAAGTTGATGTTTCAGCACCAGAGTTAAGTATAACTGTAAGAGGATCAGTGTTATCAAATCGCGATCGCGGACCATCGCGGTGAGCTAAAAATCCGCTATTTCAGCCGCTATTTGGCGGAAAATAGCGGGAATAGCGCGCTATAGCAGGCAATAGCGGTGTCGCGATTAGCCAAAAATCCGCTACGCTATAGCCGCATAACGCCGCTATTTGATAACACTGACGAGGATGCCAGCAAAACATCTATTTGGCTTCTCTAGATGCCAAAAAGGATGTCCAGTAATGCAAACATAAATGTAAAACATATGTGCCCTTAATTTTCTCTGGAATCCATACACCCCATCGGTTTGTGGACACCTATCTATGGCATACCCTCAATAAATTGATGTGTTTGAAATTGAATCTACATGAGATTGTATATATAAAACAGCAAATTAAGGGCTTGTTAGATTATTGTTTCCTGAAATAGTTTATTTTTTAAAAGCAGGAAAAGAAAAGAAAAATGTTTGACAGAAGCTATTTTAAAAACTGTTCGTAAAAACGGTTTTTATTTTCTTTTTCTTTTTTTCTTCTTTTTTTTCGTCAAAAACAGGTTTTAAAAATTGTCTCGGAAAATATATTTTAATCCAGAAAACTGAGAAGGTAATCAAACAAATGTTAAGTCTTGGATCAGTTCCATAATTTCAAGGCACAAGAAAAATTGAGCCTAAATAGTAATAATATGCCATTAGCAAATCATTATTCAAAATCAGATTTAAAATTATAGGGCTTTTAATTTTTACTTCATCTGCTAAAGTTCTTCTGACTCTTATTCATTCACAGAAAATTTTAGTGCTAGTCTGGGTTGAAAAAAATGTTTTCATTTCCTGTTTTCACCAATACTTACAAAATACAACTTTCTTTTTATTCTTTTCTCCTGGTTTCAAAGATTTTTCCAGAAAATAATGACAACAATAAGAAGAGTTACAATATTTCCTTCACAACTCTGTAAAAGTAAGAAACAAAATGAAAACAAGGTAACATTTTTGTAATTATCAATGAAAAAGAAAATGATAACTGATAATATTTTATCAAAATATTTCCCACACTCACGAACATAGAAAATTGCACTTACCAAATTAGCTATTCAAATATTCAGAATCAAAATGTAGGGGGGGGGGGGAATTGAAATTTAGAGCATCTGTAACACAAGCTCCACATAGAGAAATAAGATATTGCTTAACAAGATAGAATAAAATGCAACTGAAAATTCACTTTCAAACCTTGTCTTCAAAGCAAGTTTCCTCATACGTATCCGGTATTGGGTCATTTTGGTCAAACGTTGTTTGATCTTGTGTATAAGAAGCTTGGGCCAATACATCTGCCAATGCGGAAAGGTCAGGCAAGCAACCAATCTCAACAATTACTTAAAGTAAAAAGTCAAATATATTAATATTGTAAAACAATACAAATATGCAGTACCAGATGTTTGTCAATGACTTCAAGCGCCTTCTCATAATTCCTAGGCAGCTTAACTCTTTCCCACAAATCCTTTGGCATATGAGCTCTTTCTATAGTTTTCATGTAAAGATAAAACACTCCTGCAGCATCCAATGCAATTATATCATTATTTGCATGATCTTCCACAAATTCCATAGTCCCCATTGATTGCATTTCCATTCATAAGGATATAACCATTTAATCATTGATATGTTGCATACAACCAGCTAATTTATTTCATGTGGGCAAAAAAAAAAACACAGAACTTTAACTTCTTCTAAACTGAAACGTGCAGATTTACTCACACCCCACAAGCATTTGACTACTTTGCAATATGCATTAATTCTAGCTGACACCTAACCCAGAAAGAAAAAGGTGGGTAAGCATAAGTACCATTGTCATCTCGAATGGTGGCGTAACGACTATTAGCTAAAGGGCAGGAGCTTCGGTTACAGAGTCCAGTGACGTTGTAAGGGTTTCTACATAAAATCACCGTCGGAATTCTGAACAAAATAGAAAAAGAAAGAGAAAAGAGGCGTTAACAATTTGAACTAGTAACAGCACAGGAAAATCCATGATTATGAAGAGGGTCTGAAAAAAAGTTTACTTGGCCATGTAACTGCAATGGTTGTGCCTGATAACTTGCCATATAACCTCATCGTGCTGCATCTTTGAAGCAAGTTTTTTAAGGTCCTACTTCTGTGTTGTGGTTTAAGGGAGCGTCAGCTTCACCAGTGCAGTCTGAAACACCTTAATTATATAATTTTAGTTAAATATCCTTCGAATAAGTAACATAATTATATACATTTATAATAAAAAACAAAACTTTCTTACTGAATCACAACTCAAAGTGTTCTACCTTCTTATTCTATTGAAATTTGGACAGAGTTCACACTGTTTTATCAGTTCCTCAAATGTAGAAAGAACCTGTCGACAAGAAGGTCAGCAGTCAGAATTGAAGAATACACAATATCAATAATCATATATACATATAGATATGATACACATGAAGAAATACATATGTTAAACATCCATTCAATAAAGACCTTGATTCAGCTTGAGTCGGCGTATAAATATACCATGAACTTGGGACAAACTTTATCCCCCATCTACCTAAAGACAACATTTTTTTGAGATTGAAATATCTCATCCCATTTAAAAAGGGTGAAACAACATATTTCATCCAAAATTATACTATTCTTTCTTCATGGTGGCTAACATATCGATTTAATTCACTTACTTCGATCATGCATACAAATCACTCGTCGGGCCAAATTCAAAGATGTCCTCATGTGAAAGGTTCCACTTCTCATAACAATGAGTAAACAATATTCATCACTACCATACAAATAAAATTCATGTAACTTTCAATTACATTCACAAGGGCATCCAAGGATTTTTGATTCAATCCATGTAGTCCTTTAATGTCAAACACTAAACACATTATTCAGCTAAAAGGATTGTAACTTTATAGTTTACTCCAAGGTAAGAAAAAGCCTACTACACTGATTTCACAGTCCAAAAGCTCTTTTCAAAGGAAACCCATTAAAAAAACGATAAATCTAACTTATAGATAATAGCAATAAAATTCATATTCTTGAAGACAGCAGATTGGAAGAGAAAGGGGTAAAAAGGCAAGGCAACATGGTGTGGCTGAAGCCTACCTGATAGCAGAACAGAAGCAGAGCGCAGAACGCAGAGAGAAGAGGAAAACAGGACGAGCTCGCCGGAGAGAGGCGGAGATAGCGGCGGTGGGGACTTGAGAGAGCAGGGAGAAGGAGAGGCGTAAGCTGCCTTCTAGGAAGTGAGGCAAAAGGGTTCATCTAGGTTTTTATTTCCTCTTAAATTCCAAATTTGCCCCTGAAATCTTCCCGACCATGGTGGTCATGGGTTTGGATGGACCCGAACCCGATCATCCAATCAATTCTTTCTTTTTTTTTCATTGAATCAATTCAATTAGTTCAAATTTGTATAGTATCTTTCCAATGTATAAAACAAAAATTGTATGGTTTTTCTTTGTGTCCAGACAAATAAAAACAAACACTGCACTAGAGCGTAGAACTGTCAATATGGGTTACAACTCACGAGTCAGTTTGATGAGTTGGCTAAATGAGCCGAGTTGGGTCAGTCAAAATTTAGCTCGAAAAGAACTTGGTTAGTGCAACCCGACTCGTTTAACCCGCTGGGTTGGCTAAATGAGCCGAGTTGGGTCAGTCAAAATTTAGCTCGAAAAAAACTTGGTTAGTGCAACCCGACTCGTTTAACCCGCTGGTCAGCGGGTTAAGCGAGTCAATCTGTTGGTTAGAGGTATTTTTCATTAAAAAAAAAGGCTTAATTGCAGTTTTGGTCCCTGATCTAACATGATTGTGCAAAAGTGATCCCACATATTTAAAACGAGCGGTCAATGTCCCTAACGTTTGTGTCGTGAGCGATTTTAGTCCTTCCGTCCACTTATGTTAGTTGACTAACGGAATTGCTGACGTGTCCTTCATTAATTGACATGGCCATGTTGTGTCCCCCTGCCACATAGATAAATAATTATTAAAAAAAAATTTCCCAAATTAAAAATTTCATCTTCAACCTTCAGTTTCCATCTTCTTTAACCAGAAAATCATATTCAACCTCCATTTTTCACCTTCTTCAAAGGCACAAAAGGAAACTTAATCTAAAATCAAAACCAAACGGCTCTTGCACCTTTGAAAGAACTGTTATATTTTTCTTCTCAGATCTGGAACTAGACCTCCACCCCCAAGACCACCACCCCAAACCCCAACCACACCACGCCACCACCACTTAACAAGACGCACCCACCTTTGTCCCCTCTCTCACCAATCCCTATAATGAAACCATTTTGGGCGAGAGGGAAGAACCCAACCCCAGCAACGACAGCAATATCAACAACAACAGATCGAGTGATGGAGTCATAGATCTATGGGAGAATAATGGAGTCCCAGATCCGTTTGCGTGGGTGTGAGAGGAGGAAGATGATGGCTAGGGCGAGGATATGGAGGAGCGATGTGAAGGTTCGGTGGGTAAAATTAATTTTCTGGATTTGTGTTTGATTTCTGGAAGGAGAGGGGGTTGGGTGAAGGGTTTTGTGGTCTCAATCTCTCAATCTGGGTTTCTGAAAGTACAAATTTTATGTGTTATGCGTGAATGTTGGTGATTTACTTTGCAGGTTGTGCTATTGTGTTTCTTAACCGGTTTCTGGTTTTAAACGATGAACGAATAGGTTTCTGAGTCTGAACGAACAGGTTTCTGGGAACTCAATTGATTTTTCGAGAGGTTTGGAGCGATGGGGGGTATTGCCAAGGACATGGATTCTGGTACTTTCTGAGTGTGTATGGGTTTTTGGATTTTCCCCTTTGTTTGTATACTGGGCGTATATGGGTTTTTGGTTTCTTTATTGTAATAATTCCTAACATATATTGAAGAAAATTGTAGCCAGCCTCTTGTCTGTTTTAGATCATCGGCTTCTTATCTTTAACATTTCGCCATTTTAATGTAAAAGCCCCCTGTATGATTGGAAAGCCATGGAGAATGAATGATACTTATGGTGGATATTGGATAAGTTGCATAAATTATGGGTGTGTTTGAATTTATTAGTGTTTCTGTTTTTTTCTTTTTCTAAAGATCAAGATGAATGAGTATGATGATGATAATGAAGATGAAGATTTAAAGACAGTTATGATTTGCTGGGATGAAGAAGAGGTTGGGAAAATTTGAATTCATAATAATATTTTAATTATTTATCTATGTGGCAGGGTGACACAACATGACATGTCAATTAATTAAGCATACGTCAGCAATTCCGTTAGTCAACTAACAGAAGTGGACGGAAGGACTTAAATTGCTCACGGCACAAACATTAGGGACATTGACCGCTCGTTTTAAACATGTGGGATCACTTTTGCACAATCATGTTAGATCAGGGACCAAAACTGCAATTAAGCCAAAAAAAAATTATTTGGTTCGAGTGGCAGTGAACTCTAATGCTTTGTTTGCAGCGCACGTGGTCATTATCGTCGACAGTAATTGGAACCCGATTGTCGGGAGAATGGGATGCACGGCTGTGATTCGGGATAGTTCTGGGAATTGGATCCCTAGAGTTTTGGTTAGCTACAACCGTGGTAGTGCTTTCTTGGTTGGGCTTATGGCAGTGGAGCTGGGTTTGAGTCATGTTGTTGAGCTTGGGTATAGGAACGTCGTGTGCCAGTTAGATTGCCTTCAAATCATCACTCTCCTGCAAACATATATGGATATTGCTCATTTTTTGGGATCGGGAAGTAATTGGACGTGTGTGTGCTGCAAAGAGTAGTTTACAAAGTTGTCAATTGCTTCATAAAAACCGAGAAAGGAACAATACGATAGACCAACTAGCTCGTGAAGCTGGTAGAGTTGGTTCTCAATTAAGATGTGGACGAGTCCACCACCCTTTGTTTATGCATCATTGTATTTGGATAATGTTAGATAGTCCTGTTTCCTTTTGCTGTTAATCTTCCTCTTGGAACAAAAAAAAAATTAAAGGTTAGTTCTAACGATTATTTATAGATAAAAAAAATGAAAAGTCTTATTTCTTTAAATTGAGTCAAATTTTTGTGTTTTATTTATTTTTATTCCATTATTTAGCTCATTTCAAATGTGACAGTAAAATATTGTGTTGATAAATCATGTTAATTAAATTCTTTTACTATATATCAAATGCGACAGGGTTATAAAAAAAGTGACAGATAAATAATTGTGTTGATGAATCTCTTGCTTATGAGTTGATACCAATTTCTATAGGTATATTTTTGAAATTATTTTTTATAACATTTATAACATTTTTTAATCCAATTTCTTTATTTTCCATATTTTTTTATATTTATTTCATTCAACACGTGAGTCAGTCTGCGAGCTCGTAGTGTGCCAGTTTGGATTCATATTTTTCTAACTCGTCAAAACCCCGGGTTGACATAACCCAACTCGCTTTCAACCAACCTGTGACGGGCTAGCCCATCCGAGTTGGGCTAGCCCGTACTGACAGCTCTATTAGAGCATCACAACACCTCCTATTAAGGAGTGGAACTAAGTCCTTGGGTGAAACAAAGCAATGACCACATTGCAAACACAAGCTACAGGCTGCCAACCAATCCGTACAAGAACTGGCTTCCTTACGGACTTGTCGGAACGAGATATTCTAAGACCATTCACAATGGTTAAACAAGAAAAGTTTTGTTTACCCCTTTTTTACCCCACTTTTTCTCTTCCCAACACTCCACATCATCTTCTCTCTCCAATTCAACAAACTCTCAACAATTACCCACTCCAATGGTTTTCTCTCTCAACACCCTACCCCACCACTCACCCTACCCCACCACTTTTTATTTCATATTTTTATTTAATTTTATATTATTGTTTTTATTATTTACATAAAATTACAATTATTATTTTAATTAAATTAAATAATAAACACTCAACAATTTTTTTTTTACTATAGACAATAATTTATTTTATTTCCTTAACCAAAAGAAAAGCTAATAGAAAGATAATAAGATGGTGAGAGAGATAATAAGAGAGTGAAAAAACTTGGTTTTTTTTTGTGTCCAAATCAAACGAACCAAGTCTCTATTTATAGAGAAAAAAAAAATCATGAATTTTGGTATATTTTTTTTTTCAGAAAATATTTTTTTTGATGAAATAATTGAGTTTAAAAGATAAGGATAAAAGAAATCCGGACAGCCAACAGAAACGTGACACGTGGCGGCTGTAGAAAAAAAAAATTCCTCCCTCCTCCCAGGCGCGTCACGCGCCTTGTCTGGCCGTGTGGCCCACGCGCCTGGGAGAGGCCATCCGGACGCTGACGCGTGGCGTGCAGCAGGAGGCTCAACAATGTTGAGGAAGCTCAACATTTTACCCGTTTCTCTCTCCTCCCAATCACTCTCAACAAAGTTTCACACCCATTGCAACCCCTAAACAAAACTCAACAAACATTTTAAACATCCATTGTAAGTGGTCTAAGGGCGGAAGGCAATGTTAATAATCTCATACGATAAGGAAGCCATAAGAACATTCTATTATATATTTCTAGTAAATTACTTTTAAATATGATTTATATTGTGGATTTTAAACAAAATATGATTTATATTATAATTTTCTAAGCTTAACATATAAATATAAAATATATATTAGAAATTTGTAACTGAAGGGGTTGACGTAGGGGCTACCACTTTATCATTTAAGCAAGTGATGGGAGGTTTTAGTTCCACGACTGTCACTATGGTTAAAACAAAAAATTAGAAACAAAAAAGTAAAGGTTTTTTCCACATTTAAGAAGTATACTCCTAAAAGATTATTACTTTGAATTAGAAATATATAATGGAATGTATGTCTTAAATTATGATTATTATCAATTTGAATTACTATGAATCGAGTATTGGAGTTGATTGCAATGTAAGTATCACATTATAAATGTTGATAAAGGAAAAAAGTGGTAAACATAAACATTGAGAAGTCTCACATTGCCTAGCATGGTGAAGGGTGAGAGAGGTCAAGACTATATATAAAGATCTCAAATTCTCTAGTTTAACGGACCAAGACTAATATCAGGAAACACTTTAAGCTTATATTTGTGTTTTCTTGTTCTCTTATGCTCGTTTTAGAGTATTGTGAGAAGATGTAGTTTAAATATGGTAATTTCTATTCCGACCCCCCCGGACATCTATTCAGACCCCCGCACATCTATTTTCAATTTTCGCTCGCACTTTGAAAGTGCGTTACCTACGCACTTTGAAAGTGCGTTATGAACGCACCTCTAAAGTGCGTTACCACAATATTATCGTCGTCACCTCCATCATCGCTATAAAGACCATTGTCCCACCACTATATAACCTCACTGTTGTCGCCGCCACTACCATTACCAGCCTCCACCATCACTGTTCTTCATCTCATTGTGAAAATGAAAACGTCTTTTTGTTGATATTTTAAAGAGTGCTTTCCATCAAACGAACATATTTTTTTTAAAAAAAATTGAAAAATAAGAAATAAACAAACTAAAGAGACCCTTTACCATTTGTCAATCCCATAAACAAACCCCAGTACAATCAACTATAGTACTTCTTACAGTTTAGTGAATCCACCTGAAGCTCGTAAGCTTCTTCTCCCCAACCAAGTTCTTCAATGTTTTTTTTTATAAGCAATATATATTATATTAAAATGAAGTTCTTCAATGTTAATGTGTTAGAGTCTTTCTCTTCTTTTAGTTTGATTTAGTTTTGATATTTCTTCCCGGATTTCTTCAAATATTTGTCTATTTCCCAACAAAACCTACCTCATGCCGGAATATTAATTTTAAAAAATATATTTGTAGTAAATATTTTTTTTATACCATTACAAAACTAAAAAATCAATAAATTATAATATTTTTAAAAAATTATAATAATAAATAAAGCATGATGTAACTGATCGTCATCATTCCCAAATTCAAGTCTCCCTCTTAAACCCTAAAAGTAGAGTCTTTGCTCTCTGTAACCACCGAGTTCGACTGTGCGAGTGTGTGATCACCTGAATCTCGATCAATCAACGTTAGAGTCTTTTCCTCAACCCTTTTCTTCTTTCAATTTCTCTCATTCCCTTCTTGATTTGATTTTGGGGATTTTTTTTGCACAGGATTTCCACAAAAATCTGTTTTTTAGGGTTCTTAATTTCCCCTTTTCACAGCAAAGACAACCACATTCAAGATTCGAAGACATTGTTCAGGTTCTTCATTTCATTTCTCCTTTTCTCATTTATTTAGGGTTTTTCATCATTTTCATGTGGAGTCCGTGATTACTGTGTAGTTTGTATCGTATATAATCATAGCGTTGGTCTGAAAAACAAGCAAAAGGTTCGAAATTGGTCTGAGAAACCACATTGAATCGGTTCACGCAGCAAATGGGTTGTTGAAAGATCCTAACTTTGGTCTTGATGGGGGAGTCTGATGGGTGATCAAGATCAGCAGCATATGAAATGGGTCATTTTTGTGCTTTTCTAGTTTCTGATTCCCCCATCTTTTGCGGTTTTCATCATGATATACTATAGGCAGTGCTATTGCTTGCCAATGTTATTAATCGCAGATATTGGAATGACAGAAATTCGTTATGTCAAGTCCTAAGAGCGGAAAATAGGGGATAGCAGTGAGCCCTCAGAGTGCTACTATAGCGCTATAGTGCCGTGATATCCGCTATTTGACAACACTGTTGCTTGCTAATGTGTTCTTCACTTCAGCTATCTAGTTGATATGTTAGTAATCCTGGTTCTTGGATGTTGCACTTCATTGTTGCAGTAGTTGTATTCTTTCTTTCCACTTGCATGTTTCTGGGATTGGCAGTGTGGACGTCTACTTTGAAGGATTAGCTAGTCAGAATAAAGAAATGTTTTTTCTTTTGCTATGAATCAAATGAATTTTTTTTGTGATTTTGGGTTTATGGTTTAGGAATCAGCGACCCTGTTTTAGGGTTAGATTTAGTGTTCTGTTTGTTTCTGGTGTTGGCTTCTTGATGATGGTGCTACAGCCAACTTGGGATTGAATTGTTTTAGGTGGTGTTTGGTAATTGTCTGAAGAGATTTGTTAGGAACCCAAATGATTTACGGGCTGAGAAGGAAGAGTGGATAATGGATTCACCAACTGTCTTTTGGACCTCAGATTTGGAGGGTCTATTCTAGGAGAGGTGCTAAGAAAGGTGAGCTGGAAGTAGGGAAAAGGGAGGGAAGAATTATTTACGGAGTGAGATGAGGTTGCATCCATATAGAGGTTTTGTAATTGTGAATCATTTTTCTGTTAGAATGAATAACAGCTGTGACTCTCTATAAGAGCTCTTACCCTGGGCAGTGGTGGGTTTTTCACTGCTGAGTCTTCCATATTCCAATACTACAATCACAGTTTTCATTTTTCATTGACTCTGTTTCATTGCTTAATTGATCCAGTTTTGCATCAAGATTATAGACAGATGGCGCTTCAATGTGCGAAGAAGGAGGCTTACTTTGTTCACCGGCACCGCAAAGATCCCATTGGTGATAATGATGATATTCATAGTGAAAATAAACGCTTGAAGGGGAAGATAATGGATATTGAAGATAGGCTGTTGACACTTGAACAACAGGTTGCCACATTGAAGCGGTTGCATAAGGTAATACATATGATTCATGGATATGTTTTTTTTTTCCCCTCTTTGTTAGTAACTTTTCACATATAAACACACACATCTGTCATCTAATCATACATTATAATGTTTAGAAAGTTTTAAACAGGGAGCAAAAGCATTTACTCTATTTAATTTGTAATTCTGGCCTATGTTTGCAGAAGAATTTGAGAGCATTGACGAATTACCTTTCTTTTTTGTAAATTGATTGGAAAAGACAGCAATGACATTAGTAAAAGCTGCTAACAGCTGGTCTCTGTATTCAGTAGTGTATTAAAGAGTAATAATGTTTGCTTTTGGTTTATAGTCTCTTACTTGTTCGTGGTTCTCACTTGTCATTGTTGCTGATGGATTTTTTATGAATTAACAGACACTCTGTTATGATTGCTAGGTAGTTGATGACCTAGCTGCTAAGAAGGAGCCTGACTTTGGTTTCTATCTCTGCAAAGATCCCGTTGATGATATTCGGAGTGAAAATAAGCGCATGATGGAGAAGATGGTGGAACTTAGTGATAGACTGTTGGTACTCGAGCATGAATTTCCCCTATTGGAGAAGCTGTGGTGTAAGGTAATTAGTTACATATAAATCATGGATTTGTTAAAATATATTTCTCTTTCTTTCTTAGTATCTTTACATATTTATCATAATAAACATGCACATTTGTCATTTAATCATACATTAATCTGTTTTTTACATAAAAATGAGAGCATAGGCTCATTAGCTTTCTTGTTTGTGAATCGATTGGAAAAGAGAGCAATGACATTAGTAAAATAAAATCTGCTTACAGCTGGTCTCTTGATTAAGTAGCCAGAGTATCTGAGTATGAAAGAGAATTAATGTTTGCTTATGGTCTTGTGGTTCTTACTTGCACTGGTTCTTGGTAGGATTGTGGTCTCATACTCTCATTAGGAAGAGGTTCTCATGTAAAGAAACAAACTTTATGTTTTGTGCTGACTGTATTCTTTACATATTTATTGATGCAAATTAATTTGTTTTGTTTTTGTATGTTGTTTTGATTTGCAGGAAGTTGTTTAGTCTGTCAAGGAAGTAGATGACAGAACCACTCAACCACCTGTTGAAAAGCAAGCTAATAGTCCTTTTTGTAAAGCAATCCTACTATTAACCTGTAGCACTTTGATCTGCGGTCTTTCAGATGTAAAAGACTTGATTTTCAAATATTTCGAAGTGACTTAGCTTCTACTATTACCCACTAATTGCAATTCTTTTGTTCTTTTTTTTTTTTTTTTTTTTTTTTTTAACTTTGACCCGGATTTCCCTATTCATTGCCCTATTCTTTTGTTTAGTTGTTCCTCCCAATAAATGTTTTTTTCCCGGAGTTCAAACTTGTGTCATCTCCCTTCCGTGGTTTAGTTTGCTTATCATAAGATCAACACCTTGTTGATTTTTTAGATTTTTCTAATGACTTGTAATTATCTTAAAAATATGACATTGAATTATTGGATTTCACACAATGACTCAAAGGCTTTGTTTGGTTATAAAAGAAAAGTGAGAGGAAAGAAAAGTTAAGAAAGGAAAAAGAAAGAAAGTGAAAGGAACATGGGATGATTTTTTATGTTGTTTGGCATAAAAGAAAGTGGAAGGACAGAAAATAAGTGTATAAAATATAATTACAATTTCATCCTTTAAATTTTTGAAAATAATGAAATCTCACGTTACTTAAAAAAATAAATTTATTACAATTATAATGTTTTATTTTCTCTCAAATAATTATTAGAGTATTATAATTAAAATAGTTTATACTAAAACTAAAAATATAATTAAAATATTCAAAATTTACGATCATATATACTTATCAAACTTAATATTCAATATTAAGTTATCTTCGACTTACCAATAATGGTAGCTTCAAAAAAATAATAATGGTAGGAAGCCCTAAATGCTTATTGAAACTTTCGACTGCCTTAACTCCTAACAACTATTAAAGCTCAAGAAAACAATCATCTGCAAACAAAAGATGAGAGATATCAGGAGCAGACCGAACATTTTTAATCCCATGCAAAGAGGATTCCAAAATCAAATTATGAATAAAAGCAGAAAAAGCCTCGCTGCATAAAATGAACAAATAAGGTTAAATTAAAGGGGATCCTCTAAGTCTCTAACGCAACATTTATATGAGGACCAAAGGGCGCCTTGGGGGTTTCTATTAAGCATAATTGAAAAGTCAACTGTAGAAACACAACTCATAACCAAATCAACCCAACTACAAGAGAAACACATGTGAAACATCTCCAACTCTAAAAAAGGTCACTCAATCCAGTTGTATGCCTTTAACATATCCAGTTTAAGCGTCATCATTCCATTACAATAATTCTCTTTTTCATATAATGAAAGCATTTAAAGGATGCAAGGGCATTGTCCATGATCACACACCCTAAAACGAAAGCACTTTGAGTTTTACAATATTAGGAAAAATCAGCTTCAATCTAAACTATAGTCTTTGCTGTAAAGTTATATATCGATAAAAAAAAGTTGGCTTAATTGCACTTTTGGTCCCCCACGATTACAAAAGCCACGATTCTGGTCCCCAACAAAATTTTATTGCATAGAGCGTCCCCCACGTTATGCTCCGTTAGCAACTTTAGTCCGGACCCTCTATTCTGTTAGTTTTCAAACGTTTCTCTCTCCTAGTGGCCACTAAGTCATGACATGGCACTGTCATGTGCGTCTCACGTGACTTGAGGCCCCCACCTTCGAATCTAAACTATCTCTTTCAAACCCTAGGGTCCAAAATAGCAACACTGTAGCACATTTGTGAGAGAGAGGCGGAGCTTACGAAGACTTTGACGGTGACGAGCGTGAACGGCGGCGAAGCTTACAGAAACGACGACGAAGCTATGGCACCGAAGAAGAGGACCCCAAAGAAGCCTCGTCTGATGAAGATGAAAACCACTCCAGAGAGGAAGCGTGGGATGAGGGACCACAACGACCTCGTGCCTCCTGAAACGGTGGTGGTCCCAAAGAGAAGAAAGACGTTGGAGGAGTATTTGTGTGGTGATGACCCACTGCCTTCGAACTATGTGTCTATGTAAGCCTTTAATCCTTTTCTCTGTTTCCTTGTCGTTCATTTTGTGGGTTATTGTGTGGATTTATTCCCTTTATTTTGTCCTATAGTCACCTTGATTGAATAATGGCTATTTTAATATTTTCAGACCCATCGTGCCTGATTCAGTGGATATTAATATACACCATGGTGGGAAATTGACATTACTATCCACTGACCCATATTTGGGAGGTGCAATTCATGTTGTACAAGGGTGGGATATGGACAAGCTTTCTTCTATTGAGCTGAGTAAGCATGTAAAAAGCCTGGGGTATCACAAATATGAGTGCCTCTGGTACAGGGCCATTCATTGTGGTGCTCTTAAACCTCTTAGCTGTGATGCAGACATAAGAGAATTCATCTCTGCTGTGAAACATCAAAGTGCAGCTGATATATATGTCCAGCATTCAGTAGAGACTTGTGTTGAAATAGTGCAAGATGCTTCAGTTCACCAGGCAGAGGCTGAAGCTGATGTTTATGTAGTCCATCACAGGCCAGAGGTGTTTGAAAAGAGGGCTCAAAGGGAAAATGTCAAGGTAGTTGGAAGTGATATTGGTGAGGGGAGGATTGAGGATGAGAGGGTTGCTGAGGCTGAGAAGGATAAGGTTACTGAGAAGCTTGTTGAGGAAAGTGATTTTTGGGCTGAGGCTGAGAGGGTTGCTGAGGCTGTTGAAGGTGTTGGGGAAAGGGTTCAGGGTGAGCAGGTTGTTGAGGTTGACAAGGTTGCTGAGGGTGAGCAGAGGGTTGAGGGTGAGAAGGTTGCTGAGGCTGATCATGTGGAAGGGAATGTAGTAAGAGGGGAATCTGATGATGAAACCTACAACCCAGAGGCTGATGGGTCTGATTCAGGTGTTGATGAGTCTGGTGTATCTCTTGATGACAGTGACTATGCAGAAAATTGGGACTGGGCAACTGCGCTTCCAGAGGAGTCTCTGTTAGAGGTTCCATTGCCTACACCTCATCAAGATCCTGTATTTGATGATGCATTTGTTCATGATGATGTATCTATGCCTGCTGCCACTGCATCAAGGAATCCAGAACCTTCCAGGGTAGAAGATTTCTCCGATTATGGTGATTCATCTGATGTAGAAAGTCCTACTGAAAGTGAAGCTGAAGAAGGTACTGAGAGAAGGTTTCCCAGGTTTAAAGCTGTAGAAGGTCAGCCTGTGAAATTTGAGATAGGTCAAAGTTTTCCTAGCAAAGAGACTTTCAAGGATGCTGTCAAAGAATATGCTTTGAGTGAGAAGAAGAATGTGACGATCACCAAGAATGATAAGAAGAGAATGGTGGTGAAGTGTGTGCCAGGGTGTCCTTTCTACTTGAGGATTAGCAAAACACCAACAAGGCTTTTTTGGCAACTTGTTGGGCATAGAGCACAACATAATTGCTGTAGGACTACTTACAATAGGCAAGCAAAGACTAGCTGGCTGGCAAGGAAGTTCATGCCTATGTTAAGGTATACCCCTGATATGAAGCTTAATGGTCTGATTGATGAAGCCAGATCCAGATGGGGAATTTTGATAAGCAAGCATAAAGCTTACAGGGCAAAGGTTAAGGCATTGGAGCTGATCCAGGGAGCTTCAACTGATCAGTACATTCATCTGAGGAAGTATGTAGGTGAGTTGCTTAGAAGCAACCCTGGGAGCACTGTGATCATAAAGAGTTCTATGGGGGTGAAAGGGCCTGTTTCTGAGAGGATTTATGTGTGCTTAGCAGCCACAAAGAGAGCATTTGCAAGGACTTGCATGCCATTAATTGGCCTTGATGGTTGTTTCCTAAAAGGGCTTTATGGTGGTCAACTACTGGCAGCTATGGGGAAGGATGGAAACAATCAAATGTTTCCAATTGCTTATGCAGTTGTGGAGTCTGAGACAAAAGACTCATGGAGTTGGTTTGTCAACTTGCTCATATCTGATCTGGATAGTGTGGAGAAGAAGAACTGGGCCTTCATTTCAGACCAGCAAAAGGTAACATTGTGTAATTCTGTACACATTAATGTTTTAAATTATTTACTGTTTTCTATTACAAACTTTCACAATTTGGTTTCTATTTGGTGTAGGGTTTGGTCCCTGTTATTGCTGAATTAGGTGACAATGTGGAGCATAGGCTATGCATGAAACACTTGTATGGAAATTGGAGGAAGAAGTACCCTGGCTGAATTGAAATTAGCTTTGTGGACTGCTGCAAGGGTGAGTACTCAGCAAGAATGGAAGGTAGCAATGGATAACCTGAAAGCTATGAATGAGGCTGCTTGGCAAGACATGATGAGTATCCCACCCAAAATGTGGTCTAGAGCTTGGTATAGCACAAACACATGTTGTGATTTGCAGGTAAACAATATGTGTGAGGCTTTCAACAGAGCCATACTAGAGTACATGGATAAGCCTATCATCTCACTGTTGGAGGGCTTAAAATTCTACATGAATAATAGGATTGTCAGACAAAGGGATTTGATGCTGAGGTGGAAGACATGGCTTTGTCCTATGATCCAACAAAAACTAGAGGATTCAAAGAGGTATTCAGATAGGTGGACTGCAGTGTGGAATGGAAATGGAGATGTGATTGTCTTTGAGGTTGTGAGGGAAAATGAAAAGTACTCATGTAATCTGGATAACATGACATGTGCTTGTAGAAGGTGGGAGCTGTCTGGAATTCCCTGTGCACATGCTGTTGCTTGCATGTGGTTTACAAAAAGAGCTCCTGAGGGATTTGTAGATGCTGCTTATAGGTAAAACATTCCCTACACTCTCATTTTTTAGTTATCACATTCCTATGCATTATATTTATTCCTGTGAATCTGTGTTCTTGTGGAACAGGAAGTCCACATTCCTGTCAACTTACTCCTATCTGATTCTGCCCAACAATGGCCCTAAGTTATGGAATGATGTCCCGGGAGAGCCATTGAATCCTCCATATGTCAGAATGGCTCCAGGCAGACCAAAGAAAGCAAGAAGAAAAACCAATGATGAACAAAAGAACCCTAACTCACTGAGGAGGCATCATTCAACTGTTAGATACAAAAGGTGTGGAGAGTATGGTCATAACAAAAGGACATACAAGGGGAAGGATTTAGCTGATAGAGAAATACCTACTGGGGGAAATAAGGTACAAGTGATTAATGAATGTTTATGAATGTGACTGCAAGTTCTATGTGACTGCAATTTACAAATGTTTGTTCTTTAAATTGCAGGACAACATAGAGATATTGTAGCCTGAACAAAGGAGAAGAAGGTCAAGAGGGATAACAATCAATGAGCCTGGAAGTGACATTCCACCCCCACCTCAGAGCCAAGACATTCCACCACCACCTCAGACCTAACCATCACAGCCCACTCAACCATCACAGACTCAATCTAAGGGAAAGGCAAAGGCACCTGAGCCTCAACCAAAGCGAAAAGGAAAGGCAAAGGCACCTAAGAATCTGTAGAAGGGAGAAGGATCAAAGAAGAGGACATTTGATGATCCAATGGGCACAAAGTAATTGGCTGAAGGAATGCAGTTGATGTAATAGGATTATGTTTGGCTTATGTTTAATGATTTCTGTTCCATGTTCCAAGACTTATGTTATGTAATTAAGGCTTATCAGCCATGACTTATTGCCTTGTTGACAGTTATGTTTTCTGATTTCTGTTCTATGACATGTGTTTTGTAATTGACTTGTTGGTTGCTACCAATGTGTGTTTGACTTATTGCCATTTTGGCTCTTTTGTGATGCAAACTTATTGCCATTATGACCAATGAATGGTAGCTTTTCTCTATTTATATCTCTTTCAGAAGTTTAGTCATTCATGATGGATGAGAGAATGATAGCTTATATAGTCATTCATGATATATATAGGCAGCCCTATATATATCAGTGATGCTCACATCTTGTGATTTTGCCATTAATGGATGTGATAAATAAATTATCATTGCTAAATTTCCATTGCCAAAATTGGAAAATGTCTTACATGTAAATAACTCACTTAATACCCAACTTACATAATTGTCATGGCCCTAATGACAACTTTCTACAGCTTCATCATCATGCCATTAAATTTCTCACTTAATGGCATAAGTGAAACACAACAAAATTATGACAAACACACAAATGACCAAAGCAATCTTCAAGTCTTTTTCAGTCTTAGTCTTCTCCTGTATTTTCCTTGCCGTTGCTGCAATTATCTTCTGCTCCCGACCTCTGTTGTCCCTTCCATAGCCATCTTCATCATACCATCTAAAATAGGAGCAACATCTCTTCCCATATGCCTGCATCCAAATGAAGATTAACAGGGGAAGAATATTGAACAGAGATGATGAATGAAAACAGAGCACGAATGAAGCACGAAGACAATAAGAAGAGGTAATACCTTGTACAACCCACACCCATAAAACGCCCTGCCATGGTTGCCTCCTCCATTCCATGTTGTAACAAGTGGAGATTCCACTCCACAATCACACAATCTCTTTGTCGTTCTCCTCTCAGACGCTGAACACGAACTGTAGTTTTCGCAGCTACCACCCATCGGTTCAAACCTCAGCTTCCCTTCAATCTCGTCTTCCTTTCGATTCGAACCAGCGAATACTTCACCTATGGCTCGCAAATTCGTTGGTTGCTGACCCAATTGCAGAGAATAGAAAAAACCCCCCTTTGCCTAGGGTTTTTATCGGGAAGGAAAGGATGAAGATGACCGTTGGAATGGTCACGTGAGAGGCACAAGGCAGATGTGAGCCTTCTCTCTCTTATTTGTGTGCCATGTCATGACTTAGTGGCCACTAGGAGAGAGAAACGTTTGAAAACTAACGGAATAGAGGGTCCGGACTAAAGTTGCTAACGGAGCATAACGTGGGGGACGCTCCATGCAATAAAATTTTGTTGGGGACCGAAATCGTGGCTTTTGTAATCGTGGGGGACCAAAAGTGCAATTAAGCCAAAAAAAATTTATATCGTTCGTTTTTTTCAATCGATAAAAAGTCTAAAATATTTTATATCTAGGATTCGCATCTTGTAGACATTTTGATTCGATATATATGAAAATATGAATAATATAATTACAAACTATTTATTATTTAAATTTACAAAACTTAACACGAAAAATCAAGGTGGTGTGTGTTCACAATTCATTGGATTGATATAAATCATATTTTGTTATAAATTGTTAATAATATAAATGATAAGAAGTGTATCTTATGAGAAATGTGTTATATATGACAACATAAGAATAAGTCATGACCGCTAGATTTAATTATGGATGGTCTAGATTATAACTATTTAAATGATCACACAACCACTTAAAAATGTCATGTAATTTTTTAAAAAATTCACATGACTTTATGATTTAATCTTGATCATTCATAATTAAATCTAATGATCATGATTTAATTTATTCTTATATTCTCATATATAAACACATTTCTCATAAGATACATTTTTTTATCTTCTAAACTACCAAAGTCTTATATGTACAGGTAAATATTGGTTTTCATAAGCAACTAACATTAAAAAAAATCCCAGACCTACCACTTACAGTCACAGAATCGTGGCCTAACACTTGAATCAAGAAAGAAGCACAGCACTTACATGTGCTAGATAGACTATTTGCAAACGACCATTAATTTATTTGACAAAAGCATCATGTTACAGCTCTCAGAGCACATAAAATCTCGAAATAACTTATATTTTAAGGTGGAAATTAAAACAATTTTAATTACTTTAATCAAGAACATGATTTTTTTTTAAAAGAGGAAGGCAATCAAGAACATGATTACCAAAAGGTCAATATCTCAAGTTAAAAAAACTATGTTGAGAAAACTGGCCCGTAAATGTTCCAATTTTTTCTCATGTGGAAAATACCTGATCGATTTTACCTTAGACAAAATAGTAATCAATAACTTGTGATGATATCTTCTAATAAAGATATAATATATTTTTTACATCGAAAATATAAATTGTACCACTCAGAAGAAATAGACATTAAAGTCAATACATCAGTAGACACTAAAGTAAAAACAGTTAAGAAACCTCCTCCACCCAAACTGAATTAACGTAGGTAAATACGTTCATAACTAGGAAATCCAGGGTAAAATTTCTAGAAAGTCGAACAAAAGAAAGTGAAACAAAATATCTGTTTATTTTAAAGTGTTCTGATTTATTTTTATGTATCATGTACTTAAAAACACAAAATATCTGTTTGTTTTTTTTTCTTCAACCAGATTCTTATGTCTAGGAGAAAGATTGTTTTTCATTACCCTAGATAAGTTGTTCTTCAAACTAAAAGTTGTACCTCTCATACCGGTTATCACTCCAAAATCTAAACACCTACTTTTGTCACAGTATTTGACGGCCGTGACAAAGTAAAAATTAGTAATTTTTTTTAATATATTTTTCACTTTGAGATGCTATTTTTTTTCTCTCACAAAAGTGAGTGTTTAGAGAGGTTTAACACTATTGAGTGGCCTATGAATCACTAGTGCTAAACAATTGTTCCACAACATGACTCCTTGACTGACACAACTTTAAAAATCAGCATTAATTTAGGTACCATCCTCGTACATTCTCTCGACACCCAATATTTTACAATCTTTTACAAACATAAATGTGTAATGTATAGTTTATATTCCGCAATTTTAAATACGGTGTGTATTTGATTCTCACAAACATAAATGTCGTAGATACCCTCTAAAAAATACCATTTATGTTTCTGTTTAACTGTCCACAAAGAGGAGAAACACACATAATAAAGAGTGCAATTAATGATATTAATTTTCAGAAAATGATTATTTGTATTCCTATTTTACCCCTGGGATGCATTTTATCTTTTCTCATTTATTATTCCTACAATATTATTATTTAGAAAAACATTGTTTAATACTCTCTTAAAATGCTAAGTGGACAAATGTATAAAACAAATTTTATCTTCAAAGTGGAGAGTTGATTAGGAAGGGGTAGTAATTGTGTGGGTGGGCTAAGTGTGTGTCTCCCAAGATTCTTTTCTAACCTCATTCTCAGCTGGAGTACTTTTTAAGTCTTCCACTAAGATAAAAGTTCCTAATCTAAAATAAATCCAGCACAAAGTTAGGCCCACCTTTTGTTTGCCTTTATGATTTATCTTGCAGATTATAGCCCTTAAGCACTTAGACTCCAATTAACTGGTGACCTTAATCTTTAAAAAAGTTACAATTAGAAAAACCAAGTATTCAGTCTTTTATTTTCTTACTAACTGGGAAAGAAATAAAAATAAAAATAAAATCAGCTACCAGATATCATATCCTGTACTCAGGCCATTTAATTGGTTTATATTTATTCCGGAAATCAGCCAAATCAATAACCCTCACTACAGTCTAACTGGTCCAAGGAAAATATCAGCTAAGTATATTATAAAGATGACTTTTACAGATTGGCTTTTCCAATATTGCCATATTGTTGGCACGGACCCAAAATGACGTGTGGTCTAAAAATGTTACTTCCTCAATTTTACTTCTAATTATAAGATCCCATGAAGATAATTACGGTTAATAAAAAAATCATGAAATGAAGTTAATTAATTATTAGTTTTAAAAAATTATACAATTTTTTATTTATTCTTAATTAATACTAAGTAATGTTGAAGAAAATTAATTACTAGTGATAATCAAAATTTCGGAATTACAAAAATTTAATAAATGCAATGATATATTTAGAAATGAGTAATAAGTTTTTATAAAATTTCCAACTGGTTCTTATATAAAAGAACACTAAAATATTTATAAATTGTCTTATAATTAAGAATAACAAGAGTATAAACTATTGTAGACCCATCAGTCTATTCTATGTGGGACTTGTTATGTTTCAACATGCAATACTAATAGTGCTGCTGCCTTATTTTTCCATTGCTTGAGCTATATGGAAAATGAGAAACAAAAAAGAACAAATAAGATCAACATATATACCAGCAAATTGGTAGTGGAAGTAGTGTGGCGCATGACCGTGGGGAGCGACACGATAATGGGGGGTGGGAGAGGGAGAGGGAGAGGTTAAGCAGGAGGGTAAAGGTGGCATATGAGGAATGAAGAGGCAGAATATATAGATTCTCTTAAGGGATGATGAGGGCCTCCAGAAGGGGGTGAGGCCGTGTGGAAGAGGACTTGGGAGGGGTCGAGGGTGAGGGTGACAATGGTAGAGGAGGAGGGAGGAGGCGAGGGTGACAGTGGTAGAGGAGGAGGGAGGAGGCAACTCATAATGTTGGAGGAGGGTGATGGGTGATGGGAGATGAAGGAAGGTGAGGAGGAGGGGCGATGACAGAGGAAGAGAGAGGGGAGAGGCATCAGAGGAGGGTGATGGGGAGGGACAACAAAGCAAGGAGATACAGACATAACATGGAGAGTGTGTGAAATGGTGAAAAGGAAGTTTGTGGAGAATGAGGAAGAGAGAGAGACTTATAAAGAAGTTGAGGTTGAGAAATTAATCTTCATTGGTGTTGGCTTGGCAGATGTTAACTTTCACGCCTGCAAACAGTATCTTACCCATGGGAATAACATTGGTAATATAGTCGGTGCTACGTACGTCGGCCAGTGAATGGAGCGTTGGCTCATAGCCACGGCTAATTGTTGGTGGTGGACGCTACGTTGGATATTGACTATAACGTCTGCCCAAATCGACGTTAATCAGATGTATGCTGACGCTAAACTTACGTAGTTTTTTTTAAGGTTTGCGTCTTCTTAGCGTTGGTGAAGCTGACGCCAAAGTGCCAGTTTGCGTCGGTGTGAGGGCCGACACTAATTTTTGACCTAAAATGACCATTTCTTGTAGTGGATGGGGATTCATTAGAGGTTGACTCCTCTACTCGTACCCAAATATGGATCGTCACAAGTGGGGGAAAGTAGATGGGTCAGATATATGGTGTCGAGGACATGGTTGCTCGCTCCAGACCTATTTATAATGTCCACCCCTTAAACTAGAGCCACGACTACGAGCCTCACAATTGTCTAAGGTCTCTAGTTCGAAGGTTACCCTAGAGTTTCAGGAGACAATAACGAGGTTGGAGAGGGAGAATGATACACTTCGAGAACATATGGAGCATGAGCAGGCTGCACTGTGAGAGCATATTGAGAACCAAAAGGCCTAGATATGGGCAAATATCAAGGCGATGAGTGCCCAATAGGATGAGTGGTTGTAAGAAATGAGTTCTAATTTCACATCCATGTTAAAGGTGATTGACCGCATCAAATGGATAATTAAAGTGTTGATATTGAGAGAATTGCTGCCACTATTTAGCCTACTCCATTTATGGCTACTTCATCTACTATTATTGAGCATATTTCAGATGTTGCTTCTCTTCGTCATACTCCAGCTACTCCTTCGCTCTGCTCTAATATCATCTGCATGCTACTTTGGGTCCTCTTCACATGTTGGTAATGATGGTTAAAATTCCTCATATCAAATTTATTGCAAGACTATGATGATGATGATGTATGATCATTTATTTTTATAAATGTTAATTTTTTCTTGCTAAATGCCAATGGTCATTTTAGACAATTTAATCGTCAAAATTTATTGATGGAATTATCAACGACTGTAATCATCAGTAAGGTATTGACGGTCAAGTCCGTCGGTAAGTTATGTATACTAATGTCCAACGATTTCGACTGTTAAAATTAAATGTTACTGACAACTTTTGAAAAGTCGTCTTGATAACTTTTATTGATGAATCCAATACCTATGACTTTTAGGTCTTCGAAAAATTAGCATTGCTGACATTTTTTCATAATTACCGACAACTTTTTAACTATCAATAATCAGCGTTTTTCTTACCGTATACTCCGTTTATTGGAAAGTTTTAGTAATTCAGTTCAATTAATTAAATTGGATATCATACAATAGCAATTACATTTTAATTTTACATCGCATGCACATGAAAAGTGTTTGAGTTTTTGAAACATGTTCTACAAAATTTGCAATATGTAATAGTAATATTCATTGTCTGTAACCAAAAATATCTTCGTAATAATTATTACATCAACAATTATGGAATGAAATAGTTAAAAAAGACCTATGTTTGTAAAGTCACTTTTGAACTTAAGACAAAACGTGCGCACTAAATGGTAAAAAACTACTAAAATCATCATGTGATTCTTCTTACCATACTAAAAATCCAATTTAGGTTTTGGATAGCGGGGCCATGTCGAGGCTAGGAAAAGTAGGCAATTGCCTAAGGCCCCAAAAATATTTTGTATGTATATACTATATAAGATATATTATAGAATTGATAGAGTAATGAAACAATAAAAAATTATGCAACATTAATCGTAATATGGATAATGTAATGTGAGAACTTAAAAGTTCAACGTGGGATGTGCAACTTTGGTAGTTATTAGTAGTATTATTTTGTATTGACAAATTTACATTTTTCCGAAAAATTAATAAATAAAATAGTTGTTGTTTATACATTTTGAAAACTAAAAATATTAAATTGTGTCACTCATAACATTTAGATTTTTAATCACTTATATATATAATATAGTATTATATAAGTTTGCTCTTCACTCGTTATTTCTTCTCTAAAAAAAGATTTTTTTTTCATCACTTCAATATTTTCGCTTTAGGCCCCAAAACCTCTCTACACGGCCCTATTGGATAGCCCATGGACGTTGCATTTTCTTTTTCTAAAGCCAACAGGGTAGCATAGTGGTGAGTTTGGCCTCTCTGTCCCTATATATATATGACATGCTTGTGAACTGTATCAAATGTATTCATTTGGTAGTAGACTTTCCACATCTATTTCCAAACAAAATTCTCTCCATTGCGCTCTGCTAGCTCCTCTCAAACAAGTTCCTTAAAGCAAAAGCATTACTCATGGAATGTTTTCTTCAACTTTCATCTCTACTCTTGTAAGTCCATGCAAGTAGCATAAGTGCTTTTATTTTTTCTTTAATTTTCTTTTCATCCCCAAATATAAACATACACTTAATATATATCCCCAAAGAATAGGATTGTCTCGGGTACACCACCTGTTCGGCCAATTTTATTTTATTCTTTTTTGGGATGGGACTTTATTCTTTGTGGGATCGATACCCAGTGGCGGATCTTCTTGGGACATATATAGGACTATAGGAGGTTCTCAGCCCTCCTAAAATTTCTGCAACTTTTCATAATTTTTTTTTATCCAAATGGCAAATCTGTTTTGGAGGTGCGCACACCAGAATGAGATGGGTATGCAATCAAATGAAGAAGGAAAAGTGAATAAAAATTGAAACTTTAAGGGAGATATATGAGAGTAAATAAAAATCAACTGGAGTTGCTAAGATACGGTTTCTTATTTTTTTCAGCATTGGAGCTTGCTCAGTTGGCAGGTTCAGTTTCTTAGCTACAGTGCATGGTTGCTTCTGCAAGCAACTATGCTTTTTGGTTTCTTAAGTTAAAAAATGATATTTTCTTATTTTTCATTGTCATGTATTTTCTTTCGTCTTTATTTATATCATTCAATAAAATTGTTTTTGCTATAAAAAGCATAATGTACTTTTTTATTTTTGTTTAAAGTTAACATGCCGATATTTAAATTTAATTGTTTTAAATATTAAGTAAAATTAAATTTAAATTAAATTCGTATTAATTCTAATTAAATTATTTTTAAGTTGAAGTATTGATTTAGTATTAAATGTTAAATCTAAATTGAGTGAAAAAAAATATTATTAATTTATGTTGTATGGTGGGACACAGGTAGGACCCTTCAATTAGTAATTTAAGAAACCATGGGTTGGAGCAAAATCTGCTTCAGTTTCTTAGGAGTTTCTTAAGTCTGATGTGGCAGTACGGGCCCACAGGAATAGTGCTGAATAGTGCTGAATAGTGTGTTAGGAAACCAGATAAGAATTTTGGGGTTGGAGTTGCTCTAAGAACTAAGAACTTATGGTTGAAGCAAAATTGCTTGAGAATTGCTTAAACACATGGCAATACGGGCCCACATAAATAGTGCTAAGAACTAAGAAATAAGAACTAGCATTGGAGATGCTCTGAAGAGTTTAATTTCTATGCACTGACGGCGTAAAGTTTATTTACACCGTCAACAATCAGATTTTAAGGATGTGAGAAAATCTCTCTTTTTATTTAATTTTATTAATTGACGTGGCACATCCTTGAAATCTGATTGGTTGACAGTGTAAAAAAACTTTACACTGTCGGTGCATCATCCTTTTTCTCTTCTCAGAATATCAGATATTTTATTGAACCGGTTAAGACACCGGTTCATAATTCAATGATGAAACTATGGTTGAACTTTTGGTCAATTAAATAAATATTTTTAAATGCGTATATATAAAATTATATATATATATAATGAAATTAACACAATATGTCTCAGCGCGCCGCAAGGGAATCAATTTTTCAACCTTCAATATTTAAATTTTTAACTTTTATTTTAAGAACAAGGTGATGGATCTACATGCATAAATCATAATAATGTAAAAAAAAGCACATAAAAAGTACGAACCGGTTCAGGTAATTTTTGACCGGTTCTATTGAGTTTGGGTTGGTTCTAGAAAGTTCTCACTTATCCTGGTTATTTGATCGGGCCAAATCAACCAAGATCCTGGTTCTCAGACATATCAGTCAGATTGGCCGTCCGGTTCGGTTCGGTCTTCTAACTCTAGTTATTAAACATACAATGCGATGTGATTTTTCAAAATCTAGCTATACACATAAATCCTAGCAAATGGATAAGGCACTTTGATCAATGGTACAAGTTTTTTTTTGTCGTTGAGGTACCAGGTTTCTATTCATGTATATACTTTTGAAAAGAATCATTTTGGTCATGTATATGGTTGCTTGGTCATGGTATGGTCATCCTTCCTAAGAGATCTCTTACCACACATGAGGTTACCCGTGAGAAGCTTTCATGTGAAATGAATCAAAAGATTCTAAATTCGAGCGAGCGTACTAGAAGCAATAGACATCTGCATTAATCATATTCAGTTAGTATTGTGACTCGTGCAGAAATTTTTTTTTTCACAACATCAAAATTTTCAAAATTTCAATTATTTTGTAGGAATATTGTAGAAATACTCCATGCTCCTTTCAAAAATATTACACACTCCTTAACTAGAAAATAGTTTAAATAGCTCTTACCACATGCTAATTGAAAATAGTTTTTGTACAATATTTTTTTTATAGGCAAATGTTAGCTGTTAATGATGTTAGTAAATTAGTCATTTCTTAGGGTTCAAACCCTGTACCCTTCACCTTTTATCCCATACTTGAGTTGACATTCGGGGACAATTTTTGTACAATACTACTTCTGTCTCACAAAAAATGTTGTTTGATGTTGTGACATACATTTAAAAAAAAAACGCTGTGACATAAAAAGTAAGATGACGATTTTTATAGAAGAATGTTAGAAAAATAACCTTATTTAATTTTTCAAAAAAATATAGAACATAATGTAACAGGGATAGTATAAAGGTAGGATTTGTCTCTAGTTTGGTTTGGTGCCTCGGTGTGAGGTTGTAAGTCAGTTCATGCTCCTATTCAGCAGGATATAGTTAACTTCAACCCTCAAAGTACAGAAGATCACGTGTGCCTAAATACCCGTTCTCTCGTTACTTAACACTTTGTTACATCCACTTACACTATTGTGTTTGTGTGTGCCAAAACATTCACATTAACTCAATGTTATGTTCATCACCACCACCACTCTCTTTTCTCATGATTCTCACTTCAACCCTTTTCAACCGACATGGAAATCTACCCTTTAACTAATTTTCTTTCTTTCTCATGGGAACTTGAGTTTCTGAATTTTTAATTTTTATTGAATGAAGCTTGAGCACACATGAGAGCCATATGTAGCCCACACAAACAATGACATGTTGTTTCTGGTGAGAAGCTTTTCTGGGTAGCTTCTGAGTTTCAGAATTGATTCTGAAGAAAAGGAAGTCGATCAAAACATGCTATTAGTGTACATAAGGGCGTTTCACTAATTTGAACTTTGGTATTGGTTTCTTTCTTTTCTAGCTCTTTTTTTAGTTTTGGAAATCATCAACTTGGCAGGATTATTGGTTTTTCTGCACAAAACTATTTCTGTTTTGGGTTTTGAATTTAATGCTGATTTTGTTCTGTTTGTGGCTTTTCACTTCTCAAAAATCGAATTTTTGAATTTGATAAAGGAAATTATTCCGTGAATCCAAAAGAATATTCTATATTCTATCATTTAATGCTGATTTTCTTTCTTTTCCTTGACAATGATGATCTCCTTGATCATGGGAAGTAAATGTGAGTGATTAAAGGGAAAAATTAGTTGTTGAGCTATGAAAACAATATGGAAGAAAATCAAACGTTTGAACTGAATTTTCCCTTTCAAGTTTTGTGCTAGTACTTCTTTAAGTATTTTATGTTTAAGATTAATTGGGTTAAATTCTCTGGTTTCAGTTATCAAAATCCATAATGAAGCATTGAACTCCAAGAGGAAAAAAAGAGTCACGGCTATTATTACCAGGTTTCTACTACTATTTCACCATCTCTATAAAGCTTGAAGAGCTTGATACAGTGGTGCACTGATCTTTCTGCCTGGAATAATATGGTTGGCTTCGGCAAGAAGTTGAGAGAATCACAAATTGAAGAATGGAAAGGGTAAGTTTATCTGAGCTTAAATCACATGTATCCTCGACTGAGGCAAGTACGTTTAATTCACTGAGACCAGACATTCTTGAAGGTTTTTTTTCTTAGTTATATTTAGTGCCCTTCAGTATATTTCTTTTTATTTTCTTTTGTAATGTTCATGGAGTATTCGATTTTTATACTTGATATGAGAAAATCAGGAAGACACATCCCTTCCACATGGTCCCAAATAAGAGAAAACGGGGAGAGAGAATACTTGACCCAATAGTCTATCATTATTGAAAAAGATGATGAAATGTTACTATGAGATTGTTATATATAGAGCCGCCGAATAGTTCTAATACTTACTATCTAGTATTGTTAACATAATTCTTGAAGGGATTGACATTGCTGCTTCATTTATTGCATACATGTTTCTGAGTGACAATCTGGCTCTGCTACCCTTCAATTATAGATTTCATGCTTTTTCTTTTGTTAAGATTGGTCATAATATAATACTTGTACCAGATTGAGAAATGATTGTGTTGATTCAGGTAATGTATGCTTTAACTTTTTACAGATATTACATCAACTATAAGTTAATGAAGAAGAAAGTCAAGAGATATACAGAACAAATAGAGTTTGGAGCTCAAAATCGTCACAATGTTCTCAGAGATTTCTCAATGCTTCTAGACAATCAGGTAATCTCATCTGAATTGAATACCTATTTCTAGTAATTTTTTCTGAATTGAAAGATAAACATCTATCATTGAAGATAAAAAAACTAGTACATGAGAAAACCAAACCAGAACTGACACTACCCTTGAATAATACTTGAATGCATATATCCCCTTTTCTGATATTATCCTAGATTTGTCAATTTCCCTTGTATAGAATCTGTCAATCTGTACATTACTCTTTAGGACACTTCTTTTACAAGAATGCGTGGGAAGAGCCCGAGAGCGCTTTTGTATGTGTTTGGATAAAAGTTGAGTACTATAATCTAAATGAACTTTGTTTCTAATTCATCAGAAGAGTTCCTTCCCCTTTTTACCTACGTGCCAATGTTTGTTTGCCTTTTGGCCAATAGATATCCAAACATAGCCCTTTTTGACAAATCTCACTCAAAGTTTTCAAACTTTTGAGCTTAGAAGTGCTTTTAAGCATATTTGATCTAATAACAGCTAATAAAATATAAGGCCTCTTTTCTTGCTCTTGAATTTCAGGTAGAAAAAATTGTCTTGTTTCTGCTTGTACAACAAGGAGTACTTTCACATAGGCTATCCAATATTGGACAAGAGCACCAAACTCTTCTACAGCAGCCAAATAATACAAACATATCTGAACTCCAACAAGCATATCGTGACGTTGGCCAAGATCTTTTAAGGGTCCTTCATTTTGTGGAAATGAATGCTATTGGTCTGAGAAAGATCTTAAAGAAGTTTGATAAACGGTTCGGCTACAAATTCACAGATTACTATATCAAGACGCGCGCAAATCATCCTTATTCCCAGTTAAGGCAGGTTTTCAGGCATGTGGTAATGTCTCTAAATTCTAACCTTGTGTAATTTTTTTCTTCAAGTCATGTATGTATCTTATTAAATGTTACAACACTAAAGTTACAAAAATGTAAGATTGTATCATGCAATAGCTTCTTTTTATATTGTTGGAAGCAATATCATGTAATTGCTTCTCTGCAGGGGATTGGTGCTGTAGTTGGAGTTTTAACTCACAATCTTGCAGACCTTCAGGATTTACAACAGTGTCAAGGAAGCTACATTTCTATATATGACCAGCCTTCTTATGTTCATCAAGTTAGTTCTTGATTCAAATTTATATGCATAACAATGCTAACTCCCTCAAATTCTCCAACTGTTCTTGTGTTTGCTGTAAATAACAATTCGAGGGAAACAAAAAGGAAGCATAGAGTTTGTTTATGAAATTTTGGTTAATAATTATCAATGGGCTTTCACACCATAAGTGTTGAGAAGTCCCGACTAAAGATATGACCCAATAAATGTTTATAAAGGGTAGAACAACCGTCACCTCTAAGCTAGCTTTTGAGGTTGAGTCAGGCCTAAACCAAATTTGAAAATGGTATCAGAGCCTTTATGACCAAGTAGTCTAGAGTTGAATCCTTTTTTCCCCCATTGTTGTAATAAAAAGTTGAATTTCAACACATGGTAGGTTGGTCTGTGTGCATTGTCATGCTTCAAGGGGGCTCTTGCGTGAGGGGGCTGTCAGAAACATAATATGAAACCATTTATGTGTGCTTTATATCCAATAACTTAAGTTTTTGGGATAGTTGATTAATGAAATAAGCTTGTTTTATAATTCATAATATTAAAGATATTCTTGCAGCACTTGATGACAGTTTCATTCTGACTTATCTTAAAGGATCCTGTTCTTGATTCTATCAAAGTAGCCGTAGGGAGATTATCAAATTCAACAAATTTCCTTCAGTTTCTGGGAAGAGGTGCTCTTATCATGCAAGAGGAACTGCCAACTCCATCTGAAGATCATCTTCTTGATGAGAGATATCACTTCATGTCTCTTCTTTTGAACTTGGCAAACACATTTCTGTATATGGTCAACACTTACATTGTTGTGCCTACAGCAGACAACTACTCTTTGAACCTTGGAGCTGCAGCGAGCGTGTGCGGCGTGGTCATTGGTTCAATGGCTGTTGCGCAGGTGTTCTCTTCGGTTTACTTTAGTGCGTGGTCAAACCGATCATATCTTAGACCACTCATCTTCAGTAGCATTGTTCTTCTAGTTGGAAACATCATGTATGCATTGGCTTATGATATGAACTCAATAGCAGTTCTTCTGGCAGGACGTCTTTTCTGTGGGTAAGCTATTTGTCTTACTCTAACTCCTCAATTTGACATGCTTTCCATATTGGAAGCTAATATTTGCTTCCTAGTTTCTAGATACATCAAAATTTGCAGAGCATTATATGTACTTTTTTTTGGCTTATCTTATTAAGAAAGCTTAGCTACTTCAGATTCTGGTATATTTTTATCATCACCTAGTGGAGCATAGACTTAAAAAGAATCAACTGTGTACGTATGATGTATGTGCATAGATATAGCATTGAACACAATGGATTAATATAAACATTTATGAAATCAGTTATGTTCTAAATGAAAATAAACATTGGTAACTAAGATATTCTTATAATCCGGGTTAGGACTTACGCAACCCTATATTATATGCGAGGATTGCTCTACCTTATATAAGGATTTATTTAGACATATCTCTAGTCAATGTAAGACTTCTCAACACACTCCCTCTAGCCTATGACTGGACATTTTGAGCGTGTAGTTTGTAGCAGGACTGACATCTGCGATTGACCAATTTATGGGTGGTCTCCAATAATCGGATCTAGGATAGTCTCTAATACCATCTTAGCATTCAAATATATTCTAGTATCTGGTCTTTTTACCTAACTATGTTTCTTGTGTAAGAATAAAAAAATGCTATCATCCTCTTTCTTGACTAACCGCCTAAAAAGTATATAAAGGTGTGACTCAAAAGGGAGTTTCTTGCAGTTAGATTAGTTGAGTATAGTATACTATGTATGCATCTGATATTCCGTATCAGAGAAATAAACTTAGATCTACAAAGAAAACATAGATGCATATAAGGACATATTTGTTTGGAAAAGGAATTGCTAATTTTTGTTAACTTGACTTTGTTGATGTGGTCAATATATTGATATTGACCTTTTCAGGTTAGGCTCTGCAAGGGCCGTTAATAGGCGCTATATCAGTGACTGTGTGCCATTGAAACTTCGGATGCAAGCTTCAGCGGGTTTTGTTAGTGCAAGTGCTCTGGGAATGGCTTGTGGTCCAGCTCTTGCTTGTTTGTTACAGACTAATTTTAAGATTTACAAGTTCACCATGAATCAAGACACTCTACCTGGATGGGTAATGGCTTTTGCATGGCTTGTTTATCTATTGTGGTTGTGGACTTGTTTCCAGGAACCGTCTCGCGAGAATGAAGGAAATTATGTGCCATATCGTGCACAAACTGGTATGTCAGCAATGTTTCTTGTACTCTTTTACTTACACGGATGTCACTAATTAAGAATGCAATATGCTTATGTTGTTTTATATTTCATTCTTAATTAGATTTTTTGCATTTGGTCTAAATGAATAGGACAAGCAGTGCATATTGCAGTTGAGAATGGGCATACACAACCTTTACTTATGAATTTAGAAGCAAAGGAGAAGGATGAAGACAGAGAAGAAGGAGAAGAAGAATATGATGATGCTAAAGAATCTCAGAAGCCTGTTACTTCTATTGTGATGGCATTTAAGTTACTCACCCCATCGGTAAAGGTGAGAAACTCGTGATGACTTTTATGCAAATCTTTGAGAGTTTATGTAAATAGTTTCTAACGTATTTATAAGCCGTTTTGAGAATATTTTCATAAGCTTCCAAGATTAACTTATTAATATGGGTTTAAATTTCCTATAACATATTTTGAGCTTATTCCAATAAGCTTCTTAAACTCACCCTGACTAAGTGCTTATTGCCATACTGTTTACTCAAATTCACCCAAAATACACATTCAAGAATAGTAACTTGAATTGCTGAGTTTGAATTTACAAGGGATAAATATAGTTTCATTTAGATGATGTGATACACTAATAGTAAGAGATTTGGAATTTCAGTTAAAGGGTAAGCCTCAGTCAGATTTGTGAAAATATATTTATAGACTGTGATTCCGTGAAAGAACAAATTTAAATTTTTTCTTCATATCTGTTTTTTCTTTTTGAACCTTCTTCAAAATGAACATGAAAAAGTAGTCCTGTTAGTTATAATAGTATGAAGTATGACTCAATGTTTTGCACTAACTGTGGATATTTTTATCAGGTTCAATTATTTGTGTATTTTATGCTCAAGTATGCAATGGAGATCATACTTGCTGAATCAAGCCTTATTACCGAATACTATTTCGTTTGGTCAACCAGCAAAGTAGCCATTTTCCTTGCATGCCTTGGTCTTACTGTGCTTCCTGTAAATATCATTGTAGGAAACTACATCAGCAACATGTTTGAAGAAAGGTAGACCTTCAACTAATATCTTAAAAGTAAAAATTAATTTGTAATACTCAGTATTTATGTTTTATGGCTAGAGGGACCGTTAAGAATGAACCATATTCCATTTAAAGTATACCAGACCTTTATTACACACACGAGCGCACACACACAGGCATATATGTTTGTGCTCGGCCTAACTCATCTCCAAAACCTAACTCATAATGTGAGGATTGCCAAAGCCTTTATAACTTCAGTCATGTCTCTAGTTGATGTGAGATCTTAACACACTCCTTTTATGCCATGGTTGAACATTTGGAGCGTGGAGTTTGTAAAACTGACTGCAATGAAGGTGGAAATTCAGGGGATGATCACAATGAAAGCCGAATTTTGGGTTCAATATTAGATCTAAAATAGACTCTGATATCGAGTTGGAAATGATGAAAACTTGGAGTTATTTATGAATCATTCATGTCAAGAACCAATTATCCCAAAAACTTAAGCTATTGAGTAAAAGACTTTGAATGATTCTATATTATATTTCTAACACGCCCCCTCACGCAAGAGCTCACTTGGGCTTAAAGCGTTGACAATACACAACCCACCTGACATTCCACTTTTTATATTAGAAGAATTTGTGGCGGCAAATATCGAACTCTAGACCACTAGTCATAGAGACTTTGATATCATGTCAAGAACCAATTATCCCAAAAGAAAATACCCATGTCTTAAAAGTTAGCTGCTAAACTAATGATACAATAATAACTTCCAATTTAGACTTTATAACAGCAAAAAAATTGTACTAAATTCCTAGGGATCCTCAAAATATCCACTGTGAACAGTTATTTAGTCTTTAATCCTCAAGCTCTAGGATTTGATTTTTATTAAGAAATCTTTTAAGTTGCTCATAGGTTGATGCACATTTTAGAAATAGACTTTGAGCCTTTAGATACAGGCTTATTTGTAGCTTGTATACTAGAAAAACACTAAATAAACTCCAATAAGTGCTATTTGGTTTGCATCCAAACGGGTTCTTTGCACCACATTTATAATTTGTCCATTTTAGAAATCTTTCCTCTTTCTCTATTATTATCTGATCCATAAGATCTTTCTTTTCTGATGTGTTTGTACTTGCAGGCAAGTTCTACTGACATCAGAAATCATGGTTTGCATTGGACTACTCCTAAGCTTCCATACAATAATCCCTTATTCAGCAACTCAATATGTAGGATCAGCCCTTATCACATTTGTGTTTGCTGAAGTTCTTGAAGGTAATTTATTCTCATACTATATAGTAATAAATAAAACAAACATGGATAGAAGAATTCAGACAACTTTGCATCATCACCAGATAAAAACAACACTGCTTAAACTAATCTGATGACTATGAACAGGTACATAGTTTGTAACCACCATGCAATAAGTATTGGTTATGTTGTGGTATGAGGGTATATCTCAGGGTTATGGTATGAGAGGGGCATGGTCATGGGCATATTTTTAAAACCACATTGGATGAGGAGCAAACCATATTAGTGAAGGACACCACATCTTTCACCCAAAACCTTAAGGCAATGGGTGTATGAGTTCTTTCACTAACAAACTATTTATCACACCCATTTTTATTCAATGTTAGACTTCTTTATTTTTTATTTTTATTTCTTGATCACATTTTAAGAATTCCTAACATATTGCACAAACAAAGTCTACCAATCTTTCGTGTACTCTTCAATGTTACTAGTTCCGGTACCTAGACCAAATGATACAATACAAGCACAAGTTCCTAGATTCATGGAGATATAGAACAACGTATAAGTTATCTTGCTTGCAGATCCACCATGTGAGTCTCCAACAATTTTTTAAATAATTACATATCCGATTTGACCTATAAACAGCTTGGTGGTTTCTTATTGAGGATAAAAAAAGGGAACAAATGGATTGTTTTACAAGTTAACTGATAATTTATATTGTCACTCATTGGCCATAAGTTAATAGTCTACTTTAAGTGATAATCTTTCAGGTTGATGCCTTTTCTTCCCATATGAGAAAGTTTTGGATCCATTTTTTTGCTTCATCATCCTTCGCTAGATAATGACATGCTTTGATATTTAATTTGTTTCTCATCTTTTTCTGAAATCTGAAGAAGAAATTTGCTTCTTGAACATGGCTTCATATTTTGTTTGCTTGATCAATCCAGGAGTGAACCTTTCACTTCTATCAAAAGTTATGTCGTCAAGGCTTTCTCGGGGAACCTTTAATGGAGGATTACTGTCAACAGAAGCAGGAACTCTAGCACGAGTAATCGCAGATGCAACGATAACAATCGCGGGGTATCTGAGTGAAAGTAAACTCCTGAATGCCACCTTACTCCCTGCACTCCTCATCTGCATCTCATCCATTCTTGCTACCTGCTACACCTACAACTCTCTCTATTAGTTTAATAGTTGTTAACCTTAAGAATCTGAAAATGTATATATTAATGGGACAAATATTTGCTCAATTTCTTAGGAGAATATGATGTAGCTTTTAGTGGTTTTATTGGTGTCGGTTACATGTTTAGGAGTAAGTAGCTGCACTTCCTAGTTCAGGCATTTATGCGATAGTTTTTGCTCTATGAGCTGCTTCTTGTTGAGAAAAATAAGTGTCAGGTTTCAAAGCAATAAAAGTTCAGTTTTTGTTGCTTCTCTTATTTTGTTTTATCTTCCTTTATATAGTTATAAAACACTGCTCATTGATCAGTTATCAGAATTGAAAATGTTGTATTAGCCAGTGTCAGCAGATACCTAAATGAGGTATAATCTCTCTGGATAATGTAGGAAGAAGATCTTCTTTTCCAAATAACCTTCTTCCCTTGAAGTTGATATATTTTAAACAGAAAATTCACTTAGAATTCAGGTTGGGCCTAACTCTATCCCAAAATCTAGCTCATAGGTGATGATTTTCCTCTTATTTATGAGGACCTTTTTAGCCAGACACTGCCACAAAGCTCAAAAGAACTTGATTTTAAGAAGAAAGCATGAAAGAAAGAAAATTTATGGAATTGTTGGTCAAAAGAGAATGTTAAACTACATGATGATGACCCAAATATGCCACATGGGTTATATGTATAGCACAACAAATCTCTATAAAACAAGGTTAAATCTGAATGTTCTTCCCATAACATTAAAAACATCATTTGTATATTCTGATTCACCAGAGCATGAGGGAAAAACACCTTAAAAAGTTGAACACCGAGCATAAATCGTTCAAAAGTCTATAAACGTTCAAATGATAGAAATATGAAGACATTGTTCTCTTGAGAAAAGCAAACAAGGTTTCAAACCGCTCTAGAGCAAGCTAGATCGTTGGTTATGTCCTTCACCATAGTACCCACAATACTTTGTGCTTATTAAAAAAAAAACCCACAATACTTTGTCTTCTTCTCTTGAGAAACAAGTACTCCATCCTAAAAATCAAGAGTAAGATAACATAGTAACTATATTATATAATAGCCCATGCTTGCCAACAATGTCATATGTCAAATTATTTGTAACTAGTAAAGCTCATTTTCCTCCAAAAATCTCATTCTCCACTTTATGGTAAGTTTCACACTCGAACTCATTCTTGTCATTTTTAGCAGATTTCAATGTGTTCTCAATTTAATTTTCATTTACAATCCATCATTAACTAACGTTTTAGACATTGTTAAATGGGAAACTCGAAATGACTCACCTGTCTCTCTTTCCTAACTACTTATGTTTAACATTTAATACTTCTATTATTATTGCTTGATGCGTTTACTATGCATGCAAACTTTTATTTAGTTGTTGTTTGATACTAAATTTCATTCTAAATCCACAACACCGCGAGGGTTATAGTAATTGTTAAAAGCTGAGAAAATGCAGCTCACACTGAGTATAGTACCACCCTGCAACTAATAGGAATATCACGGTTCAAACATGTGTGTCCGCGCAGGCAGAGATGGATCCAGGAATTTTATGTTGTGGGGGCAAAATTATTTTCACACTTATAATAGATTTCTATGTTGTAAGCATTGATATTACAGTTAAAGTGGCGCAGCGGATCATGAGGCTTTGCATAGTCTAATGGCTAAAGAGAGAGTTTGAGAGTTCACCAAATACATTATTCTAGATAGAATAAGCGATTTGAACATCATCTTACGAACATACCACAAAACGTTAAAGCAATGAGTGAGTGAGTCATTCCACTTATAATTTACTCAACTCTTTCTAATGTGAGACTTATTTCATCCATACTTTGTTCATTCACGTTTGTACTTCAGCACCTCTCTTTCAAACATTATATATTTTTTAGAATTTGAGAAGGTAAGAGGAAGAAGGAAAGGAGGGGAAATAAGAAAAAACCAGAGGCATTGTACAAGAGGGTGTCAGATTTTAAGGTTTTCAAAAAATTGAGTAATTAATTTGTTAAACTAAAAACATAAGAAGCTGAATGAATGTGGGTGGGTGGGAGGCAAATTTCTAAGTGTATCGCTGTGTGGGCAAAAGATCACTAAGTATTATATTTCCATTTATTTAGTGGGTGCATTATTAGTTACTGAACAGTATAATACTTCATACCTAAATATTTTACTATATTATTAGTAACTTTTATCAAAATCCCATGGGGGCATTTGACCCCATGTTAAACAACATGGATTCGTCCCTGCGCGTAGGTGACGACAGCTGCATGTTTGGTTGAACTCTTCTTCAGCTACTCTCTTTAAAGCCTATATTCAAAGGTGGTCATTAAACAAAATGAGGGCAACAAATTATCATACACTAGACTTGTGTAAATAACTAGACTGATCATACATGGTTACTTGGTCAGAGCTAAGAGGAAACAAGCAGATTTTAAATACCCATTTTCAGAAGGAAGGTGAAAAGCAAGTCAGTTTTCCAACTTGACCACAATCTTCGCAACATTTGTTAACCACACCATACTCAATACACATCTTTCTATGGATTCTAGGACCATTCCGAAATACAAACACAATGAAAGATCTTTCTCCAAAGGTAAGAAAAGGAGTGAAACCAAACTACAGAGGATACAATAGGTGCCAAGTATGATCAATTTGCAAGATAGAGTACTAATATGAGAGTTGATCTTCAAAGAGATCTTTTAGAGATATAATATAAAATAATTCATAGTCTTACCGAACAACATAAACTTTTAGAATAATTGGTTGATGACATTTGCTCTTGCATCAAACCAAATATTCTCGGCTTCAAGTGTAGCTTCCTTGGCCTTGTGCTTCTTACCACCGAAGATGCATGTTCAGACCCCTCTCATTGGTGGGGATGACTCCATCCATTTAGCGGGAATCTCCATCATTCTTCGGCTTTTTCTCACAAGAAATTGGGAGTCACGAAGAGCGCATTTCTCCCTCGATGAACCTTTTTTGTGCTAAACCAGTATAATGATTAGCATGAGTGGTGTATATCATTTTAATTACTCCCTAACCGTAATTATTTTCCACATTTGCTAGCTTGAAACAATTTTGCATTATTAAATGCAATCAGTCATGATGTTCATTAGGTAAAATGAGAAACAAGAAACCCGTATTCTATTTTGTATATTGTTTCTAGGGCATATTGACTTTGGGAAGTTTTAGTTAAATAAATGCATTGTTAGCGTATCAGTCACTTACTGAGTATAGTAATCACACTTGTAGTTTCTTGTTCCTAAAATAAATATACATTTTACAAAAATAAAACTTCTTAATTCTCCCTAAAATCTAATTTTTCAACTAGTGAATCTAATTTATTTGAAATACAGTAAGAGTTTAACAATCTCTTGTTACAAGTTAAATTATCAACTATAGAAATAATCAGCGCATCATAATCGAGAGTCATTAACAGGAGGTTCCCTGCTTTTCACTTTGCTTCATAGGCATCAGGGTATGACTTAGCCAAGATGACAACTTCATCTTGGTTATTTGTCTGTTTGAGTTCAACAAGGTCCATAACATGAGGTTGTGGCATATCCTCAATTGCAACCTAGTTCGATTTGGGGTTCAGAGGTAGGTCCATTCACTCCTTCAACTGATCTTTGTTATCTTGCTGAAATTGAACCAACTAATAATCAATATCAACTAAGGGAGGGAGTGAATCTACATCTGTACCCCAAAATCGAACCGGGTTGCAATTGAGAATATCCCACAACCTCATATCATGGTCCCTGCTGAAATCAAAACGGACAAATGACCAATATGAAGTTATCCTGGTGGCTAAGCTAGACCCTAATGCTTAAGAAGCAAAGCGAAAAGCAAGGGAACCCGCTGTTAATGACTCTCAATTATGATGTGCTGATTATTTCTAGTTGATAACTGAACTTGTAACAAGAGATTGTTATACTCTTACTGTATTTTAAATAAATTAGATTCACTAGTTTAAGAAATTGATTTTAGAAAGAATTAAGAAGTTTTTATTTTTGAAAAAAATATATTCATTTTAGGAACAAAAAACTACTAGTGTGATTACTATACTCAAGAAGTGATTGATAGGTTAATAATGCATTCATTTAAGTAAAACTTCCCGAAGTCAATATGCCCTAGAGAAATGGGATACAAAATGTAGCTTTTTTCTTTCTCATTTTACCTAATGAGCAATCAATGACCAATTGCATTTCATATTGCAAAATTGTTTCAAGCAAGCAAATTTGGAAATTAATTACGGATTGAGAGTAAATAAAAGATAAACACCACTCATGCTAATCATTATGCTGGTGGAGCACAAAGAAATTAATTCAGCAAAGGAGAGAATTAAAAACTCACATCTTTCAACAGAATAAGAGTTGGAAGAGGATCCGCAACCCATAACAGCTCATCAGAATAGCATAATGTGTCCCATGTGTCCATGTTTGTGTAATACTGCAATCATAATATCGAAGTTGTCATTTAAATGGGTGTGGTGTGCATGTGTGATTCACCGCATGCGCCACCAACTCTAAATTATCAAAATAAGGCTTTTGAAAATGGTCCGACTCATGAAGTAATTACTTCATTACATAGTTAAATATAATATAAAATTATTCATGTGTCTTCACCTAGAAACTTAAGCTTTCCCTATGCTCTCATTAAGTATTCAGATTCTCCACTACCTCACTAAGTATTCAGTTTCTCTTCTCCCTTCCTCCCCCTCTGTCTTGTAATAGGGGAAAACAATGATTTCTTAGCTACATAGAGGTTGAATGTAGTTTAGCTACTAACATATTCACAAAGAACGTTTATCATGAATATAAAAAACATCACAAGTTATTTGATATTTTGGCAAAAATATGTGTCTTGGTAGAAAAAGGGGAAGATGGTTAAATTGGTGTGTGACAGAGATTTCCACTCCTTTTAAGTAGCTGAAGTAACAATTAAGAAAAGATGAGACCATTGAGTAAAAAAAAAACAGAATTTCAATATGATTGAACACTAAAACAATCAAAGACCAAGTTAGAAACCTCAGAACCATAGATGCAGGACCAACATTCTTTAGGAGAAGAAAGGAAGACACTTGTTCACTTCTTCAACTTAGAAGCTAGAAGTAGGATCAGCTAAGGGTAAAGCACCCTCATCGAGGCGGCGATGCCCAATCCCCCATAACTAATCCCTGAAAAGCAAATCAACAGCAGTATAAAGAAAATGACAATTTAAACTGTGAAAGCAGATAGATTATCAAACATAGAATCATGATTACTATTTAGTACTCTACAACATGCAACATGTGTTTCTGTAATTAAGTTACTTATCCGTAACGAACATCAATTCCTTTCATCAGCAAGATGCAATGATATTGGAAAAAAAACGGTATCAAATCTAAATCATGTTATAGGTTAAGAGATCAGCAACCATATCAAAAAAATAGTAGAATTGATGAATGAATTTGAACATTAATTTCATGTAAATTGAAAATTCCATTCTATATAAGCAAAGCCATTGAAGAAAAAAAGTTTATTTATGTCCAAATACATGAAAGTGAATACTGCAAATCCAATTTTCAAAAAATTCAGCTGATGGAAATGAAATATGTAACAGACAACAAAAAATGGACTAAAACAGTTCCAAGATCATTAAAATTAAAACATACCCAGTAATTGAGTTCAAGAATTCTAGTGATGACAAGTTGATTCAATCAACAAAAAGCTAACCTTAGTATGACGATCATGGCACCAGTCAGCTGGCAAGTTAAACCCATGTTCAAACCCTTCCACGACGTCGTCTCAAACACCAAAATTTGCAAGATAGAGCACTAATATGAGAGTTGATCTCCAAAGAGATCTGTTAGAAATATAATATAAAACCATTCAGAGTCATTTACCCAACAACTTAAGCTTTTCGGATAATTGGTTTATGACATCTGTTTTTGCATCAAACACAATATTCTCAGCTTCAAGTGCAACTTCCTCGGCCTTGTGGTTATTGGTATGTTTGATTTCAACAGGGTCCATAACACGTGGTTGTGGCATATCCTTGATTGAAACCTAGTTCGATTTGCATTCCATACACAGATTCACCCACTCCCTCAGTTGATCTTGGCTATCTTGCTGGAATTGAACCAACTAATAAGCAAAATCCCCGAAGGAAGTGAGTGATTTTGCGTATGAAACTGAAACTGAACCAGGTTGCAATCTAGGATATGTCACAACCTCATATAATGGACCTTGATGAAATAAAACAGACAAAAAACCAAGATGAAGTTATCCTGCTCCCTGATGCTTATGAAGCAAAGCACAAATGAGCAAACCTGTTGCCAATTACTCTCAATTTGGTGAATGAAGAAATCAAAGAAGGAGTGAATTACATGAATGTAAATACTGGAGAGCAATTTTTCAATAACAATTCAGTTGATGGAACAGGAAAAACAATCAAGCAGACATCATAAAAGATTAAAAACAGGCCCAGTAATTGAGTTCAAGAACTCTTGTGATGACAAATTGATTCAGTCAACAAAAAACTAACCTTGGGTTGAGGATCATGGTACTAGTCAGTCGGCAAGTTAAACCCTTGTTCAAACACTTCCATGATGTTGTCTAAAACACCAGAATACACTGCCCTAGGGTATCAAAGACCGCAACTTTAATCCTGCAATGTTCCAAATAGGGTTGTCTATCGGAACGAATACGGTCGGTTTCGGGCATCAGTTTCGTTGTGTGAAATCACGAAAACGTAGGCCCGCCACCATTCGTTCACATCACCGGTTTGGTCGGTTCTCAGATTTTACTGGTTGCAGGTGCGTTGGATCAGTTAGACGGTAACTGAAAGTAAAATCAAGAGAGAGTTAATACAATACAAGAAAGTAGAAGAGAATGAAGACTCATAATTATCACTGAAATTTCACATTCAATACAAAAGATGAACAACCATAACAATTACAGAACCATGGAAATAATCTATCAATTGAAAAAACCCAAATAAATGGAGAAACTCATAAATAGAGATGAACCAATTAGAGGAGCTCTTAACCAAGAACCAAAGCTGCCTCCACCTTGACGAGATTACCTCTACCGTGTAGAGATCGTAGCTGTCGTAACAAGATCAACTCCTCTTACGATCCGATCTGCAACTTCAACTCCTTTGGTAAGATAAAGGAGTAACTTTTGAAGCATGCACACTCAGATATGTGTCAAGGAGAAAGAGACAAGGCAAGGATGACATTGATGAACAGTGGGAGGAGCATTGATGATGAAGATGGTGAAGACAACTGAAGACAAGGGCTCTTTGAGTGGAAAGGGAGAAAACGAGGGTTGTTGCGGCAAGGTGGAGAAGAAAAGAGATGAGATTGGCTGGCTAGGTCATGGTGGGTGGAGGGTTCCGCCGGTTTAGGTGGGGAAGTGGGAAGAAGAGAAAAGAAAAAAAGGTTAAGCTAGGGTTTCAGGAAGTGTGTGACGGCTGGAGAAGAAAAGTGAGATGGTGAGAAGAATTGAGAGGTTAAAAGGATAGGGTTTGCTAGGGATTGGGCTTGGGCATAGTGGGCTGGTACCCTTCATGATGTTATGTTTTTCAGAAAACAAAGAAAAAAAACAATAGAGAAAATAATCACGTGCAAGAAAATTTGTTAGATATATAAACTAGTTACTTGGGTATTTATAACAATATACTTATTTTTGTATTTTCAAAATAGTCTAATTATAAGGAATAATAAATTACGTTAGTGTTAAATACATTACTTTGTGTTGAAGAGAAATTCAAATTTAATTTCTACTATTATCTGGTATCATTATTGGACTCAAATATACAATAATTGTTAATAAATTTAAATTTTACTTTGTCTATATTCATAAATGAGATTAAATGTTGTGAGGAAAGTTAATAACTAAAATAACCAAATCTAGGACAAAATTCATTACATTTCTCTAAGAAAAAAGGATTTCTATAGTAAAAAAGATTAAGATTAATTATTTTGTTCCTTTATCAATTTGTTATCGTAATGTTAGGAATTCATCATTCTTGAATTTTAACATATTAATGAGGCGAAATAATAATTTGAAATTTAAAATATTTATGAGACACATTATTATTTCGAAATTCAAGAATATATGAATAATATAATATATGACATTATCTGCTCACATCATTAAGTTACTAATACTATTATAAAAAATGAGTAAAGTGAAATCAGACAAAGGTTGAGAGGCCGCCACCTAGAGGAGTTGCCACCTTTTTATTTTGTAAATAGTTTATAATAGCTTAACGAAAGAGGCTTACATGACACTAGTTAGTTAAGGGAAAAAGTAGGCCAACTGGCTTGACACATCATTAATAAAATTCAGAAATTAAAAAAAGGGTGGGGGAGATTCGAACTCCGATGTTGTCAGGAGAAAAACAACCACTTAACCAGTTGAACCACATATAATATTTGTTCAATCTAGCAACAAAATTTTATTTACATCATTTATCTTTTTCATCCTTCATCCTTCTTCATCATCATCAACTTCATATCCTCTTCTTCTTCTTTCTCTCTTCCACCGCCTCCCACCAACCCCCAACTGCAAGAACTTCTTGTCATACCGAACTTCCTCTCCCCCACCTCCCTAGCCCGAGTTAGAGGAACCCAAAGTCTTCGCATAGGTGGCGAATTTGAAGGCTTTATTGTAGGAAATTTTATTCTCAAAAATTTATTAATTGTTTGTTAAGTTTTTATATAATTTAGGTCTTAAGGAAAAGTTAAAAATTAACCACCAATGTAAGACTTATTCCTCATTTGGTCATTCTGAACTCATCTTTATCCATGTTATAATTGATGAATAGAATCAACTTGCTTCTTCCTAATTAACCGAGCTTCCAAATCCCCTATTTCCCTCCTCCAAAATACACAACACCAGCAGCAAGTATTACCAAGACCAATACTAGTATTTCCCTCCATCACTATCATTATCCAAGACCAATACTAGTATTACAAAGTATTGATGCTACTTTCTGATCAATTTTCTTATGCAAAAAGGAGCAATATTTGATAAACCCCACAAAATTTTAAGCCCAGAAAATACAAGTCACTATTACTGTTTTCCTCTTGCAGAGAGAACGGGAAAAGTATGGAGAGTGAGATGAATCAGTAGCTTTTGTGTACTGCAATGTTTCAAATATTTTAATATGAATATGTTTTGTGCTGTCAAATCTCATTATAACATTATACCATTAGATTTCCCCATATAAGCTTACCACAATTTAATATCTGGTACACTAAGATATAGAACACCAGAATTTTTTTTCCTGTGAAAATACAATACCAAATTTAAGTTTTCAATACTTTTATTATTATTGAAAGTAATAATCTAGGAAATAATTATTTCCTGCATTCATAACAGAATTACTCTTCTGGAAGACAATAATCAATTCAGCACTACCAGAGTCAAGTTTTTGGAATTCAATACACAAAAATGTGTTTCAGGTTTTAATGTCAGGAACACTATTATGTATAGCACAACAAATCACCATAAAAAATAGGTATATCAAAATGTTCTTCCCATACCATTAAGATTTCAATGAAACATCATTAGCATATTTCGATTTACCACAAGGCAAAAACACCTGAAAAAGTTGAATGACAAGCATAAATCATCCAAAATCCTAGAAAGGTTCAAATGATAGAAATATGAACATATTGTTCTCATGAGCAAAACAGACAAGATTTCAAACTGCTTTGAAACAAGATCGTCGATTATGTCCTTCTTCAACACGAAATCCACATTAATGTGTCTTCTTCTCTTGAGCAAAAAGTACTCCATCCTACAAATTAAGAATAAGATGTTATAATATCTATATGATATTACATAGTAGTCCATGCTTTCCCCCAAAAAAATCACTCCTATTAATGGGAATTTTCACACTACACATTCTTGTCATTTTAGCAGAACTCAATGTGTTTTATATTTAATTGTCATCTACAATTCATCATCAACTAGTGTTTTATGCATTGTTAAATGGGAAACTCATAATAACTCAACTTTTTGTCTTTCCTAAACTACTTATCTTTTGTAACAAAATATTACTTATCTTTAGCATTTAATACTTCTATATTGCTCCTTGATGGGATACTACTATACATGCATGCTTTTGATTTTCTTGTTGTTTGATACTAAATTTCATTCTAAATCCACAACACCGCGGTGATAATAGTAAGTATTAAAAAGAAAGAAAATGCAGTTCAAGCTTCAAGTATAGTACCACTCTGTAAGTTACATGAATATCACAATTCAAACATGTGTGTATGCGCAAGTGACTGCAGATGTGGTTTGAAATATCTCTGGTACCAGAGTTACATATGTTGTGTAACTTACACAACCTCTCAGGAAGCAATTTGGGTCACACATATGTAATAAAAAATAATTCTAAAATCCTAAATAAAATGAGTGATTATAAGAAAATCTAATTAAGTTACCATTATACCCTCTCTCTCATATTACCTTTATATCCCTTTCTTTTTTTCTTCTTTTCCATGATTACCATACTACCCATCCACCCCTTTCTCATCTCTCTTTCATCTCACACCTTTCGCACCATCACCGATTGGGTACTCCGGTGAAAGAGGAGCTCGCTTCGTTTGGGTTTTGGTGGTGGGATCTCGCATGGAGGAGGGGAGATAGTTTGGATCCAGGTGGCTCGCTGGAGGTTCTCGGTTTGGGGGTTGTTTCAGCGGAGGTTCTGGTGCTGAGGAAGGGAGGTTGCAGTGGTTCATGACTGAAATGGGTTGCTGGGTTTGGCCGGAGGTTAGGTGGAGTGGCGGTGTGGAGGCCGAGATCGAAGAGTAGGTTGGCTCTGCGGGAAGGAAGGTTTTCCTAGGCTTCCAACCCACAATGTCCGGTCAGCCTAGTTGCTTGGACTCTAATCTTTTTCTATAAACAATTTTTTCAGGTAGTGTTTTTGCCGATGATAATGGAATTAGGTATTACATGTATTAAACCAGCCGAACTGGATGAAGCTGGAGGTTTGACTCTATGTTTCCTATTTGATGTTGTTAGATGGATGGTGCAATGCTAAGTGTATGGTAGTTACTTATTAAGTTATTGCAAAAAAATATTATTTGACAATGTGTTTGGACTCTCATTTGGCCATTTTGTATGTTGCTGCTGAAGGTATGAAAAACGATAGAAATGGGGGGGGGGGGTTTGAATAGCGTTTTCAATCTAAACTTTTCCCACTTGAGATTTTAACAAATCTCTTGAAACACCGAAGATAAACGTGCTAAGATAAGAGTTTAGGAAAGCACACAATGATTTTATCCTGGTTCACTTGATAAATCCCTCAAGCTACTCCAGTCCACCCGTTAAGGTGATTTCTTCCTTCTTAGAATGAAGGCAATCCACTAATCAGAGTTTGTTACAACTGCACTTGCAACCTGCAAAGTGACTAACAAAACAATGACTTAGTTATCACTAAGATTCACTCTCTTAGTCTTACCAAGGATCCGACCAACCTTGGTCTCCTTAAGGGAAAAACAAACAATTGTTTGAACGTTTGGGTTTACAAAGAATTGCTTCTCAGAAAGCTAAAGTAAACACAATAAGTACAATTTGAAGAAAGATTGCTTAAGAGAATATTTGAATATCGCGTGAGCTTGAACAAAGTTTCTTCGCGACATCTTTGATCTTCAGCTTCTTTATATACTCCAAGGATTAGGGTTTGGAAGTTTGCATGGAATGCTACCGTTGGAGGGCAGATCTGGGTTTTCCAGGTTCTACTGTGGCTGAATAAGTTAGGTAAGGTTGTAAGGAATAGTACAGTTGCTTTTGTACTTTAGATAGTGACTTGACCTTTAACCTAGATGACTTCTGATCAGAGCGACGCTTCATGTTGGAACTTGTGAAGCTTGGTGATCAGAGTCAGTGGGAAGCTTGGATCCTCTGACCTTTGTACCTTCTGCTTCTGGACTCAGAGGAGAAGTACTTGGTCTTCAGAGCTAGCTTACTCTTGGACTTCAGAATCTTCACTACTCAGCTTCTGGACCTTCAGAGCTTCTGATCCTTCAGAGCTTCTGGTCATCAGAACTTCAAGTGAACTGAATCCATATCAGAGCTTTACTATCTTCAGATAATCTGAAGATTATTTTACTGTTCAGATTGAACATAGTGAGTGCGAAAGCGTTGCGTAGGTTACTCTTTGAGCAAAGTGCTTCTAATTTATGTGTAATCAGATCAGAGTCAGAGCCTGTCATTAAAACACTCGGAAAACAACGCTAGAGTACCATAATTGTTCATACACAATAGTTAACATAAAATCATCAAAACATAGAGTTGTACTACTTCATCAAAACTTGATCTTACAGCTGCCTATGAATGTTGATTTGTGTTCTGGTCTTCTGTTTATGCTTATGAGTTAAAAGAGTTTTCAATTGCGGTTGCGTCATGTTGCGGAATTGCAGATATGCGCAGGTTGGTGTGGGCGTGATGCAGTTGCAGAGACTTAAAAAACCCTGGATGGTGTTGCTGCAATTGCGGTTGCGGGCCGCAATTCAAAAACAACTTGCTGTAATTTTCTGTAGAATGAGAGAAACTATTTTGGATATGTTAAATATTTGCTGATAAGTTTTACCCTGTCATGTTTGATCATACACACTTTTGCTGCTTGAAAAAGTCATAATAAGCATTCAGTTGGCAACTTAGATTATTGTGCTTCATGTGTCTAGTTTGCCTCCAATTTTATCGATAATTATAAATTACTTGAAGAAATAATTGCAAACTATAAAAAAAAGAACTTTGAGAAACCCATCAGTTATGAAGCCATTTGTTTTCTACTTAATGAATATAGTCCCTCAAAGCTACAGTAGTGCAGAGAGCTATTAGCTGCTGAAATTCCAAATAGTTTAATAAAGTGCATTAGGATAGTAACAACAGACCCCATAAATGACTAAGTTGTGTGGAGATGTGTGATTTTGGTATTAGTCAATCCATTATAAACAGCTAGTTAGCATGTAGGAAATTTCAAACATATGAATTTTGCAATACAATATTTTTGTCTTAGGACTAAAGCAGTTTTTCCATAGCCAGACCACTAGCCTTTAATCATGTAATGCATAATTTTTGATGTCTTATACTGATTCTTTACACTCAAGGACATTAATCCTTAACCATTGATAATAATTTATTAACTACAGTTTCTTCATATTAATTAGCGTATAAATCTATTGCCTTTCAGGTGATTTTGTCCATCTAGCATGCATCTATTTCATTACATTTATATGTACTGAGGTATCGTATAAACTGGTGCGCCAGTCACTTTTTCCTGGGTTTTTATCACACAAAGCAAAATATAATCCTTATATTTTCATTTATTCATGTGTATTTGTTTCTATCATCAAAATAATCTCACCAACTACCATTACTAATTTTACATTTTGTGTTGCTTGGCAGGTCGTCATTAGAATACTCCTTCAACAAGTTTGGACAATTTTTGATCTGTTTTCAAGATCACCAGAAGGATGTTTGAGTACATATGTTCACTTGTTAAGAAAGACATGATGGAAAAAACTCCACATTTCACATTCACCAATGGCCAGCCAATGTCTTTGCATGATCAAGTAGCCATGGCGCTGAGAATACTTGGATCCACCCACTCACTAGTCCTCATTGGCGGTGTATTCGGGGTAAGCAACACAATTGTTTCACAAGTCACCTGGAAATTTGTGGAATCCATGGAAAATAGTTGACTCCACCACCGGAAATGGCCACCCACATAGCTCGAAATGATTGAAATCAAATCCAAGTTTGAGAAACTACAAGGCCTCCCAAATTGTTGTGGTGTAGTTGATGTTACACACATAAATGTGTTTAGCCACACTTCCTTATGAGGTTCTTTGGAAGCTTTCACAATTATGTGTGTAACATCAACTACCCAACAACAAATTGGGAGGCCTTGTAGTGTCTCAAACTTGGATTTGATTTCAATCATTCGGAGCTTTGTGGGTGGCAATTTCAGTTGGTGGAACCAATTAGATTCCATGGATTCCACAAATTTCCACGTGACTTGTGAAACAGTTGTGTTGCTTACCCCGAATACACCACCAATGAGGACTAGTGAGTCGCCGGATCCAAGTATTCTCAGTGCCATGGCTAATTGATCATGCAAAGACATTGGCTGGTCATTGGTGAATGTGAAATGTGGAGTTTTTCCATCATGTCTTTCTTAACAAGTGAACATATGTACTCAAACATCCTTTTGGTGATCTAGAAAACAGATTGAAAGTTGTCCAAACTTGTTGAAGGAGTCTTCTGATGAAGACCTGCCAAGCAATACAAGTAAAAGTAGTAATGGTTGGTTGTGAGATTATTTTGATGATAGAAACAAAACACATGAATAGATGAAAATATAAGGATTAGATTTTGCTTTTTGTGGGAAAAACCCATAAAAAAGTGTCAGACACATCAGTTCATACAATACCTCAGTACATATATATGTAATGAAATAGATGCATGCTAGATGGACAAAATCACTTGAAAGGCTTAAACTAAGATTCATGGCTATAGATTTATACGCTAGTTAATATGAAGAAACTGCAGCTAATAAATTATTATCAATGGTTAAGGATTAATATTCGTGAGTGCTAAAGAATCAGTATAAGATATCAAAAATTATGCATTATATGATTAAAGGCTAGTTGCCTGGCTATGCAAAAACTGCTTTAGTCCTAAAACCAAAATATTGTATTGCAAAATTCATATGTTTGAAATTTCCTACATTCTAACTAGCTGCTTATAATGGATTAACTAATACCAAAATCACATATCTCCACAAAACTCATTTATGGGGTCTGTTGTTAATATCCTAATGCACTTTATTAAACTATTTGGAATGTGATTGAACACTAAAAATCATAATTTCAATATGATTGAACACTAAAACAATCAAAAACCAAGTTAGAAACCTCAGAACCAAAGATGCAGGATCAAAATTCTTTAGGAGAAGAAAGGAAGACAATTTTCACTTCTTCAACTTAGAAGCTGGATGTAGGATCATCTAAGGGTAAAACACCCTCATCGAGGCGGTGAGGCCCAATCCCCCATAACTAATCCCTGAAAAGAAAATCAACAACAAAGAAAATGTCAATTGAAACTATGAAAGCAGACAATTCATCAAACATAGAATCATGATTACTAGTTAGTACTCTGTAGCATGCAGCACTTGTTTCTGTCATTAAGTTACTTATCTGTAACAGACATTAATTCCTTTCATCAGCAAGATGCAATGACATTAGAAAAAATATTGTAACAATTCTAAATCATGTTAAAGATTAAGAGCTTTGCAACCATATCAAAGAATCAGCCGAATTGATGAATGGATGTGAGCATTAAATTCACATAGATTGAATATTCCATTCCATATAAACAAATCCAAAGAAGGAAAAAAAAACTAATTTATGTTCAAATACATGAAAGTGAATACTAAAAAAATCAAATTTTCAAAAAATTCAGTTGGTGGAAGAGGATAAACAATGTACGAGACAGCAGAAAAAGGATTAACGAAGATCCCAAATCATTAAAATCAAAACAGACCCAGTAACTGAGTTCAAGAATTCTAGTGATGACAAGTTGATTCAATCAAAAAAAATCTAACCTTGGTTTGATGATCATGGTACCAATCAGCTCGCAAGTTAAAACCATGTTCAAACCCTTCGATGATGTCATCTCAAACACCAGAATTTTCAAGATAGAGTACAAATATGAAAGTCACTCTCCAAAGAGAAATGTTAGAAATATAATATAAAGAACCATGGAAAAAATCTATCAATTGAAAAAACCCAAATAAATGGAAAAACTCAAAACTAGAGATGAACCAATTAGAGGAGCTCATAACCCAGAACCAAAGCCGCCTCCACCTTGACGAGATTGCCTCTGTTGTGTAGAGATCGTAGCCGTCGTAACAAGATCAACTCCTCTTCCGATCAGATCTGAAACTTCAACTCCTTTGTTAAGATAAAGGAGTGAGTTTTGAAGCATGCACACTGAGATCTGTGTCAAGGAGAAAAAGACAAGGCGAGGATGACATTGATGATCTATGGGAGGACCATTGATGTTGAAGATGGTGACGACACCTGAAGATAAGGGCTCTTTGAGTGGAAAGGGAGAAAACGAGGGTTGTTGCGGCAAGATGGAGAAGAAAAGAGATGGGATTGGGGGGAGGAGGGTTCCACCGGCGTAGGTGTGGAAGTGGGAAGAAGAGAAAATAAATATAGGTTGAGCTAGGGTTTCAAGAAGTGTGTGACGGCTGGAGAAGAGAAGTGATATGGTGAGAAGAATTGAGAGGTTAAAATGATAGGGTTTGCTAGGGATTGGGCTTAGGCGTAGTGGGCTGGTACCCTTCATGAGGTTAGGTTTTTCAGAAAACAAAAAAAACAAAACTATAGAGAAAATAATCACGTGCAAGAAAATTTGTTAGATATATAACCTAATTACTTGGGTATTTATAATAATATACTTTTTTTTTGAATTTTCAAAATAGTCTAATTATAAGGAATAAAAAATTATGTTAGTGTTAAATACATTACATTTGTGTTGAAGAGAAATTCAAATTTGATTTCTACTATTATCTAGTATCATTATTGGACTCATAAATATACAATAATTGTTAATGAATTTAAATTTGACTTTGTCTTTATTCTTAAACGAGATTGAATGTTGTTAGGAAATTTAATAACTAAAATAGCCAAATCTGGGACTAAATATATTACATTTCTCTAAGAAAAAAGAATTTCTATAATAAAAAATATTAAGATTAATTATTTTGTTCCTTTATCAATTTGTTACAGTAATGTTAGGAATTTATCATTTGTGAATTTTAAAATATTAATGAAGCGAAATAATAATTTAAAATTTAAATTATTTATGAGACACATTATTTTTCGAAATTCTAGAATATATGAATAATATAATATATGACATTATCTGCTCACATCATTAGGTTACTAATACTAGTATAAAAAATGAGTAAAGTGAAATTAGACCAAGGCTGAGTGGCCGCCACCTAGAGGAGTTGCCACCTTTTATTTCGTAAATAGTTTATAATAGCTTAACGAAAGAGGCTTACCTGGCACTAGTTAGTTAAGTGACAGAGTAGGCCAAGTGGTTTGACACATCATTAATAAAATTCGGAAATTGGAAAAAGGGTGGGGGAGATTCGAGGAGAAAAACAACCACTTAACTAGTTGAACTACATATAAAATTGTTCAATCTTGCAATAAAATTTTAGTTACATCATTTATCTTTTTCATCCTTCATCCTTCTTCATCATCATAAACTTCATATCCTCTTCTTCTTTCTTCTCCCTTCCACCGCCTCCCACCAACCTCCAAGTGTCATGAACATCTTGTCATCACTCAACTTCCCCTCCCCCACCTCCCTAGCCTGAGGTAGAGGAACCCAAAGTGTTCGCATAGGTGGCGAATTTGAAGGCTTTGGTGTGGGAAATTTTATTCTCAAAAATTTATTATTTGATGGTTAAGTTTTTATATAATTTAGGTCTTAAGGAAATGTCAAAAATTAGCCACCAATGTAAGACTTATTCCTCATTTAGTCATTGTGAACTCATCTTTATCCAAGTTATAATTGATGAATAGAATCAACTTGATTCTTCCTAATTAACCGAGCTTTCAAATCCCCTATTTCCCTCCTCCAAAAATACACAACACCAGCAGCAAGTATTACCAAGACCAATAGTATTATTTCCCTCCATCACTATCATTATCCAAGACCAATACTAGTATTACCAAGTATTGATGCTACTTTCTGATCAATTTTTTATGCAAAAAGGAGCAATCTTTGATAAAATCCACAACATTTTAAGCCTAGAAAATACTAGTCACTATAACTGTTTTCCTCTTGCTGAGAGAAATGGAAAAGTATGGAGAGTGAGATGAATCAGCAGCTTTTGTGTACGACAATGGTTCAAATACGTTAATATGAATATGTTTTGTGCTGTCAAATCTCATAACATTATACCATTAGATTTCCCCTTGTAAGCTTTCCACAATTTAATATCTGGTACACTAAGATATAGAACACCAGAATTTTTTTTTCCTGTGAAAATATAATACCGAATTTAAGTTTTCAATACTTTTATTATTATTGAAAGTAATAATCTAGGAAATAATTATTTCCTGCATACATAACAGAATTACTCTTCTGAATGACAAGCATAAATCATCCAAAAGCCTAGAAAAGTTCAAATGATAGAAATATGAACACATTGTTCTCATGAGCAAAACAGTCAAGATTTCAAACTGCTTTGAAACAAGATTGTCGATTATGTCCTTCTTCACCACGATATCCACATTAATGTGTCTTCTTCTCTTGAGCAACAGGTACTCCATATTACAAATTGAGAATAAGATGTTATAATATCTCTATGATATTACATAGTAGTCCATGCTTTCCTCAAAAAAAAATCACTCCTATTTATGGGAATTTTCACACTACACATTCTTGTCATTTTAGCAGAACTCAATGTGTTTTATATTTAATTGTCATCTACAATTCATCATTAACTAGTGTTTTATGCATTGTTAAATGGGAAACTCATAATAACTCAATTTTTTGTCTTTCCTAAACTACTTATCTTTTGTAACAAAAAAATTACTTATCTTTAACATTTAATACTTCTATTATTGCTCCTTGATGGGATACTACTATGCATGCATGCTTTTGATTTTCTTGTTGTTTGATACTAAATTTCATTCTAAATCCACAACACCGCATAGATAATAGTAAGTATTAAAAAGAAAGAAAATGCAGTTCTAGCTTCAAGTATAGTACCACTCTGTAAGTTACATGAATATCACAATTCAAACATGAGTGTATGCATAAGTGACTGCGGTTATGGTTTGAAATATCTCTGGTACCAGAGTTACATATGTTGTGTAACTTACACAACCTCTCAGGAAGCAATTTGGGCCACACATATGTAATAAAAAATAATTCTAAAATCCTAAATAAAATGAGTGGTTATAGGAAAATCCAATTAAGTTACCATTAGACTCTCTCTCTCATATTACCTTTATATCCCTTTCTTTTTTTTTCTTCTTTTCCATGATTACCATACTACCCATCCACCCCTTTCTCATCTCTCTTTCATCTCTCGCCTTTCGCACCATCACCGATTGGGTACTCCGGTGAAAGAGGAGCTCGCTTCGCTTGGGTTTTGTTGGTGGGATCTCGCATGGAGGAGGGGGGATAGTTTGGATCCGGGTGGCTCGCAGGAGGTTCTCGGTTTGGGGGTTGTTTCAGCAGAGGTTCTGGTGCTGAGGAAAGGAGGTTGCAGTGGTTCATGACTGAAATGGGTGGCTGGGTTTGGCCGGAGGTTAGGTGGAGCGGCGGTGTGGAGGCCGAGATCGAAGAGTAGGTTCTCAGTCTTCTGCACAGGGTGGTTCTGCGGGAAGGAAGGTTTTCCTAGGCTTCCAACCCATAATGTCTGGTGAGCCTAGCTGCTTGGACTCTAATCTTCTTCTATAAATAATTTTTTCAGGTAGTGTTTTTGCCGATGATAATGGAATTAGGTATTACTTGTATTAAACCAGCCGAACTGGATGAAGCTTGAGGTTTGATTCTATGTTTTCTATTTAATGTTGTTAGATGGATGGTGCAATGCTTAGTGTATGGTAGTTACTTATTAAGTTATTGCTAAAAAATATTATTTGACAATGAGTCTGGACTCTCATTTAGCCATTTTGTATGTTGCTTCCTATGAATGTTGATTTGTGTTCTGGTCTTCTGTTTATGCTCATGAATTAAAAGAGTTTTCAATTGCGGTTGCGTCATGTTGCGGAATTGCACACATGCGCAGGTTGGTGTGGGCGTGATGCAGTTGCGGAGACTAAAAAACCCTGGATGTTGTTGCTGCAATTGCGGTTGCGGGCCGCAATTTAAAAACTACTTGCTGTAATTTTCTGTAGAATGAGAGAAACTATTCTGGAAATGTTAAATATTTGCTGATAAGTTTTACCCTGTCATGTTTGATCATACACATTTTTGATGCTTGAAAAAGTCATAATAAGCATTCAATTGGCAACTTAGATTATTGTGGTTCATGTGTCTAGTTTGCCTCTAATTTTATCGATAATTATAAATTACTTGAAGAAATAATTGCAAACTATAAAAAAAAAAACTTTGAGAAACCCATTAGTTATGAAGCCATTTGTTTTCTACTTAATGAATATAGTCCCTCAAAGCTACAGTAGTGCAGAGAGCTATTAGCTGCTGAAATTCCAAATAGTTTAATAAAGTGCATTAGGATAGTAACAACAAACCCCCTAAATGACTAAGTTGTGTGGAGATGTGTGACTTTGGTATTAGTCAATCCATTATAAACAACTAGTTAGCATGTAGGAAATTTCAAACATATGAATTTTGCAATACAATATTTTGTTTTTAGGACTAAAGCATATTTTCCATAGCCAGGTCAATCATGTAATGCATAATTTTTGATATCTTATACTGATTCTTTACACTCAGGGATATTAATCCTTAACCATCGATAATAATTTATTAACTACTGTTTCTTCATATTAATTAGCGTATAAATCTATTGCCATGAATCTTAGGTTTAGCCTTTCAGGTGATTTTGTACATCTAGCATGCATCTATTTCATTACATTTATATGTACTGAGTTATTGTATAGACTGGTGTGACTGTCACTTTTTCCTGGGCTTTTATCACACAAAGCAAAATCTAATCCTTATATTTTCATTTATTCACGTGTATTTGTTTCTATCATCAAAATAATCTCTCCAACTACCAATACTAATTTTATATTTTGTGTTACTTGGCATGTCGTCATCAGAAGACTCCTTCAACAAGTTGGGACAATTTTTAATCTGTTTTCAAGATCACCAGAAGGATGTTTGAATACATATGTTCACTTGTTAAGAAAGACATGATGGAAAAAACTCCACATTTCACATTCACCAATGGCCAGACAATGTCTTTGCATGATCAAGTAGCCATGGCGCTGAGAATACTTGGATCCAGTGACTCACTAGTCCTCACTGGCGGTGTATTTGGAGTAAGCAACACAATTGTTTCACAAGTCACTTGGAAATTTGTGGAATCCAGGGAAAATAGTTGACTTCACCACCTGAAATGGCCACCCACATAGCTCGAAATGATTGAGATCAAATCCAAGTTTGAGAAACTACAAGGCCACCCAAATTGTTGTGGTGTGGTTGATGTTACACACATAAATGTGTTTAGCCACACTTCCTTATGAGGTTCTTTGGAAGCTAAACACATTTATGTGTATAACATCAACTACACCACAACAAATTAGGAGGCCTTGTAGTGTCTCAAACTTGGATTTGATTTCAATCATTCGGAGCTTTGTGGGTGGCAATTTCAGTTGGTGGAACCAATTAGTTTCCATGGATTCCACAAATTTCCACGTGACTTGTGAAACAGTTGTGTTGTTTACCCCGAATACACCGCCAATGAGGACTAGTGAGTCGCCGGATCCAAGTATTCTCAGCGCCATGGCTAATTGATCATGCAAAGACATTGGCTGGTCATTGGTGAATGTGAAATGTGGAGTTTTTTCCATCATGTCTTTCTTAACAAGTGAACATATGTACTCAAACATCCTTATGGTGATCTATAAAACAGATTGAAAGTTGTCCAAACTTGTTGAAGGAGTTTTCTGACGACGACCTGCCAAGCAATACAAGTAAAAGTAGTAATGGTTGGTTGTGAGATTGTTTTGATGATAGAAACAAATACACATGAATAAATGAAAATATAAGGATTAGATTTTGCTTTTTGTGGGAAAAACCCATAAAAAAGTGTCAGACACATCCGTTTATACAATACCTCAGTACATATATATGTAATAAAATAGATGCATGCTAGATGGACAAAATCACTTAAAAGGCTTAAACTAAGATTCATGGCAATAGATTTATATGCTAGTTAATATGAAGAAACTGCAGCTAATAAATTATTATCAATGGTTAAGGATTAATATCCCTAAGTGCCAAAGAATCAGTATAAGATATCAAAAATTATGCATTATATGATTAAAGGCTAGTTGTCTGGCTATGGAAAAACTGCTTTAGTCCTAAAACCAAGATATTGTATTGCAAAATTCATATGTTTGAAATTTCCTACATTCTAACCGGCTGCTTATAATGGATTAACTAATACAAAAATCACATATCTCCACAAAACTTAGTCATTTATGGGGCCTGTTGTTAATATCCTAATGCACTTTATTAAACTATTTGGAATATGATTGAACACTAAAAATCATAATTTCAATATGATTGAACACTAAAACAATCAAAAACCAAGTTAGAAACCTCAGAACCAAAGATGCAGGATCAAAATTCTTTAGGAGAAGAAAGGAAGACAATTTTCACTTCTTCAACTTAGAAGCTGGATGTAGGATCATCTAAGGGTAAAGCACCCTCATCGAGGCGGTGAGGCCCAATCCCCCATAACTAATCCCTGAAAAGAAAATCAACATCAAAGAAAATGTCAATTGAAACTATGAAAGCAGACAATTCATCAAACATAGAATCATGATTACTAGTTAGTACTCTGTAGCATGCAGCACTTGTTTCTGTCATTAAGTTACTTATCTGTAACAGACATTAATTCCTTTCATCAGCAAGATGCAATGGCATTAGAAAAAATATTGTAACAATTCTAAATCATGTTAAAGATTAAGAGCTTTGCAACCATATCAAAGAATCAGCCGAATCGATGAATGGATGTGAGCATTAAATTCACATAGATTGAATATTCCATTCCATATAAACAAATCCAAAGAAGGAAAAAAAACTAATTTATGTTCAAATACATGAAAGTGAATACTAAAAAATCAAATTTTCAAAAAATTCAGTTGGTGGAAGACGAAAAACAATGTACTAGATAGCAGAAAAGGGGATTAACGAAGATCCCAAATCATTAAAATCAAAACAGACCTAGTAATTGAGTTCAAGAATTCTAGTGATGACAAGATGATTCAATCAACAAAAATCTAACCTTGGTTTGAGGATCATGGTACCAATCAGCTCGCAAGTTAAAACCATGTTCAAACCCTTCGATGATGTCATCTCAAACACCATAATTTTCAAGATAGAGTACAAATATGAAAGTCACTCTCCAAAGAGAAATGTTAGAAATATAATATAAAGAACCATGGAAAAAATCTATCAATTGAAAAAGCCCAAATAAATGGAGGAACTCAGAACTAGAGATGAACCAATTAGAGGAGCTCATAACCCAGAACCAAAGCCGCCTCCACCTTGACGAGATTGCCTCTGCCGTGTAGAGATCGTAGCCGTCATAACAAGATCAACTCCTCTTCCGATCAGATCTGAAACTTCAACTCCTTTAGTAAGATAAAGGAGTGAGTTTTGAAGCATTCACACTCAGATCTGTGTCAAGGAGAAAGAGACAAGGTGAGGATGGCATTGATGATTTGTGGGAGGAGCATTGATGATGAAGATGGAGAAGACAACTGAAGACTAGGGCTCTTTGAGTGGAAAAGGAGAAAACGAGGGTTGTTGCGGAAAGATGGAGAAGAAAAGAGATGGGATTGGGTGGCTAGGTCATGGTGGGAGGAGGGTTTCGCGGGCGTAGGTGTGGAAGTGGGAAGAAGAGAAAAGAAATAGAGGTTTAACTAGGGTTTCAAGAAGTGTGTGACGGCTGGAGAAGAGAAGTGAGATGGTGAGAAGAATTGAGAGGTTAAAAGGATAGGGTTTGCTAGGGATTGGGCCTGGGCGTAGTGGGCTGGTACCCTTCATGAGGTTAGGTTTTTCAGAAAACAAAGAAACAAAACAATAGAGAAAATAATCACGTGCAAGAAAATTTGTTAGATATATAACCTAGTTACTTGGGCATTTATAATAATATACTTTATTTTTGAATTTTCAAAGTAGTCTAATTATAAGAATAAAAAATTACGTTAGTGTTAAATACATTACATTTGTGTTGAAGAGAAATTAAAATTTGATTTCTACTATTATCTTGGATCATTATTGGACTCATAAATATACAATAATTGTTAATAAATTTAAATTTGACTTTGTCTTTATTCTTAAAAGAGATTGAATGTTGTTAGGAAAGTTAATAACTAAAATAACTAAATCTGGGATTAAATATATTACATTTCTCTAAGAAAAAAAATTGCTATAATAAAAAATATTAAGATTAATTATTGTGTTCCTTTAGCAATTTGTTACCGTAATGTTAGGAATTCATCATTTTTGAATTTTAAAATATTAATGAGGCGAAATAGTAATTTAAAATTTAAAATATTTATCTGACACATTATTATTTCGAAATTCAAGAATATATGAATAATATAATATATGACATTATCTGCTCACATCATTAGGTTACTAATACTAGTATAAAAAATGAGTAAAGTGAAATCAGACAAAGGCTGAGAGGCCGCCACCTAGAGGAGTTGCCCCCTTTTATTTCGTAAATAGTTTATAATAGCTTAAAAGCATATTTTGCCCCTGATGTTTCAACTTTGTGCAAAAGTCTTCGCTACTCTTTTTGTCTACGTTTCTGCCTTCAATGTTTTACAAAAGTGTACCGCTTGCCCCTCTGATGTTAAGAAATTAACGAAAGAGGCATACATGGCATTAATTAGTTAAGTGACAAAGCAGACCATCTAGCATGACACATCATTAATAAATTCAGAAATTGGAAAAAGGGTGGGGGAGATTCGAATCTGATCTTGGAAGGGGCAAAACAACCACTTAACCAATTGAGCTACATATAAAATTGATATATCTAGCAACAAAATTTTATTTATATCATTTATCTTTTCCATCATTCATCCTTCTTCATCATCATCATCATCAACTTCATATCATCTTCTTCTTCCTTCTCCCTTCAACTGGCACCCACCACAATACCCACCCACCCCCAACTGTCAAGAACATCTTGTCATCACCCAACTTGCCCTCCCCCACCTCCCTTGCCTGAGGTAGAGGAACCTAAAGTCTTCGCACAAGTGGCGAATTTGAAGGCTTTAGTGTGGTTTATTCTCTAAAATTTATTAATTATTGGTTAAGTTTTTATTTAATTTAGGTCTGAAGGAAAAGTCAAAATTAACCACCAATGTAAGACTTATTCCTCATTTGATCATTGTGAACACATCTTTATCCACGTTATAATTGATGAATAGAATCAACTTGCTTCTTCCTAATTAACCAAGCTTCAATTCCAAATCCCCCTATTTCCCTCCTCCAAAAACACACATCACCAGCAGCCCCATCCTTCACTATCATTATCCAAGACCAATACTAGTATTACCAAGTATTGATGCTACTTTATGATCAATTTTCTTATGCAAAAAGGAGCAACCTTTGATAAACCCACAAAATCTTAAGCCCAGAAAATACACTCCACTACTATTGTTTTCCTCTTTCAGAGAGAAAGGGAAAAGTTTGGAGAGTGAGATGAATCAGTAGCTTTTGAGTACTGCAATGGTTCAAATATTCTAATATGAATTTGTTTTGTGTTGTCAAATCTCATTACAACATTACACCATTAGATTTCCCCATTTAAGCTTCCCACAATTTAATATCTGGTAAACTAAAATATAGAACATCGGAATCATTTTTTTTCCCGGTGAAAATATAATACCAAATTTAGGTTTTCAATACTGTTATTATTATTGAAAGTAATAATCTAGGAAATAATTAATCCTGCATACATAACAGAATTACTCTTCTGGAAGACAATAATGTATTCAACACTACCAGAGTCAAGGTTCTGGAATTCATTACACAAAAATGTGTTTCAAATTTTAAAGTCAGGAACACTAATATGTATAGCACAACAAATCACCATAAAACCGGGGTATATCTGAATGTTCTTACCATAAATTAAGATTTCAATGAAACATCATTAGCATATTCTGATTTACCACTAGGCAAAAACACCTCAAAAAGTTGAACGACAAGCATAAATCATCCAAAAGCCTAGAAAGGTTCAAATGATAGAAATATGAAGACATTGTTCTCATAAGCAAAGCAGACAAGATTTCAAACTGCTATGAAACAAGATTGTCGGTTATGTCCTTCTTCACCACGATATCCACATTACTGTGTCTTCTTCTCTTGAGGAACAGGTACTCCATCCTACAAATCAAGAATAAGATGTTATAGTATCTCCATATTATATTATATAGTAGTCCATGCTTTCCTCCAAAAAAAAAATCACTCTCCTATTTATGGGAATTTTCACACTAGAACACATTCTTGTCATTTTAGCAGAACTCAATGTGTTTTATATTTAATTGTCATCTACAATTCATCATTAACTAATGTTTTATGCATTGTTAAATGGGAAACTCATAATAACTCAACTTCCTCTCTTTCTTAAACTACTTGTCTTTAGCATTTAATACTTATACTATTGTTGCCTGATGGGTTTACTACTATACATGCATGCTTGTATTTTCTTATTGTTTGATACTAAATTTCATTCTAAATCCAAAACACCGCAGTTGTAATAGTAACTATTAAAAAGAAAGAAAATACAGTTCAAGCTATACTACCACTCTGTATGTAGCAGGAATATCACAGTTCAAATATGTGTGTCCGCGCAGGTGACAGCGGCTGCATATTTGGTTGAACTCTTCTTCAGTTACTCTCTTTAAGGCCTATATCCAAAGGTATTCATTAAACAAAATGAGAGTCAATAGAGCTATATATTTGGGAAAAGAAAAAAAGGAAGCAAGTTATCATAAACTAGACTATGTAATAACCAGACTGATGATACATGGTTACTCGATCAGAGCTAAGAAGAATACATGAAGGTTTTAGTTACATACCCATTTTCGGAAGGAAGATGAAAAGCAAGCCAGTTTACCAACTTGACCACAATCTTCGCAACGTTTGTTAACCACACCATACTCAATACACATCCTGCTATGGATTCTAGGACCATTCCCAAAATACAAACGCAACGGAAGATCTTTCTGCAAAGGTAAGAAAAGGAGTAAAACCAAACTACACATGATAGAATGGATGCCAAGTATGATCAGTTGGCAAGACAGAGTGCTAAAATGAGAGTAGATCTCCATAGCGGTCATGTGCATAACTTGTTCATAATGAGTTGCTCCTAGTAAATCATGAGAAAAATAATATAAACATGCGAACAAATAAAAACATCAAACAAATGAAACCCCAAGAATTTTCAAAGCCCAGTCACGGGATCCCTTTCAGAAAACATTTCCTAGGCTTCACAAGGTAGGCAAGAACAAAATATCATCTCATATCACATCACATCCAAATAGGTTGTTAAGGTCCCACATTGACTAGAGATATGGCAAAAATAGACTTTTAACATGGTAGAGCAACCCTCACCCCTGAGGCATTTTTTGGGGTAGAGTTAGGCCTTGCCTGAAATCTAAGATAGGATAAACACTTCCAGTTGAAAATCCTACATTTTCCATGATCCAAATATATCAAACTGCTGCAAGCTTAGACAAAATCTTCTGCTACTTTTCTAAAATTAATCTCTGGCTGCAATGATTTATGATGAAGATATGCTAATGATAGGTTGCATCGTTTAAAAGTACTTCAAAGGCTATTATGTTCAATGTATAGATTGGTTTCCCCACAAATACTAAAAAATCTATTTCCATGATCATAAATGGATATGGATTTTTATTCATCTCTTTTATAAATGAACTCCTTAAGACTTCTCATTTGAAGGCAGAGACCAAAAACATATAACATTAACTCCCTATAAACCTTTTTCCTAAGGGAATCACTACTGAAGAAAGAAAGAAAGAAATGCTAAACCATGACTAGACAAGGTTTGGTATGTTGCAAGAATTTAAGGCCAGGTAACTTGATAAACGATTACTAAGAAGGAGGTAGTAATATAAAATCACATGGATGATTTTTATATATAACACGTACCCACTCACAAAATCCCTTTGGAGCTTAAAGCATGGACCCAAGCCCACCGAAACTTATGCGGAAATTTACTTTTATTTAGAATAATGGGCACTAAGGATACACATACAACTCTAAACCCATTGGTACGATAGTACGATACCATGTCATGAACCAAGTTCAACTATCCAAAAACTTAAGTTGTTACTTGTTAGGTGAAATCACATGAATGGTTTTTATCTAACAAAAAGAATTAACAGAAAGGAAGAAAGGATTAATGCTCACTCTTTTGGGAGCAGTTTCCATTGCTGGAGTTTCCAATGCTGGTTCCTCAGTTTCAGATGATTTATCCCCCATTTCCATATTAATGGTTTCAACCTACAACCACACAAGTTGCATAGTTTCAATTTTCAGAAAATATAATAACGTACTGCATGTTTTCAGCTATCCTCACAGATCAAATTCAAGTCTTCTTAGAATGGATCATCAAAGTCTTATTCCACCAAAAAGAATAAACAGAAGGAAGAAAGAATTAATGCTCACTCTTTCGGGAGCAGTTTCCGTTGCTGGTTCCTCTGTTTCAGATGATTTATCCCCCATTTCCATATGAGTGGTTTCAACCTACAACCACACAAGTTGCATAGTTTCAATTTTAAGAAAATATAATAACGTACTGCATGTTTTCAGCTATCCTCACAGATCAAATTCAAGTCTTTTTAGAATGGACCATCAAAGTCTTTTCCACCAAAAAGAGGTAGAGGAAATAAATAAACAAATTATACAAATAGACAATCAAGTATAGTTACAATGTTACATATATTCCCTTATTCAGGAAGTAGTTTCCTATAAAAAATTTAACAAAAAAATTTAAAGACACAAATTTAATCAACTTATTCACATCATCATTAGCTCTATATGGATTTTAATCTCCAAATTTATGATTTTTTAAATTGTCATCACATTCATTCTCCAAAGAATTTTTATCAAATTAATCCCTCAAAGATACAAAATCATCACAAAGTATGGTCCTTTTGTCATAACACTATAGTCTCCATATGGACAAATTTGGTGATAACGGTTTATCTTTGAAGGACTAGTTTGGTAAAAAAAAATCTTCAGAGGACTAATAAAGGGAACTTTGATCTTGGATGGACTAATTTGGAGACAAAAATCTTAAAAGGACTACTTTGGAAGCACCCTAATCTTTGACTAACCAAGTTGAGGGTTTACTCGAACTTTTACTGTCAAATAGTAACATTTCAATTCATCATCTAGTATATAGTGGTTTTAGTCCACTCACTGTGTTAGAAAGATAAGTATGTTGGCAGTTTTTAATGTGACCCGGGAAAAATCGTAAAATGCTTACAAAATACTGGTTTCTTTTTTCTCATTTTACCTAATGAGCAACCATGACAGATTGCATTTAAAATTTCACAATTGTTTCAAGCAAGGAAAGATGGAAAACAATTACAGATAGAGAGTAGTTAGAAGGAGATACACCACTCATGCTAATCATTATACTGGTGGAGCACAGAAAATGATTCATCAATGGAGAGAATTAAAAACTCACATCTTTCAACAGAATAAGAGTTGGAAGAGGGTCTGCAAAGCAAAACAGCTCCTCGGAATAGCAGAATGTGTCCCCCGTGATCATGTTCTTGTAACACTGCAATCATAATATCAAATTGTCATTTTAATGGATGTAGAGTGCATGTGTAATTCATAACATGTGCCACCAGCTTAAGTTACTCACAAGGCTTCTGAAAATGGTTTGACTCACAAAGTCATTACTTCATTACAAAGTGTTAGAAACATAACATAACATAACATAACATAACATACAATCAGTTTCACTCAATAACTTAAGTTTTTTTTTTTATATAGCTGGTTCATGGCTGTATTGGAGCCTCTATGACCAAATATCTAGAGTTCGACCATTGTTGCCCCCACCATTCTAATTAAAAGTTAAATGTAGGTTCACCTGTTTATTATCCACGGCCACGCTTTAAGAAAAGTGGAGCACATTGAGAAAAGGAACAGAATTTCAATCTGAGAGAACACTAAAAACATCACAGACCAAGTTAGAAACCTAAGAACCAAAGATATAGGATCAACATTCTTTAGGAGAAGAAAGGAAGAGAGTTCTTCACGTCTTCTGCTGGGAAGCTAGATGTATGATTAGCTAAGGGTAAAGCACCCTCATCGAGGTGGTGAGGTCCAACCCCACAAAAAAAAATCCCAAAAAAGCAAATCAATACCAGTATAAAGAAAATGACAATGTAAACTGCGAAAGCAGACAGATCATCAAACACAAAATAATGACTACTAGTTAGTACACAGCAGCATGCTTTCTGCCATTAAGTTAATTATCCATCCAACAGTCCAACCAAACAGACATCAATTCCTTTCTTCAGCAACAAGCACTGACATTAGGGAAAATCCAGTAGCAACTCTAAATTATGTTCAAGATTAAAGGTTAGCAACCAGATCATGGACTCAGCAGAATTCATGAATGAATTTGAACATTAAATTCACGTACATTGGTAATTTCATTCCATATAAGCAAAGGGAAAAAAGAAAGAAAAAAAAACTAATTTCTGTTCAAATACATGAAAGTGAATTCTGGAAAATCAATTTTCAAAACATTCAGCTGATGGAACAGGAAAAACAATCTAGCAGACATAAGAAAAGGGATTAAAACATTACCCAGATCATTAAAATTAAAACAGACACAGTAATTGAGTTAAAGAATTCCAGTGATGAAAAATTCATTCAATCAACAAAAAACTTACCTTGGCTTGAGGATCATTGTACCAGTCAGCTGGCAAGCTAAACCCATGTTCAAACTCATCCATGTTACCGTCTCAAACACCAGAACACACAACCCCAGGGTATCAAAGATTGCAACTTGAACCCAGCAATGATCCAAACATGATAAATACTCAAATGGGTCAGTGAGTAACGCTTGTTCAGACCACGTGTCATGCATGGCTGAGTGAGTGAATGCCCACAACGTGTAAGAGCAAGGTAACGCTCCAGAAAATCGTGAAGGGGTTTGCTTGTGGTGATGATTTGTTGTTTTGTGGTGTGGGTTTGAAAGTGGGTAGTGAATGATTCTGGTTTCTGCTCTGGTTTTCTTAGCGGCAACTTTTCCCACAACACAAAAGTTAAAGAAACAACGTCAAACACAACATTGATCTTATCACATGAAAATGAAAACTTTTGTCACTAGTAATATTGGCTCTCATGGGAGTTGTCGAAACATGCTTCTTTCCATGACAAGAGTTCAATTCTAGTAGAAACATGTTTGATCCATGAAGATTTTGCTTCCTACTTTCTTGTTTTTATTAAATATCATTCTTTTTCCAATATATTGTGGAAGTTAGTCATTTTATGCAGAAATTTAATCACATATATTAGATTTTTTTAATAATATTTGATTTGATTTAATTATGATATGACAAGTATATATAGCTATTAAACTCTTTAATATTTGGGGGCATGATGTTTAAAAGAAGTTATTTTTTTTTATTTGTGAAAATTAAATCATTCTGTTACCCTCTTGTTCAACTTTTAACAAAATTGGCTTAGGGTTTAGAGAGTGAAAGAGATTTTTTTGGTACATAGAGAGTGAAAGAGATGAGTTTTGAAGAAGAAGATGGCATGGATTTATAAAAGGAAAAAATAATAATGCTTAATGTCATACAGTTGAACGTCACGATATGCACGTCATAAAATGAAGGTCACGAGGAATCCAAATCGTACAATGGTGATAAGTGAGGAAATAAAGGTGAAATGTCAAAATAATAATATCCAATACATTTGTAATCAAGTTCCGAATCCAAATCGATCAAAGATGAGAGGTAATTTCTAAAAAATTAAAAGCAGAAAATATATCCTTCTATTCCGCTATTTCATTCAGGAGGTTTAAGTGTAAGTTGACATTCTCAGTGTTTGGGTTGAGAGGCAGAAAGACTATTAATAACCTCCAAGTAGAAGCTCCAAGATTCACTTCTTTGGCTGATACCTTCCTGACCAAATGGGTGTTGCTTGACATACTTCAACATATTCTCAGCATTTGCCAATCCTTCTAGATATTGCAGAAGATCACCTTCAGCAGCTGTCATAAATAAATTATTTAGTTAAGCATTCCCCTAAGTTTTGGAGAATTAATCCCTAGTAGATAATAGCCCGTCATCAAGAAAAAAGAGTCCATTAATGCATATAGGTAATTGATATTATAAATTTATACGGCAGTAAAAGTAAGCAAAAGAAATTTTATTTTTAATCTGAAAGTATAGGGAAACACTTGGGTAGTTTTTCCATATATCTATCTGTTTACAACAGGGTCAAAGGTATGTTGAAGGTCCAAATCTGGCAGATCAAGTAAAGAGGTTGAGGTCTAAGGCTCCATAATCCATGGATAGAGTAAACACTATCATAATAAAATTTGTTGTCTTCATTTTTTTTCTTGGCCAATATGAGATTCAAGCCAAAAGTTAGAAATAAATACCCTTTTAAGCAGCTTGTAGTTTTCCATGTTCAATAAAACAGCTGTTTGAACCGCCATAATTTTCACTGATAATTTATTTTGTACACCCTTGCCAACTTTTTCTCATAGCAACATTGAGATTAAGTTATGAAAAGAGCATACTATCACTAAAATATAGTAACCCAAATTTTGATTTTCAAAATTGGAACGAAAATTTCCTAACAAAGAAAGCTTTCATCAGGGAGAAATCAGTTTTGATCATCATCAGGAAAATAAGCTTTTAAGTTTGCTTATAGATTGTACTAATCTGACTGAAAGTTATCCTTGAATTTGAGTGCACCCATTAATATTAAGTATTATAACTAACTTGATTTTAAATTATGATTTAGTTTATTAACCACTTATTGGTAACAAGAACTGCATGGCTTTGACCAGATACAACTGCTTATGTCTTAATAAGCCTAATTCACTTCATGCATTATAAGTGAACCTGATATTATAAATTAATCTATCATTTTTCAAGAATATGCCTCTAAGCAAGGCCTGAAAATATTTTTAACAAACAAGTATCAATTGCAAGAGAAATGCTAAGATTCAAATCAACTCCTAGATTTTAAACTTTGTGTTTATGTATTCATATTTGAGATGTGGTTGTTTCAGCTTTAGGAAATGACAAAGACAACTGGGATATTGAACTATTATCAGAATTCAGATTGAAAGACTCACAAAATGATATTCAGAAACTCACCTTTGAAGTAGAGAAGGTTGGATAGGAAACAACACAAAGAGAAACCTCCACAGCGAAGAGTACTAATGCTGGTGATGACCAAGTGTCACTGCAGTGAGGAAATGTGACATTGGGTTCTAGATACCCCGGACCAGTGAGGACTGTGCTTTGCAGTCTGTCCACTTTTCCTTCTTGGCACTTCATATTCTTTTCAACATATCCCACATCACACTGAGAAAATAAAAAATAAAAAGGTTAGCATGTGTCATGTATTTACCCTTTGAGCTTCTTGGCATGGAAAATAGACTATGGATATCCAATGCAGAACCAAGAGAGTCCCTTCTATTCTATCAGTTGATTCTTCCTTTTGTGAATATTATTTTTCATGAGGATCAGCCACATGTATGTAACTCAGAACAAAGAGATATAATAGTAGTACCTTTTGGAAGTGGCAAACTTGGAAGTGCTATCTACCAAGTGAGCAGCTTTACTGAAGAAGGTGAGCAGCCTAGTGGCGATTACAACAGCCTCAATCTCTCCTTGTTTTACAAAAAAAAGATCTAAGCCTACAGAATCTAAAAAAGGACCAAAGGTTCTTATGCAAAATGTAAAATAAACTGCATGCATATGCTTATAAAACATATCAGGAAAAATGGTCTAAAGAAGCTATCCTAATTGCCAAAAGGTTATAGATGGAAATATAAACATATTGCGCCTGTACACAGCCCCAGTGGAGAGCACCACTACCAAGGTATTTATTTTCCAAATCCACTTAAATTACCAAGATGCATCAAAGGAAACTTGATTCAGGTGTCTAAGGAGCATCCATGATAGATTGCATTTAATATTTCACAATTGTTTCAAGCAAGGAAGGAAAGAAAATAATTACAAGGGAGAATTTAAAACTCACATCTTTCAACAGTATAGGATTCGGAAGCAGATCCACAAAGCACAACAGCTTCTTGGAATAGCAGAACGTCCGCCGTGTCCAAGTTTGTATAACACTGCAATCATAATTTAAATATTGCCATTTTACCTGGTGCTTGTAGTTTGAAGCTTGTGCCACCACAGTAAATAATCAAAGTGGAGTGCTAGCAATGCTCTCTTTCCAACACTCACTCATTGATTGGTTGAGATTCATGTGGAACCCATAACTTAAGTGGACCCCATATGAATTTCAACCAATCAATGAGAGAGTATAGACAAGAGAGAGTTAAAGTGAGTGTTGCTAGGATTTTTCATAATCAAAGCAAGGCTTCTAAAAATGGTTCGGAAAAGTCATTACTTCTTAACGAAGATATTGAGAAACATGCTTTTAAACTTCTACAAGTTGACAACAAAAGTTCACTCACCTATGTTCACCAATCTGTAGAGTAGTCTCCTTCATGGCCATTAACAACCAAATGAACCCAATCAAAAATAGGTTCCTCCATGTTAGAAGTGTGTTAGTAGTCAGTTGATTTAACACAACTGTGATCAGAGTTTACTGTTGTAGTTTGTGTTGTTAAGGAATTCTGTTAAGATTCACTTTCAATTCAGTTACTCTCTCGCTATCCTTTCACTCAGTTACAATTCCAATAATATGGTATCCGGAGCCATTTGATTCAGCCATGGCTACCGATGCAGTTACACCACCACCGCGACGTCACCAGACTCCACCATTTCAAGCAACCCGACCACTTCCAGCTTCTGTGGCCACCAATCCAGCGTCCCAAGCGGTGCGACCACCGCCGCCATCTCTGAATCAGCCAACTTCAACTTTTGCGGCCCCCGATCCACCGATCCAAGTGGCATGACCACTGCCTCCTCTGAATCAGCCATTCCAGCTTTTGCAGCCACTGATTCACCATTCCAAATGGTCAATGCAACACCCTTGTGAGATTTAGTTCTGTGCATTTTGCTTTAGTTTTGTTTTGTGTTTTGACTGGTTAGTCTTACCCTTAATGCTTAGCATTGGATGTTAGAAAGGGGAAGGGATGGATGACATGGTATGTAATAGACATTTCCCACTCTTTTTAAGTACCCTGAGTAAGTGTAACAGTCAAGAAAAGAAAAGCACATTGAGAGAAGACACATAATCTGAGAGAAACACTCAAAAAATTACAGACCCAAGTGTGAAACCTAAGAACCCACAAAAAGCACCAACATTCTTTGGGGAAAAAAAAGATAAGAGTTGTTCACTTCTTCAGCTGGGAAGCTAGATTTAGGGATCAACAAAGGGTAAAACATCCTCACCCAGACCCTACCGCATAAAACTAATCCCTAAAAAACAAATCAATAACAGTATAGAGAAAATGGCAACTTAAACTGTCAAACCAGATAGTTCATCAAACATAAAAATCATGATTACAAGTTAGTACACTGCACATTAAGTTAAAGACATCAATTCCTTTCATTAGCAAGAAGCACTGACATTGGGAAAAAAAATACAGTAACAACTCTAAATTATGTTGAAGATTAAGAACATGAACACAAAACTGTGAAATGACAACTGATGAGATAGAAGAGGTTAGCAAACATATCAAAGAAGCAGCATAATTGATGAATAGATTTGAGCATTAAATTCACATTGATTGAAATTTCAATTCCATATAAGCAAAGGGAAAGAGAGGGAACTGCTTCTTGTTAGAATACATGACAAAGAGGTAAAGCAATCTAGCAGACAACAGAAAAAGGAATCAAATTTAAAACCCCCATCTCCATAAGTCCATAACTCAGTTCCCAAATCAATAAAATTAAAATAAACCCAGTAATTGAGTTAAAGAAATCTAGTGATGACAAATTGATAGAATGAACAAAAAGCTTACTTTGGTTGGTAAATTCAACTCAGATTGATGATGTTCAAAGCCTTCCATGTTGCTGTCTGAAACACAAGGCAAGAATACACAGCTCCAGGTATGAAAGATTACAACTTTAATCCTTCAATGGTCCAAACATGGTAAATACATAAATGAGGTGGCGAGTAACGCTTCTGCTTGTTTGTTCACACTAGATGCCAGCATTGCTGAGTAATCGAATGCCCACAACATGAACGTGTACTAGCAATGCTGCACAAATGGTGAAGAGGGTTTCCTTTGGAGAAAATAGCCATTTTGGTCCCTGGTTGTGTATAGCGGTGACAGAATGGTCCTCAGCTTTTAAAAATGGTCGTTTTTAATCCTTGAATGTGTCGACGTCGGTCAAGTTGGTCCTTTGTTCAGTTTTCCGTTAGTCCTGAGACGGAAAATGTCAAATGTCATGTTTTTTTACACATTGGCATCTTACGTGGCTCTCCAACAATCAGAATGAAAGTAAGTAAACACATTCAGGGACCAAAATGACGGTTTACTCCAAAAAAATCACTTAACCATCATCTCCAACCTCATCTTCATCTTCATCTTCATCCTCAATCTCACCTTCTTATTTCATTATTTCCAGAAAACAAACACAAAATCTCAAATCTTCGTCCTCCATCATCTTTTTCCCTATTCAACCATTAAACTTTAAAAAAGTTCATCATCTGATCCCACATCCCATATATATTTTATATGATCCTATCTTGGTCCTAATCTCATTGGTAGGCATTGCTTATCTGCTCTATTTGCCTATCACCCCCACTCTCCCATACATGTACATCTCAGCGAGTTCCTCAATTTCCATTATCCTTCCTTGACTCCATTTCAATCAATACCAATGCACTGCTAATCACACCCTCATACAATCACTACCTTCAACCCTTTCTTCTGATTCTAGCATCATCCCACTGTGTAGTGTATGCAATTAACCAAAACTCAAATTTAGAACCCACACTGAAAGAAACCCCCAATATGAGTTTTGTGAATCTCAACACATGGGAACGCCCAAGTTTCGTGATGAACCATGCTACCAGATCTAGATCCCCAACTTTTTACCTCTTCCATGGCCTTAGGAAGATACCCATTTCGCCAATTATCCCCGCAAAGCCCCAAAGGTACCAACTCTGTTCTTCTTCAACTGTTTCGGCGGTGATGACCAAGGAGGAGACGGTGGAGGCTGAGAAAGAAAAACCCACCTTCAATTTCAAGTCCTACATGATTCAGAAGGCGACCCAGGTTAACCAGGCCCTCGACGACGCCGTTTCGCTCCAGGACCCTCTCAAGATCCACGAGGCCATGCGCTACTCCCTCCTCGCCGGCGGGAAGAGGGTCAGGCCGGTTCTCTGCCTCGCCGCCTGTGAGCTCGTCGGAGGGGCCGAGCCCATGGTGATTCCAACGGCGTGCGCCATCGAGATGATCCAAACCATGGTATCAAGCAAAATAATGAATAAAAAGACCCAAAAATGAAGAATAAGAATATGAGTAACATGAAGTGAAGAAACTCTTTTTTTTGGTTTTTAAAGTTTAATGGTTGAATATGGAAAAAGATGATGGAGATGAAGGTTTGGGGGTTTGTGTTTGTTTTCTGGAAATGATGAAAGAAGAAGGTGAGATTGTGGATGAAGATGAAGATAATGGTTAAGTGATTTTTTTTTTGGACTAAACCGTCATTTTGGTCCCTGAATGTGTTTACTTACTTTCATTTTGACCGTTGGAGAGCCACGTAGGATGTCAAACATGTAAAAAATGTGACATTTGACATTTTCCGTCTCAGGGACCAACGGAAAATTGAAAAAATGACTAACTTGATCGACGTCGACACATTCAAGGATTAAAAATGACCATTTTTAAAAGTTGAGGACCATTCCATCACCGCAATATACAACCAGGGACTAAAATGGTTGTTTACTCGTTTTCTTTGCTGCTTTTGGTGTTTCATTCGGTAGGGAGAACTTAAAACTGTTATGTTCCCACAGCACAAGGTTGATTGAAACAAGTGTGTTATGTTAAGAGATATTGGTGTCTTTTTTTTTTTAAATAAGATATTGGTGTCAAACAATATGAGTTTGAATGTTATAAAATAAAATTTGCAAGAAACTATCACTACCAATGTTGGCCCACATGGTAGTTGGTGAAAAATACTTCTCCCATATCATGGGTTCTCTTCTAGTATGAGAAGAAGAGTGAAGAGATTGAAGAGGTATTCTATAATACCTCAATTTTGCATTTTACTCTCTAATTTGAGGTGTTTTATAATGTTTTTACTATTTTGCTTTTTTACATCATGATGACATAATTTATAAAATAATTTAGTTACCTGTGTAAATTTTAGAGTATTGGTGGTTATATGTATTTTTAGAAAAGTCATATGACTTTAAATTTTAATATTAACCCCTCATGAAAGTAATATAGTAGTTTAGACCCATGAAACTAAGATCAATCCCAAACAAGGCCGAATCCATATTCGTGATAGTATAAGAAATGAAAAATGTGTTACTCCCTCCGTTCCAAAATGTAAGTTGTTTTAGAATTTTTACTATATTTCAAAATATAAGTTGTTTTGCAAAACCAATGCACTTTTTCTCTCTTTCTTCCTTATATACCCTCATTTAATATTATATATCTTAATTACCACCTTCAATTTTCACCTATCACAATTCTCACTATCCACTTAACCAATAATAACATTTCTCTCTCCTTAATATAACACAACTTTAAATAGGGGTATTTTAATCAAAAAAATTATCAATTAATAAGCTCTTAAACAATGTGCATAACCTAAAACAACCTATATTTTGGAACGGAGGGAGTATCTTTTTATGCCCCTTTTCAATCAAATCCTGAACACCGTTAGAAAACACCATCAAACAACTCATCTCTGTTCCCAATAAGAACACTGACACGTTCCTTATCCATCTGCAAAATCAGAAAACTCCAAAAATTAAATTAGGGATGGTGGGGCGAAGGGAAGGGTTATGGAAGTAAGGAAAGGGAGGGGGAAGCGGGAGCTGGGTGGAGGTTGGGTTGTAGGAGGAAGAGAGATAGGACTTAGGAGGAACGAGAAATACCAAAAGATATTAATAAATTTTAGAATGACCAAAAGTGATGTAAAAAGTGCACGTTGACTATTACCTTTCATTTGATTTTAAAAAATAAATTCCCTGAGCAAAAGTAAAAAAAAAAAAAAAAGAGGAACATATTTGAAATATGACCTTATATGTCAAGGACCTTAAACATGTTTAACACGTTTTTAATTTTTAATTATACAAATGAAAATTAAATTTTAATTCAAAGCCTTTGCTCTTGTTGATACTATAGCAACTAGCTTTGCTAGGCTATAGGTCCATGAGGGTTTTGTTTTTCTTTGGTTGTTGTTTTTTCTTTTCTTTGTATCTCAAGTCAATGTGGATCATTAGCACCCCTAACTCACGTTTAGGAATGGACATCTAGAGTATGAAATTTGCACGACTAAACATCTGCAAGCGGTTTCATTTATGAGTGATCTCCAATGAACGAATCTAGAATAAATTTTGATACCATCTTAGAATTCAAGTTAAGTCTAACTTTATCCCAAAAGCTAGCTCAAATACATACTTTAAAAAAAAGGTAAAGCCAACATACATATAAAAACAGGTGCCATTGCGGCTACACCTCTCGATTTGTCAGGTATACTACGAAGAATGGCATGGATCGGTAGGAAATACCATTCCGGCACAATATGAGGCGGGGTGGGCATCGGATTAGCAGGTATATAATTGTCGGGGGCCCTATTCGCCCCACACTGAATAAAGAGTACAACAATAAAGAGAAGATGAATGCAAAAGATAGAAAGGTCTGCTTACCCGCTCCAACTTCATCCCCGATACACCCACAATTAGAAAGGGGAAAACAATATCTCCAAAAAGACCAAGCGATTAAGTAGATAGATGCGCAGGAAATCAAACAAAAAACGGTTCAAACATAAAAGAGGTTTTCCTACAAGGACCAGATTCTGGTGAGGATCAGATTGTTCTATCCTTTAAAGACACTTAGTTAACCATGTATTTGGTCAATGTAGAAACATTAACAAAAACTGATAAGATAATTCACATGTGCTGATTTTATTTTCTTGTGATAATTGAACTTGTAACAAAAGATTGGTAAACTCATACTGTATTTCCAATGAATTAGATTCTCTAGTTGTAGCAATAGTTTTAAGGGATCATTAAGAAGTTTGGTATTTTCAACAAAAATGCATTAATTCTAGGATAAAAAAACTAGAAGTGTGATTCATAGGTTAACATTGTATTAATATGCCCTAGAGAAAACATAGACAAGAGCTCGTATTTGTTACTAGTATAATGTATTCAAACCTAGCCACTCAAGATCCTTTAAAACAGGCAAGATTTAGTTCTGTGAATTAGGCATTTGTTTTGTTTTGTTTTCTGACTAGTCAGAGTTCAGACTTACCTTTGATGCTTAGCATAGGATGCTAGAAAGGGGAAGGGACGGTTGATTTGGTAAGAGACATTTCCCACTCCTCTTAAGAACCCTGAGAATAAGAGAACCTAATTCCAAGTTCATTAAAATTGAACAGACCCAGTCACCCAGTAATTGAGTTAAAGAAAATCTAGTGATGACAAATTGATTCATTGGATCATGGAACCATTCAGCTAGCGGGCAATTTCAACACATGTTCAAAGCCTTCCATGTTGTCAAACCTGGGAGTGTGTGAATCTTGTTTCTGCTCTGGCTTTCTGAGGTGCCAACTGTTCGTCGGTTCCCCCAACACAAAGTCAAGAGATGCATGACAATTGACAAATGCATGTGATGTCAAACAGTGTAAACTTGGATGTTATAAAATAAAACATGTAAGTATTTGTCACTAGCAATATTGGCCCCAATGGCAGTTGAATGAAAGGTACTTCTTCCATGTCGAGAGTTCAATTCTAGTATAAGAGGAAGAGAGAGTAAGAGAGAAAATGAGGTATTTCAAAATACCTTTATTTTGCTACTTTCTTGTCTTCATTAAATCATCATTTTTCCAATATATATATTTTTTGGTTACATAGAATTTATACTTTCTTGTCCTCATTAAATCATTCTTTTTCCTATATATTTTTATTTTGGATGGCTTATTAATGTGTTTGCCGCCCAGATCTATCGTTCCTTATAAGATTGCTTATGTTTTCTTTGCCGGGGTGGAAAGACTACATTCCTTGACCGTTTGTTTTTCGCTTGGGTAGTCTTATTTGCAATCACCATTAAAATGACAAGAGGTCTTTTATAAAGTCTCTTCAGCTTTATTAAATTTGAATATAATGTCAGAATTAAATATAAATATCAACAGGGTTTATGAACTGTTAACTTTGAGCAATCAACAAAATGTTATGGGCCACAAGTCAAATTGTGGCATGGGAAAACTACCTATGGGGGTGTTATTGCTGATGAGCTCCTCTTTTAGGTTTGTCTTTCTTTTAGTTGTTTGTTCAGACTTTATTTTGAGTAACAGACTGAGTGTCCTTCATTGTTTTTTCCTTCAATAAACTACATTTTCTTGAACAAAAAATGTTTTTCCTGCCCTTGTTGGTTTTCAGGTATTGCCACAAGAACTTTGGTTTTAGCTTTTGAAGCTCAACCAGCGATTTCTTATCGAAACGATAGCTCCAAAGTCATGTAAGGTTGACTGTCGTTAGATCACAATGCAAATTGGTGCTTAGATCACCAGTTATGCGAACCCAATTAGTTTAAGTTTTTTCTTTGGCGCATCGGAAAGATAAACTACAGTTCTCTATGGTGGATCTCTAGACATCTCCCTCCTCAATCCATATGTCCACCAACTCTTACCACTTAAGTTATCCTTCGGGACCCAATTGGTTTAAGTTGAGATTTTTTTGTACATTGAAAAAATGAATTACGCCCTCCAAAGAGGGATCCTGAACTTTCCCCTCTCATACTCATGTGTCATCAAATTCTTACCACTTGATCTATCATTGGAGGCGGTTTAAGTTGATATTAAATAAATGTTTCATATTAAATATTTTAAATTATTTATAGAAACATTTACATATTTCTAAATTTAAACTTATTAAATAAATAATTATAAAAATTTCATCAAAATATATTATTTAAGATATTTCTATTATTAAATAATACACTTATCAAGAAAAAATATTTTGAATTTCTTAGTCATTGTCATCCTATTCACATTTACCACATTTTTAACGAGGATCAATACTTTAAAATCCCTTGTAATATGAGAAAATGGTTATACACATTAGTCACTACACAATTTTACACACATGCATCTAATTAATAAAAAAAATATAACCGCTCTGTCTTATGTGACATAATGTGATTGCATGTTAGCGTAAAAATTATTTATGTCGACAATGCATATATATTAATGTCTAGTAATATATATTTGTCAATTGAAATGTTTTATCATAACTGTTATTTCATAATTCAAGGAATGTGATTCTCCGATCAAGTCGGTGATAAGTGTGATTGATAGCACATGGCCAAAGAGAGTCCACGGTGGAGGATGTGCATGTAAATGACATTTTGACGCTCAAGTTAGCAAGAAACCAATGAGAGAATTTTATATAAGTTCTTAAGAATAAAGTGAGAGGAATTATGATAATGTTTAATTTATAGTGCAGAAAAAACATGTAATTATAAAGTATGATACGTGCATAATGAAGGAGTTTGACATTTGTCACGTTGTTATGCAACTTAGCTCCCAAGTTATTGTCTTAGACATTTTGTCCGACCAGCTTAACGTTCACTTAATTAAAAATCTTTTGGGTCGATCAAAACAGTAAAATATTTATATAATTTATCAACTATTTATAATCTAAATTTTTGTTACGCTGAATGCACTAAGCAAGTATTAATTTTTAATAGGACATAAGAAATACATGTGTGTAACAATTGAAATGTTCGCACCCCATACATTTTGTTGTTTTATAAATTAAAACTTGCAAACAACCATCACCAGTCATTCTAGCCTGTATGGTAGTTGTGGAACTTTAAGTTCCCCACATCCAAGGTTCGAATGCTGGTACATGGTGGTGGTGGAATGGTGGTGATAGAAAGAGGTATTCTATAATACCTTTATTTTGCTTTTTAAGTAAGATACTATAAGATCATCCACCTATTATCACCATAAACCAGACTTCAGTCTGAATGTTCTTACCATAAAATTAAACATCATTTGTATAATATGGTTTACCAAAGGATGAGGCAAAAATACCTGAAATAGTTTAACACTAAGCATAAATCATCCAAAAGCATAGAAAGGTTCATTTCATAGAAATATGAAGACATTGTTCTCATGAGGATAACAGCCTAGGTTTCAAGGGAACATGATCGTCGGTTATGTCCTTCTTCACCACAGAATCCGCATCGAGTTTTCCTCCTTTCTTTAGAAACAGGAACTTCAGCCTACACATTGAGAATAAGATGTTATAGATCTATACAATAGTCCATGCTTGCAAACAATGTCATGTGCTAAATTCATTGTAAGCTATTTTTCCTCAGAAAAATCCACTCTCCTCTTTATGGTAAGTTTCACACTAGAACAAATTCTTCTCATTTTAGAAGATTCTCATCATCTCCAATCCATTACTAACTAGTGTTTCCAGTATGGTAAATGCGAAACTCAAAAAACCCAACCTTTTGTACTAATATTTAACATTTACTTAGAAGAATGGGGCAATGCAGGTACAACCCTAAACCACTGGATTCCAGAGGCTTTGACACCATATGATGAACCAATTATCCAAAAAGTTAAGCTATTAGGTGAACGCAAATGAATGGTTTCTAAATCTAACAAACACAATAAATAGAAAGAAAAATTTTAAACACACCTTTTCGGGAGCGGGAGCAGTTTCCAATGCTGGAGTTTCTTTGGCTACAGCATCAGATGGTTCCTCAGTTTCAGGTGAATTATCCACCTTTACCGTATTAGTGTCATCAACCTGCAACCACAAGTCGTTTAGTTTCAATTTTTCAGAAAAAAAAAAAATAACTCACTGCATGTTCCAAGTCTTCTTAGGATGGATCATCAAAGTCTTATAAGTTATAACACATGACAATCAAGTAACATATACTCTCCTATATTCATTTATTCATTAATTAGTTTTCTATAATGTCTTTAACAAACAAATAAAAGCATTCAAAGATACAAAATTAATCAGCTTCTTGCTCATAGCTTCTTTTTCTGATAAACCATTAATTTTTTCCCCAATAGGTTATCTATCTTTATAGTATGGTCTGTTGCATTTAATATTTCACAATTGTTTCAAGCAAGGCCAGATGGAAAATAATTATAGATACAGAGTAATTACAAGGACACACAGCACTCATGCATAACTATTATGGTAGTGGTGCACAAAGAAAATGATTCAACAATGAAGAGAGTGAACTGAAAACTCACATTTTTCAACAGTAGAGGATTTGGAGGAGGAGAATCTACAAAGCAAAACAACTCCTCGGAATAGCAGAAAGTGTCCAATGTGTCCAAGTTTGAGTAACACTGCAATCGTGATATCGAAGTTGTCATTTTAATGGGTGTGTGTGTGTAATTCACAGGTTGTGCCACTAACATTAAATGATCAAAACAAAACTTCAAAAAATGGTTAGACAAAGTCATTACTTGAGGAAATTCCTTTTTAACTTCTACAAGTTGACAATAAAAGCGCACTCATGTTTACCAATCAGTAGAGTAGTCTCCTTCATGGAAATTAACAAGCAAATGAACCCAGTCAAAAAAAGATTCATGTGAGGACCCAGAAAACTAGGTGTTCAGCACAGTTCAAGTAATGATTTCAATAACTCTGACCAGACCCAATGGGATTTCAAATGGATAAACTTAACAAAGAAGCCATCAATAAATTAAAAATCTTATTAGTAGGTAGAGGACAATAAGGATCATACTCTATGGTAAAGACCGCTTTTGACAACAGATCTGGAACACTAATAGAAAATATAATAGAACTTACAATATTTGTATGATCCATGTCAAAAAGAAAGGCTTCCAATTAATTATTAACACTTTTGAATACAGCTCCTTAGAAACATGTTCGTATCGAAATTTGTCTAGTTATTATGATGGTACATTGTGGCTTTTATTTCAGTTTTGTTCTGGCCTTCTGGGTTCACATCTAGCTAAAAGTTGCACATTGAAAAACATGTCCTAAACAACATTCCTGACATACTTCCACCCCAGGCTAAGTTTAAACAAAAATCACAACCTTGTCACATATTTTACCACTATCATTAGACCAGGTGGTAAGAAGTCTCATCAAAATGTCTTTCTCTTACATTTATTGCCTTCTACTTTCATATTGTGTTACCATGCATTAGGAAAGTAAAAGATTATATATCTCTCGGCCTACCTTATACAGGAGGGTATTAGAGTATGCAATGTAATAGTGTTAGTTAGAGTTTGTTTCAGATAGTTAGGAAGTCAGTTATGCAGTTCACTAAATACTAACACTTCAACCTCTTATTGTGTATATATTGCTTAGCTACATAGAGGATGAAGTGTGAAGCCTAAGAACCCACAAAACGCACCAACATTCTTTGAGAGAAGAAAGGAAGAGAGTTGTTCACTTTTTCAGCTGGGAAGCTAGAGCTAGGAATCAGCTAAGGGTAAAGCACCCTCATCAACGCCCTACGCCCCGGGCTACCGCATAAAACTTATCCCAGAACAACAAATCAATAACAGAATAAAGAAAATGACAATTTAAACTATCAAACCAAACAAATCATCAGACATACAATCCTGATTACTAGTTATCCATCCAACCAAACAGACATCAATTCCTTTCATCAGCAAGAAGCACTGACAATGGGAAAATACAGCAACAATTCTAAATTATGTTAAAGATTAAGAACATTATTACAACTTTGAAATGCCATTCCAACTGATGAGGTAAAAGAGACTAGCAATTAGCAATTAGCAATCATAGATTCATATCAAAGAAGCAGCAGAATTGATGGATAGATTTTAGCATTAAATTCACATAGATTGAAAATTCCATTCCATATAAGCAAAGGTTACAGAAAACCCCATTTATGAAGTGCACTCAGCAGATTGAAGAGGAAAACAATCTAGCAGACAACAGAAAAATGGATCGAAGTTAAAAGGGAGAAAATTTAAACCCTCTCCATAACTCAGATCCCAAATCTTGAAATTAAAACAGACCCAGTAATTGAGTTACAGTAGAAATTGATTGAATGAAGAAAAAACTCACCTTGGCTAAAGGATCATGGAACCATTCGGGTGGCAATTTCAACTCAGGTTGATGATGTTCAAAGGCTTCCATGTTGCTGTCTGAAACACAAGACAAGAATACGCAATCCAAGTGTATCAAAGATTACAACTTTATGCTTCAAACATGGTAAATACACAAATGGGGTGGCGAGTAACACTTTTTCATTCACAATGCAAAGTCAAGAGATGCATGCATGTGAATGTCAAATAGTATGAAGGTGATGTTATAAAATAAAATTTGTAAGATATTAGCACTAGCAATATTGGCCCACATGGTAGTTGAATTAAACATTCTTCTCCATGTCAAGGGTTCGATTCTAGTATGCTAGTATGAGGAAGAGAGAAGGAAAGAGATGAATTAAGGTATTCTATAATACCTTTATTATTTGTAATTTTTATAAAGTATGGAACATGCAATTTGTAATTTTTATAAAGTATGGAACATGCAATAATGAGAGTTTTTAACCCGTGTTAGGTTCTTGTGTAGTTAGTTTTCGAGATGTTTGTCTTGGTCGTTCGGACCAACTAATTTTTTTTTAATCAAATCCAAAGGATAGCCTAATGACACTTGCAACATGTGAGAATAAATCTTAAGGAATGTTACTGTAATGTAGATACATAAAAACAATTAAGAACAAACACGCACATTCGAGCACCAAGCTAACACACCCAACAAAAAAAAATGAAGTAAAAACCCTAAAAGTCATACAAAAGTCCCTAAAAAATCAAGTTAATAGAGAGTAAAGTGAACTGGGCTAAAGGGAAAATTGTGGGCTGAATTAAGTTACTTTCAAACCATAGCTCCTGTTGACAAAAAAGAGACATAACTACTTTACTATCAAAAGGTGATTGATTCTAGTGGTATATGTTTGATTCTTTTTAAGCAATGTCTTAAGTTGGAGTATTGCGTACTGAAAAAAATCTCTACTAGGAGAGTTTGGTCCCACTAAGATGTAGATGTTCTCAACTCAAATATTGATTATTTCCTTTTGTTAAGGATAATTTTTTTCTTTCTAATTTCCCTTTTTAGAGTTCCTCTGGATTCTTCAACATTTGCGTAATTGATATCACATCACAATTTTAACAAGTGAAAAGTAAATTGTTAACATAAAATGCAGTGAAAAATAAGATGTGAAAAATAGAAATTGTAAAAAGAGAATCAAGCTGAATTAAAATGCTTGAAATGAAAGGGGTTGGAGACTTCGAGTAAGCTTTTGAATCCTTCGATAAGTGCGGGGTATGTAGGGTGTTTACAAATGCCATCCCTTATTACATTGTAGGAACATCTATTTACAGGGAAAGATCTGTTGCATTAAGATCCCGCTTAAGAGCAAGCGTATTCTATCGCAAAAATAATACATGGAAGAATTTCAGCTATCGAACCCAAGGGAATAAGAATGAAGTACCAACTTCCAGAGTTACTCATAGTCTAGGAAATTAAAAGGTTTGTGGTGAAAAATCATTTGTAAGCAAATAAAGAAAAACAATTTTAAAGAAAGAAGCTGGTAAAGATAAAGATCCTTAAGGTTATTATTGTAATTGATTTTGATCTCCCTAGTTATATTCTAGTTGGTGATATCCTATGATTTTCAAATCTCTAGTTGTTAACCAGTTTGATCATCCAAATTAATAAATTAACCTAATTGAAACGTTGAGAATCTGGTTAATAAATTAATTTTATTGAAAATATAGCAAACCTAAACGTGTTCTATTTGATTTCCTCATATTCAAAAAAACGCTATAGCAGTATAGCGTATAGCGGGATGACCGCTACTCTGAAGAAGGATGAGGAGGATGAAGGAGAAAATAGGAGGAGTAAGAAGTTGGAGCAAGAAGCCGAAGAAAGTCAGAAGCTTGTCGACAACTGGTAGAGGCTCGTCGTTGCAGGGGGCCTCCGTACCACACCACCACGAAAGCGCCACTTTCGCACGCTATTGAAACTGATTCAATATTGCTTTTCGAACATGTTCCTGTCAGGGATAAATGATGTCGACCCATGGTCGAAAAAATGTAACAATAACACTGGTTTAACAAAATAAAATTGAAACATAACCATAGCTGCGATCGTCACTTGTCAATTCTAGATTCAAAGCATCCAACAACTGCAACTTCTCAATTGTTTCAATGGGATGTGGTTATTGAAATGGGGTTGAGTTGAACTCATTACTTCAATGAATCTGAAATTCAACAGTGATATCATGAAACAGGCATGTTGTCAACATTTACAGCCATAGAAGGTTTTGCCTCAGACAGGCTAGTTTTGAACATGCATGATGCTAACCATAGATGCCTTCTTTAGATATCTAATCAGAAAGATAGCATTTGAACCTACACAAATAATAAGAATTTCTACAAATGTTAATATCACACAGCATTATCCCAATTTCACATTTTCTTAACCTTGTCTAATCAGAAAGATAGCATTTGAACATACACAATTAATAAGAATTTCTACAAATGTAAATATCACAGCATTATCCCAATTGCACATTTGTTTAACCCTATTTCCTGCCAGAATCAGACAACCCAAGCTCCTTGCTTAGCTCTTCATCTGGTTTCAAGCTACCTGGAATAGCACCAAACATTCTCCGCGATATCTCAAACCCAGAAGCTACATGATGTACATATGCAGATGCATCGTCTACTGTCTGCTGCAAATTTAGTGAGGTAGACATATAGATTGAGGTACTTCTTGACAATTTTTTCTCAAATGGCTTGTCCAGCTCTGCGGCCTTAAGAAACCGTTCTGTTGCGGCTTCCCAAGAAAGATCATGTCTCTGAGCATCGGTAAGCTGTGCAGGCTCTTCAGCCAGTGCCTTAAGTATAAGTTGAACAAATCCTTTACTTTCATCAAATGTCCAACAATTTGGGAACTGCTTGAAAAATTCATTTGAGCAATGGTTGGCACACACAACAATTTTTCCCATTGCTAAAGCTTCTGCTGTTGTTGTGCAAACCACATCTGTTGTGCTTGGATTTAGAAATAATTTGTAGCTGGGTTGCCGAAAATAAAGTGTTAGTGTAAATATACACACGTTCCCATCAATACATTGTCAAAGAGCTAATGCATGTAGGAAAGCAGAAGTAAAATTGACAGTTTCTCACATATACCTAAGTATTTTTCTTAAAAATTGATATTTTCAATACGCAAAATTGTATTTTATAACAACATGTTGGCATTTGTTCCACAGGAGATTATCATCAAATCCATACAAAATACTGAAAGGTGTGGACAAACCTCACAAAACCTGCAAAATAATCCCCTTTAAAAACCTGAATCAGATATTCTTATTTGTCAGCAAATTTCATGTGCAAGTTTATTTTCTTAAATCTTATGGTGTTAGTGTTTGATCTATTAATTCCAATTTGAATATTAGACATGAAAATTCCCATTTTCGTTTTCTTTCTTTTCCAAATAATGTACCACACTTTAACGAAGCATTGAACCGAAATGATTTATGCGAGCAAAGCCAGTATGTAACTTACTCATGAAATAGAGCATCGGCATGATCTCTAGCTGGGTGAACTCTAACTGCCATTTCCAACTTTTTCGCAGCCTTTTGAACTTCATCTGAATCCTCTCCACTGCCAAACAAATCAACCTCAAGCGCAGATAATTCCTTTTGATGATTTTTAAAAAGGTGGAGCAGCTCCTTGTAGCCTTTGCTCCATACCATCTTCCCAATAAAATAGGCACCTTTAGTAAAGGCCTGGTCACCATTCTGCTGTTGCTCCCTTTTCTTCTTGCCAATCTCAAGGAATTTCGGATTAACTCCATGAACGTTACAGACGATAGACCCAGAGTAATCTTGAGTGGCCGCAGAGAGTCTAATTACCTACGATTATACAGCTAATCAATTCCAGGTATCAAAGAGAAGCAAGCATATATAGATTGGAAGTTTATGATAACTGTTAATATTAATTTCACAACTAATCATAAAAACTGAGTCTCATTTTACATAACAATGATATTTACTAATCTAACTTGAGAATGAAAAGCTGTCACCTATAGGAAAGAAAGTTTCATGTTATCTTTGGATGAGGTGTCGGTTTCACCCACACAAAATAAACATCATCGAAGCATATTATTTTTACCCAACCTAGCGCGAGCACTAATATAGTGTTTCGCACAGAACACAATGAAACAAGACATCCTATTCTGTTCTAGATATGTACCAAACATAAAACAAAATATGAACTCGTGTTTTGTTTTATCCTGTCCACCAAACACTACCATAGTCCTGATAAAAAGAACTGTAACTATTCATCCAGAATAAAAGCAAGCACTGACTACGAAATTTAAAGCTAACTAATGAAACACTATGACAAAGTAGAATACCATGAATTTATAGCTCAGCTGATCTGTTGTCTTCATTATTTCGTTATAGAAGAAATTCATTAAGATGAGAGTAAGGGTCAACATAGCTAGAAAGGAAAATATGACAACAAAGAAGGAGGGAGAGAGAGATAACTTCAATGAAACAAAGCTGCAATAAACGAAACCTTAATAAAGACCAAGGTATTTGAAAATAGAAGTCAATCACCTAAACTTATCCCAAATCAGTTTATGAACTAAAGAAACCTCTCAAAAAATACATGCGTTACAGCCTGATCAAACACACCAAATAGGAGCATAGATTGTCCATTGCTCCATTTCAATCATTTTATATATGGGATGCATTTTTTAAATTCTATAGAATTTTGTATACTTGATCTATATAATGAAAATTTTCAGCCCTATGGTTGGATTGATGAAATTCGTCCACAAAAGATTATTAAACGCCTAATGATAAAACTTACACCTAAGATAAGCAGATCCCAAACAACCAGAAAATATTCTATCTTTTTTTGAAAAGCCAACAACCAGAAAATATTCATTCAATAGCACCAACTTCTGATCTAATAGTTAGCAATGCCACTAAAAAGATGACCATTTAACTCATCTTTGCAGGTGAAGATAAAAAAATATGTGAAAATTTCTAAGTTCTAGCTTTCTTAATTGCAGAAATAAAAGCCAGTATGCCAAGGTAAACATAGTATATATATTGGCCATGAGGATATAAATATAATAACTTACCTTGTGACAATATATACCAACAACCCAATTGTTTAGATATTTCAGCAGAAATGCTTGCATTTGTCCATTCTTCTCTCTCTTCACATATTCTAAATAATTTGTGTGAATAATTCCTATAACTAGCCTGAATTTAGTCTTCCATCTTTTCCCGTGATGAAACCACGTTAGGTGTTCGGGCTCCTCTAGAACAGCAATATCTGCCTCTTTATCAGGGATAACTTCTGATATATCGCCAACAGCAAGAATGCTCCTTTTATCTCTAGAAAACTACATTATATGCACAACATAAATTAGCCCTACTTACATAATAAATGGTATCATAATGTCAATTGGAAAACACTCAGGTCTCACATAATTGTAGGTAAATGATAATTAACTAAAACAGAAATAGGAGAATTGTAAAAACTGATAAACTCCCAAATCAATGGACAAAGTATGTTATAGGAAAACATTTAGTAACTTAAGGTTGCAAGACCCCATTAACAAACCGTTTTACTAAGGACGCATTTGAGTAAGCAACTTAATTAAGTGCATGTTAAATAAAAGTTTATCACATGAGAGTTTATGTAATACGTAGCTTCCACCTACGCTGATGTTCATAAGCAGATAAGCCTATTGAAATCAGCTCAAAAGAGCTTAAAGATAGGTCAGAAGCTGTTTTTTTAAGATTAACCAAATATCTGCCTATGTGCTATGTTATAAGATAAGCTCAAATAATTAATAAAAGGTTCCATGATGGCCAAACAGACAATGGTCTTCCTTTCTGCAAGTGCGTTTGTGCGCATGCTTCAAAAGTTCCAATATTTCTTGTTAATTGAAAATGTAAAAACAGTGAGAGAAGTTATCACCTTTCCTGGATAAAACTTTATGCTGAAACCAGATGTAAATCCAACTCTCTCCTCAAGCCATTGGCGGATGTATTTCTCATGCTCTGATGGAGAAGCAAATGTAATATTGTTGGGATATACTAGTGCTTGATCTTTCAAAGACAACCAAGGGATCACCAAGGTAACATCTCTTTCCCCGTCTTTGGAAAGATATGCAGCACGAAATAGGGGGTTCACAGCTGTTCCAGTCAACCATGGAAGGCTAGCAGTAGTAAAAATCGCAATATGTTGTTTCTTACCCATCTGGTTAGCAGTTTTAAGTGTGAGATGTTATCATCCTTCAGCACTACCTAGAAGATCAAAATCACCAGCAAAATACAGCTTTAGAGGATAGGTCTATGGTTGCTTTAACTGCCATAAAGAATAAAAACTAAACATTAGCTTAAATTTATCCTTAAAGTACACAACTACACATAAGTACTACTTAGACAAATGCATGTGCCCATTTAGATTCCCGTTGAACTCAACGCGGATCCACGACTCCACGTTGAAGCCAACATGTCAAAATCATGTTTCTCTGATCCATGTTAAACTCAACCTGGCAAATTCTAGCTTCTCTGTTGGTACCTTGAGATACGTGAAATCATGTTTGCGTTGACTCTAACGCCAAACCAAACATGCACTTACCGGTGCCCTAAGGACACTTACTAAGAAATCAAAAATGGAATTTTTTTATTAGAAAGTGTAGTATTTAATGAAACAAGTAGATTGAATGAAGTATTTTCAATAAAAACGTACAGTGCACTTGCACTGATTAGCAAGATCCAAGTTTTAACATGATAAAAACATGAACAGGGAAGGAAAAAAAACGGACTTCACAAATTAGCACCAACTATGAAGTTTTTCCATGGACAACGTTGACCAGATTCATCCATAATCATGAATAACAATCATGCATCGAACATCAACAAAACCAGACTTGACAAATTAGCAAAACAAATCAAATCTCACATACCCTTTTGCCCTTCTTGTCCTTTTCCCAAACATGAACACCCCATGATTCAAACTCTACATATAGATATTACAAAAGATGCAAATAAACAAATGAATACAATTAAACGCATAAAGGCAAGAATTTATAGATACAGAACGAACCTTTGAGGAATCAACAAGAATGGGGGAAGAGAGGAAACAGAGACATGTTTGTGGGAGGAGAGTGAATGGAAGGAGGAGAAGGAATGTGTGAAGTAAATGGTGTCGTTCACTTGTACGCAAGTTCCGAAATTCTGGGTTGAGTTTTGGACCAATCCACGCCAAGAAGGAACAAAATAGCCAATGTAATTCTACCTCTTTTCAAAACAAAACAAAACAAAACAAAAACTTGTCTGTTTTACCAAAAACAAATACTATTATCTTTTTCATTTCGAAAAACAGAATCGGTTTAACCCCAAACAAAACAAATAACTTCCTCACACACAAAAGAAAATATAGTTAATTTTAGTTATTAGTATTCAATTTATCTTCAGTTTATATTGATTTTCCCAAATTACCACTAATTCACTTTTTCTAATGTTTTTCATCATCAATTAAATAATAGTATTTTTTTTAATAAAAAAATTAAACAATAGAACTACAAGACAACCAATGGGGTAAAACTAAAGCTGGAGGGAAAACCTAACACGTCATAGCACACTAAGACTCGACGTCAATTTCCGCCATACAATCCGCAGGCGCATTAGCTTCGCGAGACACATGCTGAATACGAACTTTCCAAGCATGCGAGAGCAAAATATGCAAGTTCAGTATCGCAGTACCATAGACATGATAATCAAACCGGCTTTTTCGCAGCATGGTCACAAGCTCCAAATTAGGTGAACCACAAAAGATACACCTAAAATTCATCTCCCACACCATCAAGAGCCCCATCTTCAAGGCTAGATTCTCGGCAAGAGTGCTAGCATAAAAGCCACGCAGCCAGGCCCCAAACAGGTCACGAATAAGCCCTCCCATGTCCATACAATGAGAGCCACTCCTAAAAGCACCATCCACCATTAACAAAACAAAATTAGCCTGTGACATTGCCCAGAAAACACACTCAGGCCCAACAAACGCACGGGTCTTTTAAAATAATAGTATTTTAAAAAATAAAAAATCTAATAGATTTATTAATATTTTAATATTATTATTTCATTATATTTTTTAACTAAGAAAATGTAGCATAGATGATTGATAGCTGAACTTCTTAAGCATTTAATTCAAGGTTTGATCCTTAGGCGTGTATGTGGAATGATTTGTTATGAGACACCTACCCACTTAACATACTCTACGAGTCTCGGATGATTAGTCTCATCACTACCGACGGTAAATACTTTGTTCGTTTTTATATTTTTTTAAAAATTAAATTATGTCATTTTCTTAAAATAAATTGTTAAATGAGAAAAAAAATTCTGCAGAGAGTAAAATAGAAAACTTCAACAAAAACCTCCTGCATTTGACCACATGCGAGTTATGTAGAAAGTGGAAACTAGTAGAAGCAAAGCAACAACCACTCTTTGAATTGAACGTTTGGTGCCTTTTCCTGCTTTTTTTTTCCCACTTCACATACAACTGGGAATAAGTCCACTGAAACCACCATTTTTCTGGTCCAATTCGCATACCCATCAAACCATTTCAACACATTTCTCCGAAGTACGAGGTAAAGGTTTCACCTTTGTCTTAGATTTTATGATCCTGTTCCGTTTCCTTCAATCCTCATGGCAAGTTCTCAAAAGGGTCCTCAAGTAAATGGGTACCGAGTTTTGTTTTGTTTTGTTGCGTTTCTCTTCCTATTCTGCTGTTTGGTAAAGTAGAATACTTGATACCTGTTTGAATTTGTGCTTCAGAGAATGTGATAAGGTGATCATTGGTTTTCTATGTTGATGTTTGTTTGAATTCTTTCACCCTGTTTTCCTGTTGCTACTGCTATTGAATAGGTTTTTGCATTTTTTAGATATAAATGCATTTGAAAACACTGCAACATGTTTTGGAGATTAGAGTTTTCTGTGTTATGAGATTCAGTTCAATCCATATGAGCATGCTCTGCAATAACTGTTTTTTAGATCAATCTGATAGCCTTCTGCACTAGGATAAGGGGTTTTATAGTTCTCTTGGAGCTAATATTATTATTTGTGTACCTTTCTTCTTGACTAGTTTGCAGTGGAAGAGATGTTGAGTGGTCACACTGATGGACTTTCAGAGCTGAGATCATCGAAGGGTCAATTACTTGCAGACCCCGTATCTGACTTAGGTGACGATGAAGAGGAAGATTGTTTGGAACAGATACTTTATTCCGCGTCCTTTGAAGAACTCGCTAGAAATAGCATCAAATATGATACGGTCATATGGCTTTCTATATCGTTGCTGCTGGTTTTAGCTTGGGGAGTTGGCTTTATAATGTTGCTTTACCTGCCCATTAGGAGATATGTGCTTAAAAAGGATTTTTCTTCTCGCAGATTATATGTTACACATAGTGAAATAGTTTACAAGGTATATATAGATTATTCTGCATGATCATGATTCATGATGTTGTATTATGAGTTTTGAATATGAGAAGTGATTTTTTCTTCCCTTTCTCCTGTGGTTAAGGTGTCAAGGCCTTCATTTATACCTTTTTGGGGAACCGTGACCATTGAGAGGCAGGTGCCTCTTTCTCTGGTGATTGATATTATTATTGAACAAGGTACTGATGCAGGCCTTACCAGACTGTTTTCTTGTGATTGATATTATCTATGTATGTGTGTATGTATGTGGCTAAAAAGCCCAAAGGGTGGTGGCTAAAAATTAATAGCTTTGACCAGATAAACATAACAAAGCACATTTTGGCCCCGTTTGGAAGAGCTTATTTGAGCTTATCTGATAGCATAAGCTCTTATGTCAGTGTTTGGGAGAGCTTATGCAAAACAACTTATGGCCTACCATAAGCTGCTTTGAGCTTATTTCCATAAGCTATTCAGGATAGCTTATGAAAAAAAGCTTATGCTTATATATAGCTTATTTTCAATTTATTTCAATAAGTATTTTAAAATAGCTTATGAATAAGCGCTTATGACATAAGCCCTTATGACCATAAGCGCTTAATTAAGCTGTGTTTCCAAACGGGGCCTTTATCTTGTGATGGAAACCTTACCTTATGATGTTCATTATGTCTTTATTCTTTTCATTTGACTAGATTTCCCCATTTCTTTTGCCAGGTTGTGTGCAGTCTATTTATGGCATTCATACATTTCGAATTGAAAGTATTGCTCGTGGAAAGGCTGCTCCTGTAGATGAAATACAAGTTCAAGGAATTTCTGACCCTGATCATTTGAGAAAGGTGAAACAATATATATTTCTTAATATGATTCTTTATATTTAAGGTGATTGAGATGTTAATATTCAACAGCATAGTGGTTCTTTAACATTATACTACTAAGAAGTAAGTACTAACGAAGAGGATGTCATCATCTTCGAATAATGCAATTGATTTTTAGGTGATCATAACAGAAGCTTCAAAGATCTCACAAGATGTTGGTAAAATTGGGATGCCTACTGCTCCAAGCATAGACGTGGAAAACATTGCTCGTTTGCCAACAACAACTGAGGGATCAGTTGTTTTCAGATCACCGTCAAAAAGTCGAAAGGTAACAGTAGAACCCCTACCATGCATCCTAAAAAGACTCACCCGTAATAACTGAAGAGATTGAATTAGTTTTTAAATTCTATGAGATTTTGTAAACTTTGTACCTCTTTGGATGCAAACCAAAGAACACTTATTGGAGCTTATTTAGTACATTTAATAGTTGACAAACTCCAATAAGCCCGTATCGAAACACACTCTTTGTCTACTTCATGAGAACTTTCAATCAAAATTTGGACTGATAATATCTATCATATATAAAAACTTAATAAAAGGTTCATATGCCAAAGCTTACACCTAGTATCAAAAGATCCTGACCACTCACTCACACACATATCATAGATTGAATTAGTTTTGGGGTAGTTAGTTTATATTATCACCGAGAGCCGTACGCGCTTGAGCTGATAGGTATTGCATCTTTGGCCTAGAAAGATTTATAGCCTTGTAGTGGTCTTTGTAAGAAGCAGGCTTATGTTTATTTGTCGGTGTTTGAATTAGAGTTTTGTAGGTTACATTGAAGGTTGAAGTTTCACTACAAGTTTTCAGAGTTTCTGAACGTAGCAATACAATTTAGGAATTCAAGTGCTAGAAGTTGTTTCTAGCAATATCATGTCTTATTTCATTTTTTGGTGCATACAAGCATTCCTGGCCTCAAGCTTCTGAGTTTTACAGAGTTAGGTGTGTTCCATTCTCATTTTGGCATCAGGAACTTCAAATATTGCCCTGAAAAGAAAAAGCTGTTTTATTGTGGAAGTTACAAGGAAAGCAAATTGGAATTATTGACTAATCAATTGGCAAATATGTTAGGCTAGGTTGGGAGTTTAGATCATTGTGGCCCATGAAAACTGATACAATCGTAGACTTTGATCTTTTTATTTGCTTGGCATCGTAGGATAAATCTTCTTTTGATATCGTTCTTGAGAGGCACAAAAAGTAGTCCCGGATCTATGGACATATATTCTTATAAAAAAGAAAGCAATAAATATGCATCTACCAAGAAGAGAAAATGCAGAGTTAGAATTTTAAAAATATTGGAGGACAGTAATATATTCACACTGCTATTTAATTGTTCTAAAAATCCTATAAAGTTGAGTACGAGTAGATTTTAGTTTTGTTGATCAACTTTGACAAAAATGAAATTTTGCAGCAGATTTTATTCTTGGACCTAAGAATGATAGCTTGCATTTTCTTTTCTCAGAAAATAGAGAAAATTATGTTTGGTTCCTGTTCAATGTCATGCCATCAAGAGATAACAATAGTATCAAATGCATTGCTTGAATTTCTGTCATCTAAACCTGTTTTACTCTCATCTGCAGATGACAGGCTCACCGCGTGCTTCTTCACTAGAACGCAGAGTTGCCGGAGGATTGCTTCTTCATAAGCTTGAGGAAGTCAATAAATCAGTAAAGGTCTGTATCTGAATATCTTCTCTTTATAAAGCATGGATTCAATTGAAGAACTTATAATTTTTTTTCCTCTCTCAAATAAATGGAAACACCATCTCATTTTCATGGTTTCCTCTTGTTCTAGGGCTCAGACCATATTTGTGTATCTTTAGAAAAATTTATGTTATTCATCGACCCTTTACTAGCTCCAAATTCACGCTTATCCAAAAAAATAAAACTAGCTCCAAATTCACAACATGGTCCTATAGAATCGATTTTTGTTGTCTCATTCCTTCACCTCATCAGGCATGAGTGTATTTTGTTGACAGATACACAACAGAACAGCAAGCCTAGGAAATGTGCTATTTAACTTAGTTGTTGATTATTTACGTTCATGCTTTAATTGCTTTCCTTTTTGGCTCTATATTCATGACCAGAGACTTGAGGTGCTTTTTGAGAAGTCACATGCTTCCCCCGCCAGCAGGTGAAGTATAGAACCATGGTCAGCGTGTCAAGAATTGAATTGAAAGGAGTTTCTAACAGCATGTCTGGATCAGCTTCTGTGTCTTTTGAATCAATATTGGAACTTAGGAGCTACTCATAGAAGCTTCTCCCCATAATTGATTCTGGTTTTAGAATCAATATAAATTAGTTGTACCTTGTTTATATCTATGGAAAGATGAAATGATGTTGTAACTATCCTGGTGCTATTGAGTCACCCTTTTAATTGACTGTATAGTATGTGCTGGCTGAGGACAGTAGATTCTACATATATTGTTTTTATAGTTTTCTATTGTCTTCCATTTTTTATCCCTGTCAAACTGTATATTCCTTTGATTTATTTCTGTGCCCAAAGCCTTTATTGGTTTTTCTTCTTCTTGGTATGATCAAACCAACTTTAGCCAGATTCTATCATTTTCAATACACTAGGTGTTACTCCAATTTTTTTCGTGAATAAATTCATTAAACCTTTTTTTATATCTTAGCTCATTTGATGGAAACAAATGGGGTGTGAATAAATTGGTGTATGAGACGTGGAGTAGTAACTCTCTTTCCAACACTCTTTCATTAATTAGTACTCCCTCCGTCCTTAATTATAAGCTAAAGTTGTAAAAATCACACTTATTAAGAAAGCCTTAATTGATGCATTGGTTTTCAAAAAAAATGTACAACTTTCTATGTTTACCCCTATTTATGATAACACTTTTTCATCATTGTACTACTAATGGTGGTGCTCCACTACCAATAAATGCAAGGGTGAATATGGAAAGAAATATTAACTTTTGCAAGGTTAGCTTATATTTAGTGACACAAAAAAAGTCTCAATGTTAGCTTATAATTAGGGACGGAGGGAGTAGTTTAAATTTATGTGGGTCTCATATTTTTAGTGGACCTCACTTGAATTTTAATCAATCAATAAGAGTGTTGAAAAGAGTGCTAAAAAGAGAGTATTGTTACTCCAATAAGAGTATTTTTCATGAGATGCAATGAGTGATATGATTGGAAAAGAAGAAATAGATAGAAACATAGTGGAATTGAAAAGATATGGAAACAAATTGAGGTGTGAATGAATTAAGTTATTTTTGGTACAAAGGATGAATCAAATTTGATGACATCCATCTAGTGTGTGTACTATGGACGCTATTAATTTGTGGTTACAATTAAATGACCAATCTATTCATTGAATTTTCTTCACAAACAAGGCTATCCTATATATCCAATACCCATTATATCTTCAGAATTAGAACAGTAACACTTTTCTCTCTGCACTTCTCATTAATATTCTTTGTCCTCTGCATATCAAATAGTTAAAAATGGCTTCTTTTGCTACTCTCCATGGCCTGCATGGTTCTCTTCTGAGATCCCAGTTCCTAGGCCAAGATTACCACTGTACTCATCATCACTTTCCTCTGAAACAACCCTCCACATCACATCAAAGAAAACAAACTTCTGAGTTACATGCCAAGTTCAACATAATGGAAATCATGGGAGGCAGAGGACTCTGCAATGGAGAAAAAGGCCTTCAACAAGAGCTGGAAAGGCAAGTTGTTGTTGATGACCACCCGCTGCCGCCGCCGCCAGAATCAAGTGGTGAAGAGCAAGAACAGCTGAATAGTGATGGCAGTGTTGTTGCAGTTGCAGAAGATGCTTTTGAGAAAGAAATGATGGGTTTGACTGGGGGGTTCCCTGGTGGTGAGAAAGGGTTGAAGAAGTTCATTGAAGAAAATCCACCTCTCCCTAAATAGGAATTTTTCTCAACCCTTCACTTTGAAAGAAGCCAAAGCCATGGAGAACAATCAAAAGAATGCAAAGTCTTCCATTCTGATTTCTCTGACAATTCAAACTTTGAGGTTTTCTTTCTCTTCCTCTGATCTTCATTCTGATGAGACTCAACCCTTCACTTCAATGAGTGTTACTTAAACTGTTACATTTTAAATCTATATGTGGTTTAATTAACAATTCAATGTATGCAAGTTGTCTCTCAGTTTCAAAGTTCAAATTCTGTAATACAAATACCTTTTTTTTTGTAGTTTCTTATATCATTGTTCCTAGTCCATGGAGTATCTTCATGATTTTAATGAGTAGATTATATGAAATTTATTCAATTTGGTCAAAAGATTAACAGCGTCAAAATAGTATTCAAAGGATAATTCTGGTTCATTGTATGCAAATTGGTCTTTGGTATTGCACATCATCTTGTGAACAATTGGACCATTTTGATTTAGAAACAGGTATCATTCAAGGAAAAAAAGAGAGTTATGTCATGGTTTTCTGCGACTAATTTAATTGATTTTCTAGAATATTTGATGTAAATTTACTCTTAATCATAATTTTATGTTTCAGGACTGTGTTCTTTCCATTGTTGTTGCCAATATAATCAATTTGGCACACTTGAAAATGGGAATAGAAAAATTTAGATAACTTATACTTAAATTTACAATTAGAAATATCAGACTGAATTTTAAACATAAAATGAGACAAAAAAAATTGGTCAATTTTGATGAATCATAGCCACAGAAAAAGAATGTGCCTTCTTCAGTACATGTGCTTGATTAGATGCTCCAGATTAGCCACACAACAAAATTGCATTTGGACACGAGTTCTTTCTAGCCAATGAAAAGAGATCTTCCCTCCTATGTTGAAGCTTATGAACTTGAAGGTAAGAGCTCAATTATTCATAAATCAATTTTATACAACTTTCTATAAAAGCATTTTTCTTCCTCAACTCTCTTTATCATCTCAACCATCACATTTCATATTTGACTCTTTTTTCTCTTACATTTTTATACCAATATTTGTATAAACAATTGTGTATATATAGTTTCTCTGTGCAATATTAGAGCTGACATGAAAGTTTAGGATTTAGTAATGGTTTCCTAATTCCTATCTATTATTCTGAGGATGTGAGTGAATGAAATGGACAAGAGCAAAGTTGTCCTAATTTGAAAGTTCGGTTTAGAATCCAACTCCTATGAAACTTTCCAAGTTGTCCATATCCTCTTGGTCACCACAAAATGTTGAAACGTGTCCGATGTTTCTTTAGTAAGCTACTGCTTCAGCATATGCTTATAGCATATGCTATGGTTGTTTACTGAATATGGTAGACAGTAGACAATCTTTGAGGTTTTTGCAACTGATATAAAGGTCTAGTGGATTTGAGAAAGTTCAATTTTTTTCTTATTGGTAAGGATGTTTTACCTACTAATTTAAGGAGATAACGATGTAATCTTAGAGCAAGCATAACGTGTAACAGGTGTGCTGTTTATACAAAGGATTTTGATCACATTTTTCACCAGTGCCCTTCTTCCTGATATGCGTGAGCTCACATCAGGTCCAAACTCACGGTTATTCTTGATAATGTTTCTTCTCATGATTGGTTTTATGCTCAATTTCAACAAAATTATATTCTTGTGGTTGCAATTCTTTGGTGGATTTGGAAATACGTAACAGCTATATAATTCATACTCATGTTTGACCTGTTGATTTTGTTTTAAGGTAGATTTTAGTTTTTGGTTATGATTTCAGGCGTTGGGGAATGAGTGAGCGCTTTTTCATAGTGCTAGAGGCGTACGTCTATGTGATATTCATTTGAATGTGGATGGCAGTTTGATCTTTATTTAACAACAAATGAGGTTGGAGTTGTTCTGTGTGGTTAGGATGGGAGATGGTATCTGACACCTCTTGCAATGAAGATTCTTTTCGTGTTGAGCTACTTATAGTGGAGGTGGGTTTACAACATGCTTAGGACTTGAGTTTTAAGTGTGAATCTAGTTGCTTTAAGTCTCCTTACGAGTAATCCTGATGTTAGTACTTAATTGGTTGGGAGATGTGATTCTCTGAGTTAGGAGTATGCTGCATTGGAGTTTGTATGTTTCCTCGTCTCATATCCCTAGAGACCCTAACATGGTTGCAGATGCTTTGGTTGGGAAAACTACTGGAGAGGACTCTCCTCGTCCTCTCCACTTCGTGTTTGGAAGTTTACTCATTCCAATGATATTTATTTTCTTTACTGTGACTTGTTTGTTTAGTTTGTCTTTAGATTTCCAAATGCAACAGAAAGAAATTTGTATAATATAGATGGATGATGTGTAGATAAAGTAATGCTAAATATAAAAATTATCATACAATTATGTTCCTTTATGTTTTTACAATTTTAATTTGTTCAAGAACTAATTTTGCCAAACACCTTTTATAGTTTCTAGCTATTTATAAGTTTTCAGTTTTCAACTAATTTATCGGCTACGTGTTGCCAAAAAGAGCATAAAATTAAAGTTGATTTTCTTAACTTCCGTCAAAAGGAACATATTTCCAAACACATCCACGGTAAAACAAAAACTCAAAAGTCTGCAAGACCAAACACCCACCAAGCCAAAAACAAAGTCAATAAAACAATCAGACCCCAAGAAAGCTACCAAACAAAGTGGTTCAATGGTCTCCCCAAAAATAAGTCTTGTAGGGTTCAAACACTAGACCTAGTGGTTCAAACAACCACTTTTACCAATGAGTAACCATTTAACAATTAATCTAGTTTTGTTTTAATTAATGAACACCCAAAAATTAAAGGTGATATTGTGAAACTTGAGACCATCATTTTTTTTACAAGTGGGGGATTCATTTCTTTATCTTTTATATGGCTTTGTATATCGCGCACCAAGAAAAATATAGTTCATACACATAAGTAGCTTATTGCAAATAATATGTGCTGAAAGTTAGTTGTAAAAGCATAATGCATCATACTTCATAAGTAGACTAACTTTTAACTACGAATAGTCAAATTGGTTCCTGAAAGTGTTAGACGCTGATAAGTTCGTCCATAAAAGAATGAGATAACTCTGTGGTTCCTAATTGTGAAATTACCCTTTAAGTTATCGATGTTTTATTTAATTTCAGAGACTAACCAGACCGACATTTTACACAATCCGCAAGATGAATTGACAACATCCAAAGGGACCAATTTGACAATTCATTCAACTTATCTACTATAAAAAAAAATGTCCTGTTAATTTAAATTTCACCCAATTTATTTTTTAATAAATTTTACAAGGGTGAGAGAGAGCAGGAGCAGCATAAGCTTGTGTGCATTCTCACACTCGACCACACATCAAGTACACTCTCTCATCACCTCATTCCTCTCTCTCTCTTCCTGGGTCTTCACTCCCAAATTCTCGACGAGTGTGAGAAAAATCAATCCAATTTAGGGTTTCAATTGTGACATTTTCGCACAAATCTCAATCGGAAAAAATGGGAGGTGGTGGTGGACCAGCAGATCACGGTCACGGCGGCGATTTCAGGAACAAGGTATGGAGTATGACCGGTGGCCCTTACTGTCGTCCCAAGCACTGGAAGCGCAACACCGCCATCGCCATGTTCGGTGTCTTCCTCGTTTGCATCCCCATCTTCAAGCTTTCCGCTGAGCTCGAGGTCCCTCTCTCTCTAAAATCGCTTCTTTCATTATTTCACAATCGTTTTCTCGTTGGAATTCGTATTTTCTGGGATCCTGGTTTTTTTTTTTTTTTTGTTAATTTCTCTTGATCGAAATTAAGATTTTTGTTGGCAATTTTTTTGTGTTGTTTGATGCATTTGATTATTTGTTTTGACAGCTTGTTTTTGTTATTGGGAAATGAGGGTCCTGATTTTCTTGTAATTTTTATCAGGATTGGGGAAATTAAGAATGTTTTCTGCTAATGTTGATGTTAATAATGCTCTAAGCATTTCATGATCTTTTCGTGTTTTAGGAAGATGATTTGGCTATTTTCATTTTCTTTTGGAGTTTGGGGGGTGGTAGGCTGAGATCTGGGAGTGTTAAATTTTCAGCTGATTGCAGAACCAAAGACGCACTCAGTATGCATGCTTGACGAACATTATTTCAGTATATGTTTGTCAATGTTATCTATTCTGTAACCCCTGTCCCCTCTTCTTTTTCTGAAAGGAGATAAGGTAGTCTCTTATTCCTTCGTGATATATGTGGCTGCAGTGCAGAGTGTGAACCAGTTCCAAATAGTTTAGGTTGAAACAATTGTAATGGAAATAATGCTTTGTTTGAGCAGGGATTGTGTGTATCGATGTGGTGCTACAATAATGCACTCCTTCGAAAGAGTTCCCTGCAAAATAAATTTGGGGAGATGGGCAGTTGTGTTTCATCTTTTGGAAATAACAATAATCATCCCCCCTATATTTCTTCATTTCTTTATTTTTCAAAAAAAATCAAACAAATTGTTGAGTAGATATTTTTATTGGTGCTTCAATTGCTTTCAATTTAATGATTAACACGCTGCATGGTTTTCACTTTTTCCTGTTTTCGAAGATTTGTATAGCATCAATGAGCATTGTTTGTTAGACCTATCAAATATTTGGATTTTTGTCAAGGTTTTTACCAAAATGTGACTACCAAGTACCAAATAGGCATGGTAACTTGGTGTGTTTGGGCAGGTTTTGCTTTCCCCACCACCATTCTGGTCAGGGGTGCAAAATGGGTACTTGCACTTATCCTGCAGCTTCCCCTGGGCTGGGATTCTCTCTAACTCTTTTAATTGAATTTTCCATCATTTGCTCCAATCTCTGGAAACTTTGCTCTCAGTGCGCCGGAGCGCTACTCATGAACTATGAACGTTTGCACTAGAACCAGGCAATTTCTGCCGCATCCCTGTTCATGACTTCAATAGACTTCTCCAAAAATTCAAGCTTCCCTTCTATCTTCATGGCTACCATCTTCTTTTCTAGTTTGTTAGAAACTGGTACCAAGAGTAAGAGAGAGAATTATTTTAATTGCATCAACCCTAAATTCCAAAATCTGGTCCAGCGTTGAGCAGACTCAAGAACTGGTCAAAGAAAGAATGCAGTGGTTGGTGAGGAATTCAAGGGTCTCTGCTCTCTCCTAAATACAATTCAGATACTGTTCATCTGTTTCTATAACCCTCTATTTATCTTTGTGACTGCATATCTTTCCCTTAACTACTGATAGAGTATAGGTATACTTCAGTGCTTCACTATTGGAATTGTAATTGTTCTGAGTAGTTATGGCGGTGTGCCACATGGTACATGCCAGCTGTAGTTAGTTAGAGCTGTAGCTCTGTTAGAAGTTAGTTATTCTAGCCTTCGTTAGTTTCGATCAGGTCACAGCTTGCTATGCTAGTTTTCCTTCTTTATAATTACTATTTACTTGTGCTCACACATATTCAGATGAATGAAATCATTTCCACTTAAATCAAATCTTTTCACTTTTATCTCAACTATGAGCTTCTTCAACTATGAACTATCTAGCTCTCTATTAGTTAGTTAGGTGGTTTTATGATCGACAATGACTTTTAGGGGCTGGGATCCCCTAGAACTCTCCTGTGTGTCCTCCCTTAGACCTCCTTATTGGGGGTTCTTATCTTTTCAACAAATCATATTCCATGTATATAAATGTAACTCCATAAATACATAAAGATAAATATCAAGAACTATAAGAAATTGAAAAACATTAATATCAAATCATTTGAAAGTACAGACATATATTAAGGCTATTATTAATTATATGACTATCAAGGTTTGTATCTGTACCCATAAACCTGCCCCTGCTCTGCCTATACAAATTAGGGAAATCCTGAACCTGGACCTGGTGAAAAGGGATTCCTTCAAAAATTTGTCAGGGTTGGTGAAGTATTACCCATAAACTGTCATGGCGCTGCCTGTGCCCAATTGCCTGCTTTCGAAGTATTTTTGCTGCAGTTTCTTGGGATTTTGATACACTCACGGTCTCACCCAAAATGATTGTAATTTCTTGACTCTTAATTTTGATTCTTTTTGTCCTTCCTTCTGATGTTTCCATTTTACTGTAAGAGGAGAAAAGTTATATTTCCATTAGCATTTATATATGAATAGCAAGTAATTATGGTGGAGTGAGGATGTAATTGGCTGTTATCTATGTGTTTGCAGTCTCTACTTCTTTCCCTTTGGTGTCTTTTCAGACATTCGATGTTTATTTTTCCCTGGAAAGCATTAGCCTTGTCGCTTGTGTATCAAATCTTTAACTGAAAATAATTGGGGATTTAAATAATTATTTATAGCTGCTTAGCATGGGACGTCTTTTTTTCCTTTCATTTAGATCTTATGTCTGGAATCTAGGTTATATCATTCTGTGCATACAAAATAGAATATTTTTTTGCCTTTGCATCTACCTGATAAGTTTCCCCACTGTTTAGTTTGAAATATATGGATGAGTTGAATATCTCTTTCAAAAGTGGTTGCTGTTGTGCTCTTTTTAGACCTTTTGAAATGTCATAATTTGTTGCTTCTTATGTTGTCTTTTTGGTTTAGTTTTATTAATGTTCACTATTAGTCATTTTACCATCACTTGTATACATTATATTGGCTAACAAGATTTTATTTCTTAATCCTTCAGCAAAGACCACATCACCCGGTTCGCCCAATCCCTTCCCAACTCTGGTGCAAGAATTTTGGGACGAAAGACTACAAAGATTATGAATAAACCAAGGATCATCAATTGCAATGCATCACTGGTGTGGGTGTTCATCACATCACGTGAAACAAAATTTCTTTGATAAATGCAGAGAATATGAACAGTTTTAAAAAGTTGCTGGTGTCAATGTTATGTAAGACTTGAGATCTAGGATCATGTAATGGACATCCTTTTATATTTTTGGTTACATTGGCTTCCATTTTAGAAGTGATGGAATTAAATAAGTTACTCATGTATCGATACATCGTCTGAGACTTTGTTGTTCAAACTGATATTACCGGTCACTATAAGGATGGTAATTGATGTTTTTATCATCTTGTATGTCCATTTTGTGCCTATAGTTCTATAAATGTGCAATTTTAATCCTGTAATTTTCATTACTCCAATTAAATTCATCTACTTTGAAGAATGAGAAAATGTGATCCTGATGTTAAACCACCATGCAGTAACTGAACTTGCCTCTCACTAAGTCCATAGACAGTACATTACTTGTTACTGCAATATAGTATAATCATATCTTTATGCAGCATTGCAAATAATTTTATTCAGTTTTTCTCTGAAAACATATGTTACTGCAATTGAGTTTGCTAATTTACTCCCACTACATTTTAGAAGGAGTATTATAGCATACAAATTGACAAGGAATATATAGGTGCTGTTAGGCATTCCTATAAAGTAAAATTTATAAATTGACAAGAAAGAAATGTTTGCACCTTATGTCTATCACATGTTTTTAATTTGTTTTTTGTTTAGTTGTCAAATATTGAGTGCTGTCATCTTATTGAGGATTTTATAAATATTTTTGCTTGTAAAATTGGAAACGATTGCACATGATTGACCTCAAAATAAGAGTGATACTGGAGAGTACTTTGCTTCATACACGTCTCTTGAATCCTGATTAAGAAAAGTACAAATTAAACTTCCAATGACCTAATTAAAGAAACTGTGGTATTATATTGAGAGAACTTGCGTGAATTGACCAACAACAGTATTTTAGTGTCGCCAAAACTAACATTGAGGAATAACAATTACTTGTACCAATAAAATTGAAAAAGTTTAGGTTACATTCTTTTGGTTCACTTACACTTGGAAAGAGACATAAAAAAGACATAAAAATATAAGAGTGAAATGAAATGAGAGATATAATTAGAATATGTGATATAATACAAAAAGAAAAGAGTTAAGAAGAAAGAAGTGGAAGTAAGTGGAAATAAGATTGACGAAAAGACACATTATATTTTTTACGAACAATTTATAATAAATTAAAATATTTCATGTGATAATTGTTTTAAAATTAATATTATATCAATATTAATATTTATATAAAATAATTTTTTCTCAATATATAAAAACATTCATATACACATATGTATATATAAGTATGTCCTTTTATAGTTTCAACATGTTTCAATTTTCTCGGGATCAAGTGAAAACCCCTACGCCTAGGGGAAAACCCAAAAATACTGAGAAAGGAAGTATAAAGAAGGTTGATCCAGTTAATAGTTCTAGGGGGTCTGAGTCAGGGTTGGTAGATGTCGCAGAGCTGAGCATAAAAGAGCTTATGGTGCTACTGGTAAAGTTATTGGAGCCTTATGGCGTTTCACCGGGGCACGAAGTGCCTTGCTAATTGGAAAGCGCTTACATATGGAGTATGATTGCCCAGATTCGGTAGTCGTCTTCCAGATTGCATCCCAGATCAAAGCTCGGAGACCTTCTTATGGTAGGAGTCGGTGTGTTTTGGGGTTGTGTTTGGCTTTTGGGGTTTTTGAGGGGTGTTGGCGTGTGCTTCGGGGAATTGATTGTTGGTTAAGAGGCTTCTTCTCTCTGATGGTTTCTGGCTATGGGCGCTTCATTGGGTTGTTTTCAGTATTGTTGATTTTTTGATCTCTTTTGAGGTGGGATGTATATCTTGCCATTATCCTCATTGTATAATCTATATTAATCTTTGCTTTTGAAAAAATAAACTTGGTTAACAACTAATTTTGCTAAGTACTTCTTATACAATCAGCTAGTTTTTTAGTTATCACCTTTCATCTTTAAGCTATCAACTAGCTTTTTTAGCAAAGTGTTGTCAAACATAGGGTTTTACTTGAAAATTTAATATATGTACTTCGATATAAAAAAGTTACATCAGTAATTTTTACTCTAGAGTTAATTTTGGAATTAAAATTGATTAATGGAATCTTAAACAAAACCTTATACATGGTGTATATTTTAATATTAATTTATCATTGATCGTAATGTGTGGAAAAATAATTAATAGAAGAACTAAAATTCAATTCAGCGGTCTCTACGAATTAAAAAAAAAAAGGTTATATTTCTCATCATGATATAACCATTGGTATTTTCTTCAAAGTTAGAGTTGGTTAAGCTGACTTTAAGCCGACGCAATACACCAATGGTGGAGGTCGACACAAAACGCTAATGGCTTTGATCGATGCTGAATCATAAATATTAGTGTCAGTCGTATAGGTTGATTGAAATATATATATATATATATATATATATATATATATATATATTTATACATGTTTTCTATTGGTCATCGAGTCTCATGTATTATCAATGAATACTTTGAATTCGTTCATAGTTTGCAACTTGATTAATATGATTTCTCTATAATAAGGAAATCCTGGTGATAAAGTAGCAAAGTTATATGACTGAATTCAAAACATACAATGATCACGCATGGTACTCGGTAACAAGAAAAAACATTTATATATTTCAATGTCTACACTATTTCGCTCGAGAAACAACTGAAAAACAAATAAGACATGAAATCGAATAATTATCAACTCCAACATGAATTTGACTCTACTCTGGATAAAATAATTCTAACATATCTATAGAAATTAGAAGACATTTGCAATAATAAACAAGAATAATAGTCATAATATTTTATTAGTCATTTAATTGTCTTATTTAACTATTAGTGTTTCATTAGATGATCAAACACTTTCGTCTTGTTTTACTAGTTTAACTTTAAGCTTATGAGCAAATCTTGCAATCTTCAAAATTTGTTTGTCAGGGCAAAAGAAGTTTCTCCTGCTCACCTCACTCGATTCTTGCTTGCTGCTCTCCCCATGCAACAATTTTTTTAGAGTCTTCCACGACTCTAAATTAATCTAAGGTACTTTTTCTTCTATCACAAGATCTAAGCTACTAATAACAAAATAGAAAAGTGTAGATTGACCATACAATTTTATTTCATTTTTATTGACAACCATAACATAGTAAAATAAAACACATACAATCTCTTAAGAAAAATGAAAATAAAAAATAAACCCATACAATCTCAGCATACCAGCTAAGTAGGTAGGCTGCAGTAATGGCGATAGTGCGACGACGTGGCAGTGGGGTTAAAAAATACAATCACTATAAGAAAACACAGGATTTAGCGGCAGTTGATTTAAGCTTTAGCGCCTATCCCTTTTGGTGGTTGGGCAACCGCCACAGAATTTGACGACATTAGTAAAAATGTAGTTGATTTTGACAAGCTGCTTGAATAACCGATAGAAAAGAACACAGAATTTAGCAACAACCTAAAACGAGTAATGATATATACACACATTTTCACTGCTTTTCTACCTTCATTTTTATATATTTTTTTTCTCTATCAATTAAATCACCTATCACATCTTTACTTTCTCTATCTTTTCTTCCTATCTCTCTCTTCCTCCATCTCTCCACACCTAAAAAATGAGGTGTGAATATATAATTATTCGATTTTTTGAGGCAGGTAATGACAAGTTTTCTTGTAGTGTAAGTTGTTATCATTTAAATAGAAAACAAAAATAAAAAGAGACAGAAAATTAGACTAAGAAAAAACGAAACTCAAGATAGTAATACAAGAAACAAACTCACTATTTATCATAATATTTATTAACAGATTAGTCATTGGTGAAATTTATCTTAACACTAAATAATTCTGTTAATAAATATTCATTTTACAAAACAAAGGAGAAAAAACAAATTACAGATTGTATAAATAAAAGGCTTAATCCTCAAATTAGTCCCTGTCTTTGTGTCACCGTCTGAACCAGGTCCCTGACCGGAAAAATTTGTGGATTAAATCCCTATCTTTTAAAAACGTATGGAGCCAGTCCTCGCCGGAGCCCGGAGCTCCGACGAGTGATAAAATGGCACGCTGACTGGATTAATGAAGTCTACGTGGAATTTAAAAAAAAAGGAAAATCAATTATGATGTGGATTTTTCTTTGTTTCTTAATTCAAAATCATATTGTTTATTTTTAAAATTATATATTAATTAAAAAAAAACCTTAATCTTTTTTCTGAATCATTCTTCATCCCCTTCATCATATCATCTTCTTCATGTTCTTCCTAGCCGCCACCCCAACCACGCCACGGCACCACCCCAACCGCCAACAAATTCCAAAACGCCAACCTAGGGGTTTGAAGAGAAAGAAAGAAGGGAATATGTTCTAGGATTTGTGGGTGGTGGTTCTGTTCTACGAAAATTCAGAGAAAGGGGGAAGGTAGAATGGTTGTCGTTTGGGGGTTTCCAGGGTGAGGTGAACGGAGACAGATTATGGGTCACTGGGGGGAGATCCAGTGGTGGTTTATGGGCATGTGTGGTGGTGGGTGAGGAAGGAGGAGAGCTTCGTTGGTTCCTCTACAGATTCATACAAATCGAGACCTCCATTCACACCTCCATCACCATCGAGCCCTCTTAATCACCATCCTCTTTCTCTGCCCTTCGATCTCCCTCTCGGTTGTCTCGCAATTTTGATTCACAGATATGGTTGCAGATGGGGGTTGGGGTTTTGGTTGGGGGTGAGGTTCAGGTTGCAGGTGGGGGTTGGGGTTGTAGGTGGTGGTGGGGTTTTCATGGGTCCTTTGATGATGAAGAAGAAGCAGGTGAAGGAGGAGGAGATGATGTGATGATTTCTGGGTTCAATCAAATGATTGTGCTCTTTGTTTTTGATTTGAGATGTTTACGATCTGGAAATTTTGGTTCATGTTGGATAAAGTTGGATATCTACAATCTGGAAATTTACGACATGGAAATCTACTTCAGTTCATGTTGGATAAAGTTGGTTTTTCCTTGGCTGTAAATTTTGTATAATGATGTAAAGTGATGTTTCATATTCAAAATTTATGTACAAGGAAACCAGTAGTGGGCACCAAACCTTCAATTTTTACTTGTATATTAAGTTCTTATAGTTCCAGTTTTTTTTTCCTGTAATGGAGATTCTTGTGATTTTGGGGATTTGTAGGATCTTAAACATGACAGATTCAAAACTAGCATTGAGGTTAATTTGAGGGAATTTATTTTTGTTAATTTAATTATGTTTAGTTTTGTTAATTGGTTTTATTTTTGTTAATTAAATTAAAAAAAAATTGATGTGTTATTTAATTTTTTTTCTAAAATCCACATAAGCATCATTAATACAGTATGCCAAATCATCACTCGCCGGAGCTTCGGGCTCCGACGAGGACTGGCTCCATACGTTTTTAAAAGATAGGGATTTAATCCACAAATTTTTACGGTCAGGGACCTAGTTCAGACGGCGACACAAAGACGGGGACCAATTTGAGGATTAAGCCTAAATAAAAATATAGGATTAGGAATCTGAACCTGAGATTAGGTGGAAATTCTTTTGGATTTTTGTACTGTCTCTTTCTTCACATGTTGTGGCTAATCCAGTAACATGTCATGAACATCAAGTATTCCATTTCATCATGCATCAGTGTGCCCCTACCACGTTTGTACATATATTGGAGATTGAAGGCTCTGGAAAAGACAAGAGTAGTAAAAACTAACCCATTTGACTATACATTTGCCACCATTTTTTTTTGTTGAAAAAACTATAACTCGAGTTCTTTATATTTATACTCCAATATCTATCCCTCTCCCTCAGACAGTAATTGAGTTTCAGCTTCTATGGCAGAGGCAAAAACATGGTTAGTACTACATTTTTGGGGCCACACTATTACATAATTTTAAATTGCCGTTGCGGTTGAGGTTACGGCTGAGTTGCAGAATTGCGGACAAATTAAATGCAAGTTGGTGCAACCGCAATTGTAGCCTTGATGCTAATGCGGGAACTCCAAATCCCTTTACGTTGCGGCTGCACTTGTGGTTACAGACTCCAATTTAGAACCCTCCCCCACATGCAAAGATTCATTTTTTACTTTCCTGTGAATGTTTGCATAATTTGTACATCAGCTGTAATTTTCTTTTGGGGTTTGTGCTTTCAGGTATGCTGTTGTTACTGGTGCAAACAAAGGGATAGGGTTGGAGACAGTTAAAGAGTTGGCCTCAAATGGAGTCAAGGTGGTACTCACAGCCAGAGATGAGAATAAAGGCCATGAAGCTATTGAGAAATTGAAAGTGTTTGGTCTCTCTGATCTGGTCACTTTTCACCAGCTTGATGTGACTGACCCTACTAGTATTGCTTCTCTAGTAGAGTTTGTTAAAACCCAGTTTGGTAGACTTGATATCTTGGTAAGAAGACATTCAGTTTAATTTTTTTCTTTTAACTGCAAAAAGGGGCAATTTGATTGTTTCTAATTTGAAAATACAGGATAATCTTGTGCATAAATTGTGCACGAAATTACAAAATAAAAGGTATAGCTTAGAAGACAGCTTCCTTGTTATCCTTTAGTTATATATGAAAGAATCATTTACCTTCTTGAAGCTTTTCAAAATCTTGTAGGTGAATAATGCAGGAATCAGTGGTGTCAATCCATATGAAACGGTCAGTTTACATATTCCATTTAGGATATTGCTCCTGTCCTACTATCATTTTATAGAGTAAAGTAAGTAATAACAATCCTTATTGACAAATCTAACGGTTCGGGTTAATAAATCGTTAATCGTATACTTGCACATATATTAGAAACTATAATGCTTATTAAGTGCATATTTGAAAATCTTTCTACCATTGATTCTAACATAAAAACAATTATGGGGAAAAACTTGTGAGTATCATAATTGATTCTAAAGAAATAGAATATGATTCAAACATGTTTAAATCTCAAAACCCAATGGTTATCATGTCTTACTTTACCAATTACAGTGACTCGGTCACTTTAGATGAGTCAAATCCGTTTTTTAATAGTACTATTGGCAATATGAGTCACTATTTTAAAGCTTTGAGAAGTTCTTCAACATTAATGCAGGTGGGATCAATAATTAACTGGAAGGAACTGACTCAAACTTATGAGATGGCTGAAAAGTGCTTAAAAACAAACTACTATGGTGCTAGGGAAACAATTGAGGCATTTCTCCCACTCATTGAGTTGTCCAATTCACCTAGGATTGTCAATGTTTCCTCCCAAGCTGGGATGTTAAAGGTACAACAAGAGTGTCAAAACTTTTCTATTTAACTTCAATCCTTTTGGAACATGATTTTAAGTCACCCTTTCGACATTGTCAAAATTGTGTACGGTGGCATGTTTCAGAACATGCCAAATGAGTGGGCTAAAGGGGTGTTTGGTGATGCTGAAAATCTCACAGAAGAGAGAATAGATGAGATACTGAAGGAGTTTCTCAAAGACTTCAAAGAAGGTTCACTAGAAAACAAAGGCTGGCCAACTTTCCTCTCTGCCTATATAGTCTCAAAAGCAGCCATGAATTCTTACACAAGGATTATAGCCAAGAAGCACCTTAACATGTGTAGTAATTGTGTCTGCCCTGGTTTTGTTAAAACAGACATCAACAAAAACACTGGCATCTTATCTATTGACCAAGGTGCTGCTAATGTTGTGAGATTAGCTCTGCTTCCTTATGGTTCTTCCCCTTCTGGCCACTTCTTTATTAGGCAAGAAGAGGAAATGGGATTCTCTAGCGTCAGGGAGTACTGAAATTCAGTAAAGTCATAGATTTATAGTTGTCTGATCAAAATCGTGGGGTCCAAATTTACTGAAATTATTTAAGTGCATAATAATTTTTTCAATCAGGGTCATCTAATCTTGATTTGATGGCGGAGGACCCTTGACTTCACCGAATGCAGTAATTCCTGACCGGAAGAAATCCGTGTCCCAAGTAAAGTCAAACTTTTGAGTGATTTTGAATGTAATATAATCATGTAGATACAAGAATAAATCATCAGAATGTGTCCCTTGCTGTTGCTGATACGTTTTACCCTTATATCTGATGTCATAGTAAAATTTGTAGGCTAATACTTACAAGTTGGACGTTTATTTATCCTATATTGTTCACAATTTGCATAATCAAAATTCCTATTTGTCATGTTTTCATGGACTTTCTTATTTTAGGACATGAGGTGAACCCTTACTCATTGAAGAAATTGTTAATGACTAAGATTGTGTTTGTATTTCAGTAAGCAAGCGCATATTTCAAGACAATGTGAATGTGCTTTAAGTCAATTCATAACACTCTTGTGTTGTGTTATTGAAGTGCACACCCTAACATTTGTAGTAATTGTGTTTGCCCAGCTGGTTTTGTCAAAACAAACATCAACAAAAACACTTGATAATACTAGTATTGTTCTTGGATAATGATAGTGATGGAGGGAAATACTAGTATTGGTCTTGGTAATACTTGCTACTGGTGTTGTGTGTTTTTGGAGGAGGGAAAGAGGGGATTTGGAAGCTCGGTTAATTAGGAAGAAGCAAGTTGATTCTATTCGTCAATTATAACATGTATAAAGATGAGTTCACAATGATCAAATGAGGAATAAGTCTTACATTGGTGGTTAATTTTGACTTTTTCTTGAGACCTAAATTAAATAAAAAACTTAACCAACTTTTGAGAATAAAATTTCTCACACTAAAGCCTTCAAATTCGCCACCTATGCGAAGACTTTGGGTTCCTCTACCTCAGGCTAGGGAGGTGGGGGAGGGGAAGTTGGGTGATGGCAAGATGTTCTTGACAGATGGGGGTTGGTGGGAGGCGGTGGAAGGGAGAAGAAAGAAGAAGAGGATATGAAGTTGATGATGATGATGAAGGATGAAGGATGAAAAAGATAAATGATATAAATAAAATTTTGTTGCTAGATAAAACAATTTTATATGTAGTTCAACTGGTTAAGTGGTTGTTTTTCCCCTTACAAGATCGGGGTTCGAATCTCCCCCACCTTTTTTCCTATTTCTGAATTTATTAATGATGTATCATGCCAGATGACCTGCTTTGTCACTTAACGAACTAATGTCATGTAAGCCTCTTTCGTTAATTTCTTAACGTCAGAGGGGAAAACGATACACTTTTGTGAAACATCGAGGGCAGAAACGTAGACAAAAAAGAGTAGCGGAGACTTTTGCACAAAGTTGAAACATCTGGGCAAAAACTGTTTTTAAGCTATTATAAACTACTTACGAAATAAAAGGTGACAACTCCTCTAGGTGGCAGCCTCTCAGCCTTTGTCTGATTTCACTTTACTCATTTTTTTATACTATTATTAGTAACCCAATGACGTGAGTTGATAATGTCATATATTATATTATTCATATATTCATGAATTTTGAAATAATAATGTTTCTCATAAATATTTTGAATTTCAAATTATTATTTCGCCTCATTAATATATTAAAATTGAAAAATGATGAATTCCTAACATTACGGTAACAAATCGATACAAATTGATAAAGGAACAAAATAATTAATCTTAATCTTTTTTATTATAGAAATTCTTTTTTCTTAGAGAAATGTAATAAATTTTGTCCCAGATTTGGTTATTGTAGTTATTAACTTTCCTAGCAACATTCAATCTCATTTATGAATAAAGGCAAAGTCAAATTTAAATTTATTAACAATTATTGTATATTTATGTGTCCAATAATGATATCAGATAATAATAGAAATTAAATTTAAATTTCTCTTCCACACAAATGTAATGTATTTAACACTAACGTAAGTTTTTATTCCTTATAATTAGACTATTTTGAAAATTCAAAAATAAAGTATATTATTATAATACCCAAGTAACTAGGTTATATATCTAACAAATTTTCTTGCACGTGATTATTTTCTCTATTGTTTTGTTTCTTTGTTTTCTGAAAAACCTAACCTCATGAAGGGTACAAGCCCACTACGCCCAGGCCCAATCCATAGCAAATTTTATCCTTTTAACCTCTCAATTCTTCTCACCATCTCACTTCTCTTCTCTAGCCGTCACACCCTTCCTGAAACCCTAGCTCAACATCTTTTTGTTTTCTCTTCTTCTCACTTCTCCACCTACGACGGCGGAACCCTCATCCCCCCATGACCTAGCAACCCAATCTCATCTCTTTTCTTCTCCACCTTGCCGCAACAACCCTCGTTTTCTCCTTTTCCACTCAAAGAGCCCTTGTCTTCTGTTGTCTTCACCATCTTCATCATCAATGCTCCTCCCTCCGATCATCAATGTCATCCTCGCCTTGTCTCTTTCTCCTTGATACAAATCTGAGCATGCATGCTTCAAAAATTACTCCTTTATCTTACCAAAGGAGTTGAAGTTGCAGATCGGATCGAAAGAGGATTTGAGCGTGCATGCTTCAAAGTAATCATGATTCTATGTTTGATAATCTATCTGCTTTCACAGTTTAAATTGTACTTTTCTTTATACTGTTGTTGATATGCTTTTCAGGGATTTGTTATGGGGGATTGGGCCTCGCCGCCTCGATGAGGGTGCTTTACCCTTAGCTGATCCTATATCTAGCTTCTAAGTTGAAGAAGTGAACATGTGTCTTCCTTTCTTCCTAAAGAATGTTGGTCCTGCATCTATGGTTCTATGGTTTCTAACTTGGTCTTTGATTGTTTTAGTGTTCAATCATATTGAAATTCTGCTTTTTTCTCAATGTTCTCTTCTTTTCTTAGTTGTTACTTCGGCTACTTAAAAGGAGTGGAAATCTCTGTCACATACCAATTTAACCATTTTCCCCTTTTTCTACCAAAACACATATTTTTTTCAAAATATCAAATAACTTGTGATGTTTTTTGTATTCATGATAAATGTTCTTTGTGAACATGTTAGTAGCTAAACTACATCCAACCTCTATGTAGCTAAGAAATACTTGTTTTCCCCATATTACTAGACAGAGGGGGAGGAAGGGAGAAGAGAAACTGAATACTTAGTGAGGTAGTGGAGAATCTGAATAATTATTTGTGTTAATGAGAGTATAGGGAAAGTTTAAGTTACTAGGTGAAGACACATGAATACTTTTATATTATATTTAACTTTGTAATGAACTAATGACTTCATGAGTCGAACCATTTTCAAAAGCCTTATTTTGATAATTTAGAGTTGGTGGCGCATGCGGTGAATCACACATGCACACCACACCCATTTAAATTACAACTTCGATATTATGATTGCAGTATTACACAAACATGGACACATGGGACACATTATGCTATTCTGATGAGCTGTTATGGGTTGCGGATCCTCTTCCAACTCTTATTCTGTTGAAAGATGTGAGTTTTTAATTCTCTCCTTTGCTCAATTAATTTCTTTTGATCCACCAGCATATTGATTAGCATGAGTGGTGTTTGTCTTTTATTTTCTCACAATCCGTAATAAATTTTCAAATTTGCTTGCTTGAAACAATTTTGCAATATGAAATGCAATTGGTCATTGATTGCTCATTAGGTAAAATGAGAAAGAAAAAAGCTACATTTTGTATACCATTTCTCTAGGGCATATTGACTTCGGGAAGTTTTACTTAAATGAATGCATTATTAACCTATCAATCACTTCTTGAGTATAGTAATCACACTTGTAGTTTTTTGTTCCTAAAATGAATATATTTTTTTCAAAAATAAAAACTTCTTAATTCTTTCTAAAATCAATTTCTTAAACTAGTGAATCTAATTTATTTAAAATACAGTAACAGTATAACAATCTCTTGTTACAAGTTCAGTTATCAACTAGAAATAATCAGCACATCATAATTGAGAGTCATTAACAGCGGGTTCCATTGCTTTTCGCTTTGCTTCTTAAGCATTAGGGTCTGACTTAGCCAGCAGGATAACTTCATATTGGTTATTTGTCTGTTTTGATTTCAGCAGGGACCATAATATGAGGTTGTGGGATATTCTCAATTGCAACCCGGTTCGATTTTGGGGTACAGATGTAGATTCACTCCCTCCCTTAGTTGATATTGATTATTAGTTGGTTCAATTTCAGCAAGATAACAAAGATCAGTTGAAGGAGTGAATGGACCTACCTCTGAACCCCAAATCGAACTAGGTTGCAATTGAGGATATGCCACAACCTCATGTTATGGACCTTGTTGAAATCAAACAGACAAGTAACCAAGATGAAGTTGTCATCTTGGCTAAGTCATACCCTGATGCCTATGAAGCAAAGTGAAAAGTAGGGAACCTGCTGTTAATGACTCTCGATTATGATGCGCTGATTATTTCTATAGTTGATAACTTAACTTGTAACAAGAGATTGTTAAACTCTTACTGTATTTCAAATAAATTAGATTCACTAGTTGAAAAATTAGATTTTAGGGAGAATTAAGAAGTTTTATTTTTGTAAAATGTATATTTATTTTAGGAACAAGAAACTACAAGTGTGATTACTATACTCAGTAAGTGACTGATACGCTAACAATTCATTTATCTAACTAAAACTTCCCAAAGTCAATATGCCCTAGAAACAATATACAAAATACGGGTTTCTTGTTTCTCATTTTACCTAATGAACATCATGACTGATTGCATTTAATAATGCAAAATTGTTTCAAGCTAGCAAATGTGGAAAATAATTACGGTTAGGGAGTAATTAAAATGATATACACCACTCATGCTAATCATTATGCTGGTTGAGCACAAAAAAGGTTCATCGAGGGAGAAATGCGCTCTTCGTGACTCTCAATTTCTTGTGAGAAAAAGCCGAAGAATGATGGAGATTACCGCTAAATGGATGAAGTCAGCCCCACCAATGAGAGGGGTCTGAACATGCATCTTCGGTAAGACTATGAATTATTTTATATTATATCTCTAATGGATCTCTTTGAAGATTAACTCTCATATTAGTACTCTATCTTGCAAATTGATCGTACTTGGCACCTATTTTATTCTCTGTAGTTTGGTTTCACTCATTTTCTTACCTTTGGAGAAAGATCTTCCATTGCGTTTGTATTTCGGAATGGTCCTAGAATAAGTGGCGGAGCCACGTTAGGGCAGGGGAGCCCTCCCAAGGTTCAATAATGTTGTTTATACATATATTATAATATTGCATTGATTATTAGATGCATTAGCCTAGTGGCTGTATCGTTTCCTAGGTACCTGTTGTAGTGGGTTTGATCCACTCCTACACTATTTTTTAGTAATATTCATAAATGTTTCATTTTTTTACACACACTACTTATTTTCTCACCTGTTTTTTAAAATTTATTTGAGCCTTAATGGATATTATTACTATAATTAGAGCAAAAATTAAAATAATCATATCTTTTTTCTTTCAATAAAAACATGAGTGTTGGAAATATAATAGTCCTAGACAATTTTTTTACAAGAGGAATGCTAATAGCTTTAGAGCACAAAGTTAATATATAAATTTTTCTTAAATAACTAATAATCAAGAGTAAAATAATAATTTATTTTTTCCAATAGAAACACTTTTGAGAATGATAAATCAAAAAAAGCTAATGTAAAGAAATCTTTTTAGCATTATTAATATAACTTATAATACATTTTCAATGAGTATATAAAGTAGTTTAATTTATATTTTTTTGTGTATATTGGTGTTTATTGCAAATTAAAAAATTTAATTTATTTTTAAATTTTATTTTGGCCCCAAATACTATTTTTAATGGATATTATTACTATAATTAGAGCAAAAATTAAAACAATCATATCTTTTTCCTTTGCATAAAAACATGAGTGTTGGAAATATAATAGTCCTACACCATTTTTTACAAGAGGAATGCTAATAGTTTTAGAGTACAAAATTAATATATAATTTTTTCTCAAAAAATTAATAATCAAGAGTAAAAGAATAATTTATTTTTTCCAATAGAAACACTTTTGAGAATGATAAATAAAAAAAAGCTAATGTCACAATAACCAGAGATTAAAAAAACTGAAAAAGAAATCTTTTTAGCATTATTAATATAACTTATAATACATTTTCAATGAGTATAAAAAGTAGTTTAATTTTTTTTGTGTGTTTGTTGGTGTTTATTGCAAATCAAAAACTTTAATTTATTTTTAAATTTTATTTTTGCCACCTTATACTATTTTTCCTGGTTCCGCCACTGCCTAGAATCCATAGAAAGATGTGTATTGAGTATGGTGTGGTTAACAAATGCTGCGAAGATTGTGGTCAAGTTGGAAAATTGACTTACTTTTCACCTTCCTTCCAAAAATGGATGTAAAATCTGCTTGTTTCCTCTTAGCTCTGACCAAGTAATCATGTATGATCATCTAGTTATTTACACAAGTCTAGTGTATGATAATTTGTTGCCCTCATTTTGTTTAATGACCACCTTTGAATATAGGCTTTAAAGAAAGTAGCTGAAGAAGAGTTCAACCAAACATGCAGTCGTCATCACCTACGCGGACACACCTGTTTGAACCGTGATATTCCTATTAGTTGGAGGGTGGTACTATACTCAGCTTGAGCTGCATTTTCTCAGTTTTTAACAATTACTATAACCCTCGCGGTGTTATGGATTTAGAATGAAATTTAGTATCAAACAACAACTAAATAAAAGTTTGCATGCATAGTAAACTCATCAGGCAACAATAATAGAAGTATTAAATGCTAAACATAAGTAGTTAGGAAAGAGAGAAAGGTGAGTCATTTCGACTTTCCCATTTAACAATGCCTAAAACGTTAGTTAATGATGGATTGTATATGAGAATTAAATTGAGAACACATTGAAATCTGCTAAAAATGACAAGAATGAGTTCTAGTGTGAAACTTACCATAAAGGGGAGCATGAGATTTTTGGAGGAAAATGAGCTTTACTAGTTACAAATAATTTGACATATGACATTGTTGGCAAGCATGGGCTATTATATAATATAGTTACTATATTATTTTACTCTTAATTTGTAGGATGCAGTACCTGTTTCTCAAGAGAAGAAGACAAAGTATTGTGGGTACTATGGTGAAGGACATAATCAACGATCTAGCTTGTTCCATAGCGGTTTGAAACCTTGTATGTTTTTCTCAAGAGAAAAATATCTTCATATTTCTATCATTTGAACGTTTATAGACTTTTGAACGATTTATGCCTGGTGTTCAACTTTTAAATGTGTTTTTCCCTCATGCTCTGGTGAATCAAAATATACAAATGATGTTTTTAATGTTATGGGAAGAACATTCAGATTTAACCTTGTTTTATAGAGATTTGTTGTGTTATACATATAACCCATGTGGCATATTTGGGTCGTCGTCATGTAGTTTAACATCCTCTTTTGACCAACAATTCCACAAATCTTCTTTCTTGCATGCTTTCTTCTTAAAACAAGTTCTTTTATTCTTTTGAGCTTTGTGGCAGTGTCTGGCTAAAAAGGTTCTCATAAATAAGAGGAAAATCATCACCTATGAGCTAGATTTTGGGATAGAGTTAGGCCTAACCTGAATTCTAAGTGAATTTTCTGTTTAAAATATATCAACTTCAAGGGAAGAAGGCTATTTGGAAAAGAAGATCTTCTTCCTACATTATCCATAGAGATTATACCTCATTTAGGTATCTGCTCACACGGGCTAATACAACATTTTCAATTCTGATAACTGATCAATGAGCAGTGTTTTATAACTATATAAAGGAAGATAAAACAAAATAAGAGAAACAACAAAAACTGAACTTTTATTGCTTTGAAACCTATAGCCATAAAAAGAAGTAAAGTTTATTCGGCTCACAACACCTACAAATAACAAGTGATATGATGTGAAAAGAAAAGAAAAATAAAAAAAGTGAAAATGTAATGAAACAAAAGTGTATATAAATAGATTAAATTTGATATTTTACTGATTGAAATGAAAAGTCAAGATTGATTGTGAAGCCGTCCAACAAACAAATTAAGAAAAATGACCTATAAATCAAACTAAGATGCATGAATAATGTAGGTAAAAATATTTCTTCGCCCCCAAATTCCCTCACCTTAAAGAGATATATAATTTAAAAGAAAGAGTTTAATGAATATGCATTGTTAGTATAAAAAATTTGTATACTGACATTTAACTATTATATGCTACATAAAACAAACTTTTACATTATTCTTTTTATATTAATTAAATTTAAATTGTATTTTTTGATGTGAGAGGAAATAATTGAGTGTCTATTTTACATATTAATAGTGTATCTATTAGAAAAAATGAGAAAAATGATGAATAATTATTGGTTTAAAGGGTCAAATGACCCCTGAGATTACAAAGTGAATCAGTTCCAGGACCTAGAAATTTTTTTCATAAAATTGGGTCCTTAAATTTTTTTTTATTCAATTAAGGCCAAATGTTGTCACATCTCAATTTTGTCCTAGTTACTGTTACCACGTGACTTTTTTTTTTTAATTAGAAAAATTATTTTTAAAATTCAACTCAATTATATAAGAAAAAAAAACTTAATAAAATCCAACTCAATTATTTCCCTCTCCCTTGCATCTCCAACCTTTCCCCCAAACCCAGAAACACAGCAACCTTACAACCTTCATGAACACCGACAACAACAACTACCCTCCCACCACCACAACCCACAACCTTCACCCTTCCTTAACCCAACCCATTTTCCCAAATCTCTGCCTCCACCTCCTCCTTCTTAATCTTCCAAAACTCATCCAGTATCTCCTCAACAAGTTCCAAAACGCAAAGCCTCTACCCTAAATGTGCTCGGAGGAGCCGATTCTGCTCAGCATCAACGTTGGAGGGAATGCGTGAGAGGAGATGGAAACTCCACCAGGTTGTGATTGACACCGTCGTGGCTCATGGTGGTGGCGAAGGGGTTGACACGAATAATTCTTCTGCATATTGTGCTTGATGTTTTTTAAGAATAAGACTCACCTCTTCTTGTTTCTATCCTGCGTTAACATAGCCTGATAGCCTAACTCTCTTCTTTAAGTCTCTAGCACCGTTTTTTCTAATATTTTTGTTTAGTCATTGGCTCATAGCCAAGTTGCAGCTTTTGTAGTAGGGAGTTTCTTCTTCAAATGTTGCAGGTTGAGGTGTTAAATTTTCACATTGCACATGTCTTATAATGGCAGCTGGAAGATCAGATTGTCTTTGACTTTTTTGGATTTTCATTTTATCTTGGTTATTTAACTTAATTATCTTTAATTGAAAAAAAATCTAAAAATAAATTCAAAACCTCTATTAAAATTAATTCATAATTAAAGTTAAATTATTGACCGGGTACAGTGGGTAAAAAAAAAATCCAACACTTCTGTAGTACGCATGCCAAGAAATGAAAAAACAATACAGCTTCTCCAATCAGCAGTGAAGGCCTTTTCAAGTTCCAGTAAGAATGCAAGCTTTTCATTGCTCAAATTTACATTTTGATGAACCACTGTTCATAACATTTGAAACCACACATTGAAGAAGCTTCTTCACTTCCCTACACTCAATATTCACTCACAGTCACATCACATAGCATAACTTGCAACTGTTTTTCTTCTACTCCAAAAATGGATGAGGAGGAAGAAATCATCGAGGTTAGAGAAGAGTACATGGTTTCACCATCATCCAATGAAAACCCAACTCAGAGAATAGCTTATTTTCTCAAACCCTGCAGCCAAAACTGCATTCAAGAGTCACCACATCCACATGATTTTCTTCATTCCTTCCTCTCCAACCAGATAAATGCTATCACTGAAGTCAGATACAATGGTTGGCAAAAGCCACAAGAGGAATGGAAAATATGGGTCCAAAAGATGCAACTCAAGTATGAACATTTGTGGGTAAAAGCTGGCATAAACCATGCAATCCAAGCTTCTACGTATGAGTTCAACAGGAAGCATGAGTTGATTCTTGCCCTTGCTCAGCGATGGTGTTCCAAGACCAATACCTTCATCTTCCCTTGGGGAGAAGCAACCGTCACGTTGGAAGATTTGAAGGTTTGCTGGGGTTATTCTGTTATGGGAGTTCCTGTTTCTAGCCCTCTCGAGACGAGTGAGCAGAAGGAAGTAGAAGCAGAACAAATTGAGGCAAGAAGAATGTTTAATAGCACAAAATCAAAAAAAGTGACTCATAGGCCATGGGTGATGCATTTTATGAAGAATGAAAGCAGAGTGGAACACGAGGCCTTCTTGATTTATTGGTTGTCAAGGTTTGTGTTTCCAAAGGTACATGAAACTATTTTGAAGAGTGTTTTTCCGATTGCGATACATCTTGCTCGAGGGACCCGAGTAGCTCTTGCACCGGCTGTTTTAGCAAGCATTTATAGGGACTTGAGTTTGTTGAACAACACCATCAACAACATTGGCACAACCATCACTTTGTGGGCACCTTTTCAGGTTGTGCAAATATGGGCTATGGAGAGGTTTCCAGCACTGCAGCGGTATCCACAAGCAGTTGAAGAACAAGTGCTATGGCGGTGGGCTAAGTGGGATGGAGTAAAAATGGTAAAAGATAAAAACTTGAAATCTGTATTGGATTCTGCTGGAGATTGTAACAGATTTTTATGGCGACCATACAACAATTCACCATCTCTAAAGCTTTATAATGAGAAGGAAATGTGGGAATGTGATAATCCTAATTTGGATTATGAATTGGAGTCATTTGGTCGTTGCTTGAGGGCGTGTAAATTGGTCGGTATGGGGTGTGTAGAGCAGTACTTGCCACATCGTGTTGCTTTACAATTTGGATTGGACCAGGACATTCCAGGTATGGTTTTAGATTGTAACAATGATCCTTGGATATGTTATAGCCAGCCTATAATGTATATGAATTTGGAGAGTGCTTTATTTTCCTGCCAGTCTAATGTGACTTCTAGATACTATGATTGGTGGAGGCAATCAAAATCAGGCAATGAAGGAGAGATCATGAAGTGTTTTGATCTTTGTCCTATAAGCATAAGCAGTTCAGAACATTTGTCACCAATTTCAAATGGGCAGGTAAAGAGTGAAGGGTCCTTTGGCCCACCTCCTGGTTTTACTTCCAAGTTTGGAAGAGATCAAGCAGGGGACTTTGATAAAAATGATCAGTTGGGAGAAAGAAGAGACAAAGATGATAGCGAAGAAGCCAAAATGAAGAGTCCATTTTGTGATATAAATGGTGCCATTGACATGGAAGGGGAAGGGGAAGGTGCAAGAGTTGGTTTAGGAGCAAAAGTGGTTGCTGAGCTTAAAGATGCAAAATTGAGGATTTCAAAGCTTGAAAAAGTGGTTGCTGAGCTTAAAGCAGCAAAATTTGGCCCAAAGGTTGAAAGAGGTGCAGACAAAGCAAAGCCATAGTGCTCCTTGGTTAGTAACAACAGATCCAGATCCTGTTTACCCACTGCAGATCAACTTATTTCTAAGTAATAGTTCAATTGCTAACTTGCTTTGTATTGTGACCTGTTGTTTAGTAATAGTTCCTTTTTTCGTACAATCTGCATTAGTGCCCTTCATTATACTTGCTATTATGCAGATCATGGGAATATCAAGTGTCTGAAGTTATTGATTCGGTTGTTTTTAAAAACATAATATAGAGTATCCCATTCTCTTTGTCTATTGATTACAATATTTTAAGGAACAAAGTACTGATGAAGAACTTGTGTGTCACCAAATCTTCCAATTTCATTTTAGTGGAGGACTGGAGGTACAACTACAATAAACTTGAGGACTAGTTCTTTTAAGTCTACCAGACTTGAGGACTAGTTCTTTTAAGTCTACCAGAATTGATGTAAGAAAAATAAATAGCTGTAAATTTATTGAAATGCTAATTATTTGAAGAGTCAAAATGGTTTCAGTGAAGTATCAATTTTAATACAAGAGAGTGGATGTTTACTTGCTAGTTTATTAATATGTAGTTTCCGTGTATTCTGTTAAAATAAACTTCTTTTTCATGGTTGTAAAATGTCACCAAATGAAGTTCATGAACTTACTGGATTACTTATACAAGCAATCCTTCAAATTCTGAAACAATTATCACAATACACTGTATCTATATGATTTTTTTTTCTTCTCAGAAGGTCTGTATTATTTGTAGGCAGAACTTGTAATCACCACCTAATTAAGGACAGTTGGAGAAATTGCTCTTCTTCTCTCATTTTACACATCATTTGTCTTCTTCTATCATTTTGCACAAAATTTCCTCACTGATTTGGCAAAAGTGGCATTATCTACTTTATTAAGTTATTCTTTTGGCCTTCATTGTTCTTTCTAGTCTCAATGAAAAATAGAAAAATGAAATGTAAAAATATCATAATAAATTCCACAAATATCATCTAAGAAATACTGCTTATCAATTGTTTATGGTGAGTTGAGGTGTAGAGATTTGGGTTTGGATTTGGAAACCTGGTAAATTTTCAGTTTGAATTTAATGTGATTCTAATAAAGAAAGCTATTAAGAGTAATTCTTTATATGAAAAAGTGATTGTCAGATGATTAGAAATGCATCAAACCTGGTATTAAATTAATGCTTATAAAGCATAGCATTGTAAAAATGATTACAGCAGCTTGTGTAGCTCTTGCTTCATTTCAGAAACTCTTCTGCCACTCAAAAACAGAATCACAAAATAATCCCTTAACATCATACATGGGGAAGCTTATTTTATTTGTGAAATTGCAAGCAACAAAAGGATACTCTAGGCTTTTCACTCACCTGCAAGTTTTCTTCCTCTTTTATGGTGTACTTGCACTGCACACAGCATGCTATTTGTGTGATTGTCCATTTTTGGTGCCATGTTACCCTTTCACAGTAGCTACCACATTCTGAAAATTTTGACAAAGCAACCATTCTGAAAAATTTGGTCTTCAACACCAGCTACCACATTCTCCATTGTTATCCATATTTGCTCTTTCAGTACTAGAGCATGCTGGTTAACATGACATATGTTAGATAATGCAAGGCTATTGACAATGCAAGGCTGGCACTAGACTCAGCATTGGGTGATTTTCTTGGCGTCCATATGTTAGATATGCTGGTAAGTACAGGGCATTTTATCCAGAAAATAGAATTCAGCAGGTACCATTTGAGGCTGATTTGAGCAAGAGCTAGCCCCATTTGTTACTCGCATGAGAGTTTCTCAGCTTGTTGGAATTGACTCAACTATAATGCAGTACTTCCCGCATAGAGTTGCTATGCAATTCAGAATGAATCAAGATGTTCCGGGTCATGTGCCTGTATTCAATGGAACTAAAGCTATTGCTTGGGAAAATTACTGCAGGCCCATTTCTGATAAGAATTTGTATTTGCCATCAAGGCTTTTTGAGGCAGATGTTACCACACGTTATGCAAGTTGGTGGAAGCAATCAGTATTGCATCATCAGGATTTTGCTAAGAATATTGTGCGGTGGAAGAGAAGTGCAAGGCCATCAAAACGTGGACCTCATGTAGTTAAAGCAAACAGAAGTGGTAATGATGCTGATGCTCCACCTTTGTTTCCTCCCAAACTTGATGTTAGCACTGTTATTCTCAAAAAATCTTGTGATGATGGTTTGAAAACTGTGAAGGTTGAAAATGATGCTGATGTACCTTCTGGTTTTCTTCCTAAACATTTGCGAGCTGTTCCTTTTGGAAATTCTGTTCAAGTTGGTTTCAAAGCTAATGAAAATACTGTTGATTTTCCAACCAGTTTACCCCCAAAACACGATGCACTGAGTCCTTGCATTTATGTGGAAAATTCTAAGCCTGTCTTGGAAGAGTACAATTGTGGTGGCATGGCTCACAGTTTGGCTAATGTAGCTACCTATGAATGTAAGCATTTGTCTAACCAATTTTCTTCAACCTCTTTTGTTGATTATGGAGAATTTAAAATGATATTATCAAATTCAAAAGATAACACTGTAACTTCATTAGGGAGTTTGAAGGAAGATTTTGAAGATGCAAATGGGAATAAGGAATCAATGCTGTCTACTGACAAAGTAAGGCGATCTGGGATCCAAGGTGAAAGCTGTGTAAATGTAGCTGAACTTAAAAGGAGAATTTGCAGACTTGAGAGAGCGATTTCAGGATTAAAGAAAGCAAGGTTTGGAAACATTTGAAAAATTATTAGCTCATTAGACTAGAACATCACCACTTGTTAACATTTTTTTGTGTCCTTTTATGCCTTGGGAGAATGGATGGAGGATAATAGAATGAGGTGAGAATTGAGATTTGAGAAGGGAATGGGGCAAGTTTCATTTTACATATTTCTATACTTGATATAAAAAAATTAGTTTTAAAACTTGGTTGGTTTGTCTGAGTGCTCCTCTCTGATTTGAGTCCTACAGAATATGTATTTGCTTAAAGCTCTTCCTGATTCAGTAAAACTCTTGGCTCTCTTTAAGAATCTCTATTACAATTCACTCTCATTCAATTAACCAACCTTAATCTTTTATTTCTATATGTTTATTTCATTTCACGATTTCAATTCTACAATCTGCAGCGGCTGACACAGTTGCAGGTAATCACCAGATGTTTGAAATTGCAAAGTACCTAGTTTTAACTAACATAGCTAAGTCTTGGGAGTGGATGATGTAATTTGAAGGTCCACCCTTGAGTGAAAAGGTAGAACCTTTACCTTCACTCGTGTCAAAATAATAATAGATTTTGGACAGTGCAATTCAAGAATGTAGCACTTTGGGATCTAATCAGTGCAATCCAAGCCTTTCATAGGTAAGATAGTAAACATATTGGAGTTCTTACAAACTACCATATTTCCCCTTAATAGCTACACAAGATATTTTCACTTAGAGTATTTGCTCCATCGTCTTCTTTTTCATGTATCTGAATTTTGAAGCTACTATTATTGAGGTTTGGATTTGATGCTCATATCTGAATGTGCCTTGCAGACTAATTTAAGGATTGCTATAATAGTACTTTTTTTTGAAATAGTACTTTATGCCTGTGATTGATACTAAGGCTGTAAATCACCTTTGCCCATTTTGGTTTAGAATTTTAAAATTGAATGAATATCATGAATTTGAAATCAAATCTTCTGTGAACTAGTATAGGGTATATGAGTATAAATCAATACAATATACTATGATGTTATCAATTGTTTGGTCACTTGGTGCCAACATTATATTTATTACATTAAATTTATAGATAAGCTAATCAAACTACGGTTTGTATTATTATCATCTGTGTACGATATCTTGGTAATGTCATATCAACAATCATACAGTACTAAATTGTTATCAATTCTTGTATTGTCATATTTAGGGTGATCATAGACATAGATTTTCTGCTAAACATTTATTAAACATACAATTTTATGGCGATTTTTAACCCCACAACACTTTGTGGTGATTAAAGTGGTATGTCTATAGAATGTCTTAAAAAATATATGTCTATCATCCCTCTCTTTTAAATTGCCAATGAGATCAAGGCGAGCAAAGCTTCTCAGCGCCGTTGAGGGTGAGGTCTGGGCTGTTGGCGAGTTATGGGCTATAAAGGTTTTTCCAAGTCCTTTGAGAGTTTTTGGGTATTGCAAATGGCTTTTGGTATTTGAGGTTGTTGCATTTGCGGGTTCTAGTTTTTGAGGCTATTGTTCATATTTACCGCTGTTTTGGGATGGTTTTTTGATCTTTTTGGGGTGGTCAGCCTTGTCCGTGTGGGTTTTTGATACCGTGTTGGGGCTGTTTGGGTGTATATCTTATCAGTTTCCTCATTATTATTATATATATTCTCTCCTTTCGAAAAAAAATACTCTTCGTGTATTTTATTCTATCAAACTTTATTTTATACAACATACTAGAGCGGTCCTTAGTCTTAAAACTATGTGAATAGTTGGTCTCATAGGGTATTTTAAGGTTTGTTCTATAATAAGACATTGAGTTTAGCAACAAGACTATGTGTAAATAGGTCAACAAACTTATATACTAACGAGTTAAACTAAATTAAAATAAATCTACTCATGAAAAGGTCAGGATGATTATAGGTTAATAATACTTAAGGGTGAAAATAAGCAGGGACCCAGTTTGGTAGACTTGATATCTTGGTAAGAAGACATTCAGTTTAATTTTTTCTTTTAACTACAAAAAGGGGCAATTTGTTTGTTTCTAATTTGAAAATACAGGATAATCTTGTGCATAAATTGTGCACGAAATCACAAAATTAAAGGTATAGCTTAGAAGACAGCTTCTTTGTTATCCTTTAGTTATATATGGAAGAATCATTTACCTTCTTGAAGCTTTTAAAAATCTTGTGTAGGTGAATAATGCAGGAATCAGTGGTGTCAATCCATATGAAACGGTCAGTTTACATATTTCATTTAGGATATTGCTCCTCTCCGACTGTCATTTTATAGAGTAAAGTAAGTAATAATAATCCTTACTGTGAAATCTAACGGTTAGGATTGAGAAATTGTTAATCATAACTCGCACATATATAACAAACTATGATGTTTATTAAGTGCATGTTTGAAAATCTGTCTATCATTGATTCTAACATAAAATCAATAATGGAAAAAACTTCTGAGTCTCATAATTGATTTTGAAGAAATAGAATTTGATCCAATCATTGTATAAATCTCAACAACCAATGGTTATCATGTTTTACTTTACCAATTGCAGTGACTTTGTCACTTTAGATGAGCTAAATCCGTTTTTCTAATGCTATTGGCTATATGAAGCCACTAGCCCACTATTTTAAGGCTTTGAGAAGTTCTTCAACATGAATGCAGGTGGGATCAATAATTAACTGGAAGGAGCTGACTCAAACTTATGAGATGGCTGAAAAGTGCTTATAAACAAACTACTATGGTGCTAGGGAAACAATTGAGGTATTTCTTCCCCTCCTTAAGTTATCCAATTCACCTAGGATTGTCAATGTTTCCTCCCAAGCTGGGATGTTAAAGGTACAACAAGAGTGGCAATACTTTTTTGGAACATGATTTTAAATCACCCTTTAAACATTGTCAAAATTGTGTTACGGTGGCATGTTTCAGAACATACCAAATGAGTGCGCTAAAGGGGTGTTTGGTGATGCTGAAAGCACCACAGAAGAGAGAATAGATGAGGTACTGAAGGAGTTTCTCAAAGACTTCAAAGAAGGATCACTAGAAAACAAAGGCTGGCCAACTTTCCTCTCTGCCTATATAGTCTCAAAAGCAGCCATGAATTCTTACACAAGGATTAGAGCCAAGAAGCACCTTAACATGTGTAGTAATTGTGTCTGCCCTGGTTTTGTAAAAACAGACATCAACAAAAACACTGGCATCTTATCCACTGACCAAGGTGCTGCTAATGTTGTGAAATTGGCTATGCTTCCTTGTGGTTCTTCTTCCCCTTCTGGCCAATTCTTTAATATGCAAGAGCAGTCAAACTTTTGATGGTTTTAAATGTGTATTACAATCATATAAATACAAGAATAAAAACATCTGAATGTGTGTCTTGCTGATATGTTTAACCCTTACATCTGGTGTCATAGTCAAGTTTGTAGGATAATAGTTACAAGTTGTACTTTTATCTTGTCTTGCATTGTTCACAATTTGCATAGTCAAACGTTTATTTATCTTGTTTTTATTGACTTTCATGTTTTTAGTACATGAGAATCCATATTATTAGAGTGAATGTATTTTTTGCCAGTTTGAATTGAAATACAAACACACTAAATTTTGTAAATAAATTATTGGTTAATAAGCTTTTTTAGAGTGCTGCTTTTAGCACAGCCAATACTTCTTTTTTTATATAAAAAATTCCTAAAATACCCTTATAAAAAAGTGGTTACATTTTTTATTGAAATTAAATGAACTCATTTTCATTCAACAATAAAATAGCTATAACATATGTGGTAAAGATGCGCTCTGACCAACTCAATAGTCATCAATCCAAACAAAACAAATAGATAGTGCAAATTTAGCCATAAAATCCACAACTAAATTAGTCTTGTTCAATGACTACTTTGGATGGAATTGGTGGTAACCGCCGTCTTCTATATCCAAATCCAAAAGGAAATTGATCAACGGGGCCAGATATGATGAGAAATTTCCTTGTAATGATGAGTATCTTGACAGTAATATAATCATAATTATTTTTGTTGTATGCTAACACATTTCTATAAACAATTCTCAGTTGTAATTTTCCTTAAAAAAAAATTCCTCCTTTCCTTAAGATTGGTAAAGACGGCAATTGATTCCAGTTATGCAAAGTAAGAACCAAAACATGTGACATTGTAACTATCTTAACTTCTTAAAGACCAAAGTTTGAACTCATTGATGCTATTGTATTTAACAGATTTCTGTCATTGAGAAAACAATTATCACCTTTTCATTGCTGCTCAATGGGGGAAGAAACAATTAGGTACTCTGGCACCAGAGCTGCTCACAAGAGCTTCTCCTCAGAATTTATTTTGACTTTGGAATTAATTGTAGTAGAATTTCCAAACATTCACTTAGACTTTCTACACATATAGTTAATTATTTTGTGAACTTAATTTGTTTCAGGTATGCTGTTGTGACAGGGGCAAATAAGGGGATAGGTTATGGGATATGTAAGAAGCTGGTTTCAAGTGGGATTGTGGTGGTGCTGACAGCTAGAAATGAAGAGAGGGGCTTGGAAGCTGTAGAAACACTCAAAGAGCTTGGTCTCTCTCACCACCTGCTTTTTCATCAGCTTGATGTGGATGATCCTGCTAGCATTGCTTCCTTAGCTCATTTCATCAAGACCCAATTTGGGAAACTTGATATCTTGGTATGGACCATATATAAGTTCCTACTTGAAATTGTAATAATTCTAATAAATTATTTAAAGTAGTTTAAAAGGATATCATTTTTTTATGGCAAAGCGCGTAGATCAACTAGAGTGAGATTGTCCTAACTTGAACAGAGGTACGTCTTGAGTTCGAATGCGTGTGAAGACAGCTGCGTTAAGTACATTGTTTTAGAATTTACTTTAGGCCAAGATATATGTTTGGTTAAGAGATTCAAACAAGATAGATCAACCATGAGATGTGGCGTGATGGTTGCTCACCTCATCTCTTAACCATGAGGTTAGAAGCGAAGACCCTGGTCTAAACCGAAAACACCAGATAGATTATCTCTGAACTAAGATATGAAGGAAGATGGTTAATTTGACTTGGTTAAAGGACAAAAACCAAAAAATAAACCACTATTTTCATATTGATGCAGGTGAATAATGCAGGACTTCCTGGGGGAAAATTAGTAGACGGTAATGCTTTACTTAGAAAGGTTGGTTTGCTTTCTTTTTCAATAAAAAAACTTAGTTTAAATTTAATAAACTACTATATATCTCTATTATTATAAAACTAAAGTCTTCATTTGCCAGTTAATCAGGTGATTAATACAATTCACATTTGTTGTAGAGAAATGGTGAAAAAATTGATTGGAATGAAGTAGGGTATCAACCCTATGAGTTAGGTGAAAAATGTTTGGAAACAAACTTTTATGGTGTAGAAAGAGTAACAGAAGCTCTTCTTCCCCTTCTCCAACTATCCACTTCTCCAAGAATTGTCAATATTTCCTCCAGAGCAGGACTCTTGAAGGTAAACTTTCATGGAAAATAATGTTATAAAAAAAAGTAATTTCAGTGGCATTGTTTTTTAAGATTGATTATTTATATTAGAAAGTCAAAGCCCAATTGATTTTAATTTTAATTCTTGTTTCTTTTGATAATTTACTAAATATTTCATCTGAAAAATAAGAAATTACAACTAACAGGATAAGTTTTCAATAAATAAATAAATTGAATGAATTCACAAGTATATATATTGATTTTGCACAAATGTGTTTGACTATTCACCCTAATTTGTGTGCTTGATTCCTTTTTTGTTCTTGACTTTTTCAGAATATATCAAATGACTGGGCTAAGACCATATTTGGTGACATTGAAAACCTCACAACACAAAAAATAGACAAGGTGCTTAAAGAGTTTCAGAAAGATCACAAAGAGGGATCATTGGAGATCAAAGGTTGGCCAACATTTGCTTCTGCTTACACAATCTCAAAAGCAGCTTTAAATGCTTATACAAGGATGATGGCAAACAAATACCCTCATTTTCAAATAAATTCTGTGTGCCCTGGTTTTGTCAAGACTGATATGAATAACAACACTGGAAACTTAAGCATTGATGAAGGTGCTGAAACTCCTGTGATGTTGGCACTGTTGCCAAATAGGGGTCTTTCTGGTTGTTTCTTTAATCAGGGTCAAGTAATACCCTTTTGATCTAGCTAATAGTTTTGATTAAGATGATCATAGCCATGAACTTTTATTGAAATATGTCATATGTCAACATAAAAGCTTTTTCCAACAAATTTATTCAGGGTCTTATTCTGTTAGTAAGTTTGTGGCTAGCTAGTGCATGTGTGAGGGATAGAACTTGTATACCAGTAAGTTTTTCCTTTGTCTCATTTTGTACACACAACTTTCCCAAATATGTACAGGGCCACTGCCATATATGTACAAGGTTGCTAGATGTCCTAATAACCTTAACATAAAAAAATCCACTCCCTTTTATGAAAGACTTGATATTTGGAGGCCAATATATGGCTTACACATTTTTGTGCTAACTAATTTCTATAAAAAATTTCTAAAGTTGGTATTTGAATACCTGGATATTTATGACAGTGGCCTCTAACTATTAAAGGGAAATAAACATCCTTCAGTGCCACTTACACCACCGCCAAATGGTGGGGCTTCTAGCCTGTCTTTTAAGAAGAGGTTTTAGTTCAAAAGATTTTTGTTTTTAAACTGCATATACAACAAGGTGTTGATCTATGGTAAGTAAGTTAGATCACTTTAAAGATTAGAACAGAAGTTCGAATCTAGAAAAGACATTTGTTGAGAGGAACATGCAACTGTTTCTCAAACGGATTACAACATCTGTTAAAGATGAAAAAAACCACATGTATCATTAACCAAAAAAAAACTACGTGTTCCCAAGTCCGAGACAATCTTATTCGAGTCGAGTATGGTATTTATGGGTGATAAAGTTCTCCCTACTAAGTATTTAAGAAGTACATTTACAAAGACTCAAATTCAAGCTTGAGTTAAAACTTTGAACAATCTAATGTCAGTTAATCTACGCACTTCATACCGTTTTAGTTCAAAAGTATAAAAGTATAGTATATTTGTATTAGCCTCAATTTTTTCAAAAACAATTTTGAAATACAAAAGCTACTACTAGAAGCTCCTCAACTGAATTAATTATGGCTTTTTAATCAGTTGTATAAACTTTTCCAATAAGATTTTTACCAGGAGGATTCATGAGCAATATGAATCCATGTTATTGTGATGAAGAAGGATGCCATTGCCAACTGTGAACCAAGACAGAGAAATGAAGTTGCTATGAAGTTTCATTCCAACTTAAAGCCAAAAGTGCTTTGTTAAGGTGGATGTAACTGCTCATTACTTGCGTGTGGTTCATCCAATATTGCACTTTGGCCTAATGCACGTAACTTCTGGCTTTTCAAAATCAATTTCATTGATACAAAATCAACTTTTCTCACCTTAATTACTTGCCAAACAAATTCACAAAATTGTTTTGTAACACCATTACTTGTTGTAGCCTTTACTTTTTCTTGCGCGCGGCTACAACTTTTGTAATTTGCACATATTAGAAAATTTGGATTTTTTCTATAATTATTAATTTGCACATAAAAGAAGTAATCTCGAAATTCAACTGTACCAATAATTTTTAAGACCATTTCAAAAAAAAAAAACGATAAATGAGTTAAGGATTTCAGGGCATTGAGGACGAGGACAGTAGACGACTCCTTCTTGTTCTTAGTGAGATAAAACAGCTAAGGGATTGAGCTTGGAACGTCTCAGTAGAAAGGGTGAGTCGGGAGTGTAATGCGCCAGCGGACTTCCTTGCAAAATTGGGAGCACGTTCTCCAGGTGTTAACTTTAGCTTCTTGGACAAACCTCCTTGAAAAGTAGAGACCCTTGTCATGAGGGACCTTATGTTTACTCGTTAGCTTTGTTATTTTGTTTGTTTTCCAATGTAACAAAAAGGATTTCACATTTACTTATTTACCTTAAATATTACTGGACTACCTAGAACTAGGATAATTCTGTTCAGAAAAAAAATATAGGGTAATTTAACTCAAATTTTATCAAGAGTCATTTAAACAGCCTTAAAGAAGAATTTGATAGTTGAGTTCAACGTAAATCTAAATAGTAAATACACACGAAAATCATTTATCAAACAAAATAAATAATCCATCAAAAATAAAAAATAAACTTCAAAAACTTCTCAATTTGCACTATAAAAAAATAAATAAACTGCACAAAATCCTTTTTTTTTCTCTCAAAATTGGAAATTTACCCTAATGCCTAATATCCTAATCCAGGCGTTGCCTAAGGTGCATAAAAAATGGAATATTCTAAAAAGATAGCATATTTGTAACCTGGTGGAATAAATATATTGTATTTATAATTTATTTTCAGTTTTACCGTAATGCCCTTTCCTTCCCTCTTCCCTTCTCACCTGTCGAATCCCAATTATGCCCACGAAAGATTCTAGGATTGAAATTGATGAAGATCTTGGCTTTTCCTTATTTCTGGTTCTGATTGTGATTCCGGAGGTAAGAAATTGGAGGTGGTTCTCACCCAGATCTTCAGCGCCCCTCATCTCATTCTCTCTAAATTGGTGGTCGGTGACGGCGGAGGAAGAGTTCCGGCACGGAGGCGGCAAAGCTCCGGTGGCGTGCTGCTCCGTGTTGGGTAGCAGGGTTACTTTCGTAAATTTCCTTTTTAATTTTTTTCAAGAGGTAACCATTACCGGTTATAACCGGTCAATTTTACTTTTGCATGCTGCAACATCTAGGGTGAAAGTGAAAGATTTTCTTGTTCACGTTTGTCTACGTTGTTGTCTTTGTACGAGGCACATGTTTCTTCCTCTTGTTGGGTCCCACTCACTCTGAAGCTTCCTCTGCCTCGCTCGCAGATCTCAGCCAATATATAACACCAAACCCCATTCACGATCTGCTTCAACCTCTGTCTCTTTCATTCTTCCACAACCACACTCTCTTTCTCCCAGGCAAGTTTCACTTTTCAATTCCCATTCTGCATCTCTATAAGGTGTTCAATCACCTGTTCTCATTATCTATCTCTTTTTTTCTTCTGGGTTTTGATTAAGAACTTAGAAGCATTGCAAAATTACTCAGGTGGTATGTATTTGCTAAAGGGTATCATCAAAATTTGAAATTTGCATTGCTGTTTGTTACACAAGTTCCAACATTGTGCTCACAAAGTTGAATTCTTATGTTTAAATGTTTTATCTCTTGTGTAATTTGTGGGCTTGTTGATTTTTTATTTCCTTGATTATTTGATGAAGCAAAAGTTCTTTTGAGAATTGTTGTCATTTCATTTGCAAGTATGATCATGTGTGTGTTTTGCTTGAAGCTTGATGAAAAGGTTCAAATTTTTGCAGGTTTGGGCCCTTAGCAATAAGCTATAATGGCTGTCGCGAAACCTGGTGTGATTGCTTTGTTTGATGTTGATGGGACTCTTACAGCTCCCAGAAAGGTATTTGTTTCTTCTGGAGCAAATGACGTGTGAAGTTATTTTGTATTTTTATTGCAATCCATATATCAATGCAGTGATATGGTTCTGAATTCTAAATCAGATCTATTTTCTGTATGTTACTTGATGTTTACTCACCAGATCACGCATAATAAATTGCGGTGATCCCTTTGCTGAATAAAACTTGAATATCTGTATTTTTTTCCTTTTGATTGTGTAGTCTTTGGATCACCTCTATTAACTGTTTTTTCACTCAAATGCTAGGTGGCTAATTCAGAGATGCTGGGGTTCATGCAAGAACTGCGGAAGGTGCGTGATCTGGATGTATTTTTGTTTTTTTAACATTACATGCATTTTATTTTTCGAATCCTGATGTCCTTTATCTTCATCTCCCCTACTGTGCTAAACCTGTTCTTGGAGTTCTTTGTTCTTTTTATTTTGCTTGATTTTTCGCGTTGTCTGGCTACAGGTTGTAACAGTTGGAGTTGTTGGGGGGTCTGATCTCATAAAGATATCTGAGCAACTTGGCAGCACAGGTTAGCTATAAGTAGCTCCTTGGTTTCTGATGCTGCAATGTTTAAAACAATTAGGAAGCCACATGTTCACCTTTCTTATTCTTGTTTGTTGTCCAAAATTGGCTGAAGTAGAAGCTGATAATCATTGTTTTACAGTTTTCCTTTACATTCCTTTCTTTCTTCTTCCTTCTCATATTAGATAAGCTATTCATGTGAATTACAAAAGAAAGAAACAAAGAAATAGAAGGAATTATAACCCAATTTGTCTGTTGCAGTTACCCATGACTATGATTATGTATTTTCTGAGAATGGTCTTGTGGCTCATAAGCAAGGAAAGCTCATTGGAACTGAGGTACACCTCAAACTCAATCCATAATAGAAGCAAATTGCCATGATCCAGGGTTTATGTGCTGATCCTTTTGAGTTATTTAAAAGAACACAAGTGGCACTATGTTGTGACTTGTAGCTGAAGCCGGAATTATTAAAAATTCACAAAGCTGAATGCTTTTTATAAAGTTTATAACTGAAATTATAGCCATTAGCAAAATCACTTCTCCCAGTCCACATACATACTCCCTGTTGTTAAGCAAAACTTTTTTTCTCTTATACACTGACAAGTTGTGAGTTGCCCTCTTTTCAGAGTTTGAAGACATTTCTAGGGGACGAAAAGCTCAAGGTAAGACTTAAATTTCCATTCCTATTCAATCCATCTTACATATTTGTAACTGAAGCTACTATGACTAGGTTGTTACCTGCTCAGATATGCTTGACATAACATAACCTAAACAATGGCTAGAAAAATTAAGTTGATCTGTGATTTCATGAAGGGTAAGTGTAGAAGATATGTGAATAAAGGAGATTATACTTTTTTGTTCTGGTATTAAAATTCAATGAAGTTGTGAACATATAAAGAATAAATTTTATTTTAATCAATTCTGTTAATAACAACAGAATGGGGTATTTTTTTGCAGGAATTTATTAACTTTACTCTGCATTACATTGCTGACTTGGATATCCCTATTAAGAGGTTAGTGAGATTCAGAAGTTAATCTCACATTTGTTATTGGAAACTTTTAGTCCTAATCAATATAAGAACATTTTTAGGGGAACATTTATAGAGTTCCGTAGTGGGATGCTGAATGTGTCACCAATTGGGAGAAACTGTAGCCAAGAAGAAAGAGATGAATTTGAGAAGTATGACAAGGTGATGTTTTTTTAGTTTTATCATATTTCCAAGAGCTTTCACTTCCTTTAATTTGAAATGCTGAGAGTATAATTTTATCCTAAAAGTTTGCAATTTAAGTTCTCAGGTTCAAAACATTCGCCCGAAAATGGTTTCTGTACTTCGTGAGAAGTTTGCTCATCTTAACCTGACATTTTCTATTGGAGGACAGATAAGCTTTGACGTAAGTAATGATCTTCATTATGATATGTGACTTTATTGTTGTTCAAGTTATAGGCCAACAGGTCTTACTTTTTATATATTCTCCAAAGGTTTTTCCTCAAGGTTGGGACAAAACATACTGCCTGAGATACCTTGATGCTTTCAATGAAATCCACTTCTTTGGTGACAAAACTTACAAGGTTAGTCCATAAATATATTATGCAGTATATGTTTGGACTTTGGAGCATCAAATCAACATCTTATATTTTTCAACCTCCCTGCATAGGTTTGGTAGATCATTTTGTGTTCTATGGAGTCTTCATTTGCTTGATCCCCTTTTTTCTTTGTTTCAGCTATGTGATATATATTATAAATTTTATGAAAATCATTCAAATGAGGGGTGGCAAAAACTATAGGTAGCAAGTAATTGTCATATTGACTCAGTTTTCTGGACACTGACAAATGACATGAATCCTTTTTATTTCGGATCTTTGAAATTATTCAGCAAAAAAAAAACCTCTTGGACTTTTTCTGTTTATTGAAAACATTTGTAATTTTACTAACCTGCTGGGGCAATATTACCTGCAGAAACATTTTTAATTGTAATAACCTATTGGTCCATCACTTTGCAAAACTTCTTTAATGTTTGTGTGCTTTCACTGCATGATTTCTAGTTTCCATAAGCATTGTATAGGGCTGTAGGCCTAAAGATTGATCAATTTCGCGATTTATTTTTATTTTTATTTTCATGGAGCAGGGTGGGAACGACCATGAAATCTATGAATCTGAACGGACTATTGGCCACACAGGTTAGTTGATTTGCTTTAACTTGAGTAATAGTATATGTAGATAACTGGATTTTGGTTTAAGTGGCACTTGGAAACAATTTGAGTTTGTAAATTTTCCAAGTCAATGTAAGTGAAAAGCTATTATTCTTGTAATCCTTATGATTTATACTGTTGATCTTTTTCAGTTACCAGTCCTGAAGACACTATCAAGCAGTGTAAATCTTTGTTCCTAGAAAGTTAAGAATTTTTCACAGCAACATGTTACTGAGAAGTGGGAACAGAACGGAGCTAGTGTACTCAAATACATGGTTTACAGAAGACCACAGGCTGCAAATATAATTCTTGTTTGTATTTTTATTATAGCACTTCATATTTTGGATTTAATATTAAGTTTATCATTCAGTTAAATGGATCTCGGTTAAAAATTTGAAACTACTCAAAATCATGGTTTACTTAATGATCAAGCCACCAATGCGCCAACAAGTATAAGTGTATGTTTAAAAACTGTGAGTAGCTTTTGAGTTTCAAAATCAATTCGAGGATGCTATAAGTCGGAAGTAGGTATCGTAATGAAAAATCATTATTTTTCAGAAGTTGATTAAAAACAATAAAAATAAAACTATAGAAGGTAAAAGCAAAGCAAAATTAGATACAAATGTATGATAAAAGGGCAATGAAATTAATATGTTGGCTAAAAAGCACTTTTGGCCTCTGATGTTTCAAGTTTGTGCAAATTCTACCCCTACTCTATTTTTGTCGATGTTTCTACCCCTCATGTTTTCAAACAGTGCACCGTCTACCCTCCGTCAGTCAAACATTAAAAAACTAACGGTATGAGCTGATTTGGTTTTTTTTTAAATATTTTTCTGACCTGCCACGTGGAAATTACAAGTGAAATTGAAAAAAGAGGGCATGGGAGATTCAAACTCAAGACCTGTAAGTAACAAAATATGCATTTAACCATTTCAGTTACATACATAATTGATATATACATCAAGCAAATTTAATTTATATCATTTCCTTAATCATCATCAACTTCATATACTCATTTTCATCTCTCCAATCCATTCAGGAACCTCTCCTGAGGAAGCATGACTGACGGAGGGGTAGACGGTGCACTGTTTGAAAACATGAGGGGTAGAAACGTCGACAAAAATAAAGTAGGGGCAAAATTTGCACAAACTTAAAACATCAAGGGCCAAAAATGCTTTTTAGCCTAATATGTTTATGTCCATCCAGTACTGCTCAGCCTCAGGTGCAAGAACCTTTTGTTTCCATACCAACTTGTGTGTGTCCAAAAGCGTGAATGGCTAACAAGATTTTGCAGCTGCTAAGTTAGTCGATAGAAACTATGTTTGAAAGTCTTTGAATATGTAAAATGTATGTCAAGTAAGTCCCTACAGTAAGATTTAGTCACAACTAAAACATTGATCAAATTAAGATTTAGTAACAACTAAAACATTGGTCAAATTAGTCTAAGTAGGAACGGACTTGACAAATGTTTACACATTTAGAGACTTTCAAATGTCTTCCTTACTTCCAGTCACTAACTTGCCGGTGGAAAACTCTTTTAGAGACCAAGTTGATCATTCACTTGTTTCCAAAACCTCTAATTCAGGCTGAACATATTTGTATCTTTTATTGTTACATAGGAAAATATAGTTCTAAATTTCATGCATTTGAAAGTAATGTTTATGTAATAAGACTCAATGTTATATAGGATTTGCAGCAAAGCGTATCAAATGAATATGAGGAGTTAACCTTAAGAACATTATCTATGAATGGACAAGATTAAATTTTAGCAAACCTAACCAAAATCATGTTTTTACCTCCTGCTCTCACTTGATATACTTCCCTTCACGCCAATGCAAATACCTCAAACAGTTAAGCATACTAATGGTTTTTCTTATAACCAAAGCATGGGAGAAAAACACAAGTTCTATACTTCAAAATACTCGCACTCAAAAACATACTACAAGCCAAAGAAAGAAACTAGACCAGTTATAGTCATTTATTTTTATAAATTTTTCATCAAACCAAACCTTATAATAAAATACCGTGAGCTTTATTTGCATCTGACTAGAGTCTACGCTAACAGCCTAACATTTCAAGTTTAGTACTCTCTAAGTACGCCTAAATATTGATGAGTTAAGAAAAATTTCTGCGTCACGAGACACAAGTATATGGAAGAGGATGTTTTATATCATCTTGATGGCTCATAATGATGTAGATTCTTGCACCAGGTTATTCAAACTTGTGGATCCTCTTTGCAGAGTTAAGAGTATTTTGGAGAAGCATTGCTATGGTCATTGGACCTACTCCTCCAGGCACTGGTGTCACAGCCGAGGCAACTTTTATGGCTTCTTCATAGCAAACATCTCCGATCAATCTATAACCTCGAGTGCTATTTGGATCCTGTTACAAACACTCAAATATGCATTGGTTAAGTAAACACCATTCACATTGAAATTTAAGTATTAACTATGAATTTATTCCTCTAAACATAACCAAGAGAAACCCCTAGCATACTATCAACGAGATCTCGAAAAAAGTAATTCACCTCTACAGGGTTGATTCCAACGTCGATAATGACAGCACCAGGTTTTATCCAGCTTCCCCTAACCATGTGTGGTTGCCCAGCAGCCGAGATGACAATATCTGCTTGTCTTATGATCTCTTCAGGGTTTAGGGTTTTTGAATGGACGACACTGACAGTAGCATCTTCCCTCTAGTCACATAAGAGATATATAAAGAAGTAGAAACATAGATGCAAAAAAGAAAGGAGCAAACAATCACTTTGAAGTAAAACCAAATTTCACTGTTAACTAAAGCCATTGAGATATTACTTGCAGCAAGAGAGCGGCTGGCATTCCTACAATATTGCTCCGACCAATCACGACAGCCCTCGTTCCCTTGATAGAAACACCATATCTGCGGAGTAACTCTATGCATCCCTTTGGTGTACAGGGAACGAACAGGGGTTCTCTATCACGCATTGCAAGACGACCGATATTCAATGGATGAAAACCATCTACATCCTTCTCAATTGTAATAGCATTCAAGATGTTCTGCTCATTCATATGCTGTCACAATGGCAAGGAAAATTAACTAAACTTCCATATGAAAAAAATTAAGTTACTTATATAGTTATAGTCAACGTAACAGTAAACTTAGCTATGAGAACAAGTTATTAATGTATAATACTTTACCCTGAAAAGAAAATAAAGTTAGAGATCTAGAAGCATACAGAAGGTAAAGGTAATTGAACAAGAATGCCATGAACTGAAGGATCTTCATTGTAGCCTGAAATATAATTCAAAACTTCTTCTTCAGTGGAATCTTCTGGCAAAAATGCTTCCAAAGAATTTATTCCAGCAGCTTCACAAGCCTTCTGCTTGTTACGCACATAAGTTGCAGAGTCCTTCCTATCTCCAACGAGGATTACAGCTAACCCTGGAACCACACCAATGGCTTCTTTCATCCTAGAGACTTCAGCTGTTATCTCATCTCTGATTTGCTTTGCCACTAATTTTCCATCAATCACCTTTGCAGAAGCCTCGGTACCCATAGCAGCTGTACATAAAGTCATAAGATAACATAGTTTAGCAAATCCATGTTCAGTCAACAGAACGCAGAGCAAAGAAACATTGGCATGTGCATGAATATGAATTACATATGTGGGCACTGAAAAAATGGGCATAGTTAACTCAAGAACCTACGATATAAAGTTACAAGTAAATGAAGTAATGACAATAATTCACTATTGATTAAAAGAAGAAATGAACCTCTCAAGAATCAAATACCTTCTACAATCTAATATCGTAATCCAACCTAGTAACAACTAATAAAGCCTCAAATTCTTCAATAAACAAACCATCACCTTAAATTTAATATGCAGAAAATTTAGACAAAAGACATCTTACAAAGACACAGGTGTGTCAGGGTTTTAAACTGTGGTTGCAGTTTTGTCGCGGATTTGCAGACTAACATGGGTGGTGCGGCCACAATTTTGGTCGTGATGACATTGTGGGACTCAAAAACACTTTAACTTCGCGGCCGCATTTGCAGTTTAAAACCCTGATAGGTGCAGTGTCACAAAACACACCCCGGAACCACATAGTTCATATGCATCTAAAAAGCCATATAACAACACCCAAATGCACAAACTAAAAATTATCAACATGAGAGTAAATCCAGCAGAATGTATGCACTAGTTGATCAATCCTAGAGTATTAAAGATGGGCAGAAAAAATGACTCAGCAGTGGGTTTTGCAGTTAATGGTAAAATTGTAACACCCCAAATAACAAAAGAGCCACTTTTCACAAGACCCACAACAAAAAGATCCTTTTTTTTTTCATGCCCAACAGTTCTAGTTCAAAAAGAACAAAACCCATAAAACCCCAGAAGCTAAAAACTGCATTAACAGAGTAAAAGCAGAAGAAAGTTGAGAACTTTATACCAACGGCGGCAACACGGGATGACTGAGAAGGAGCAGAGTGAAGGGCCAAGAAGCGGAGGGAGGTGGGAGCCACTCTGATGGGGTGGCGGCGGAGGGCGGCGGCGGCGGTGGAAGAAAAAGGAGAAAGGTGGCAATTGGTGAAGAAGAGAGTAGAAGCCATTGGAACGTTGTGGTTTGTTGGTTCAATCAATGTACTCTTCTCCCTGCTTTGCACAAGAACAAGAACAAGAAGAAAATAATGGTGTTATGTTACTGGAAGGAACTAGTGTGGCTCTTTTCTTTTATTCTCAGAGAACATATTCTTGGGTTTAATGGTAAAATTAGTTATTGATTTTATAAGTGAATTTGATTTTAGTTTATTGATAGAAAAATGATGTTTAGTATGGTTTATTTTTATAAGGCTTAATTGTTAAATTAGTCTCTGTTTTTTAGTGGCTTTTAATTTTAGTCCCATCTCGGGAAAAACTTCTCAATATCTCCCTGATTTTACAAGCTTAATATCTCCTAGGAAAAATTGGTGTTATACTTATTCGTTAAAATGATTGTATTATACTAGTTTATGACCCGTGCCTTGCACGGGGGAATTTAATTTTGAATGTAAGTTTAAAATTTGTTGAACAAATATTGATTAATTTTATTGAGTAATCATAGTGACGTGGTTTGATTTTGTTGTATTTCTGCACATTTATTTTTGTTTATTTTTTATTGAAGCATAAAGTTTTTTGAGAAAACAAATAGATCATTGTTGGCGTAATTGTTGCTGCAAAGCAAGGTGTTTTAGGGTCAAAAAACGCGTTGTTTATGTAAGTTGTTGTGTAAATGGTAGAATATGTGTTTTATAGATTGAATAAATAAAGATAATTTATAATAGGCATTCATTTGAATTAATGTATCCTTCAATAAAACACATTTATGTGGTTGAATAAATAAAGAAAGATAATTTATAATAGGCATAATTTAGTGGTTGAATGTTATTTATAGATTAAATTGTTGGTGTTTTATATAGAAGTGTTTATTTAGTATGTATGCCAAAAAAATGAAATGTACCTTGATGTACTGTAACTGTTCCTAATAATATGATAACACAACATGTTTGTTATCACTTGTACTTAGAAGTGTGTTCAATTTGTCGACGATTTCATTTAATAAAACACATTTAAAATTTTTCCTGCGAAAAAAAAATCAATAACTTTCCTTTAATTTTTTCTCGATATTTAAACAATCTATTTTTTTCGGCTTATTATGATAAAAACAAACTTAGCTGATATCCGTGATAGTTTCCGACGTGCGTAAGTTTCCCCAAGACATTTGTTTTTATGTTAATATCAATGCTTGTAAGTGATAATGTATGTGAAACAATTGAATTAAGGAATTTTTTTACCAACCAAAAATCATTCATCGAATTCAGGGTTAAGAACATCAAGCACGTTGTCAAACTTCATATCACGCATAGGAACCATATATTCATTATACTGAAATACCCTTGTTCTACTCTGCAAGTGTATCTTGTATCAGTGCCTAAATGCACTCAAACCCCGAAAATTACGTCATACAAAGAAATGTTGAAAGCAGTACACTAAACCTTCAATGATTAATTCGGAAAAACGATTTCAAATGTTAAGTCTACACTTTGTATGAAGTGTTTGACCCTATAAATGAAGAAGGTTCATATCAATATATGCCACTGAAGTAACTAAACTATATTAGGATATTAATAATAACATCAACGGTTTTTGATACTAACTTTTGGATCCACAAGCAATAGATTATAAGACGACGAATGATGCCCTTCCTCGTCATCTTCAAAATACCACACCCTGATGACTCTCACAATTATAGACCAGTCATGAGTTAAAGGGTTGATTTGGTCAAGATGACTGAAGAGAGGATCCATGATGCAAATATTAAAATGAGATGAAAAATCACGTGTGATGCTAATGAGAAGAACGTGTAATGCAAAGCAAAAGAGTATCGATATATATATATATATGTATATATATATGTATATATATACATATACTATTTATCTCAATTTATGATTGCTTGTTTATTTGCTGGCTTAATTTCGAATTTCAAGCAAGTTTGATATTTTTTATATTTAAACTTGTATTTCGAAAAATACAATTAAGACAATATTTTAAGCATAATTATGTCTGTTTATTGCGTTTTTAATATAATGGAGATATTTTTAGGATGCATTGATTAAAGGGTTAAATAATTTCTTCGTCCCTGAACTAAAGCGAGAATTGGTTTCCATCCCTATCCTAAAACTTTGGTGATTTTCTTTTCTTAACTTGATAAACCTGTTGGTTTTCGTCCTTTGGCCATTTTCGTCCCTGAACTATAGCGAGAATTTGGTTTCCATCCCTATACTAAATTTTTTGTGACTTTCATCTCTTAACTTGATAAACATGTTGATTAAAACACTTTTAAGTAAAAAATAATATAATAATTTAAAGTGAGAGTAACATACTGATTTGCACTCCAATAAAGTTTCAATGTGTTTAAACAACTTGATAAACCTGTTCATTAAAACTCTTTTTGTATGAATCTGAAATGAAAAAAATTAATCGTACTTATAATATATACTTCGTAAATACACATTAACCACACCATATTTTCAGATAAAATCATTTTTCTTCAATAAATTAAAAATATTAACCTCACCATATTTTCTAAAAACTGTCAACTATTTACCGTTTTGTATAGAATAGAATCCTATCAATTAATTGTGAAAAAAGAAGAAGAATCCTATCAATTAAAAACAATTTGAACCATATGTGTTTAATGTAGATAATCTCAGATATTTTAATAAATTATAAGCGATATATATTTCAAATTTTATACACACGTTATTTTTTTAAAAGGAGAAATATATATAATATATATATATATAATAAATTTAAATGTTGAGAAACAACCCTTCTCAACCACATGAGTGTAGTAACCTAGTCAACCAAAAGGTTGACAAAACCCCAACATTCAAAATTTAAATTAACGGTTTAAATAAATAATCATCAACATGATAATAATATTTACACATTTGACTTAACATCATATTTTGAATAAGTTGTTGGGATAATCATAAATTATTTATAAATTATGTAAATTCAAACCAAATCCCAACATTCAAAAGGTTTCGACTTTTATTGATAATATTTCATTTATTTTTTAATAAGACCATTTATTTTTTAATACGATTTCAATTTATGCTAATCTTACAAATTATACTAAATTTATTTCTTTCTTATTCCATTATAATTGGCACTCCTGTAGGCTAGCGTTCTTTTCGCTTTCGAGGCATAGCCCTTCCATGTTTATATATATATATATATATATATATATATATATATATATATATGGGGAATGCTAACTTACTCCCACTTGTTTTTTTAGAAGGAGTAAGTTAGCAACCAACACCTTTTCTTTTGGACAAAAAACCCCAACATTCTCCTCTTAAAAGTAGTTTAAATCAAGGGTATTTATGTAGTTTTTTTTATTCAATTCAAAAATTCTATTTTTCTCTCTCGTCATTTACCACTTCTTTCTGTTTCTCTTTCTTCTTCATCTTCCTCGTAATATCTTCTCCTCTACCTCTCAAAGCTTCTCCGGTAATCCTCTCGTTGGATTGAAATCACCTCAAGCATCTTGTTTGTTCGAATTGAAGAGGACGTTCACCAGAATTCGTGTTTCTTGTATCACTCAATTTTAAACAAAAAGCGCCCCAACCATCAATATGTTGGGTTAAAGATGCGATTTTCAACTTTACATACAGAAGCTGTGTTCAAATATATAACATGGAAAAGTATACATCAGAGTTACCATGGGATTTGATGGGGTTAATTTGATGCACCATTTTTGTTTCTTCAGATGCGTAAGGGAGAGCATGGAGAAATTATGAATTGGGAATCAGAGAAAAATTAGGTGGAGAAGAAGAGAGATTGACGAAATTAAATGATGAGAGAGAAAATAAGATTTTAATTTAAAATATTAATATTAAATTACAAATTTAACCTTCATTTGAATTTGGTTTAAAGAAGTGGTGTTGGAGTTTTTGTCCAAATAAAAAAGTGTTGTTTGCTAACTTACTCCTTCATAAAATTAAGTGGGAGTATAAGTTAGCATTCCCCTATATATATATATGTATATATTATATGTAGAAAAAAGGATTATTATATATATGGCAAGTAAAAACAATAAAATAAATATAACAAACTCATTATAACATCAAACACTCTCAATTAGTAAATATGTTATACAACCCCAAACTGGGGGGAAAAGAACAAATAACTATTTTCTTTCTCTTTCTATCACTTCATGATTGTATATTTGGAAGGCCAAATTGTCAAGAAAAGTAAAGGAAAAACCAATGGATCATCATGAACATGTCTGTCATTAAAAATTAAATCATATTAAAAGGGTATCAATTCTCCAATCCCTTAACCAATTCTCACGGCAGTTAAAGTGGAGATTCTATGTGAGGGTGGGCAGATTACACTCTTGGAGTGTAAAGTAGAGCAAATACTCAACCCAATAACTTTTTTTTTACAACTATGGCGTATGTAAGAGAAGCAGCAATGTCTTTCACATCTAGGGATGGCAATGGGTCCAATACCCATTGGGCACCCGCAAAAAATACCCACAATGGGTAGGGTAAAAAGCATTCCAAAAGTTACCCTTCGTTAACATATTTGGTCTCTTTAGTTTTTTCATCCAAAATCTAACAGTTTGAGGGGCTAAAAGTGCAATTAAGTCAACTTCCTCACCACCGTGACCTCCACTTTTGGGCCCTGTTTTCAATTTGGTCCACTTAATTGCACTTTTGATCCCTCAGACCGTTAGATTTTAGATGAAAAATACTAAAGAGACAAAATTTGTTAACGGAGGATAAGTTCGGGGATGTTTTTTGCTAATTTCTTAGTTCGGGGACGATTTTCGTAGAAAGAATAAAAGTAGGGGACCAAAAGTGCAATTAAGCCAATATATTATATACAGAAGTTGATTTAGTACGTAGAAACAAAAATGTAAATGTACCTTGATTAAGTGTCATCTTTGTCATGAGTATGACAACAACATGTTTGATATCGCCAACACTTAGAAATGCGTTCAACTCGTCAATGAATTCATCAAATGAAACACTTTTTTTATTTTTTTTTGCACATACAATAAATAATTGTACTACATTTGTAGTATTTTATCCGTTCATTTTTTTATTTAAATTGAAATATACGAAAAAAAATAGGCTTAAAATGATAAAAAAATTATACCCATCAAATTCAATCTCAATTTTTTTGTTAGTTGTTAGAAATATTAATAAATTAGTCATCCTCAAAGTTCGAACCTAGACCCTTCACCCATTCCCCCCTCCAAACCCTTATATCGCCTAGCTCTTACCACTTGAGCTGTAAATCTTGAAAATTATTCTAAATTTATTCCTTTATTTAAAAAATAATAAGTAATTTGTTCATTTCTACGCAATCACTTTAATTTCGTTATTAGTAATATTCAACTTTAATTTCGTGGGACAATGAATTTTTTTTATATGCAAATGTTAGTTATTAATTGTCAGTAAATTAGTTCATTCACCTAGGTTTGAACCCTGACCCTTCATTCTGCAAATCTCTTCATTTCCATTAACTTACCAAGTGAGCTACCCTCCCCCCCCACCACCACGTGTGATAATGACTGAGCTTGACATTTATTTATAGTCATTACAAAGCATTTACTGATGGGAAACTATTTAAAAAAGGCTTACATATTTTTTTGGTCCCTCGAAATTTAGGGTTCTTTGATTTAGGTCCTCCAATATTTTTTTTCGAAAACACCCCAAATGGAAACTAATACTGAGGTTTTTGCCTCAATCACCTTCCATCCATTATCTACTTAATCATGTAATGGACACCGACGTGACATGATTTAAGAGGGACCTAAACTAAAAAACCATAATTTTAGAGGGACCTAAACTAAAGAACGATGATTTTAGACGGACCTAAACCAAATTTTATCATGGCCTTAGGTCCCTCTAAAATCATGATTTTTTAGTTTTGGTCCCTCTAAATGACGGAAGGTGACAGCAAGGGCAGAAACCTAACTGTTATTTTTCATTTAAGGGTGTTTAGCAATAAAAATATTTTAGAGGGGCCTAAACAAAAAAATCCTGATTTTAGAGGCACCAAAAACATATTTAAGCCTTAAAAAATTATGAAAAATATTCGTCCTCATGAGTGCTTCTTATTGTATAATTAAAACATCAATAATAGTAACTAAATATATGTATGCGTGTATTTTCTAAAATAGTGAATCATTTTTAGTAACAGTTCTGCAGAGTTTATGAAATTAGACATGATATGGGTTGCTTCAGTCGTAAAACTGTTACTTTAACAGATCTACTTGCAGACTTTGTGGTGCCCAGAAACTTTCAGATCAAGGACTTCATTGTATTTCTAAATGCAAGGACCTTGTCTCTCTCAATTTCTTTCAGATCTTAAATACCATGACATAGCAACTTATTTAACCTTGTATATATAACCAAGATAACATAGCAACTTATTATTTAACCATGTATATATAACCAAGATATGGTTGTTTTTCAGTTTGGGTTCTAATCATGACGATCTTAAACACCATGACATAGCAACTTATTTAACCAAGATAACATGCTTCACAGTCATGCTTCCATGATATCACATTTTACAAAACAAAACAATTGTCATTACAAATTTGAGAAAAGATAAAACAACTACATGTTACTATCAAACTTGGCTACATTCTAATATATACAAATAAATAGTAAAAAACTGTCGAACATGTTCTCCATCCGGTCCTATTTTAAATAAAAACGAAAACTGGCAAATACTAACTTAACACTTTATTAAATTAACATTAGTTTTACATAACCTTCCTTGAAGCTCATTGAACTCCAAAATCTTCTTCCACGATGGTGCCATGCTGTCAGCACTAAACACTTGAGAAGGATATTGAGAGCTTCACTGACCCTGAAGTCTCTTGTTCTAATAATCTTCAAGAGAATGACATCAGCTGTCATTGCTGGCGAGGAAAGGAACAATCTACACAGAGGCATGTTGATTGGCTAAAGACTTTTATCTTTTATATCTCATACTTGAAGATAAAGCCTTCATAAATATTGAATCAAGATATACCCATGAAGACATTGTCAATTGGAGATTCTAATGGAGCATTTGAGAATGACAATCAATGTTAGAAAACTTGAAGAGGAAGACAACCACTTGAACCACCTGGAGTTTATATCAGCATCAACCCCTGAAACTTAATCGTAGCCCTCTCATACACTCTACAGAAACAAAAATATTAAGAAAATTAAACCATGTAGTATATGAAGTTACCGTGTTAACCTGCAACTTTATGGTTTTCCCTTGAATGAAAGTTCTTCCAAAGAACTTCCAATGATCTCCAAAAATGAAGCAATTGCTTCGTCACTGTAATTTAGATCATAAGCGGTAAGCACTATGAAACACCATCCAAGGACATATCAAACATATGCATAAATGTACTTGTTAATAAGATAAATGGAAAGATGTTCTATTTGATAGTTTGCACTTGCAGCCCAAGACTCGAAGAAAGGAATCCCAATCAGATCCATATGAAAAAAGAAACAAAAAAAGAAAATTACTCCAGACAATCCAAATGCTAGAAAATCAATGCCATTCCGCAGAATTAATAACACCAGTAAGTTATGCTCAATGTCATCCCCTATCTCTAGTTAGGGTTATAGTACAGAGTCTGATGCATCTTAAGGAAGATGGAGAACAGAAATCAAAAGGGTGCCAAAAAAGCTTTAATCAATTTAGAAGAACACTTTGAATCAGTTTGATCTCCCACTTATTATGCTACATATGCTACCACAAATAATAAAGCTGTGAAATTGCAAGAACGAAATGCAGTGTATATTTACAACCTATAAGGTTAACTTCTCAGATCTCACATGGTCATATCTTTGGAACCAACACAAAACTTGCAAATGCAATATCATATCCAGAGTTAAAATTCAAATGTAAACAGCCAGAGTTCTCAGATCTCACTACATGGTCAAATCTATAAGGCTCATACATTGGCTCACCTTTTTCATTCTCTGCTTTATTTTCTCCTGCTGATAGTTCACTTCCTGTTCACTCTTTAGTTGCTCTCCTGGTGAGTCAAGTAGTAAAGTAATGAGGATTAGAGAAAGGAAAAAGTATCAAAAATTAAAAAACTCCAATACCATCAACTGACGATGCAACAAAAAAAATGTTTCAATTTGTAAAGAGTGATCATGTGCTTTTCGGTTAATACTCTCCCTCCCATAAACCGTGACCCGAGTGCAGGAATCTACAATAACACATCTAACAGGATCAAAAGAAACACGAGAATGAACTGAGTTACCTGAAAGTGGGATGGAAGCTTCTACATGAAAGTATAGTACATGACAGTGCACTTAACATACATGAAAACTCTTTTACTCCCTGCTATTGCGCATAAACAAAGTTCTTCAATTTTCTCCTGATTAATACAAAAGGAAGTTAGCATCAGATTAACAAAACCAAGGAATACCTGAAGCCAATGAATGATTGAGTAATGTTTTGGATTTGAACTCAGTTCAAGAATTACCTTGCGAATGGCATACCACAAAACTAAATCAGATTAATATCAATATGCAAAGAAAGAAGGCACCCTCACTTTGGGGCAAAAAGTGTAATTTTAGACCATCAAAATAGCAGCGACAACAAAGGTAATCTCTGACACTGAATAAAAGAGTCAAGCAATGATCAAGCAACCAAATAAACTTATAAAAAGTGAAAGAGAAAATGCAAATCAGTAAGTTGTGTTATGAAAACAACTCACCAATCCTCCTTGTGATGAGTTGAATGCTAAGGTATGGCAAATACCCAGTACTTTAGTCTCTAGATGATAAATAATATCGCTTGACTGCCAAAATGAGAGATGATTTAAAAAATAAGTTGTTAAAATAAAATAGAAAAAACATACCTCCCCAAATAAATGAACAACAAAACCAAATAACAATACCTTTTCAGCCAATGCATAGAATATGAAAAGTAATAACTAATAACAAAGAAAGAGTTGAAATGATGAACCTTTGTTTAAACTCACTAATTTGAAAGTGTAATAGAAAAAGTAATTATCAAATAGAGAAATTGAATGTTACTCCTGATAAGAAATTTACGGGATTCCCTATTTCAGGGGATAATAAGTTCCAAAAATAGGTAAAAAGAGATGGGCTTGGCGGGTCAAATTTCAAATTCGAATTTGAAACTTTTTTTTTTCAAATTTGGAAGATTGTGGCATTGATCGATTATAAATCTGGATATAATGGCTCTAGAGTGCAGATTTGCATGTTTATCTCTTCTGATATAAAGGCTCATGAGTGCAGATTCTTACTCTTTCAAAAAAAAAAAAAAAACAGTAACAAATGTTTTGGAATAAATAAAAAAACGTTACATAACGTGATTGAAGGAAATAAATTTCCTGATTTGAAATCTGTTCTTGAATTGCAAATAAGGCAGCTAAAATCATTAGGCAACTAATCAACAGATAGCATCGAATAAGAAAATATACAATCACCAATTTTTTTTGAAAAAGGAATAAAAAACAAATCCTGCTTTGAACATACCTGAGATGGCGATGAGGTCAAACTTGCAGCCACGATGAACTTGAGGATTCAGACACAGGAACTGCAGGAGGTCTGTGAAAACAATTCTGAAATTCTTGCACATACTCAGCTGGAAACCGTGTGGGTGGTGATACTATGAAGTACCAAAAACAAACAAATATAAGCATAGCTGTTAAAGTGAATGGAATAAAGAAGATCAACTATCTAATTGAGAGGGGAAAATCCTAGATTTCAACCGATAAAATGGCAAGCATGAAGAAAAAAACAGGAATTAAGCTATCAGAAGACTGATTGTTAGTTCTCCACAAAAGAAAATATTCAAATTTCTAGCACCTGCTGCCTCATCCCGCAAATTTGTTGGACAAAGTCGAACTTGCAGTCGCAGACGAAAAACTACCATGGAATCTGTATCGGCCTGCAAAACCCAGATATCACAAATCAATATCCAGTCAGGAAGAAGACTAAACATCTCAGAATTTCTCCTTCATGCTACATGAAGATCATAAAAGGGTTAGATAAATATTGACTTAGGATTATGCATGGAAAATAAATTTTAAAACGTATTATAAAGTTACCTTCCATTCGTAACTGAGTATTGGAACCCAATACTCGTAATTCAACCATGGGTAATCTTCATTTTCATGCATGGTGGAGAAACAGATTGGATGAACAAACAGGTATCAGAGAAGAAAATCAGAGAAGGAAATAAAGGACATAGGACATGATAACCAATTAAATAGTATTTCATAAATGCATTAACTTAACTGCAAGATTCACTCCTTAATCTATGGAGTCATAATGTTTTTTAAATAAATTTTTGAAAAAAAGTAAAAGAAACATAAAAGTCAAACCACTATTTAATTTCTCCTAATTGTTTTTACACAAAACCTTTTAGACTTTCAGTTTTGGGACTTGAGAAGGGTAAATTAACAGGGGAAGTTTCATAAAAAAGTGCAGAATTTACCTGTATAAAAATGAAGTTTCACCTCTGAATCGGTTTGGTCCAGCCGCGAGATTTCCTGACTGCTCTAATGAAAGTTTTTTGCTGCAAATATCAGAGTCTTTCAGAAATACCAACATGACTAAATCACTCGGAAATTTTATAAGCTTTCTATTTATTTGACACTGATCTTAACCCTTACCGAACAAACATAAAATGACATGTGGCGGAATACATTATATTGCAGGTACTATATTACAGTTAATCAGTTCTTAATAGACACTAAGAAACTTCAGAAATGTGGTATAGAATTGAAGTCCAGTGCTGTTTTATGAGAAGATATCCATTTTCCCCTTTACCTTTTTTAAATTACGATACTCAACAATCAGCTCTGACTTAAAAGAAAGTGATTTTTGATTCTACTGAATTATATACTAATACCAGTCACCAATAATGTAATTGATGGAAATAAATCAAAAGCAGGCAAAACCGTTCCAATGTTCCAAAGCCCCAAAATTCAACAGAAGGGTAGTTCAAAAATTGAAACTAATGTGAAGAAACAAACACTAAAAAATCATCCTCAACCAAGAGATACAAAATTGGAATTGAAATTAGGTAAATTAGGGAAGGGTGTGAATTTGAAAACCTCAGAATCCAAAGCCTCGCTGGGTCCAACATTTTCACGTTCTGCATACGAAAACACAAACAAAACAAAAAATTGTTAGTGATTGCTGCAAACTGAGAAGTAAAGGAGAAAATGCCTTGTACGGGACTTTGGACTGAGAAGAAATTAAAAGGCTTGCTTTTATTCGTACCTGAGAATTAGAGCTCCTAATCACATCCTGGATAAGACGAAATGGGTGTCATTTCGGGCAAGAATATAAAATCGTGATAAAAAACCATCAAAACAAACAGGAAAAAAAGTAGTTTCGTTTCACATAAACAAAATTGAAGACAAATAACCTTGAAATGAAGCGGATGAAGTGCGATTAGAGGTTAGAACCCTAAGAAATTGAAGAGCGATCAGAATAAAAAAACCGCATACACCAAAACATGATAAATTCCATGGAAGGGAGGCGATGAGAGATGGCAGACAGGGGCGGCGGCGGCCTGAGAGAAGGACGGAGAACGCGTTTTGATAATAGGAATGAAAGGGAAAGCGGTTTGAAAAACTGAAACGCAAAGACGGAGAAAAAGTGAGAGTAGGGGAAAACGCATTTTGATAATAATTGCCATTAAAGAGATATCAGAGTAGGTTAAGAAGAAAGGTGTAGGATAATAGGAATGAAGGAATGCATGTCATGTAGGATTTTTTCATGTATTAACCAATCAGGAGCTGCCATGCAGGCGATGACTGGACTGAGATCTTTTCCTGAATGTATATACTATGGATATTTTTGTTTTTTTTAAATAATTGGCTATATTAATTGTCATTTATACACTTTTTTATGGCTACCTGACTTCATTATTAAGGGTACTATTGAAATTTTACGTATGTATACGGGGTGGGGAGGTCATCATCACCCCATCCCTAAATTTGTCTTGGGAGAATTTTTACCCTCATTCCTATTCCCACCGAAAAAAATCCCCATGATCGGAGCCCTATTAAAGCTTCGTTTGGTAGAGTATAGAGAGATAGAGAAGAGAGAGTAGAGAAGAGAGAAATATGTGAGAAATAGAGTAGATTCACTTTGGTATGATAAAAAGAGAAGAGAGATAGAAGAGAAAGAATGAGGTGGAGGAGAGAGAAAAAATAATTTTTATTGTGTCAAAACATTTCTGGCGGTTGTTTACTATTTCCTGACAACTTGTAACCGCTGGAAATGTTATAATATGAATAAATGCAACAGCTCTCCTCTCTCTCCCCATTTCTCTTCATTTTGGGGAGACCCAAAAACCCACCTTCTCACCTCTCTCTCTCCCCCTCTCTCCCCTTACCAAACAATGGTGCTTCTTCTTTCTCTTCTCTAACTCTCTCCAACCTATCTCTCTCTTCACAAACTCACATCTACCAAACAAAGCATTGGGCAATTCCACAAGGATCCTCGTATGCGGGTGGAAATTAAATTATCATCCTAAAAGAAATGATTTACAACAGCAGTGCATTATTATATGACGTGTCATGCACGAAATGCAAACGCATAAGTGCCACAAATTGCGAAAACCCAACTCGCAATTTCTGGCGGTTTTAACACTACAAGCGGGTTATAACCGCCACAAATTGACTTCGTGCATTACACGAGAAATCTGTCTCGTGCACTATGGCATTTTCCTTAAAAAATATTATTAATACTAAAAAAACCTGATTGGCTCGATGCGTGCGTGATGGGAGGGATTGGTGGAAAAGTAAGTAAGAGAATCTCAACGGATTGAAAAGTAAATCACGTAAAATTTGAAAGGAAAAAAAAATCAGATTTTGAAAAATAGTAGATATATATTAGCAAACTCATCCATCCGTGAAAGCAAGAGATATATAAAAAAAGGAAAAATAAAAATCATAATTATAGGAATTATTTGATTTGATTTATCCTTTCAAATAAGAATACTTTATTGAATTTAAAGAATTACCATGAAAATAGCATTTCATGGCCAAATACAGACCAACGCACTACAATGGATGGCACAAAACAAGGATCAAAATACTGGCTTCCTATGAAAATCTTCACGTGGTATTCGGCTATATCCGGAATGATCACACGAAATAATCACAGTTTCTGCTTTCCTCCACCGGTGCATGAATACCCAAACGAAGGATCAGGGAAGAAAGTCAGGCCAACACAAGTTCAACAAATGAAGTTTACACACAATTAATGACCAAGCTAATAGAAAATGAGGTTAAGGATTATACAATATCCAATCTTTCTCTTCACTATCTTTACTTCTTCATTATCCAGCAACCAGGGATGCTTTTTGAAATATTATCACAAATGGCCAAACAAAGCAATAAGTCTGAAATGAAGCTTTCGTCATACTTGCAGCATAAGGAAAATGTGAACACTTGGCTACCTTGTGAACAGATCGAAGTTGGTCAATACTGGATGAGCTGTCTTCTTAAATGTTGAGTTAAATAACTAAAGTATGATACATTAGGTTTGTCCAGTGTTCTTCTTTTTGAAGGCTGGATGTATGCTTGCAGCATTGTATGAATCTAACTTGTCAATTTTGGCAATGCAGTCTTTCATCCTATTCAAAACAATTGGCATAGCAGAGCAATTGCTTGAGATCTTATCATCTAGTAACTTCAGTTTCTTAGCAGTTTCTGGATCTTCTGGTGCAGATGAACTTTCCTCTCTAGAAATGTTTTGTTCTGATGCACCTGTACAATATAAATCAGGTCACCACCGAGGCGTTAAATACAACACAACAACAACCACCACAAAAGCTTTTCTAAAAAAACTGGTAAAAAAACTAAAATGCATTGCATCTTGAAAGAGTTAAATAAGTACAAGTCTTAACCACCTAATGGCACAAAGTATCCACTCACATCCTGACTGACATTGCTAATACTATTTTACATCAGTTTTGATGAGATTCACAGTAATGACATACAATACACATAGGAAAACAAATGCTAGCACTTAGCTCAAGAAATCAAAGGTAGGAGGAAAGATGAAAATGACACCAGCCATCAAGGGGATACAAAAGAAGCTTTACGTACAACTTAATAACATATAATCAGTCAACTTTCTAAATATTTGAAAAACAATACTTGTTTTGTCCACAAGAATCAAAATGAACTTGGAACTTTGAAATAAGCTTGAACCATCGCTATAGTAAATATTAACCAATGGTGTCTAAAAGCAAATTTTAGTTTAAAAGTTAGCAGATTTTCTTGTTCAGTTCTAAGCAAATTATAGCATATTAAAACCCCCTGTAAACAAAGAAGCTAAGTTCCTATACGTCACTGTGATTTTCTCATTTTCACATCACAGAATAAAAGCTTTACCAGCATGCAGATCACCAAAAGCAGCAAAGTATTTGGGTTTTCTTCTCTACATAGCCTATCCTGCATTTTCGTTTTTATATTCTTCTGACTGAATGGTGAATTCAATCTAATCAAATGTGCTATACTTTTCACGCATCTACACACAGCATTGTATATGGATTACCTACTCAAAGAAACTACAGACAATAATTAGATTTCACTAATCTGTGCATGACAATATTTGTATTAAAATGACAACAAATATATATAACTTCAAGTAGCAAAACTGTGTTTAAAAGGTCCAAAACTCACAAGATCAATAAAAGGACTGAATTTTTTTTTTTTTTTGCAGGGTGAAGGGTCAGGGTTCGAATCCTGGCGAAGGAACTAATTTACTAACAATTAACAACTAACATTGGCCTATAAAAAAAAATAAAAGGACTGAAATATATTAAAAAAAATGTGAGGCAATCAGAATCAGCTCTAAAGCTAGAACTACTGGAAATCTCAATCAACTGAGAAATACAATGAAGTATCATTGCCCGTAGGAGCAAGTGCACCAAAACCCAGATTTAAGCCATCCCAAACAGCACCGATTTCAACCTAGATTATATGCAACATTCACATAGACACATATCCAACACAAAATGGTTAAATTTCCATAAAATCCACATCCACAGTATCACACAAATAGAACAAACCAAGAACCCAGAACCACACTCATGATCATAAAACAGAAATACATAATCGAGAAAGCAAGTTCAAATGGAAGACACATTCACAAGAAAATCATCTATATTATGCATCACTGTGATTCTCAAATTTTGGATCACCCCATCAAGCCCAAACCCCCAAGTTGTTACCTTTTTCCTATTTTAATGAAATTATACAATTGAACTAAATTAAATTCTCAAATTTGAAGACACCCCATAAAACTCAAAGAAAAAACCCTAGAAAGTAGAAAGGGAGTTTACCCGGGTTGAGTTGTGGAAGAAGGGGTCTGTGGGCATCGAGAACCGAAACGAGAGTGGACTTGAGCTGATCTGGAAGAGTTTCTCGGTATTCCAGAATCTTGTGCGCCATTCCCTTCAAATCAGACTCCAATTTCTCCAACTCCGAGTCTGAATCTTCTTCAGCTTCATGGGTTCTTTCCATTTCGGGAGCCATACAATACAACGATTCCAATGTACGTTTCAGTGTTCAAGTTGAAGAAGAAGAAGGGGGGTTGAGAGATGAAGAAGCCATGAACTGTGGAGGAAAGATGAAGCTTTGGACCAAGGAACAGTGGAAGAAAGGGAAATTCAAATTACATACTGCATTTGAAATTGCATATAAATTTTGGGGGTATTTTTGGAATATAAATGGTTAAGATAGTAATGGGGTGGTGAGAATAGTTTTGCCTAATTCCATTTTCAACAACTTTTTGGCCATTACCAATGACTTTAAATTGCAGGCCTCCACCACGGCCGTGACTATTGCAGTTGACGGCAATTGGAACCCCTTAGTGAGCAGAATGGGGTGTGCTGCGATTGTGAGGGACTCTCGAGGAGCATGGTTGTCTGCAACCTCAGTAAATTACAACACTGGTTCAGCGTTCCTTGCTGAAGTTCTTGCCGTGGAAGTAGGGCTTCGTCATGCTCTTGATATGGGATATAGGGTCATGTCTTGTTTGTCGGATTGTCCGCGGGCAATTCATGCGTTGCAAGAGGGGACCAACATTACCAGCTACTGGAACAGGGAAGAGATATGCCGTGTTCGTGCCCTCCTAGCTAGTCTACAAGATGTCAGTTTACTGCAGGTTGATCCAGCCAAGAATAAAACCGTTGACAAGTTAGCACGGGAAGCTTGTCGGTTAGGGTCTCCCGTCCAAATCTGGAAGCAGCCGCCTTCCTTCGTTTTTTATTCATTGTTCTTAGATTCTATTTCTTTGTTTTGTTGTTTTGTTAATTTTCCTCCTGTAACCAAAAAAATTTGCAGGTAATAAAGACTTGGCTTAATTACACTTTTAGTCCAAAAGGGAGATGACAGAGAGATAGAGAGTAGGGGAGAGAAACAGGTTCATGGAGATCCATGATGGCTGGCTCGATGGGTTCAAGCGATGCACCTCCACACACGACAGCGGCGATTTCCATGGAGGACCTATGTGATGGTGTTGCGATGCAAAGTGGCAGACACGAACATGTCGAGTCGTGGTGATGGGGTTCACCGAAGCAGGGATTTCTGCTCGCAGTGGCCTGGTTTGAAGGTTGCGGTGGTGGATGGAGACAGATGTGACTCGATGGCCTATGGAGTAAGGGTGTTGGGTGTTAATTCAAACTACTAGTTTTGGGAAAAGTGGTTTAGTTGTGCTAGAAAATGTGGTTATTTGAAAAGTTGGTTAGTTGTGTTTAGAAAATGTGGTTATTGAGATAAGTGGTTAGCTGTGTAACCTGTGTTAGAAAATATGGTTATTAGGAAGGTGGTTAGCTACAATAGAAAATATGGTAAGTTAGGAAATAACATTGCGGTATATAAGTGTGAGATGCAAACACTATAAATACATCGCATATAGTTGAAATAAAATTGAGTCGTAGTTCTCCAATTACAATCTTCCTTGTTGATTTGTCGTCTAGGTTCCCATCTTCATCTCCTCTCTGTTTGATTGTGGGTGGTGTTGGAGACTAAGATAGGGGTTTCTCGTGTCTAATTCACATGGCTTTGGCATAGAGGTTGGGAAGTGAGGTTGTGGTCGTGTTTGGGCTCTGGTTTAGGTGGTGATTTGAGGAGAAAGATGGTGATTGATAGGGTTTGACTTGTTGGGGTTTATTGTTCTTTCTTTCTTCTTCATTTCTAGTGGTGATTTGGGATTCAATGCCTGGGTTTGACGGCAAGGCGAAAATGGGCTATTGTTGAGGTTGTGGTAGCTGATTTAGGTCGATGAAGGTTGGGCTATTGCTAATGTTTTGCATGGGTTGGAGATATGAACATGGTGAAGATAGTGAAGATGCTCCATGGTGAGAGAAAGGAAAAGCAAAGAATAAGATCATGTGCTCCTCATGTTTCTCTCCTTGTCAACCTTTTCTCTTCTTCCAGCCTGCTACATCATTTAAAACAGCCACCTCAGACATAAAAACATAAGGAATTTGACTGAAAGAGAATGAAAGACTAAAATTGCTAAAGTAGATAAAGGTGAGCGACGAAAATTGTAATTTTTTTACTTTATGGGCCAAAATTATGCAGAGAATATAAATGGGACCAAAAGTACAATTAAGCCTAAATACTTTTCTTTTAACGTTACATATTTTTAGTTGATGTGTGCTATCTGTCAATCAATGGGAGAAATTCTCTCTAATACTTTTTTCAATGGATAAAATCTTCATATTTATTTTTATAATAAATTTAATAATTACATTAATTAAAGTTTGAAAATTTTAAATATTTATTGTCAACTCAGCCAAATGCCCAAATGTAGTGAAAAGGTATAATTGAGAGAATCTTGTCCTTGTACAAGACTAATATTCTTCTCAAGTGTCAAGTTGTAAAAGAAAAACTCAAAAAAATTTAGGAAATTTGTATAAGTTAAATGTTCCACAACACGAAAAATTAAATTAATAGTCACATATTCGAAAATATTATTTTAATGAGGGTAATGTATACATGTGATTTTTTTAAAGAAAGGAAAAGGTCTTGTTTAAAAAAAAGGAAAAGGTCTAGAAACAAAAATCATAAACTAAGACAACCCCATGAAGGTAACTCTCATCCCTACAATCTCGAGAGGATACATGCAAACCAAAATTCCATGAGATTTTTCACTTAACCAGTCAGCTATTCTATTAGATTCTAACGAAACATGATAACACCATATTATAATCCTCCATGTGAAATTTATCTTATGTTCTTTCATGTTGACATTTAAAGAACTTCAATTTTCTGATATCAACTTCAATATTTTCAGGACACTTAAAGGGCACACACACTAATCTTTGGGCCTTTTATTGAGGTCCAACAGGATAAGCAAGGTATAACTCGCAACATTCAAATAATAAAGGAAATGAAATTGAAAATTATTTAATACTAATAATTAAGAATTCAACAAAATCATTAAGCCACTTGGGCCTAAGTGTAACGCCCCGATTTCTCGAGTGTCACACAGTAACCAACCATCATAGATTTCGCAAGAAATTTTCGTCGGTTAATTAACTAGTCTTGAATTAATGACAAAAGTCTAATTTTACGAAATCTTGAAACTTAACCATTTTAAACTCGCGGAAATAATCAATAACGCAAAACTTCTGAATTAAGTAATCATCTGAAAGAGTTGAAAGTTACGTCTGAACTAAAGAGAATTACATCAAAACTTTCGAATATTTCAAACTAAAGGAAATAAAATGTTCAATACCCCCAAACTCGAAAACTCTCATCCCCAAACAGAAAATAGATATCCCTCAACCCAAAACCCTATTCTTCGTTCTCTTCCTCTTCTTCTTCTTCGTCCTCTTCCTCAGAAGTAAAGTCATCATCCGGTATCGGCTCATCCGTGAATTGCTCCAGCATGTGGTTCCTCAGCCCAGTAGATCCTCCGCTTTCGCGCGATACTGAAGTCTTGCCTCAATGGTAAAGGTTATGGCTCTCAGCTCGTCATCAGATGGATCCTCCCAGTTCCAAGGCTCTCCTTGCACAGGTGGAAGTTCCTCCTCCTTCACCTCAGCCTTCCGTAGGTCCTCGGATTCCACTAGTGGTTCACTCTTCTCTACCGACATCTCTTCAGATGGATCTGACTCCAACTCCGACTCCTGGTTAGAAGATTGCTCTGACTCCATTGTAGGCGTCTGGAAACGAAAGGGCGCGAATGGTAGCTCCACCCTTCTGGTAAGCATCTGAGACTAGATCCACTCTCATTTCTTGTCAGTGCACCAAAGAGTGGCATTGCCGACGTATATTCGGCGGACTTGGTGCGCGTCGGACACCCAAGCCTCCTTATGCCCTTCACTGAGAATCAGCTCCCAAGAACGCACCGCACTCTTGGACACAGTCATCTGCCCCCCCCCCCCCCCCCCCAGAACATATAACACACATAATAGAGGGTCAGTTCCCATGCAAAATCACAAATAACAGTTCATGGTAAAATTACAATGAAATTTCAGTCTCATGTTCTCATGTTTAGAGTTAGTAATCCTAAAGTTTAGTTAGGCTAACATCCTCACCATAACACCACCACCTCAACACCTTGGATCCAATCTCGATCATCCGCAGATGAACAATACAAGGGAACCAACACAGTCGACTTAAGTCACGTGGAGACCAACACAGTCAATCCACAAGTTATCAAGGAGACCAAAACAGTCAATCCTTATCCCATGACTAAATCATGGTTATCACGTGGAGACCACACAGTCAGTCCACAAATCTCCCTCGCGTGCAAGTCACCGTTTGTCTCTAACGGCACCATGGTTCTCATGCTCCATAGCCTATCACCTAGCACTATAACCATATAATCACTACTTGTAAGCGAAGTTCACATCTCTAGGTTAATTACTAATACCATAACCTAGGGTAAGATAATAGGTCATCATGCATATTATAATCATCAAGAGGTTTAGGGTTTTGTCCCATTCCTCACAAAGATAGAAAATATTCAAGCAAACTCTCAACATGTAGACACATCGATGCCTAAACCTAGAGAGCACTTGGGTTTCGGCCAAGCATCCATAATACATCAATTAATCATGCTTTTTCACATATCAAGTAGTAACAAGCAGCAACTTACCACAACTTGAACAATTAGTCAAAAGAGATAAAAAAAAAAAGTCGCCTAAACCCTAGTAAATAGGGTTCGGTCGTACCACACATAGAGCGTAGGGTTTTCCAAAACTTGTTATCATGCTTACTCATACAACACATGAAAAATCCAACAAGTTTTTCATTCATAATCATCATCACACAACTCATTCTAACACATGTTATTGATTATCAACTTAGATCCAACCATATACATCAAGTTTAGCCATGTTTTGTCTAAGAATTCTCATAAATCATGGCATCACTCAATTAGAGAAGGTAAAACAGAAGTTTAACCCTAAAGCATGTTCCAAGAAGAGACTCTATCATATAAGAGTTTCACATGTTAGAAAAATTACCCATCATCAAATCATGCAAAACTTGCACTCATAGGACAAGAATCATGAAACATATAACCTAGACTCTACCCAAGACCGGAAAAGCCCTCACCTTTCTAGAAATTGAGGAAGAAAGATGAATGGTTTTGAAGAAGATGATCAACTCTCCTCCCTTGCCTTGCTTCCCACGAGACTTCTTCTTCTCCCTTGCTTCTTTACAAGCTTTTTCTTCTTCCCCCTTGCTCTCTCTCTCCTTTCTCTCCAAACTTTTTCTTTTCTTTTTCTCTGAAAACTTACGTGAAAAGGAAGCACTCTTGCCTTTCTATTTCCACTTCCTTGACTTGAGAAAAGAAAAAGAAAACTATTGAGGTATAGCTATCCATGCACTCTGGGCCTTTTATTGAGGTCCAACAGGATAAGCAAGGTATAGCTCACAACATTCAAATAATAAAGGAAATGAAATTGAAAATTATTTAATACTAATAATTAATAATTCAACAAAATCATTAAGCCACTTGGGCCTAAGGGTTGCATGTTTAGGCCTTAATGGAGAGACAATTGGGAGTTGGGATTGACTCATACGCACTTGCAACAATACCCTCCCCTTGAACAATAGGCTTATAATATAATTATTAAAGAATGATTTATTAAACTTTCACTTCAACAACCCTACTTAAAATATTCTTGTCATGTTATCTTTAACATTATTATGATACTACAGACACATTTAAAAATATTATGATATAACTTTGATATTCTCAAAGAGTGCATTGACATGCTCCAATGGATGAAATTAACACTTTCACATCAAGCAATAGTTGGCACAAGATGCAAGTCATGGAATTCATCTACCTCTAGAAGGGCAACATTTGGGCTCTCGAGGCTCCATGGCTAATGATCAACAATGACGACATAAATTTAGATTTTTGTCTTCTCAGTAGTTTGTTAGTTGAGATATTTTTCAACATTACTAAACCATTCATGTCCTTTTAAGCATTCCTTTATTGGATTTTGCAATGATTTTCTGGTTACTCAATTAGTAAATAGTATGTTCATTGTAAACATCTTCTGCAAAGTCCAACTTTTTCTTTCTCTGCAAACCACTACCAATCATCTCTAGGAAAAATGTATACATTTCACAATTTCAGTGTGTCCCATGTTGAATGATGTCTACACTAGGGGATTTTTTTAGGAGAACACAAGATATAGAGTATAAAAGGCTAGGATTACAAATAAATACAAGATGAAGATGGTGCTGAAGATAAAGACATTATTGAACATGAAAATGAGACACATTTATATTTTAATTTATTGTTTTACAAAGACAAATTGTATGTCATTAGAGAAGAAAATGTGACATGGTTGAGAATAGGAAGCATCAATTTATCCTATTAGTACTATACTAAGGGCTAATACTCCAATGGTTATACCATCATTTAATTTTGACTTGTATTTGGTGGAGTTGAAATGAAACCTCTAATCAAGAAGTATTGTCACCCAGCAAGAATTGTTGGGTCTCCACCCACCCATTAACGAGCTTATGGTCATGGAAAGCTAAGACGATCAAATTGAGTTTTAAAGTAATATGTATAGCTAAGTCTGTATTTCATGGAACCCTACAAGTCTCCCCGTTTGGCTCTTGCCAAGGTATGTGTATGGTTGTCATTGCCATTGTCACAGTCATTTTTTTTTAGAACTTAATGTAATAGCAGCTTATAGCAGAGTCTGACAATGGATTGGGTTTTAGAAGAAAAAATGGATGTTAGTGACGAGGGGTTGAAAAGTAGGTTGCAGGATTAGTGTATAGAGGGTGGAAGGTTTTTATGCCTTGTTTTTCAGATAAATATAGAAACGTTTTTTGTTTGATACTTCTGTAGAGTGAGCAAGACTTATATGCTTTAAGTTGAATAATTTTGTTTTGCTTTTAAAAAACTATAACTAGATGTTGATTGGCGCGTTGCACGGACATATATTATTATATATTTTTAAAATTAAAAAACGATTTTTTTATTGTAGTACAATTATTAGTAGTGAAAAACTAGTGTGAATATTTGCCTCTTTTAAAAGTACTTTTGACCCTCCAATATCTCTTGTATGACATTGTCTACTATGTACCAAGAAAAAATTAGTTCATAACTTAAAAGATTTACTTGCAAAATTAATTTTAACGTATAAGGAAGATATTATAAATAACATATACTAGAATAAAAGTAAACATGTGGTTTGTGGTCGTAAGTGAACCATATTTTAACATAGTTCATAATAGAGGTGACTCTATTTTATGCCCATTTATATATTATTGTCATCCTTTTTTATGCACTCACTAGTACTTTGACCCGTGCGATGCACGGGGATATTCATTTTTGTTTTTTGAGATTTTTTTATTTAAAGTTATGTGTTTTTTAAAGATATTTTATGGATTAAAAGATCTAAAATTATTTTAGATATATTAAACTATAAATTTATATGTTTTTTTACTAAATGTTTTTTGTTTTGTTTTGTAGTTGTTATTTTGTTTTTATATTTTGTTCTTGTTTTCATAAATGCTCGATTGATAGTTTTTTTTTATATCTATTGAATTGTTTATTACAGGGGTTGTAGTAATATGTATGTGCTAAAAATAGCCATTGAATGTTTTTTTTACATTTGAAATAATTACGTTGAGAATAAAGTTGATGGCAACCGTGGGATACGAAGAAGCAGCAGCCAAAATTTCACCCACCTCATCCCTTGCCACCATCCCAAAACCACCTAGCTTTTCCCTTCCCAAAAAAACATCAATGTTTACCTTTGTTATCCCAGCAGCAGGCCGTGACAACAGTGGCTGAAGCGCTTTGTTTGAGATGGGCTTTGGAGCTATCTTCTCAGTTAGGTTTCAGACGTGTGCAGGTGGAGACAGATTGCTTGCAATTGTACTACACATGAAAGAAAGGGGTGGGAATGTCCATTTTATTTTCTATTATTCATGATTGTATGAGTCTTTTGGGGTCTTTTGATTTTGTTGATTTATCATTTGTCCGTAGACAGGATAATAGTTGTGCTGATTTCATGGCCCGGAATGCCTCTACCCTCTCCAATGTTGTTTGGATTGAGGAGGGTCCTTCGGGTTTGCTTAGCCTGCTTCAGGCGGATGTTTTGCCTTCTATGCCAGTTATGACTTAATAATATTTGTTGTCACGTTAAAAAAAACTGATAATGTATCGTTTATTTTATAACTTCTATATAATTGTAACCACATGTAGTCGGGATTGTAGAAATGGAAAGGTTTTTGTCTCATGAATTAAGTCTTGTACGTTTTAAAATTTTCATCTTCTATATAGCTCCTACATGATAAATGATATTAATTCATATAATGTATCCACTATTTTCATGTTTTTATTTTTTATATGTTAATTAATAGATATGTAACCGATATGAAGTTTTGAGAATTATTTTAATTAATTAATTTTTTATTTTAAAATTAATTTTTAAAAATAATTTATTCTTGAGTTTTATGTTTTTAATTTATAAATAAAATAAAGTACCATGTTAAGAATAATAATTTTGTTTTTATAACTTCTATTTAATTGTAAGCACATGTGAATTGAATTGGAGAAGTGGAAAGGTTTTTGTTTAGAGATTAAATTCTTTATTTTTGTGTCATCATTATGCATTTTTAAGTGAGATTTAAATTCAATCTTGTATGCTTTTAATTTTCAAACTTCTACATAACTCATATATTATAAATGATAATAATTTGTACTATGTAACCACTTCTTTTATGCTTGTATTTTTAATTTTTAATATGTTAATTAATAGATGTATAACCAATATGAAGTTTTAGGACTTATTTAACAATATTGTAACCTATTTGTAATTTTAAAATTACATTTTATTTATTGTATTGATTTATTCTTGAATTTTATGTTTTTTAATTTACAAACAAAATGAAGTACCATGTTAAGAATTGTATCTTTACCTTTTCCGATTTATCAAAAAAGAATAGTATCTTTACTTTATAATTTCCATATAAACAGTAAGCACATGTGAATGAAATTGTAGAAGTGAAAATGTTTTTGTTCATGGATTAAATTCTTTTATTTTTGTCATCATTAGGGAGCATTAAGTTTTAAGACCTATATTAAATATGTTGTCACTCTTATATTATTATAGTACAACTATTGATGTTTCCATATTACTTTTTTTTTGTTGGTAATAACCACATATCATGTTCATGTTTATTAGTGATAGTAATTCTGAAAATTTGATATGGAAAATTCTCCTGATTGCCACCTGAATTATGTTCAATTTGCGTGGTAAGACAATGTCAAATAAAGGAACCAAGTAGAAATCAATTTATGTCTGATGGAACAACGGTACACAATAATAAAGAGGAAAAACAATAGTTGGCAACCCTATGCAGCTTTTATAAGTTAGTCACCAACATGGCTCAAATTTAGGCTCTAAGCTCATCAGAAACATCACTCATTATATTTCAGGTCCTTGGTTTGCATTCGAAAAACCTGCAGAAGGCTCGCGGCTAGCACATCCAACCTTACTTCAGGAAAGACTGATTTCATAACCAACTTTTTCTCTTCCAGCATGAGATCTGCTCCTATGCTTTGTATGTCTTTTCCTATACTTAAATTAGGAAAGACTGCCTTCATGTTGGAAGCCATAAGATCCTGGCTTGTAAAGATCCCAATGCCAAGAGATATCTGTGAGGAGAGCATATAAATAAGTTATAAATACATTTTTAACCAAAATTACAGATTCATAATCAGTTTGCAGTAAAAGTAATAAAATACTAAACTCAATATTTTAATGCAATTAATAATTATAATGTGCTTTTAATGAACTCACCCTTGATGCTTGATACTTACAATAAGTATATATGGCGCAGTCCTACTTACCTGGAACAACACCCTTGCTATTGCTATCAACATGGTCTCTAGCACTATAAAATGGTGAGAGGAAGTAGATCACCAAACATCTCCATTTGTCACAACCACCTCAACAATATTCCTTTCTCTCTCAGTTAGCTCTAACCTAGCTATATTTCTCTCTTACTTCTCATTCCTCAGTTCCCTTTCTCTCTTTGAAGAACCACATCTCCTTCCGCACCTGGATGAGGTGTGCACTTAGAATCAGCCTTGCAGTTCTGTATGTTCATAATCTCCAATCACTAAGCCAAGCATTAAACATAGAGAAAATGGAAAGAGGTATATAGTAGGGATTGTATTTAATAAAAAAGGGTCCTAACTATCCAAGCAAAGTTTTATATGAAAAGTTTTGCTATAAAAACACATCAATTTAGTCTTGCTGAAGACTATGAGGTCTGCAGAGTTGATTGATCTCATGATGTTTTAGTCATATATCCAAGTCTTGTCATAATGTATACCACAATTAAGTAATGAACCATAGATCAAATCTTTATGGAGTCGGTTAACAACCTAAAAGATAAAAAAACAAATTTGCACCAAAGATCGCATCACAAATCTTACATAAAAGCATATTTGGTTCCCATGAAAACAGAGACCTTATTAGCAGATTTGCAGGTGTAAATAAAAATGAAAGATCCGCAGCAAATGTAGACACAATTACAACTTAAATTAAGATATTAATACTACAAAGAAATATGCGGACCTTTAAGAGTAACACAATGCTGAGAAGCAGATTCAAAGCAAGAATGTTTCTAGAAACGCCTCAGCGTGAGAGAGAAAGGGATTCATAAGGTACCTGTGAAGAACAAACTGAGGTTATCAAATAAATATGTGGTAACAATGAAAAGCAAATAAAAGTCCAGAATATTGCCCTAAAATCCTAATAAGAAGATCGCAGCACAATGGAGCAGGATATGTGCAGAGATGAATTAGGATTCACGATGCCAATCAACGGATTTTTTCAAATCCAGAAGATCGTGGGTAGAAGCCTCAGACAAAGCATGAGAGAGATAGGGATTCACAACGTACCTGCGAAGAATAAACAGAATCAACGGATTTTTCCAAATCCAGAAGATTGGGATTCGAACAAATCCAGGAGATTGTGGGTAGAAGCCTGTGTGGAAGCGTGAGAGAGATAGAGATTCACAAAAACAGAATCAAGGGATTTTTCCAAATCCAGAAGTCAAAGCATGAGAGATACACGGATTCACAATGCACCTGTGAAGAGAAACAAACAGGAGTGAACAGATCAGTCCTTAACTACATAATAACTGATACAGATCAGTCCTTCTGCATTGTCTTTAATTAATACAGATCAGTCATTTTGCATTGTCCTTCTACTTTGGTCCGAAACAGAAAATTAAGAGAAATATGACCCATTATATCCTCAAACTTGAAATAACACCAATTGCATCAAATCATAATTAGGCAGAAGAAAGAGATACCCACAAAGGGATAAAAGAGAAAATAAATGAAGAAAAAGCCAAAGCAATAGAAAAACATTTTTTAAAAAAAAAACTGACCAAAAATTGAAGTCCCTAATCAACGGAATAGGTTTCTCAGTTCGCCATGTAGGACGACACAGATCGTGTCTTCTACATCTTCTTACCCAACCATCTTTCCTCCCCCTACCTCGCAAGCCGCTGGAGCCCTCAGGACCTCCATCTCATCGCCCATGCTGGTGAAGGTGGGGCTGCAGTATGCGTGACAACAACTAAACAGATGAGCTGCAGATTGCGATGTAAAGAGATGAGCCGCGGACAAAACTTTAACTTTGATTTGGCCAAAACCTAATGTAAAAGACAATAGCACGGCAACCACATTTAGAAAGTTATTGGGTTACAAATAAGTCATCCATAAGACCATGAGAAATCACTGACAACTATTTCTATATGACAATTAGAATTTAGAAGTGCTATTTCATAGTACTGCCATACCTGTATCATATCTCACAATTTTCAAATTTTACAGGGCCTCCTTATTCAGAGCACCACCCAGAAAGTTGTTCAATTACTGTAAATCAAACAATCAAATATAAGAGCTTCTTTACACATTCATCATGCGGTGTCGATTTCACCATAGTGAGATTGATGGATTTGGTCGAAGGTAGGGGAGGAGAAAGGGAAGGTAGTTTGGCTGGGGAAAGAAGAAGCGGTAGCAGCGATGGCTCGGCTGAGGAAGAAGGAATGCTGTCGCGAGTTCAGGTGTTGAAGGAGGTTGTGTCGATTTGGGTTCGATGCAGGTGGAACGTTTCAGTTTCAGAAGGGCAAAAGCCATCAAAATTGCAAATCAAAATGGCAGAGGCAATCAACGGCCCTAATTCAATCTAACAGAAAAGAAATTAATAGTATTTTTCCATAAATACCCATACTTAATTTCAGAGTTGTGTAGAATGTATTATTAAATGACAAATTTGCCCTCAAGGCTGCACAAACTCTCCCTTTATAGAGTTTATAGATAGATAGATGATATGTTTGTTGCTAAATAAAATGCAATTATTATAAAGTATTGACTATTTCATAAGTCATAGTAAAAAAAATATTATAATGAAATCTAAATGTGTTAACATTACTTGAAACAAAAAAAAATAAACAACTCTTAATAATAATATGAAGTAGAAAATAAATATAATGTTAAATGATAGTTATTTTATTTTCATTTTTTCTCCTATTTCATATATTATTCAAAATTAATAAAATGATTAAATTATGCAAAAATTCAATTCAATTTTATCTTTAACATGTTGTTGCAATAATCGCTCTAAGATTAGTCTTTTTATTTTACATCGGAAAGAGAAATTGCACCCGTCAGGAATCAATCCCTAAACCTCTCCATACCCAAATCATATGTCTCCAGCTCTTACCACGTAAGCTATCTTACGGGGACCTAAGATTAGTCTTTTGTTGTCGTACTTATAATATTTCTGTCATAAAGTTATCAAAATCATGAGCGGTTAAGGAACTTTTGTGTTTCTGATTTAATATGGCAGTACACGAAACAATATGGAAGTAATGTACGTTACAAATAGAGATGGCAGGAAAACTCAAACCCGCAGGGCCCAACCCGAACCCGACATGAAATTGTGGGCGAAACCCGATTTCTTTGGGTTTGGGTTCGGGTTTGGGTTTCACCCAAATTTTAAAACATGTTTGGGTTTGGGTGTGGGATTGATTAAACCCGCACCCAAACCCAAACCCAAACCCAAACCCGAAGTCTTATGCATGTAATTACGAGACCTTATATATATACTATTAAAGCTACTAAGTAGAGTTTTTTTTTAAGTTACTAAGTAGGTTTATGTTCATGAACTATATTTTTTCCTTTGTATTGGAATGATAATGATGTTTAATCAGCTTAGGTTCATGTTGTTCTTTTATGTACATGTTGTTTCCGGATTGATATTTTTTATTTTTTGTCGATTTGGTGCTCACATTGGGTTTTGGGTTTGGGTAACCTGAAACCCACGAGTTTAGGTTTGGGTTTAACTTTTGCACCCATATTGAATTTGGGTTTGGGTTTGTGTGTTAAGTTTGGGTTTGGGTGTGGGAATGGCCAAACCCGCACCCACGGGGCCCATTGCCAACCCTAGTTACTAATGTCTAGATGCAAGAAATGCAAGAAGAACATACTTCTTTGAAAGAGCAATTATTGCATGAAATATAAAAGCAAAAGAAAACTACCAAAAATCAACCATGAAATACACCTAAACTAGATATTATATCCGTGTGTTGCACGGGTTTGTTTACAACATTTTTAACATTAAATAACAATGATTATAGTTTAAATTATTGCATTAATGTTAAAATATTTTTATTTTAAAATAAATAATAATAATAATTGTGTTCAACATTTCAATAATTTTTTTTGAAATGGAACATTTCAATAATTTCAAAAAAAGACTTTTAAATAAATAGTATTGGAGCTCTTTGTAAATAATTAATATTACTCAAATTTAATAATTAATATTTAATAATCAGCATTGAATCATTTTAAAAATTTATTTATTTAATAATATGAAAAATAATACCGTCCATTTGAAAAGAAATTAAGCAATAAGTTAAAATGCCATCAAAAAAGATGTTTTACCATTTTTTGTACTTTTTATCGAGAAAGTCATTTTTGGGAATGTCAATCACAATTTTCCAAACAGGTTTACACATGTTAAAATCGAGAAAAATAAAGTAATTTCATCTTTTTCAACTATAATAAGATATAAATGACAAAGATTAAGTACTATATAAAAAAATTATATTTATTCAACTTTAGTCATAACTTTTTTCTCTATTAACGTTGCTCAAAATCGTTTTTACTAATATATAATATGATTATAAAATTATAAAACAAACATATGTTATAGTTTTTTTTGGAAATTGGAAATTTATTTGCATAAAACAAGTCTTGAGAACAAAACTCTCTCAAGTGATTATAATAGCAACAGGAAAAAACATAAATAGATAAGCATGAAATACCTTATAGCGTCATTTTTAAATTTAAACAATTTTAATCTAAATTATTTATTGATAACATTATTTTGTCATTAATCAAGTTTAATTTTAGTTATTGTTTTTCTAATGCCAAATTCAAGTCAATTTTTATGTTTATGAATATTATTATTCTTTAAAAAAAGGCTTAAAGGGTCTAAAGGCCCCTGAGATTACAAAGGGAATCAAATCCAGGACCTAGAAAATTATTTCATCAAATTGGGTCCCTAAAAATTTTTTTTTAATTCAATTAAGGTCAAATGTTGCCACAGCTCAATTTTGTCCTAGTCACCTTTACCATGTGGCTTTTTTATTATTTTTTTAATTAGAAAAATTAATTAAAAATTATTTTTAAAATCCAACTCAATTATATAAGCAGAAAAAAATTAAAAAACTTAATAAAATCTCTAATGTAAATAAATCCCTGAACAAAATTCAAATTAAACACATAATCTTCATCACTCTTCTTCAACCATTGCCTCTCCATGGAATCATGACAGCTCCTTCTTCTTAGGTTATTGGGTCCTGTTTAGATCTGGGTTATTGGGTCCTGTTTGGATCTGGGTTATTGGGTCCTTCACTACAACCCACCCACACCGCCACCGCAAATCATCCTTCTCCTTCTCCTTCTCCTTCTCCTTCACTGCAACCTACTCCCACCTCCACCGCAAACCACCATCATCCTTCTCCTTCTCCTTCACTACAACCCACCACCATCACCACCGCAAACCACCCTTCTCCTTCCCCTCCTCCCCACCGATCACCACACCTCCACTTTGCTCATGCAGATCTGAGAATTCCTCCTCCACCAATTTTAACCCCTCTGATGAAGATTGTAATCTGATCTAAAAATTCCTCATTTAAGCATCAACGATTCAGTTTCATATTATGGATCTAGAGGTTTATACATGTGTGGGTAGTGGGGTGCTAAAAGTTCCTTCCTTTAATCTTTTCACTCTCTTTTATGTAAAGCTTGCATTTTGAGTCATACGTTGTGGTGGTTGGCTTTGGCTTTGGCTTTGTAAGTTCACTGGGTACCGGTTTCTAATTCTAATGGAAATGATTTCTTCAAATTGGTTGAAGGTTCTGAAACAGATGGTTCTGAAAATGGGTTGTTGTCTTGTTTAGACAAAGTGGCTCTTAAAGAATGAGATCTGGTTATGTAAAATGGATAAAGATTCAAACTGGAATGTTGAAGAGAGCGGTGCACTGGTGGTCGAAGAGGAGAAGAAGGAAGAAATTTGGTTATCTGGATTTGATTTTATGTTTAGATTAGGATTTTATTTTTTTCTGCTTATGTAACTGACTTGGAATTAAAATTTTATTTTTAGTAAATTTTTCTAATTAAAAATAAATAAAAAAGCCACGTGATAAAGGTGACTAGGACAAAATTGAGCTTTGACACACTTTGGCCTTTTAATTGAATTAAAAAAAAAATTTCTAGGGACCCAATTTGATGCAAAATTTTTCTAGGTCCTGGATTTGATTCCCTTTGTAATCTCAGGGGCCTTTGGACCCTTTAAGCCTTAAAAAAAAGAATATTATTATTCAATTTAGGTAGTTGAATCGTAATTTCCCAAATAAGTTTACACATGTTAAAATCGAGAAAAATAAAGTAATTTCATTTTTTTCAACTATAATAAGATATAAATGACAAAGATTAAGTACTATGTAAAAAATTTATATTTATTCAACTTTGGTCATAACTTTTTTCTCTATTAACCTTGCTCAAAATCGTTTTTACTAATATATAATATGATTATAAAATTATATTGAGATTTATTCTTCAAATAAAACACACATACGCAATAGTTTTTTTGGAAATTGGAATTTTATTTGAATAAAACATGTCTTGAGAACAAAACTCTCTCAAGTGATTATAATAGCAACAGGAAAAAACATAAATAGATAAGCAGGAAATACCTTATAGCGTCATTTTTAAATTTAAACAATTTTAATCTAAATTATTTATTGATAATATTATTTTGTCACTAATCAAGTTTAATTTTAGTTATTTTTCTTCTAATGCCAAATTCAAGTCAATTTTTATGTTTATGAATATTATTATTCTTTAAAAAAAAGAATATTATTATTCAATTTAGGTAGTTGAATTACTTTTGATAGTACACATTTTTTCAGTATTTTATTTTATTATTTAATATATTAATTACTAATAAAATTGCTATTACTTCCTTTATTTTAATACAAAGGTAGCAGGATTTTACTGCTTAATGTATTTAACTAATTTTTTATGACAATTAAATTTAAAAATAAATGACTATAACCAATATATATTTTAAAAAATATTTTTGTATCTAATTAAATATTTTATTAGATAATTATATTAACTCGTATTAACCTTCCTACCTCAAATAAAAGTATATTTTTTTTATTAGAGTGTCTTTTTTTCATTTTTTTACTCTTTTTTAGGGAACTAAAGTGTTATCCTTCATGAGTCTTTTGTCATGTTCTATTCTACCTTATACAGCAAACATGAAAATTAGTTGGTGTGAATAAATAATTGATTTGAAAATTTTATCGATAAGTTTTTAGTTTAGTTTAATGTATATAATACAAAGTAATTTTTTTATTTTTTGGTGTATTTACAGCAAAATTTCAATTGAGTTATATATTTTAATTAGTAGGTAGTTGAATAACTAATGACTGAGACAAATTTATTCATTTTTAATATTTTAATTTAATTTATTTAATACAAAGGAAAATGCTAACACAAAGGTTCAAAGTAATTTTTACAGTCCTCGTAGGTTAGCTCAAGTGGTAGGAGCTGGGGACATATGAGTTGGGTAGGGGGATCCAGGGATCGATTCCTGGTGGGTGCAATTTAACTTTCCGATGTACCAAAAAAAAAGTATTTTTTACATTTTAGCAGGTAGTGTGAAAAATAGTAATAAGTTTTATTTTTTATTTTTTAAAAATTCCTCAACTTATGATGAATAATAATTATTAAATTAATTTTAATTTTAATTATAAAAAATTAGAAAGTTTTACAATTAGAAAGAAGTATAAAAAATTACTATTAACTATCTAATATTGTTATTAATATAAATTTAGTCAATTTCAATTATTATTATTACTTAAAAATTTCCCTCATGTAATAATTAATAATTAAAATTTAGTTTAAAATATGAGAAATTAAAAAGTTTAACAAATTATATTCAAATTTCAAAATGCATCCACTTATTATTAATTATTTAATTGTTTAATGCATTTAATACTTATAGCCCAAGTGAGCTTTACATATATATATATATATACACCTAAATAAGTAATTCTTGGGTTTCTGAAATTTTTCTTTTGTAAGATTTTAGTATATCTCTGTTCATAATGTAATCTCATTAGTAGTTAGATGGTCCTTACTGGCAAGAATGCGCAACGGGTATATCCTAACCTTGGCTAAACTCGTGACTTGAACTGTGAAGGCTACAGTGGGTAAGTGTGTGACATTTTAAAAAAAATGTTAGGCCTTGTTCATTGGCCCATAACTCTACACTAATTATTGTGGACAAATAGGTGGGTGAACTCTTCAACTGAATTTGCACTTCTACCGTTTAGTGACATAACCTTCAATTGATTCAAGCAAATTTGGTATACATGCATAATTTTTTGAGATTAATTTCTATGTACCGACGTGTAAATAAGTTTTATAGTCATTTAATCACAAGTTCACAACCTTCTATTTTGCTACATTATAATTAATTTTAAATTTAATAATATTTAAAATAAAAAATGGAAGGTTGTAATTGAATGATTGTGTAAAACTTTTTATACTAGCGCATAGAAATTACTCACTAATTTCTTTTGTCAAAGGTTTAAATCGTGAACATGAATCATTTCACATACCTCATTAGGAATATTGCAACGATGCGCGTTTCATCGAACACAAAGATTTTTTCTAATTGAAAAGTCTTTCTTCAACCGATGTTGGAATAGTTCCTGCAAGTTTTTTCATCAAACAAGAGATTAATACAGATAATTTCAATTTCAAGATGGAGCAAATTCGTACTGGAAAGCCAATGGATTTTTTTAGCAAATCCGTACTGGAAAGCCAATATTTCAATACTTCTGAGTTTAAGATGGATAAAATTTGTGAGGTTCAGAACTTGATGAGGAATTTTTTCACTAGGAACATAGCTCAAATCAAGATAACGAAAACGAGAAAGATTCACTATCTGATGAGGAATCTTTCCATTGAATCCCTCATCAGTGAGGTTAAGGTAAGTTAAGGATGTCATGGTATCAAGGAATGAAGTAATTTGCATATCTCCGAATTCATTCCACTCAAGTCCAAGTAATTCATGAGCTTCAAGTCAATCAAAGAAGGACTTATCTCACCTCTAATTAATGGGTTCTCAATACAATTAAGGACTTAGCTTCAAGTCCAGGTAGATTGCAAGGTAATGGATTCTCACCGCAATTTGTTGAGTTTCTGAGGTTTTTATTTGAGGAAAGGTGAACAACATATTTAACCCTCTTAATTTTAATAATTTCTTTTAATTAATAAACTTTAATTATATATTATCCAGGTGTTTGCCACGTCAATCTCATTAAATGATGTGTACGAGACCACATCACCCTTTACCAGCCACGCAATCAACTCTGGCTACAGTGAGGACTAAAGCCAGAAAATTTAGAAGTTTTAGAGACCATTATGCAATTTTACTCCGTCAATGGACTAATTTCAACCTTTGGAGGGTAAAAAAAAATCAACCCACTTATTATATCCAATCCTCTGGACCCTTATTGTGCTTATCCCAAAAAGTTAAAGAGGCTTGTAAACTAAGGAATTTCGTTCGATTAACCTTTATAACACCATTTATAAGGCGATTAACAAAGCCTTGGTGTCCATAAAAAAAAAAAAATAGTCTTGGTGAACTGAATCCCTCCAAAGAATCTTCATCCCTGGACAAGGAACCACGGATATTGCTTCCTCCTCCCATAAGTTCATTAGCTGACAGAGAACTTGGAGAAGAATGAGAAAATAAAGGAGATCTTATCTTCAAACTCAACTTTTTGTAGCCAACTTGACACTCTTCCCATCCACACCTTGGTAAATTTGGAGTCAAAGAGACATTGAATGTGTAGACCACAAGTATCTCTCAGACATTTAGTATTAGAGCAAGATTTTCTCTCGACAGTCAGGAGAAATTGATTTCCTGGAGACCAACTCGTAGTGACTGGATCAGAGTGTTGATGGCAGAGTGCTCTAGATAACCTAGAAAATATAGAAAGGAAATAAAAAAAGGAAAACAAGTTTGGAGTTGGCAGAAAATTTGTTGGTCACACCAAGGCATCCTCATAGCCCGCAGCCAGTAGACTAATCTCTTCGAGGAGATCACATTAAGGGACATAAAATTTAAAAAATATCCAATCAACAAGTTTCCAGCATACCGTTTATCTAGATGAGCTTGTGGATCTTCAATTAACATTAGATGAAGGTCTGGGAACCAAAATTTTCTCGCATAAGAGGAAAAAGATGACAATGAAAAACTACTGCATCTCGTATTATCCCTCTGTATTTCTGTACATAATAATGAAATTATTACAATCTGCTATACATTTCTTCACTAGTATTTTCTTTTTACCTAACTCTTGTTATCTTCTGCCTTCTACTTTGTCTATGTGGGTAATCTTCATATTGCCAATGTCCCTTCAGAGACTTGAGCCTCATCTAATGAATCTGGGGATTGGGATTTGGGTTTGCTCATTATTCTATTATATCCATAACCAAGAGAACTTCCACTTGCTTCACACAACTGCAGCAATACAATAACAAACATTCTTTCAGACATCAACAGTTAGAAATGTAGTATAAAATCGTTCATGTATATTCTCATCCTACAGCTTAAGCTTTTCACATAGTTTGTGACATGGTATGAAAGTCTCTCACTAACTGGTTTAGAGTTCAATTCAAGCCCAAAAGGCTCTTTCCTGAGGAGGTGCGTTAGAAATACAACATAAAATCATCCATGTGAAGACATCAATTACTAATGACTGATACGAGCAGTGCATGATTTTGCATTAGTTTAAAAGGAACGCGTACCTCAGTGAGCTCAGCTAGATGGCGGCATCTAAATTCATTTATAGTTGCTGCAATCTCTGATGTGGGGAGTTTAGCCTGAAGAAAGAAACGCTTAGTAGAAAACTAAAGATCATCCAACTTCATGTTATAGCATTGCATGATAATTTCATACGCTAGATAAAAATACAATAAGAAAACATTTTCTTTGTATGTTTTGATTCTAAGACCTAAAGTTAAACAACATCTGGCATTTTCATAATCTTTTTTCATCTATTCAATTTAATGAACAGGACAGCTAGTACTGTCAACAAGATATGAAGCTAATCTAAATATACTGTAACGAACAAAAATATGCTCAAAAAACAACTAATAGAAGTTGACCAATGGACAAGTAGATTTAAACAATAGTTCAGCTAATGTGACCAAGACCCCATCAAAACAAGAAATGACCATAATCATTTATATCTTTATTGTGTCTGTCATAACCCATAGTCAAATATGAGTCTCTCAAATCTCAATATTGATATTGTAAGATACACTGAGGACATAAAAATATCTTCCACTACTACTTCTATTCCAATAAAAAATAGGATACTAAATGAAAATTGATTTACCTGAGCAAGCACGGCAGCTGCTAGTTGAAGACTGGGTTCCAATGTCTCTGGGACAACCTGCAAGAGATAGAAAATTCTAGAATAGGCATTCCACTAAAAACAAGACTCTTCTCCCACTATTTTGGAATTCACCATAAGATAATTAAAATGGAATACTAGAATAGATATGAGAATATTACAGCAGTAGCTCCAGCCTTTTCTAAATTCAATCCATGATCAACGTCATGGGCACGAACAAAAGTCTTCACATTAGGGAAGTACTTGCTAAGAGCCCAAACTGTTCTATAATTTGCTCCCGGCGTATCTAGAGTTATTGCTGCAGCACATGCCCTTTCAGCCCCAATCTTGTGTAGTACCTAGTCATGCATAAAAAGAATGTCAGGAAAGAACATGCATGTGATTTATGAACTGAAATAATGTGCACTACCTCTCGACTACCGGCATCTCCAAAGTACACAGGGAGATCCAGGGCTCGCCCAACTGCCACTCTATCACTGAAGGCATTAGCAAATATGGAAATTAGGTTAGTTCAACTTCCTATCTTAAATTGCACACATAAAATATAACACATCTTTGGGGAAAATTGTAGGAAAGAATCTCAATAAACATTCTGTTAAGAGCATAATAACATGCAATAAATTACATTAGGGTAATCTAGGCTTTTGGGTATCCTATAATTATCTAAATATAGATCACAGTTTTTTCATGGTCTGTCAATTTATTATCATAACACATTCCAACATTACCAGAATCATTGAAATAGGTGCTCCATTCAACTATAAAAAGCTACACACATAAACCCAACTAGTTTTCACTTGTACATAGTGAAAGAGTATTGTAATTGTTTTGTTCTAGTTTCCCCTTGGGAGGCAGAATTCAGAAATAAGCTTGTAATTTTGTTTTCTTTTTCCATAGAGATATGATTAACTAAGCTTAAAAACTTCATAACAGACATCAAATCATTCATTTAACCACAAGAAACAATTGCAAGAAAAAGATAATAGTTTCAATTAGCAATGTTATGTTACCCTCTCACATCCAGTGCAACGAATGGAATAAGTCGCTCGGAAAGAAGTTGTGCAATGATCTGAAACAACACAAAGGTAAACTGTTATACTTATTAATCTCATTAATCAAACCAAAAAAGAGGGAGTTTACCTGGCCAACTCGTCCAAATCCACAAATAATGATATGATCTTGCAGATCATCGGTCTGTGAAAGGTGTCATCCAAAAAGAAGTCAACTGTTAAATTCTCATGTCAACTCCAAATTAAAAAAAAAAGTAAGCTCATACGGTTAACTGCATCCACTGTCTACCACTGCTGTAGTAAGCACTACAGACAATCTCCTAAACCTAACTATATACTTATTAGCTAGAATCCTGAAACTAAACTACATACAACAAACTAACTACAGTAAAAGGGATCTGAAAAAAGCATGTTAATAATGCGATTAAACGAACACAAGCCAAAACATTTCAAATGCAAGAAATACGAGTTTTTGATATTTCCAAGACATGAAGATTGAAGAATATCAAGGTTTCCCTTCAAAACAATAGATATTTTTATCATTTCTCTGACTATGAGTTCTATTTGAAAACACTATCAGTATCAGTAAATAGTTTAAACAAGGATGCTGGCATAGATTCTGCTTCTGTCCCTTAATACATTTCAGATGCCTAAACCAATGAACGCTGGAGGCAGACTATGCAGCTGCATTGTGCCCACTGCACAGGACTTCTCATCCCCATGAAACATAGGATACAATCTACTTAGCAGTAAGAAAGATGGTGTTCAGTTCACCAGCAGAGAGCCCCCATCATGGATACTGGTAAAGCTAAAAATTGACCATTTGCAATTAACAAAATTACTGGTCAGCAACTCATGCAAGAGAATTTACCTCACTTTCTACAGGTAATAAACTTCTAACATCATGCTGCTCAAAACGGGAAGCAATCAGCTGGCCTCCTGCAGCTAGCCATGGTGTGATGGCCATTGAAATGCCCACGACAAGAAACAGCAAAGATGACAGCTGACTAGACATTATGCCCTGTGGAAGTGCCAATTAGTGAAAATAGTTTTTTTTTTTTTTTTTGCAGATTATCAAAGAAAACCAAAATTCTTAGCAGACACTAATGCACCAATATATTTCAGATTATTCAACTTACAAGGATGACCAATCATCAAAAGCTAAAGGTGAGATAAGTATCAAAATATAAAAAAAATTAAAAAGAATGATAAGTTCATATAAATAAGAATCATGCTAGCAAAGAGACCCACAATCTCTGGATATCGACTACTGAAATTCCCATAAATGTTGGCATGAGCCGAACACCCAAAAAATAGATGCATAGTTCTGCCCAAAATTGATAGAATGTTCATCTGATTTCAGTAAATCCTGGAGCTCCTCTCCATCCTTATACTGCCAAGTAAAAGAAATACAACACACCTCGATAGATAGAATCATATACTCTCCAGAAAATTCAAAGGCCATAAGCGGAAATCATTGAGGCAACATATACATAGTGCATTCAAGTTTCCCTCTTAAAACAACAATGTTTACTTTAAATTCTAAGCCACTGGGAAATGCAAGAATAGGTGACACAATGAGTAAACACTAACACCACCATTCAAAAAACAGCAAGACACACAAACTTAAATCATCATTGTCTGGCAAGCCCCTATTATTTATCCATTTATTAAACTAACTAGACTACAGCAAAATGACTTGTTTAACATGAATATAGAGCCTATCCAGAGTACCATATAAAGAACAGTATTCAAGGACCAAAACCTGATTAACAGCTTCACCGAAAGCCACAAAAGCAAATTCTCCACCAGGAGCAAGAAGAAGACCAGCTCTTATGGCAGAAATGAGGGAAATCCCAAAGATTTTACCCATCAAACAAACCAAGAGAGTCTTGCCAAATATCAAGAGTCCCAATGTCCCAGTGACGACTGGGAAGTTTGAAACAAGAAGTTTTGGATCAATAGACATTCCAACCTGAAATAATCACAAAATATAATTGGTACTTAATACACAGATCAAAGATGGCTTGATTATTATAACATTGGAAATAACATTTGTAAGAATAGAAGCCTATGACAACTTTGCAGTTAAGCAATCAAGATTTTCTGATCGATGCAGCATAATGATTACATTTAGATTCAAGATCAGAAAAAGTTCAGAAGGTGTTTCTTTTATACCCTTTTTTTTCTAGACAGTTTAAATGCTGTATAATAGAAGTATGCAACCACAATGCTGTAGTTTTGCAGGACTTTGGAACCACTATTCTGCTCATATCAATCGCGATAGTCCACCACTTTTGAAAGTGAGAAACAATTGTAACCTCAGTTTTAAACGAAAAGAGGTCATGTGAACAAATAAAATAAAAACAATTAATAAATTTGTGAAATTCGATATTCAGCACCTACCGTCATAAAGAACAGCCCCAAAAGAAGACCACGATATGGAGCAATATCAGATTCAACTTGCAAGGAAAATTCAGTTTCTGCCAGTAGTAAACCAGCCAAAAATGCTCCCAATGCCATGGAAAGTCCTGCCTATTTAAGCAAAGGAAAAAAAAAAGGTTAAGATCTAGTAGGGAATTTTTCCAAATGAGCTATTTACTTCTAATGCTTAATAACTAGTGCATAACATAAATGATTTGGATTCTATATGCAGCAATAACTTGAAATTGATATAAGAATAATTGAACTAATAACATGACATAGAAGTACTAGTGGCACAATGGTTGAATGTGACCTTCTAAATCTAAGCTACACAGTACACACCCAGGTTCAATTACTCCTTCTATGTGAAGCAATCAAATAAATTTAAATAAGAGCAATCTATCTGAGAACATTACACAAGAAACACTAGTGACACTGGTTGAATGTTGCCCTCTTGTACTACACATCTGTGTTTGTTTCCTATGTCCCAGATTGTTGCATTTTCTGGCATTAACGTTGTACTAGTTCAACCTCTCTAACTGTATCCAGTTACGCTGTCATTAGCAAGTTCCCCAGTTAAGAGACCAGTTCTCTAGTTCCAATTATAGAGACTTGAACAGACAAGCTAACAGAACAGTTCACAATTAAACTGATCCAACTGGTTGGTTCAGTTTTCAGAACAATACTAAGACAAAACAATCTAACCTTGGTAGGTCTTTTCATTTTCTAATTTATTCTAATTAATCTTATTGAAATATAGGAGTGTTTCTATAGTAAACAAAAACCCTAGAAGAAACTCTTCAACATGTCAAAAACCCAAAGAAAGGATGCAAGGAAAAGCAACTGGACAATCACATACCCTGGCTGTAAGAAGACTAGTCCCAAGAATAACAAGGAGCGTATTGGCTGAAAATATTTCTGCATTTTGATTTTCTGCAACTTGCTTGTATATTGGTCGGAGGAGCTGCAAAGAAGAACAGGAAACTTAGTTTAAAGCATAATCTGCAATTTAAGTACCTCCACCCAACCCAATGCCTTCCTAATGAACCCCGAAAGGATATCACTTTCCCTTTGATAAAATGGATTTTACATGATTATATGTTTATAGCATCAGGATCTTGACGCAATCAATATTATGGAACTTAATTTTTTTATTTCTTTCATTCTTCACCCCTTAAAGATATTGAATACAATGAAGTATTTTTCTTTCCATTGAATTTTGAAAATGAACATTAAAGTAAAGTATCCTTCATAAACAGGCAAAAGATCCGAAGCATTTAAGAAATACAGTTACTCCTGTCGTGGAACAAGCTATTATTGTAAAAACTGGTGAATACAACCAACTAAAAATTGAATAGAAAAACATAAAAAGTAATCTAGAAGATATATTCTACACATTATATAGACACATATATATATATATATATAGAATATATATTAACAACTAAATATAGAAGAATTCAAATAAAAATGGATAATAATTGAAATATAAAGAATTTTACTATTGAGCTCAACTGGTTGGTAAAATCCATCCATCATGATCAGTCAAATATCTGAGCGTGCTTCAAAGAGATCATATGTATCAATTAAAACCATAGAATTGATGGCCTAGGGTTATGCTCCATATAAATGCATATTATTTGTAAAGCATATAAATCAGCTACCAGATTAGAGCTACAAAGTAGTACATCGAAATTATCCTGATGAGAGATCTCACATCTCAGTCTGAATACCACTTACCAATCGTCCACCTGCAATTATGGCAGTGATAGCAACTGCTGCCTTTACACCAGCCATTCCAAGAGCTTCAGCAATGGCTTGAAAGCCAACCTGAAAACAGGAGATTGGTATCTCCATGAGGAGAAACACCAGAGTATACATGTGGAAAAAATAATGATGACAGTGCAGCAGCAAGGTCATGTCAACAACTACCAATCTCGCTCTTGCATGAACCAACTTTAATTAGAAAGATAGATTGGTATCTCGACCCTTTCAATAAATATATTATAAAATAAAAACATTATTCAATTAATTATAGAAAGATTGATCTGTGTCTCTGATAGAAACCAGCCAGGAAGAAGAGGAATTATTACTGATTATGAACCCTAATTCCCCAATTAGGGAACTAGAGAAGGTACAAGGACACTGAGTGTTCGAGAGACTCAGTAACTTTCACAATTCTTTCTGCATGTCAAACTACATCATTAAGTGTTCTGTGTCATAAGCTGTATATCTTCACCGGAGTCCATGCAGCTTAATCATATTTAAACAGCTAAACCTCATGACTACAATGCCTATCATAAAGTATGGTATTTTATGACAAGGAGTGCTTAGAAAAATTTACCCCTCCTTTGGAAGAATTAGGTGAAATAAGAGGTATGAGTATTAGCAAGACCACAACAGCCAAATCCTGAACAGAAACAAAAAAGAATAAAAAGTCAACTTGGTTCAAAATATTGTAACACCAATCAAAACAGACTTGTTAATAATAAACAACCAGCGTTAGAAATGGAAAATTCACATAACAATAGACCAGATAGAGCAACAAAGTAGAGGATTCTTGCAGAGGATCTACATAGAATAACATACTAAATGAAGTTCTCAGGGGGAATATAAGTTGATGTGTACAACTAGTCAACCATCTTGTTCAACATTCAAAGTTTCAAATTTAATGAATCCTTGCTCATTGGAAAGATACTTGTTAGCATGTTTCATGAACCAACTAGCAAAACATTGTACTAGCATATCTTCAGTTCAGTATGCATGTAAAATGCTGGACTTTGCCGACTGTAAAGTGCAAAGATATTATTATGCTCACTCAATAACATACCTTGCAACTAAGGAAACCGTGTTTAACTTACTCAAACGTTACAGGAAAACAGTATGATATGGAAGCAAGATACAGATGCCACTCATAAAAAAGTTAAGCCACCAATATGTCACAAGAAATACATTCTCTCTAAAATCTAGCATGTTATTTGATATGAAAATCCTTCAGTATCTAGATGGATGGGAAAGGTATGAAGTAACCTGAAAAAGTAAAACAGAAAATGTAGCTCGTCCATGCCGTGATGTGCTCTCACCTCGCTCCTGCAACACCTGGGAAACAAGTTCATTGAAAATATTAGACTCCCAGAAATAAAAGAAAAAATATGGACAGAACAAACTGTCATTTTCCATCTGATGACAAGATAACCTGGACTGTATATATGTACTCAAACAAGAACTTCTCAACAAGGAGCATTTGATACAACTACAAATATTAAGCAAGTGGTAAAATGCATTGATAAATTTATTAACAGATGCAAACTACAACAAATATTTTAGCAATTATTTGCCCAAAATAAAGTTTTTCAGTTGATTCTCTTCAAGAAAGGTTGATATTGTTTGTGGAATAAATAGAAATGAAACGTTCTATTTCACTCATATTAAAAATGCTTATACTAACTCTCCTTCCAACAGAGGTTTGATCGTCTTCATTTTTCTAAGAACCTCTCCTGTCATTTCCGTATTTATTTTTCCTCCACTACTCTTGATTACGAATATTTTTATATTTATATTTGTCTCTAAAAAAGAAAAATATTAGTTCATTAATTGGTTCTGGTTATAAATTTTTATTCCTTCAATTACTTTATGTCCTGAGTTATGTTAGGTTTTAAATACTTGTGTAATCACATGCTTCTCCTTTTTGTTAAGTTTCTGTGATTCACCCCATTTCTACCCTTCAGGTTCGCAAGCCGCAATGTAGTATGTTCTTAGGGTGTGCCCAGGGCAGGCCTCCATTGCTAGATGTGGTTAACGTTATGTTTGAGAACAATCTAATGCAACTATAAGGGATAATGTTCGTTTCCCACTTTTTTTATATATGAACAATCAGAGTGATTATATGTTCTATTTTATCACTGCCTTTTCAGGTCGTATGACTGATTTGTATAGAAAGAGGATATTTATTTTAGTTGATGGGGTGTGTGTGTGTGTGAACTAGGCCTTACTCTCTAGCTCAAGAGGTAAGGATTACCCAAGTCTTTATTAGTATTAAGAACTACTTTGGTCACATCTCTATTCTCTAGTCCATGTGATATCTTAATAGTATGTGCGTAAGTACGAACGTATGCATATTGTTGAACATGTTAAATTGAAATGTGGTCCGCTTAACTTTTAGTAGAGATTTTATCGGATTTTCACTAACCTAATATCTTAAGTTGTAACATGTTATTAGTATAATTCAACTTTTAGGCTCACAAAACTAAATAAGGGTGAAATTAGTATTAGCCCGCACACTGGGCACCACTCAAGACAGTCATAAAAAAGAAAAGCTTAAAGCTGAGTTGTTAAATTGATTAGTGTGAGAACGTATACCACATGATCAGCAATTAAACCCCTTAAACGGTTTTTACTTTTTAAAATAATATTAACAGCAATCGGGTTATTTACCTGAAGAACAACAGCAGTAGATGATAACGCCAGGCCATTCCCAATGACAATAGCAGCAGGGCCAGGTGTGCCGCAAATATAATGAGCCACCAAGCCAACAGCTACAGCAGTGGCTAAAACCTGCATTTGTTCATACATGCTAAAAATTATCAGCTTATACATTACTACAGTATAACAAAAATAGCTAGAGGTGAACAATAATAACAAGGATGGAAGACAGATTTCCCCAATTACCTGTGCGGAGCCTAATCCAAAAACATATTTCTTCATCGAACTTAGTCTTTCAACAGAGAGCTAAAATAACAAAGCAGTTCAGAGCTTCAGTTTCACTCTTTTGATTGTGGTGATGAACAAGTTAAGGTAGAACAATAACTTATAAGGAACCACACCTCCAGGCCGATATTGAATAGAAGGAAAACAACTCCAAATTCAGCTATTGCTTTTGTTGCATGAACGTGACGAATGATGGAGAGACCATAAGGCCCAATCAAGATACCAGCAGCCAAGTATCCAAGAACAGGACTACCTGGACATTGTGGCAAGAAAGAGGACAAGCATCAGCAGAACATGAGAAATTGTGAAGGTAAGACAAACAACCAATTTATCGTGCATACCTTCGAGAGAAATTTAACATATCCAGATAATGGTTAGATGCTTCTAGCAAAAGCACAATATTTCTATTTAAATAACAAAATTTGCCTTAAAAGTAACAGTTTGATATTGTCGTAAACTGTTATTTTAATATTAGACAGCTTAATCCATGAATCAAATTTTCATTTAAGGAATAGGGAGTTTGGTGCCTACTCACATTACCTCTAGAGTCCTAGACAAGCAAAATAGTGATACTTTGACAGACAATATTTGATTCAACACAGAGCTAACTGAGTTACCTCCAGGGAGTTTTTGAAAAATTGGGACAAATATAACACTTGCGAGTAGTAACCAAAGCATGTCAAAGAGGGAGGCTTCTTCCTCATTCACCTGGAATATATATATATATATATATGTATATATATATATTGCAAACAGTCAGCTAAAATTTATAAGAATTGAGCGCAAGACTAAAGAGCAAGAACAAAGACAAGCAAACCTCTTGATGAGGTAATGACGCAATGAGTTTCTTAATTTTCTTGGGGAGTTTCTGAAGTTGTCTAACCAGAGGCTTTGCACTAGAGGAAACTTCTTCAGCACTGGTCATAATAACATCTGCCTGTTGAAGCAGCAGACCATTCCTCTCTGCCTTATTGGCATAGAAGGCAACCCTGGAATAAAAATCTACTATTTTTTAAATACTGGGTAAAATCTTTATATTACACCTTTGCATGTAAAACAACATGGCGAAAAGGCAAAATATAGTCTCCTTTAAAACATATTGCACAACTCAAATAAAGGTGGCCCATATCAAGGCATAGATCCCATTCTAATTTCCAAATGATAGCAATTTATCTTCAAAATCAGTTTCCAAACAAGCCAGTGAATATTGTGCCTTGACATTCTCAATCATATTGCATTGCATAGGAAGCTCAAAAATGCCATCATAATATTTCTTAAAAACTACTCGTATACCATGCATATTATATGCCGATTGCCAAATAAATGATGTATATATTCTTTCAGACAAGACCCTTTTAGAAAGATTTAAATAAAAATGACAGCAATAAAGGAATAAGATATGGCATGATCTTACACACCCTGCTCCCATTAACAATAACCCAAGAACCAGCTTGGGCAACTGCTTCTTTGCCAATAACACAAGGGCCTCGAAAACTGATGTTGGTGTGAACTCGGCCCCATCTTCAGTAGAAGAGAAGAACGATGCAGAAAAGAATCGAGAAGACTTCTTCAATAATGCCTTGGGGGCAAAGGGTGAACTGTCTCTAGTCAAATCTTTTTGTGTTTCCTGTTTTTTTGTTTGAACACCATTCTCATTATCACTTAAATTATCAGACTGTGTTATATCTTCCAAATGGCTGGTTTTTTCAGACAGTGTTTCAGGTGATAACTTGGGAAGAAGAGATTCATCATCAGTTGCCAAATCTCCGTTTCTTTCAACAGTGGCATCACTAGAAAAACCTTGATCCACTTTCTCATCCTCTGAAACAGACTCGACATCCTGAACTTGTATAGATTCTGTGGTATCAGCATTCAAATTAGAGACAGACTTATCAGCTCGCTCTAAGGCAATCTCTGCATCATTTACACGTTGTGTAGCCTCAAGTTCAAAGGCAACAGCTTGCTCTGCTAAAAGCATTATGTTTGTAACATCCTCCTCGGCTTTTACTGCATTCAGCTGTGCCTTTTCAGCAATTTCTTGCAATTTGCTCACTTCCGTCTGCAGCTCCTCCTTCCTACTTTGCAAACGTCGCAACTCTGCCTCACAATTGGCTAAATGTGTCTGGCATTGCTTGATATCTTCTTGAGCATTGAAAAGTGATTTCCCCTTCTCCGCCATGTCCTTGTCCCCAGTACCCTCATCAGAACCTTTTTCTGAATCCGGCACTTCTTTTGCGACCTCCAAAGAATCTAAGGCTACTTGAAGCCTGGCCTCGGCTACAGAAAGAGCCATTGTTGCATTTTGGACAGCTTCTTTAGCTGTATGTTCTTCATTTGCAATTTCTTGAATGGTGTCTAGAGTGGAATTAACCTCGCTCCAAGAACGAGCTGCTTCATCATGTAAAAATATAGCAGTCTCTGATATCTTTTTAACCTTCTCTTCAAACATGGTACTATTTATTTGAGCAACTTCTAGCTCCTTCAATGCTCTTTGCAATAGCTCTTTCAGTTCATCCACACTTAGTTCCTCTACTCCTATTTCAAACTCTCCACCTTCGCTCCCAGCTTGCCCTTCCTCTTCCAAAGTTGCTTCAAGTTCAGCACTAGAAACGGGTCCCGGTCCTAAACCCTCACCAGAACCTTCCACATGATCAACATTGCGGCCGTTGCCATCAACATAAGCTAAAGAATCACTGCCCTGGCACTTAGACCAAATCACTCTCGACCCCGTAAAAAGACTATTATTCTTACAAGATAAACCTCTCTTCACATTCAAACCTTCACCACCAGAAACACAAGCAGAAACACCACTAACTTTATTCATCCTACTAAAATGCAATCTCGAACCACTTCTCCAGTTGCCGAGAAATGCACAACCAAAACCCCTCCCTCTCGAATCGAAACGGCCAGCTGATATGTGTCTCCCAACACCTCCTTGTATCATTCTTGACTGCGGCAAGCTACAAGTCATATCCATATCGAAATCGCTACGCCGTCCACAGCTCAACAGTCACAAAGCTAACACTTCACAAGTAGTAGCAATCAGCAATTCATCAAAACCCTGAAGAAAAAAATTAATTAATAAACAAAAAAAATTGGAAAATTCCAATTACACATTTCACGAGCGATAATCAGCTATTCATAAAAAACCTGAGTGAAAAAATTCAAAAGATGAAATCGAAAACTGTTGAATCCAACACAGACAGCGAGATTGATAGGAACGATGCAAAAGTCACGACGTACCTATGCATCGAAGAGCTCGATAGCTTGCAGTGTGACGAGGGTTGATCATGAAATGGAGAGAAATGGCGGAAGAGACGAACGATTCAGCGAAGTTGAGAGCTCAGAGAAGTGAGACAGCGAAATTTAGGACATTGTTTTTGTTTTTTGTTTTTGTTTTTGTTTTTGTTTTTGTTTTTTTGGCACCAACTACTACTTGCTTCGTGTTCGCTGTTTGGGGAGAGGGAAGATGAAGCCAGAAGAGAAAGTGTGCAATAAAGCGATATTCCCTAAAACGGCCATTTTATACAATATTTTATTCAATATAGTAATTAATACTACATCACAAACTTTAAGTTAGTCTTAATTAAAAAGACCAGGTTTTTTAGTGGATAAAAATTTGTGTCAATTGGCTTTGATTACAATCACAGATGAAGTATGCTTCCAGGATTATAGATTATTTATAAATTGTTCACCAACACAACTCTTACATCAGCAATAAGAATTGAACACGCAATTTTTTAAGGGAAAATGATTCGACTGAATCGTAAAAAAAAACTAAATATACATTAAATTTAGTATTAAGAAAAGGAAATAATGTGTTGTTTTTGTCCTCGAATGATAATTTAAGTGATAAAAGTTGTGGAATATATGTGTTGGAGGTAAAGGTGCGGGAATCAAATTCTTGAAAGAGAAAACAAAATAATGTGTTGTTTTTTGGGGTGGATGCCCTTTATATTTTGGACACTAACATAAAAACGGCCATTTGAGTATACGAGAGGATATTCTTCGTGTAATTTTGTCCTATATGACCTCTGCGTGTTTCTCCCCCTCCTTCAAGGAGAACAACCAACAACCGTCCACTAAAATGAATGAGTTATGCGTGTGGGTTATTAGTATATAATGTCTGTCCATTGTTGATGTTGGACTAATTTGGATTTTCTAGCAAATACACTTGACTTGGCCTACTCTCATGTAAGTTAGGCCATATATCCTCATATTAATGTATTTTGACTATTTTCATATGAAGTACCGTATATTCATCTATCTATAATGATTTAAGATTTAACAAAAAAAAATGAAAGTGAAAGATACAAGAATTGGGTGGAGGTAAAAAAAAGCTTGAATTTATGCAAATTTTTTTATTTTAGACTTTCGAACATTGAATAATAAAATCTTACTGCTCTCCCCCAGACCCAATATTTTGGTCAGCAAGATGTTCTCCAATTAGAAATCAAGGTGATCGGCTGTATAAACTAGTAGTGCATAGGCGAAGATCACAGTGGATGAATTATTTGGAAAAATTTTCGACATGAGAACTATAACATCCTGATCCGAATCATCTGATGACTGACCTTATAGTAACAATACAAGTCTTTTCAGCGTGCTTTGTTTTCACTTGGACGCTTCTTGTGATAACTTTTCAGAAGGTCACTCATCTCAATATTGCTCTAAGGAAATCCTCATTAACCTTGGAGTTTTTATGAGCTGGGTTTCTGAAATGAAGATGCATCTTGTTGTCATGGGTAGTATCATTCAAATCTTTTGTGTTCTCCTCTGCTGTATAGTCTCATACCTATACACCATCGAGATACCTCTTGTTCGGGTGCGAGATCGGTTCATTTATGTGTCTCTTCGTCTAGAAGCCTTACCAAGAGCAGTTCCTTGTCTGTGCCTCATGAGCTCGAAGACAAATTCATAGAAAAATAAGGGATTATTGAAATTAGAGACATGCAATGTAAGATCAGGCAGGGACTTCCATCGGTCCTGCCACTGTTTTAACAAGATGCAAGTCTTGACAGCATCTTGTATCATCATGAATGACATTATATGAAGCAGAATTGCATTGAGAAAGTCACTCAGCCTGCCTCGCTTCCCCTCCAGCCTCTCACTCCTCCTAACCGGTGTCATTTTCGCTCAATTATCTACAAGTAAGAGAAATGGTACACACTCAGATGACATATGCAAGTCATAAGCTCACTAAATTTCAATTCTATAAATTATAAAACTTAAAAATGATAGAAGGGTCAAGGGTCATAAAATTTTCAATGCAAGTTCAGCTTCCTTGTAAATTTGGGTGAAAAATCTAAGTGGGTATTTACATGCCCAATTATTTATGAAACAACTACTAAGGAGGATTAATAAGTTTCTCCAATGGAACATCAAAATGAAGGAAAAGAAACTAGAAAAAAGAGTGGAAATACCTTGTTTCAATCAGTATTGCCAATTCAAGACTCATGATGAATGTTTCATTAGCATGGAATTGGCCCTTTAAAGTAGTAGAGTGGAGCTGGATTGCAGGGGTGCTGCTTTCAAAGTTCGGATTTCTCGGGTCACTTCTTTGTTAGGAAGTGAACATGATGTCAGTTGAAGCTTGCATGGTGAGACAATGCAATTAACCTTGACTTTGAATGTCAAAAGCAGTTTGCTTAGCTTCGCCGAATATAGTGTTTCCGAAGATATTTGTGAACGTTTTATTTTTCAAACGACATTGAAGACAAGATTTGAATCCTCTCATGTGACATGACAATGTCAAGTGGAACATTATGTCTATCTCTCTTTTCATAAATTTTTAAAGGGTCTCACATATTTAATATATATGAAGAGAGAGATAAACACAACTTCATTCGGGTTTCCAAATAATCTGACATAACAACTTAAGCTTGGTTCTAACAACTTGACCATAGTTTTAACAGCTTAACTAGAGTGGTTTAGCTAGCTGGTTAGACTAATGGGAACTTAGTCTTCCGTTTGTCTGGTTTGAAGCTTGGTCGTCTCGTATGGATTGCATTGGGCCTACCTAAAGGTTTTAGGCCGGTTGGCCGGATCTCAGTTCAGAACACTAGCAATATATAAAAAACAACTTTCTCAATGGATTAGAATCATTCCAAGTGACATGACTGTTATGTCAAGAGAAAAATTGTATCTATTTCTCTCTTCATAAATATTGAAAGAGTCACTTATTTATCATATACGAAGAGAAGTAGACACAAATTTCAACTTGAGAAAACTTGAGAGAATTTACAGAGAATCATGATTTCTTGCTCAATAGTTTCACTTTTTTGGCTCTTCTTGCTCAATAGTTTCACTTTTTTGGCTCTTAACTCATGATGTTGATGCTTCATGAAATAGAAGACTTCAATATTGAAAATCCTATCTAGTTGTTTACATTCTTTTAAATTTTATTTTAGGTTCAATTTCTTCACATTTTTCATAATTTATTTGAGAGATTTGAGCACTAACTCATTTTAATATGAAAGACTTGCTATGATAGTCAATATCAGGTTCTTGAATCGAATCACGAACTCTACATCATTAGTTCTAAATTCTAATCATACCCTGAGTTGCTATGACACCCAAATGAAACCTAAGCTAGAAAAGAGATGGAAGAAGAGTAGGTTCATAGAATAGAATCACCAAATGGATGGAACTAACCCGAGGATAAGGCTTGAGGTTGTACAAGTGAACCAAAAAGAAAATAAGCACTTGTGAAGATGATGCGACACTATGATTTTAACTAGGATGAAACCCGTGCCGTTCACGAAGCCTTTTTTAGTTCTTAGATTTACTATTCACTACTTAAATTTTCAATTGTATGTAGCGATTTAAAAGGTTAAAACAGTATTCACTTTATCGTGTAAATATATTATAAATTTTGAGTTCATAATGCATTTGTAATTTAGAACAAAAAGTTGACGCATATTAATGTAACTTTAGACATCTAATTGATTTCCACGGCTTCAGAAAATTAATTTTAATTTAATTAAAATAAAATAAAAGGGAAGTAACTAATTTGTCTTATGTTGCATAGTTTGATAGGGTGTTCACGTAAAACAATTTTACACCACCAAAAATTATACTTAATTATAAACTTAAAATGTGAAGTGAGGTTGTAGAGCATGTACCTCCAACGTCATATGAATAAATAAAGGAAAAAGCAGTTGAAAATTGTCATATGAATCCAACGACATTGAAAATATCTGAACCATTTATTGAATCAGTTGTATCAGGCAATGCTTTTTAAGTTAAGTACATCAAGTGGAGAAACATGACAACAGAATCGTCTAGCCCATCAACTTAATATGAAAAAGAAAACTACAAAGGTTGGGTATTGCAGATGGCTTACAATTCATGTAGCCAACAAATTTAAGACATCACTCACAACCTTTACTGCACAAACTGCAAACCAGATTCGGGAGACAATCAATGAATTTCAAGGACTATGAACAGGGTAAAATGAAAACAAATATTGCAGTAACGAAGCTATTTAAAAACAACTTGTTGAATTGAAAAAAGAAAAGAAGATCACCATTTTATGTGGAATGGTTATAGCTTCTGGTCTGAAATTGGAGTCCTTGAACTATCAAATATCTCCAGAATGTGCAAAAGGGTTAGAATTGCAATAATAGAAAATAAATCAAACATTTGAAATCCACGTGCAAGAATGTGCCTCATCGTGCTTCTCCCATGGCTGACCATCCAAAACGTATAGGCATTCCTTCTGCTACACTCACTTCCGCTCATTCCTTTTGCATACTTATCATTGATTAGCGGATGGTTGCCTCAGTTTTCTGTCCCAGTAAAAAAACAGAACGATAAATACATAAATAATATATACATCGAATTTAGCGGATGGGTGCGACTGCAGCAGTCACTTACGCTTATAGCTGAGACATGGTTTGCAATCTTGTCTAGCCACTGATCAATCCAGTTTCAGCACAAAACATAAAGGCAATTCAGACAACACCAAGCCTTTTCCTGTTTACCAACCCGATCTGGAATCCACAATAAACAACTCTACTCTACTAGTTCCGCGTCAAAAATATTGCTCGATGGAAACTTATATGATTTAGAGATAAGTCACTTGTGACGAATCAAAGTCGATAAGGCCATCAGGGTCAGGTTCAAATTTTCAGGCCCTTGGTTTATCTCCCTTCCATAAACCATGCTGTTCCACAGCCGAAATCAATTTATACAGCAATGAATTATTCTATATAACAGTCATTTTACACTGTTTGAAGTTGAACCATTTATTTCTATGGAACTGCTACCTGATGGTTTCTGTACATTACTCTCCTCCATTAGTCCTCTCATTTTAATAACATCTTCCCATCTATTGGACCCCGCATAAGTATTAGAGGAGAGCACATAGTTACAGCTATTAGAAGGATCCAGTTCAAGAAGCTTGGTTGTGGCAAGCTCAGCCAAGGGTATATTTCCATGAAGCTGACAGGCGCTTAGCAATATCCTCCACACAACAACATCTGGAGGCACAGGCATCTTAGTGATGAACACATATGCCTTCTGTAAATTGCCAGAGCGACTCAAAAGATCCACAACACATCCATAATGTTTCATTTCCGGAGTCAGTCCATAAACCTTTTCCATACTTTCAAAATATTCCAACCCCTTATCAATCAATCCAGCATGAGCACAAGCCAGCAAAATTCCAACAAAGGCTCCATGAGATGGCCTAACACCTTCCCTCAACATCTGTGAAAAATAATCAAGTGCGGAATCTGCAAAACCATTCACAGCAAGGCCTGCAATCACTGAAGTCCATGACACAGAGTCCTTCTTCCTCATCTCTTTAAACACCTCCAATGCTTTCTCAACCACACCACACTTGCAATACATATCTATCAAGGCATTTCCAACATAAATATCAGCTTTCACATCATATTTCCTTATATAGTTATGAACAGCCTCCCCAACATCAAGCGAACCAATATGAGCACACGCAGAGAGCACGCTGGCAACGGTTTTTTCATCTGGCTTCACCTTAGCCTTCATCATTTCTTTAAAAAGCCTCACTGCCTCTGAAAAACGGCCTGCTTGAGAGTAACTTGTGATCAAATTAGTCCATGAGATCACATCCCTCTGTGGCATAGCATCGAACAGCTCATGAGCAGCAACCAAGTTCCCAGCTTTCCCATAACCCATGATCATGGCATTCCAAGAAACCAAATTGCTGTCATGCATCCTATCAAACACTCCTCGAGCTAGATCAACCATCCCACGCCGCCCATACATGTCAATCAGCGTATTCCCAAGGTAAACGTCAATATCCACCTCATTTTCCTCAATGTACTCAACCATGGCATCAGCAACACCCCACTCACCCAAAACAGAGCAAGCCATACCAACCTTCACCAATGTCACAGCATCAGCCTTCACACCAGCCGCCCGCATCGCTTCAAAAACACCCAAAACCTCCCTAAACTTTTTCCCCTGACGATACCCACAAATCAACGAATTCCAAGAGACCAAATCCCGTTCAGGCATTTCATCAAACACCATCCGGGCAAGACCCATTTCACCGCAACAACCATAGGCATTAATCAAAGCATTAGTTACAAATAAAAGGGAGTCAAACCCAAGTTTCAAAACACGGGCATGGGCCATTGCAGTGAAGGAAACATCAGAAACTCGAGCACAGGCTTTGAGTAGAGATGGGTAGGTGTGGCTGTCACCAACCAGGCCTTGGTGGAACATGAGGTTGTAGGTGCGAAGGGATTCGATGGGGTTGTCGCTTTGGGACCAACCGCGGATCATGAGGTTCCAGAGGGGCAAGGTGGGTTGGTGGATTTGGTTGAAGATGTTCTGGGCTTTGTGGATGTTTGTAGGGGAGAGTGCGAGGGGTTTGAGGTGGTGGAAAATGGAGGAAGAGGAAGAAGGGTCTGTGTGAAGAAACGCATTGAAGGTGCGCGTCATGGGTTTGGATAGTTTCATGTTTCGATCATTCAAGCAGAACATTGCCCTTGTTACAAGCTATCCATGAATATTAGTAGCATAGAACTATAGGGTTTATCGTTTGTAATTCAACGATGATGTGAGATGTCATGTTGTGGGGGGGGGGGGGGGGGTTTGAGACAAGTTTGACTTGACTTTTATCGGTCCTAATTCCTAAATGCTAATTGGGCCAATTTTTTAGTTTAAACTCGTTCTTAGACATGAGGAAACCGGATGAGTTGCGGGTTTAACATGGATCGAACATAAAATGATGAGCTTGAGTTGCCTTCAAGAACAAATTGAATGTCATTTCATATCTCCTTGAAGAATTATACATAATTATCATTCGGTAAAAAACTAATTTTTCTCATTAATGAATTGTGAAAAGAACTATGTAGAGTTGAAGTTTTTCATAACAAAATATTAAAATATTAAATTGGAGAAAATAATAGAAATTTTATACTCACTTGAAACCTGACTATTAATGAAAATATACAAACCATGTTTGTGGGACAGGTTGGGACGGTTACATCTGACTTTCACCTGCTAATTTTTAAACTCAAATTCATCCCTGGACTCGAAGAAACCCGATCAAATGTGGGTGAACGAGCCAATGGTTAGGGTTGAATCATGTACACATCTACTGTGAGATATCTCCAAAGCACGACGAGTCAGAGATAGTGTATATTATTATATAACAAAAAGAATGTATTTTTCTTTTTAAGTAGTGCTAGCAATATCATCTTTCCAACACTCTCTTCAACATTCTCTTATTAATTGATTATTGAAATTCAGGTAGGTCTAATATTTTTAGTGGATTTGACTTGAACTTTAACCAATCAATGAAAGAGTGTTGGAAATAGAATGTTTCTAGCATTTTTTTATGAAATATTATCAAAATAGTTTATATTTTGAGCTACCAACATTCTATTTGATATTTTATTTCTAACACTTTTTTATTGGTTAAAACTCATGTATGATCCATTAAATTATATGAGTCTCATTAATTTGGCGAGACCTACAGGAATTTGAACTTATTAAATAGTGAGCATTACGAATAAAGTGTGTAGTACTAGGCTACTAGCACTTCTCATATATTTTTTAAAATGCTCATTACAACCTATTTTAAAAGGACATGGTAGTTTTGGATTGACACAGCAACAAGGTTTCGTGTTTATCTTTTGCCCCAATAAATGGAGGACTTGTATTCATTAAAATCTCACTTGATGAGCAACCCTTTTAGAGATATCTCGACCATGCCGCTATTTATTTGGGCATGTTGCTGGCCGTTATTTCAGTCTTATTTTACATTTGCACATGATTTTTGCCCTAATTCCCAAAGTCTATTTTGGTTCAATATATAAATTGCAGTGACAATACTAGATAATTTGTCCATAGAGAATATATTTATAACAAGCTCAAAGTTTTAGGTTAAATCAAGATTTAGAATATAAAAAAAATTACAATACAATGATCATGTTGTAAATTATATTATAATTATAATGTCTTGATGAAAAGTAATTTAAGGTAATTAGGATTATTATTTAGGCTTGATTTCTTTATTTATATTGATATTTTTTCTTATTTAATTGGGATTACAATCTAAGCTATCAGAAAGATTTTTTTCATAAAGAAAACAGCAAAACGTTATATGAAGTTAAATGGAATGTTCAGAAAACAACAGGGCTGAAACTAATTTGTAATGTAGAGAAAAGCATAAGCTGACATAAATTACAGATTGAACAAAAATGCTGTGTTAGGTCTGCTCTTTTTTGTATATCTCATTATGACTTCTATAAAAGACAAACAAACTACTAGCAAAATTGATGATCATAATCATATTAATAGATAAATCCCTATCTAGTCTTACGAGCTTTTGCCATTTTTTGCTTTCTTTTCTTCACAGCTTTAGGGACTTTATTTTTCCGCGCTTCTTTCTTCTCCTCCTTCACCTTCTTCTTGTTTTCCTTCCTAGCTTCTTTTCTTGCTGCTTTCTTATCCACAGGAGAACCGGTTTCACTTCCAGAGGATGAATCCCCATCCTCTTCAGGATCAGTAGCACTATCTTCGTCCTGATCTGATTGAGACTCCGCATCATCACCCTCTGCGAGGCTAGATTTACTGTCAGAAATTAAACATGAATCTTCTATACGACTTGATTCCTGCCTTTGCTCGCCATCTCGCAGGGAAGGCTGGGTATTCGGCACAGCGTGTTTAAGCCCTGTAATGGTCTTATATAATAAATCGCCGGTGTCCTTCCCACTTGCTATCCGTTGTGCATCCTCCTCAGCATTCTTAACATCAACTAGGTTCTTTGGAATGTAAGACTGTAACAAGAGTTCAGAAACTTGTGTAAGAACGGACATAAAAGATCAATGTGACCACAAACCTATTCAAAGATCAATCTGAAGTTCTGAACCCCATTTCAGTTCTTGATAAAAAAAAATGATTAATCAAGCTCATATCTACTGCTTATAGAAGAAAATAAGAAAAGTGGCGGCTTAGATGAAAATAAGGAATGAATTTTACAATTTTATGAGAAATAAATAAACTTCTATGTTGATATCATATTCCAACTACCCGGCTCGAACAAGATTGCCTAAGTGGAGTATACCTATAGTTCAAACAAAAAAATATTCCAACAATCATGTTTAGATTTAGAATTGGTTGTTAGGGTGTATTAGTTACTTACCTCTCAGATGCCATTTCCTATATTCTGTTTCCATTACAAAAATACTATCACTTTGTTCTTAGATTTCAAAGTTTAATAAAGGAAACAAACAACAACATATTATTTTCTGTAAAAAAGTTAAAACCTGAAAAGAAAGTGGAAATTAGATAGCATTTTCCAAGCAAGAAGTTGACATAAAAAGGAAGGTTACCTGCACAAATACAGAATCCGCAATTTCTTCCTCCACGGATAAATCTCCTCTTGCTAAAACTTTTTGTTGCACCTAGAAATTTTTGAATACCACAATGATTACTTTGAAGTTGTTCATAAAATGTAACAATAATTAGAGAATGACAAATACCTCTTCCAAATAGCTATCCACAGCATCATCAGCAATGGATGCATCAACAATAAAATCAAACAGTTCTTTTATTGTCATGACAGCCACACCATGCTTTTTGAAGAAGTCCTACAAGAGAAACAACTACTTAATCACACTTTTCCCTTAGCCCCACCAACACACAAGAAATATGCAATTTAGAGCAAGTTCTTATAAGTCTTACAGATATATGAACACAATCTTCACGCAGAAAATCAAGAGCATGAGGATGGTCAGGATCAACAGCTTGAGAAACATCAATAATATACAAGTGACCCTGACAAATTAAGAAAAAAATTCGTTGACTGTTGACACATACATTTAATGAATGAAATAGAAACAGTAGAAGGATATGCTAACCTCAAAATAAAGTATATTATATTCACTAAGGTCACCATGCACCAATTTGCACTTTTGATACAGCGTCCGCATTGCAATAATAATCTGAAATACAAATGCTCACATAATTTCAACCTCAAAAATTGGCAGAACAGACTACAACATGCACCCTTAGAATTTAGAAGAGTAAAAAACATGGGACAAGTGTTTCCCTAAATGACACTCAAAGGAGACGGTAAAGACTTTTCAGGCTTTAACCAACAAGTATGGTTTTAGTAATCATTCTAGATAGCAGGCTTCCAAGGACCTAAACAACAACCTCATGTTAAAGTATCAACAACACACTATCAAGAGACCTGCTAAAGGAATATGTTCTAACTTCTAAACCATGCAAACATTAATAGACTATTGTATCACCCACCTCCACATAGCCTTCCCGTAACTTGTCTAGAGATAAAGCAGCATCTTTGAGACGAGGAGCAGCCCAACCAGTCTTTCCTATGTGAAACAAATAACCACGGAACTTCAATTAAAATTGTACTTGCATTTATTCAGTCTATACTGCAGTATACATTACCAGAATAATATAATATATGCTACAGAAAGAATTCGGAATTTTCGAAGACTGGTGATAGATAATTAGAGGGTGGCTATTAGCAGTTCCATCTTCAATATAAGTGAACAGAGCAATTAAACTACGCATTACTCTTCTATCATTTTTTTTATTCAAATGTAGACATTTATAAACTGATAATCCATATGATCAATTTTGAGCAACTGATTAAATATGGACAATCGATCAGAATCGTCAGTTTGTATTTTCTCAAAATCCAGGATAAAGCAATACCTATAAATTCCATAACCAGAACATGTAGCCGCAGAAGATGTGGTGTAGGGCACCTAAGCCCTGCTGCTTTTAGCCTGCAATCCAATATAGAAAGGGCAAAAGAACGAAACAGCTCAGGAAAAAAAAAATAATCAAAGTTTTTTATTGAAATCAGCCCAAGGAATAAACCCACATGCTCAGGGAGTAAGCAAAACAAGGAGCCCCCTTTATCAGAAGAAAAAACTCTAGAAGGAAAAAAGAGCAAAAGCTCGGAAAAATTGACAACCATGACAATTCACTCCAGAACAGATTAACACTTCATATAGGTTTATTTGAGTTTATTTGCTCTAAGACGTAAATAAAATTCTTAACAGAGATCTCAACTATTAGAAAGGATGACTACAGAAGTTCCTGGTTTAAGTAAAAGCTAACATATTAATTATCTAAGGTTAGCAACGGATCAAGCCATAACCTACAGGTAGGAGTATTAATAACAAAACTCCTAATGCATAGCGGATGATGTTGACCGACATGATTACCTTCCTTCAATTCTCTCTCCTTTTCTTTTAATAGTATAATTTAGTATATCATATTTCAATGGAATTTCATTAACAGTTTTTACTGTGATGCATAAGCTAACAAAAAAAAACGAAAAAAGAACAAATGCAAACCTCATAAGATTTCTCATTTCTTTCTCTGCCCAAGTTTTTACCATTTTCCTGGGATTATGCTTGCAGTATCCATTCCTAAACCGGAAGTCTCCTTGCACATATCTATCTCTATCCCTGAAGGCACCCAGATGATTATAAAGTTCAGTTCATATGATAAATAAAAAAAAAAGGCACCTTTGGTTCAAGAAACCAGGTTTCCATTCAATGTGTTGAAAACAATTTGTGCTGCATTTGTGCATTGCATGTATATAAGGAATTTATTAGAAGAACATGTATCAAGACAATTTCACTAATTCTAAAGGCAAGATAACTCCATAAATTCTTTCACAATATATTATATCATAATATCCAGGATCTAGCCCCTCGAAGAAACTTTTTCATGATAAAAAAATAATAACAAAAGTTTTCTTGAATAAAGATTCCAGTGCTCTCTTATGTAAATCTTTCATAATTTTCGGCCTTCAACATAATCTATAATAACAGAAGAAGCTAAATCAAGCTAACACATAGAGTACTTACTTAAATACCAGAACAGATGTTTTGTACACTTTAATTGCAAGTTCTTGACCATCGTTTTTGGTTGCATGATAAACATTTGCCTGTCAAAGAACAAGAAATGTCAAAATAAAAATACGATGGATTGGTATCACATAACAAATTATCCACATAAAGTCCTCATCATAGAAGTAAAGCCATAAGATCAAGAAAAAACAAACTTAAACATGAAAATAAAGGCTTCTGGTGTGTCACATACTTCCTTTCCAGTTGAAATGCATCCGTTGATATCGTTAAACACACCCCTGTTCAGCATCTTGAATAAAACCATGCGCGTTCTTGGATCAATTGCCTAGGGAATATTTTAGAATTAGCTGCATGATAATTATAAAAAAGAAACATACAACAAACAAGCCTATATAATAATAAAAAAGAATAAAATAAAATGGGCAAGCACTTGAGTAGGCAAGAAGAGAATGAAAGAAAGGGGGAGAGAGAATGTGAGAGAAAACCGAAACTGTATATAGAACATTTTTGAGAACTGAGCACAAAGAAGTGTCTGTAGAGAACTCGTTATTTATAAGTAGGGCCTAACAGAAATAACTGCAGGGCAGAGCTGAATCTGTTGGAACAGAATAACAGAAGCTCAGCAGCTTCTATTATGACTAACTGTCACTGTTTATTATACGTGCACAACACCTGTATAATATACTCTTTAAATAAAATGTAGGGAAGCATGTCACGAAACAAGTTATTAAACTATCATACTTTATATAACTAATGTAATGAGGTGTACAACGAGTGGATAGGGAGAAGTAACAAACATTGACTTAATTTTTTTATGTAATTAAGGTACCAGATTTTATGAAATCAACATAATTTACCTGCTCAACAGTGGCTCGGTCTGCTTTCTCAGTTTTATTAGTTTTACCAATGGCCCCATCTCTCACACTTCCACGAATTGCTGTTGTCACAGAGTTAGACATGCCAACATTCATCCTTCCTTCCCACTCCTGCACCAACAGGTCCCAATTTCAAAACTATTAAACAAACAAGACCAATAGGATAAAAGGGAACAATATTTCTTATGAAGGCAGCAATAAATCTCTGTCAAATAAATTAAATCAACAGAATGGTTCAATCAGCAGAGGTAATGCAGTTGAAACAAAAAAAAAGTAGCATTGTTTTAAAAAATCATGTCCATTCCAATAAAGGGCCTCCGGAAGTCACATCTGTAGGCAGGCATTAATGGAGGATTTGAGGAAGTTAAGGAGGAGGATGTTAAAAATCCCACCCCATAAAATGGCTTCCTGTGACCTATATTTTACTGAACAATGTAAAGATCACAAGAAATATGAGGCAATTAAGCCTGAGAGTGATGATACTCTGCAAGCTTCCCTTACAAATGGCATTGAAACTTCTAGTGCAAAGGTTGGAAACCAGGAGGGTCTGAGCGAGACAAACTTTTTTTTCTTTTTGATAGGCAAATGTTAGTTGTTAGTAATTTTAGTAAATTAGTCTCTCCTCAGGGTTCGAACCCTGGACCCTTCATCCCACCCAACCCTTATGTCCCCTAGCTCTTACCACTTGAGCTAACCCTCGGGGACATGAGCAAGACAAACTTAAAAACACACAAACAAGCAGATATCAACAAGTTTTCCTTCCCACTCCTGCACCACCAGGTCTCAAACTTAAACCTATTTCAAAACAAACCAAATGGTGAAAGCTCAAACTAAGTCTATTTGTACCAAAAAAAAAAAACTCTAATGCAGCTATAACAACAATGTCCAAAGCTCAATGTTTTCAATGAAAAACCAAGTAATACTGAAAAGGAGGGGAAAACCCAATAGTGAAATAAGCACTATTTATCAATATAAATTACAGTAAAATCCTAAAAAATCAAACTTTAATCGATAAAAGACTCTTCAAATGTCAATATTGCAAGATGAGACACCCATTTGGATGTTAGAATGATTAAGCATGTAAGGAAGTAAAGGGTATCAAAAAAGGGGGTAGTATGAAGAATGGAACCTCCAAGGGTGAAGCTCGAATATGATGTGTGAACTTCTGGTTGCGATTGGCGAGAGGTTGGAGTGTGGAGGAATGAGAGTGGTGGCCACCGTGAGCGTTAGGGCGCCAGGAACTGAGGGAGGAAGAGAACGAGCCATCAAACACTTCATCTTCGTCCTTGGAATCCAACCAGTCTAACGCATCGCCGATTTCTGAATCTGAAGAACATGAATCCTCAACTTCTTCTTCTTCTACTTCTTCTTGATGGGGTTCGTGTTCAACGGCGGTGTTCATTGTGCCGCCGGTGTTGTTCGTGAACTGAGAGAGGCGATGAAAGCGGTGAGTGTTTTTGCTGCCAATACCCTACTATGTATCAAAAATGAAATTCAAAGAAATAATAATAACCGAAATATTACTATTGGGTTACTATTTGGTAAAATCACCCCTACTTAGTGACCCAATAATATTTTGTTTATTGTTTTTTTTATTATACAAATGAATTTATTTAAGGATTCTTTCAAAAAAAAAAAGAATTTATTTAAGGATTGATTTTATTTTAGTTTAGTTTACAAGAGAAGGATGATTTTAGTGACGGGTGGTTGGTTCAAGTGGTACATGTTTGATTCCCCTTAAGTAAGGTCTCGGGTTCGAATCTTGTGGACGGAAAAACCTATGCAGAGAGAGTTAGACCCACCATGAGGTGGATGTTCCCGGCTCGAACATGATTGTCTCTAAAGGAGGACATCTGTCTAAAAAAAAGAGTAAAATACACTCACCCCCTCAAGATTTGCAAGAATGACACTCCACCTCATTCTTTTTTTTAAATATACACTCCACCCCATTTTTTATAAAGGTAAAATTTAGTGACGAAAACAAATTCGTCACTAATAAAAAATAATTACTAATTAGTTAAAATTTAAATAAGTTTAATGCATATACACTATCATACATTAATTTATGAAAATAAATTTACTGAATTAAATTTAAAAAAACAATCCACTCTGTCTGTTAAGTTCACGTCCTATCTGTCTCCAAATCATATTTCTCACCACAAACGGTCACCACCAAGCCTTTGCTCCCTTTAACACGACGGCCACTGTCCCAGAATGTGAAACCCCATGGCACCACCATGCATCAAAGTTTTGTTGCGACCTGAACCACAGAACGTGAATGACACATTCCCAAAGCTACTTGTTCAACTACTTCTTGTGAACTTCACCCCCTTTAAGTTGCGAGCGAACGCTCTGTTGGTTTAAGATGTCGTTGGATTTTGTTAAAAACGGTGCTCCACCGCATCGTTGGGTTCTAATAACCTCCGATCCACTTCATATTTCTTAATTTTGTTTCTCTATTTTCTTCACCCATTTGTCTTGCTTTTTGGGTCTACAATCCAATTTTCAAAATTTGAGGTATAAAGAGATTATTTTGATTAAAATTAAATTATTACCAAATATGAAAACACAAGCATGTTTCCCTATGTTCGAGATATGGTTTGTAAACCGGTCGGGTGTGCTATTGCAGAATTTGCATTGTGAATTTACGGAGGAAGACCGTGATTGAGAGAATGAGGAGGACTATGATGTTTTCATTTTTAAATTTATTGGATTATATTGAAAATATTTTTTGAAATTATTGATTAACAATTTAAATAATAACTAATTATTAATGAAGATTATTTTTCGTCACTAAATTTGCATCTATATAAAATGGGGTGGGGTGTAGATTTTAGACAAGAATGGGGTGGAGTGTAATTCTAACAAACCTTGAGAGGGGTGAGTGTACTTTACTAAAAAAAAAGATGATTTGTTGATATTTTGTTTTAAAGTTTACAAGATAATATAAGGGTTTTTTTTTGATACATCAGAAAATTGATATAAAGGTTAAGTTTCTGATATATATATATATAGGGTATAGTTAAAATAGAGGACAAAATTTATGACTTTTAGTTATTGAAAAAAAAATCAAATAAAATATTATTTTGATCATTTTAATTTTTTTAATCAATTTCGATCATTCTCCTCCTTTTTCCCTCCATCCCCTCCCTTTTTATATTCCTCCTCCCATTCAACCTCCACCCACCACCCAACCCCCACCTTCCCCTCCCTCTTCCCTTCCCCCACCTCCACAACCTCTTCCCCTTCCCCTAACCACATATGATTTTTGCTTAAAAAAATTATATTTACTTTGTTGAGATTTCATTTTAAAATATACGAGAATTTTCTTCCTAAGATCATTTTTTTTAATGTTCCTAAGATCATACTTATACTCCAATATGTGTAAGTTAAGAATTTAATTAATTAAAAGAAACTAGATATATATTATCTAAACCAACCACATTTGATTTAAAATAATTTGTTGGAATTTCATTTTAAATTTAATGATATTTTTTCCATAGAGCACGCACTCTTTTTCCATCGAGTATTATTTTTGTTGAAACTAGAGTATCCACCGTCACCAACTAATGCATTCTTTCCATTGCCTATAAAAAAACCAACTGATGCATTCCAATTTTATGGGGATCTCAATTTGTTTCGTTTCTTTCATTTCCTTTAGAGGTGTATACACTTTCATGTGAAAAACATGTTTTTGTTTTCCATCCATCTACATCCCTATGTAGTTTTTTTTTTGAGATGATAAATCCTTATGTAGTTGTTCTAATATTACTTGCAGTTCTTTTTCTATGCAGCTGAGGGTGAACTCAAGTGTTGGAAGTTTAAAGAGCTAAGGATCCAAATTTGTGGACAAGATCAAATTATCTTCCTTACTATTACATATTGGTAATTCCACTGCAGGAGAAAAAACCTCCCACCAAAGGAATAAAAGAATTAATGTATATTGTGTATTCAAAGACTCTTTGTACGGAGATACATTAACATACATAAATAAACCTCTCAAATTAGCTTAAAATATTAACAAATGTTACACTGAAGTTTAGAAACTCTGAAAGAAAGAGAGGAGGGAAACATGAAAAGCAAATTCATGATGCTATTTCATGTTTCCTTCCTATTATGTTTCAGGCTTTTCTTCCTCTTCTGTGGGTTCCTTAGGTGGTTCTGCAGGCTCTGATGATGGCTCTTGATCATCAGCAGGTTCAGGAGGTGGAGTGGCATTCTTCTTGTTGGCATTACAAGCCTCAAGCACATGGCTGTAGGTCCCTTTCTCCATGAAAAGCTGTTGGAAATGGTGCTTGCAGTAGAGGACACCATCCAAAGCAGCATAGGAGGAATGTGTGAGGTGGCAACCTGCACGAGCACATCTAAAGCAATTCTTGTGGTAGCATTCTCCTTCTAATGACATCTATTCAAAATAAAGCAAAACATGTATTAGTTAGATCAGTTCCTAGGAATAGCATGTTTAGATCAACTAATTTTTCCTCAAAATCAACTACAACACACGCAGAAGTTAGAAGCTACTCACAAAAGCTTCTTTGTATAGTCGACCTTGACTTTAAAATTAATTGTACATGGATTTCTAAACATGTAATGAAAATTATATAATTTTATTGTATGTTTGAAAATCTTTCTAAAATTGATTCTAAAATCAAAATTAATTCCACGGAGAAGCTTCTCGAGTAGTTTCTACGTGTTTAGAATTGATTCTAAGAAAAGAGAAGGTGATCCAGACATGCTATAAATCTTATGATACTTTTGCATCATTTTTAATTGCCACCTTACAATTAAACATAAGCATGCTCAGATCAGCATGTGTTTCCTCCTAATTAATTATGACAGCCGGAAGCTACCCACGAAAGTTTCTTCTGAGAATTGATTTTGAATTTAGAATCTAGAAGAAATTACAAGTTTGGAAATCCTTCTATATGCATATTTAAACCAACTTCACTTTTCTTAGAATCAAATCTGACACGCAGATGTTACTCATAAATGCTTCTCCTCATAATTGGTTTTGTCTTTTAGAGGATTATCAATCGTGCACTGTAATTGATAAAAAAACCAAAATCGATTCTGAAAAGAAACTTCTCAATACACTTTGGGGTGTCAGAATTGATTTTGAGAAAAGATAACCTCAACGAAGAAACATCCTATAAATCTTATCATACTTTTTTTTTGTTACAAAATCTTATAATACTTTTGTGTCATTTTTAATTTTCAATCTTACAATTAAACTGAGTTTGGTTGATGTGATTACAAACCTTTTCCAGGGGATAGACTGTTTTTGAGCAAACTGCACATTTGTCTAGGGTTCCACTGAACATCGAGGAGAGTCTGCTTGGGGTCCTATTCTGTGAATGAAGAAGATTATTGTACAATACATGTTAGAAAGATTAGAAGAAAAAAGAACACTTGAATGAATAAAATTAAATTGTTTCATTATGCGTTAAGCTTATTAATTATAAGTTATGTTCATAATAACAAAAGGTGCAGAAAATACAATTGGAGGGTGAACATACCAGCAGCTCATTTTGTTTTTCAGTTGACTTTGCTGCAGCATTTATAGTCATGAAAACAACATATCATATTAGCCAAATCAACACAAAGAAAAGGGTTCATATCAATTTGTACATAACAAGTTTGTTACAGAAAAAAAAAAAATAGGAAAAAAAAAATGAACAAGATGGTTCACATCTAACCTTGAAAGTTCTTGCTAAAGTTGCCAGATTCCTTGAAAAGCTGTTCAAAGTGTGTCTTGCAATAGAGGACACCATCCATTGAGGAATAGGTGCTCATCTGACCAACACATAAAATTGCATCATTAGCACCCAATTTAAGGGGAAAACTTAAACTACATCAATTTTTCTCTTTTAATGAATAAAATCATATCAAAGTTCCAGCATTCAGGGACAGAACTAAGTAGTTCCAAAATCTGGCAGTCGCCTCCAAAAGAAAAAATTTCCTTAATAGAATAGTATATGACTGTAATATTTACCTCTCTAAAAAAATTTATATTGCTTTTTCGATGGTAAATATTTTATATTGTTCATTTTACTTAACATGTAAAGTTTTCACCTCTTACCAATTTTTTTGGTTCACTCCATGCTGGCCAAACAATATCATTACAAATTTTGAATTCTGGCACTTGGATACCAATGCATATAGTTATACCTATACCCTGTTTCACTTTATTTCTCACATGAGTTATATATTTAATCAGCTAAAGAGTTGCATGCTTCTATTTTGTATGATTGGCTAGAAAAGATGAAATGGAAAATTCAACCATGATATATATAACTCTAATGATAAAATAATGAAAGAAGCATCATATATAGGAAACATATTTAAAACAGCAAATGAACAAAACATCAATGACAAAGGGTGTGACAGAATAGAATCATACAGTAAGATTTCCCTTGCAGTGACTGCATTTGAAGCAGCTTTTATGGTAAGGTACACCTTCAAGAGTTAACAAGTCAACCACATAAACAGTCTTATCACAAGCCGCGCATTTATCAAGAGTTCCTGTAAATGACATTTTGTTGTTGGTGTTGTTTCCTTAATCCTCAAAAAAAATGATGAAAAGCAAGGCTCGGAAACAGAAACTTTCTTGCTTTAATTGTCTTTTATTATGTATTTTTTCCTTTAATCCAGAAATGAGGATTAAAGAGAAGTTCAACAAGAGAGAATTACAGCACTCATAACCTTGCACCCTCAGACAAATGGGGATTAAACAAAGTCTTTGATATTTCTAAGCAAAGTAATTCACAATCAGATTATAACGGATTTGATAGCACTGGTAAATGGTTGACAAGTGATTGGAGACCTCAAAATATTAAGTAACTCATGCTGTAATTTGTGGATAAAAACTGATCCTCTGGAGTGAAAACAGGGTGGTCTCTGACTATTTTCAAACAAAAACAACACATTGTCACATTCCATTCCAGCTATTCTTGCAGCTAAGTTTGTCAAAAATAGTGAGAGAGTTATATCCAGAATGCATAATCCAAAATATTTATTTATTCATAAAAAGGAATTTTATTTTTAGAGTTTGATAAATTAAGAGGACTTTCCATTTATAATATTTTTCACTTGTGTCAACTAGAGGTTGCAAAATGATGTTACCTTTTTTATATTATGTATAGGAAATGTTAAACTAAATGGATGATATAAATTTATGGGGTTGTCTATCTTTTTTTGGGGGGTAAATTACGGAAATACAAAAGCAAGAAAAAAAAACCAAGAAACTATCCAAACTCCTTCAACAGAAGAATATCAGTCGAGGGAGCCTTCCAAGTGGTTAAACACCACTTTTCCTTCAACACACGTTTCGCAAGCAGATCTGTAGTGCTATAGTGCTATTGTATCCTTTGGCCACATGCTGAAATTGAACTTCCCAATCATGTAGCAGCAAGCAGCGAATTTCAGTAAGAATAGCTGGACAAGAGTGTAGGTTTTCAGTTTTCATTCCCTACCAAGCTCTCAACTACATTGAGGCAATCAGATTCGCATATCACCTTCTTGTGCCCGTCCTTTTTAGCAAGTGTTAAGCCCCTCACCACTGCTAGTAATTCCGCCATGTGAGCATCACCTTGTCCCTCGAAGCTAGAGAATCCATTAAGCCACTTGCAATGATGGTCACGAATCACCCCACCACAAGCAATATCAGACGCATGCTTATGGCAACTGCCATCAACATTTAGCTTGACCCAACCTCTGTCTGGAGCCACCCATTTAGAAGCTTGTTGTAAGCCTGAGTTATCCTCTGTCAGGAGAAATGTAGAGTCAATCAGATCAGTCCGAACATTACGCATCAGAGTCTCAATATCCCGAGGTTCAGTGCCCATAATCGTATGGATGGGGTTAATTTCTTTAAATAGTTAATTAGTCAATTAAAAATATATATTAATTTCCTTAATTAATATTTAAAATACTAAGTCCATCAATTTTATCAAATGAGACATTTCACCAATCATTGTTAAATTAATTTTATACAATTAATAATATTCTGGTTTAAATTTAACATCTTAAATATATTAATATAAATATTTTAATTATTTTTTAAAATTCACAAAATACACATGCAAGGTTATAATCTCAATTAAAGTTGGCTACTAAAGCTAGTGCTTGGTTGCTAAGTTGTTATCCTCAAACATAATATATATTCCTCCACTCTGTCAATGAAGTTCTATTCCCTTGTTACATGGTTAACTTTTCCTATTTAATTATTTCAAAATTGGAAACTTTTAATTTAAAAAAAAAAACTGTACAATAGGCTTACTTTACAAAAAGATGGGGGGGGGGGGGGGGGCAAAAGGAGGAATATGAGAGAGCAAAGTGTACCAAAAAATTGAATAAAATTGAAAGCCAGTTATGCCACAGAAAAATAAAGAACAACGAACCTTGCCAACCAAAAGCTATAAAGAAGCTGGGCTTATATCTATATCATCTCTCATTATATTCAGTCTGCCAACTTTTTTATTTGAAAGATAAAGTTGGATACTTGGGTGGATGTTGTGTTGGGAGGATGTGCCACAGTTTTTAAAATGAGATTAGTCCTAATATTTTTTACTTTTTTTTTCAGTTTCAAAAAAATAATTACATTTTTTTTTATCTATGAAGGGTATAATCATGACATTGATCACTAGTAAAATTTTAGTTTGAATATGTTTGAGGTCCCTGGGAACTTGGGGTCCTTTATATTTTGTTGGTTTTAGTCCATAAGTTATGTGCAAGGAAATAAGCTAGGTGGTTTTAGTTTTTGTGAGTCATCACGCAAAGGGTGATGTGGATGTTTGACACATCATAAATTAGAGGTGACGTGTTAGCTGATGTGGGCTTTTTCAAGTCACCCACAACAATAAAAAAACATTTTTGTGGCAGTATAAAACCGACGTTAAATACTAACATAAAATTTAAAAGATTGATTGCGGAGGTTATAAACCCCTCCAAAGTCAAAACAGTGAGCTGCTTCCTCATTCCGCTGCTATTCCAGTGCTGAGTTCTAACATATTACTAAATTCTTTTCCTCTAAACATTGTCAACCATCTATGTAATGTTTTGTTAGCTTATAATTAATACATAAAATATCCTAAATATGAGACACCAAAGTTGTCCTAAGAAAAAAGGTTCCTAGCTAGTAAATAGACAAATATAAGCACAATTAGATAGAAGAATGCAGTTAAAACTTAAAACAAAGAAAACAAAATATCTCAGGCAATAAGATATCAACTTTATGGTGAAAGAATGTGATTGATATACCTAAGTCACCTAACTATGGAATTCGAGCAGGCCAGTCATTATCACGTGGGTTTCATGCGCAACACCATCATAAAATGGATTTTATTTATTTATTTTGACAGGATCATAACATGGATATGATTAGTAGTAGTAGTAGTAGGTAGTATCGTGACAATATATTTCATATCTTTTAACATATTTTTTATTAAATAAATAACAACAACTATATATTAAAATACTTCATTGATTACTGAAAAAAAATACCAGTAATTTTGAGTAAAAATCATTTATAAAAAATAACTTTTTTTACACTTAGAAAATTAGATAACGTTAATAAGAAGAAAAAAACGAAGGCCCTACTTGGTATGTAGTACTAATTAGTATGGTATAAAACTTAGAGCATGATAATATTATCTATTTTTTATGGTGATAATGTCTAATAAATATTTAATATTATTCCGTGTTTGATTATTTTCTTTATGATTTATTATATTATTATTTAAATTAATATAATTATACATTTGGTAAATTATTAAATAATGAAAAATAGTATAAAAATATATTTTTTAAAAAAGTTCTCTTTAATAAATGCATTATTTTTTGAATTTTTAATGTATAATATCTATATACAAATACTAATTTTATAAAAAGTTATCGATGAAAAGAAATTGTTTTTGGATGAACTTGTGAACCCAACAGTTTCTTTTAAGAAAAAATTATTTATTTCAAAAAAAAAATTATTATTTGATAAAGTTTTGAAATAATCATGAAAAATAGTTTTATTTTTTTTACAGATTATAAAAACTATATCAAATAAAAGACTTTTAAAATTATTTGTTAATATTATCCGATAGCGGCAGATGGTGGTGGAGGTGATATGGTGGTGGGCGATGATGGTGGTAGTGGTGGAGGTTGGTTGTAACGGTAGTGGTTGCAGCAGTGAAGGTAACCAGTGGTTGTGGCAATATGAGTGGTTGCGGTGGTTGAGGGTCATGGTTGTGTGGTGGTGGTGATCGATGACGGTATAATGGAAGTGGGTGGTGGTGGTGGTAGTGTTGTAGGGCGGTGGTGGATGGTGGTGGGCGGTGATGGCGGTGGTGAAGGGTGATGGTGGAGGGTGATTGTGGGTGCTGGCCAGGGGCGGAACTATGAAGGGACATAGGGGGCCATGGCCCCCTCAAAATTCTTGAAAAATTTCATAATATATCACATATAATTTTTTTCATATAAAGTATGGTATATATAAATAATAATGCAATTATCTTATGAAATGCTGCACGGCTCAATTGGCTGCTCCTCTTACATTTTACATGGACGATGGGGGTTCGAATCCAGCTCCTTACATTTTTTTAGCATATAGACCATTTTGTTTTACATACTTAAGACTTTACACTCTACTTCTCTTTTGAGAATTATATCTTTTTATTGTTCATATATTTAGAGTATTTAATTATGACTAGTATGTTTACCATATAAGTTCAAAATAAACCACATTGACATATTTTTATAGAGAAATGAAAGTTGAAAAGTAAATCAATTTTAAGATAATAACAACATTTAATAAACAAAGAGTAAGAGAATCCAATTAATTAATCAATTGCTTATTTTTGTTTAATTTCTCTCAACAAAACTAATAACCAAGGGTAAAAGAATCTATTTTATTAAGTAAAAAACATGTGAGACTAGTTATAAAAATGTTATTTAAAGGTAAAAAATACTTAGAAATACCAAAAACTTCAATATTCATGTAAATAAATTACTCTAATATTTATTTTTATTTTTATGTGTATTGAAACTTTATTTTATTTTGGCCCCCTCAATGTTTATTTTCTGGTTCCGCCACTGGTGCTGGCGGTGGTAGTGATGATGGTGGTGGTAGTAGCATTGTTGGTGGTGGTGGCGGCAATAGTGACAGTGGCGATGACGAAAACAGTTGCGGTACGAGCAGTGCATGGTGGAGGGTGGTAGAGACAATTGCAATGATGGTTGATTACTTCATTTTCTACCTACCTTACCATCAGAGAGTAGTTGAAGAGTAAAAACTATTTAAAATGTCAAATTTAATATTGCTCATATATTTTTTTTACATCAGAAAGATAAATTATATAATTCAGGGATTTCCCACATGTCCTCAACTCTTACAATATAAGCTATCATTCAGGACTAAGAGCAACTCCAACGCTAGTTTCTTAACCAGGTTGGAGGTGCTAAGAAACCAAGGGCCAGTTTCTTACCCATTGGAGCAGGGTTCCTTACAGTTCCTTAGCTAAGGAAAAGTGGGCAGAGTTGCTTCTGCAAGCAACTCTGCTTTATCAGTTTCTTAATTAAAATATCATACTTTCTCTCACATTCACTTCCAACAGATTTCAGAGGGAAGAAATAGTAGAAACAGATTGCATGAACTACCTACAATTTTATTCAAACAATAAAAATAGAAAATAATTACAAAGCTTCAGAAGATTAAATTTTTACAAAGAAAAATGAAAAAAAAAAAATCACAGAAGCTGAAGGGTGTAAGGAAAGCTTGATCCGGTTGTTTTTCTCCGATCTGGTGGCGGTGGCGGAGGGTGGCGGAGGGTGGAAGGCCTGCATGTCTCCGATCCAGTGCTTGAGGGACGATTTGGGTCCAGATTGAAGCTTTGGTGGCGGCTGGGGTAAGTTTTGGTTGCGGTGGTGGGTGTTTGGTGGCGATGAGGAGGCGGTGAGGCGGGTTTGGTGGCGGTGAAGGTTGTTTGGTGGCGGGTCAGTGGCGGTGAGGTGGTTTTAGTTGTGGTTGTGGGTGTTTGGTGGCGGAGAGGTGGGTTTTGTTTGAGGTTGTGGGTGTTTGATGGCGGTGAGGAGGCGATGAGAAGGGTTTGGTGGCGGTGAGGTGGCGGGTCGAAGGTGGTGAGGAGTTGGCCGTGAGGAAGAAGAGAAGAGGAAGAAGAAAGGGGAAACGGCTAGGGTTAATGAGGGAGGGAGTGATAAGGGAGTATTTATAGTGGATGACCGGGTTAGCCGGTCATCCAACCGTTTGGGACCGGTCCAGACCGGTTTTGACCGGCTGGACCCGGTTTTCTGCCCGTTTGGGCTTTTTTTTTTAATTTTTTTTTGAATTAACCGGTTTGACCGGTTTTCTTACCGTTTTTCATCAATCTTTAGTTTTCCAGCTTATATATAGTGCAGTAGACCATTTGAAACACCAACCTTTACTCCCACAATTTCTCTCTTGTCAAAAAATTCTCAAATTTCTCAAAATGAATAATTCTTTTGAGCAATATTATCCACTCCTTCAAAATGAAACTCCTCCTACAAGTGAAGGTTTGCATCCTTCGCCTATGTTTCCACCAGAAAACCAACCTCCACAGATGATTCACCCGCAAAGTCAACAACCTATGCCGGTGTACCAACAACAAAACCAACATCCGCAGATGTATCAACCACAAAGTCAACCTCCGCAGATGTGTCACCCTCAGAACCAACCTCGTCACACCGGTGGTAATTTTCAAAATCCTTCATATCAAATGTTTCCACAATCGTTCCACCATCAAAGCCAACCTCCATGTCAAATGGGACCATATTCACCACAAATGCCTTATCCAAACAATCCACAATATTGTGTGTATCCACCACAATACCAATTTCAAAACCAAGCACCTCCTACTGGTAGCAGCAGTTCAAAAGTCTAAGATACACAATGTGAGGCTATGCCTGATGAGCCTGAATTTTCTACTCAACGGGGTCTAGATGATATTGAGCTTGAAGAAACCGGAAAGAAACGCAACAAATGGAGTGGTAAAGATAATATACTTCTTCTTCAATCATGGCTCAACGTTTCTACCGATCCGGTCGTGGGAAATGATCAAAAGTCAACATTGTTTTGGGATAGGATCCAAGCCCAATATGAGGAGTACCGCGACCCTGCCTATCCTTCGAGGTCAGCAAACTCCTTGAAGTCTCATTTTTCTAAATTGAATGCTGATATTTAAATATTTGTCGGTTGCCACAACAAGGCTACTAGTCATTGGAAAAGTGGACACTCAGATAAGGACATCATGGCTACGGCGCATTCCATATATCACGTAGATACGGGTAAAGATTTCAAACATGAGAATGCTTGGCGGTTGGTGAAAGATGAACCAAAGTGGAATGGAACATTTATGACAACCAGTTCAACGAGACAGAAGAAGTCAGGAGATGGGGCGTATGCAACATCGTCTGACCCGAGTGCATCAATTGAGGGTGACGAATATGAGGCCACACAACTAGCAACCCGCCCAAAGGGAAAGAAGAATATCAAAAGGATAGCCAAAGTAGGAGACACTGCTTCAAGTGAGCCGTTATATGTTCTTAATTCTGATATGGTAGCCATCGGGAATGCTAAAATAGACTTACCGGCGAGTTTCAAGGAGCTGAAGACCCAAGAACTAGAGATGAAGAAGGAAAAAACCAAAATTAAAAAGGAAAAAACCCAAATTATGAAGGCGAAGTTGCTTAAGGAATACAGGGATATCCTTATGCAGGACACATCTAACATGAACGAGGTGCAGTTAGCAGCGCATCAACGCCTATGTCAATACGCCATGAATGAACTAGGAATGTCTTAGTTCTTGATGTGTTTCTTAATGTGTACCAATGTTGTGATTTTAGCATTTTTACTTATGTGTACCGCATTAGTGTTGTAATTTTAGCATTTCTACTTATGTGTACTTCATCAGTGTTGTAATTTTAGCATTTCTAATTATGTGCACTGCATCAATGTTGTAATTTCAATATTCGAGTTTTTCTTACTGTGTACTTCATCAATGTTGTAATTTCAAGAAAATAGACGTTGGGGAATATAGCCGTTGGGGAATATATCCGTCGGAGAATATAGTCGTTGAGTAATATAGCCGTTGGAGAATATAGCCGTTGGAGAATATAGCCGTTGGAGAATATAGTCGTTAGAGAATATAGCCGTTGGAGAATATAGCCTTGTTGTTTCTCTTATTTATACATGTCATATTTCACTCATCTCAACATTCCAAAGTTCTTTTGTTCTTTCATATCGTCTTCCTCCTATAAAATTACACCGATAGTTTCTCATTGTGTCATAGAATGGATCCAAACAATATGGTCGAATGGGACATTTACGACGTTGTCATTGACGAACTTATCAATGACACGACTATAGAAGATATGATGCAGGAGGAGATGGAGTTTTATCAACAACATGCGAACACTGTTAGGCCCAAGCGAACAAGAAAAGTGATAGAGAGATATCGTGAAGCTGGGCACGAGCGGTTGTGGATGGACTACTTCTCTGAAAATCCTGTATACCCGGAGGAGCTTTTCCGGCGAAGGTTTCGAATGCGAAAGGATGTGTTCCTCAGAGTTGTAGACGCCGTTGGGTCTCATAACCCGTATTTTTTACAGTCTGTTGATGCAGTTGGAAGACAAAGTTTGACACCGCTACAAAAGTGCACTGCCGCTATTCGTATGTTGGCGTACGGATCACCTGCTGACAGTGTTGACGAGTACGTTCGAATTGGTGAAAGTACTGCAATTGAGTGCCTGAATTTTGTAGAAGGTGTGTGTGCAGTATTCGGTGAAACATATTTGAGGCGCCCGAACCATGAAGACATTACCCGCCTACTTCAATGGGGGAGTCTCGTGGATTTTCAGGTATGTTGGGTTCTATTGATTGTATGCATTGGGAATGGAAAAATTGTCCAGTTGCGTGGAAAGGTCAATACACTCGAGGTGATCATGGAAAGCCCACAATCATGCTTGAAGCAGTGGCATCTCAAGACTTGTGGATTTGGCATGCATTTTTTGGCATTGCAGGTTCTAACAATGACATTAATGTGCTAAACCAATCTCCTGTGTTTAATGATGTTTTGAGTGGAAATGCTCCCATGGTGAACTTTAGCGTGAATGGAACAATGTATCACATGGGATACTATCTAGCAGACGGCATCTATCCCCTGTGGTCTACATTTGTGAAGACCATCTCAATGCCACAAGGAGAAAAAAGGCAAAAGTTTGCCAAAAGACAAGAAGCAGCAAGAAAGGACGTTGAACGTGCATTCGACATTCTCCAATCTCGGTTTGCAATAGTTCGTGGTCCATCACGCTTTTGGCATCCGAATGACATGAAGTCAATAATGTATGCTTGCATCATATTGCATAACATGATTGTTGAAGATGAGCGCAACACGTACCAAGGTAATTTTGTTTATGAACAGGTCAATAATGACATATTGGATGCTGAAGTATTAAGTGGTCCTATTCCCGCTTTTAGAAATATCTTGGAAAGAAGAGCACATCAAATTGAAAGGTCAATCCATCACCAACTTCAAGCAGACTTGGTGGAGCATATTTGGCAGCTTCCCGAAAACGAGAATAATGAAAATTAATCTTCATGTGTTATTATGTATTTCATTTAAAATGTATTGTTCTTTATTTTTCATTGTCATGTATTTTATTTCGTCTTTATTTCTATCATTCAATAAAATTGTTTTTGCTATAAAAAACACAATGTACTTTTTTATTTTATTTTAAGTTAATATGTCGATATTTAAATTTAGTTGTTTTAAATATTAAGTAAATTTAAATTAAATTCGTATAAATATTAATTAAATTATTTTTTAATTGATTTAGTATTAAATTTTAAATCTAAATTGTGTGAAAATAAATATTATTAATTTATGTTGTATGGTGGGACACGGGTGAGACCCTTCAAATAGTAATTTAAGAAACCATGGGTTGGAGCAAAATCTGGTCCAGTTCCTTAGGAGTTTCTTAAGTCTGATGTGGCAGTACGGGCCCACAGAAATAGTGCAGAATAGTGCTGAATAGTGTGTTAAGAAACCAGATAATGTAATGTGGCTCATATATTAAATATTACATATTACATTTCTAATAAAAGTATCCGTTTATTAATTTATTAATTTTTTTAAGCATTACCTTTTGGCTTTTGGGAATTCTAATAAAATTTGCCAAAATAATTAGACAACACAATCTCACTGTGTTTGAGAGATATACCTTTTATGTGGCTCTGATCTCATGTCGGCATAATTGAGCAATGTTCGGGTGCACTCAGTCACTCTTGCTTCTCCTTATACCCTCTTCGGATCCACCGTCAATGAATCACAACCCTCTGTTTTCTGATCTTTAATAAAAAGATCAACTCACAACAACAACCACCTTAAAATTATTACTCAACTTTAAAAGGTCTTACTTATCACTCAAACTCAAACTATATTTTTTCTTTGTTTTTCTAAAGAAGAAGTTCACCTTAAAATTAAAAAAAAAAAACTACTACTTATCAAAAATTATACTTTTTTCTTATCATTATCAATGTTTAATCAACCTCACTTTTATTCTAAAACAAATTCTTAGCTTTGAAAACATGGGTGAATTTATTTCCTCTGCCAATTTAGGAAAATAAACACGAATAATTATATCTTCACACCTCATTTTTAAGGTGTTGAGAGGTGGAGGGAGAGAGATAGAAGAAAGGAGAGAGGAAGTAAATATGTGATATGTGATTTCACTTATTTGATTGATAAAAAAAAGATAAATAGAAAGAAAATGAAAGTGGAAAAGAAGTGGAGAGGTGCGTATATATCATAACTCAATAAACATTTATCATATAAGTGATCGTTGATAAGTTTATTTGCAAATATAATTAAAATAAATTGAAAAAATTTTACACACATCCATATGTAAATATTTCTTTATAATCCGAATTAAAAAATTATTAAAATAAACTCAAAATGTTTTCAAATGCCAATGGCTCTTATATGTTAATGTAGTCCATATATGTTAATGTAAAACTCTTTCAAAAATCCATCTTAATAAAGGGATAATTAGGACATTAGACATTATCACCCAATAGTTGTTGAACATTCAATGGGATTTAACCTGTTTGATGGGTACGACTTAGAAAGCATTTTACATATCACATTTTTAGGTTTTGAGTTTGGTCTAACTTTACCTTAAAAAGTCAGATTTTAAGGTAGGGTTGACTCAAATTTTAATATAGTATTTGAACATATCCTAGATAAGTTTATCGGAGGCCTTATATATGAGTTGTCGACATATGTTTATTCCTGTAATTTTTACACTCCCGGTATTTAGTTTTGAGCGTGATAGAGTATCTTAAGGTCTCACATTGATTAAAGATGTAAACAATAGATGTTTATTTTTTTGCTACATCGAAAAACTAACAATAGGTGTTTATAAAAAGTAGAACAACTCATAAAACCAAGATAATTTTGAGGTAGAGTTGAATCTAATACTACTTATAAAATTTACCAATTCAAACAAGAGTTTAATTTTGATACACCGTCGGTGCATCAAACTTTTTCTCTTCAAACAAAAGGAATGATTAGGTAAAATCACCCATTCTATTTGAGTTCATAGTTTGGATCATCATCCGATTAGTTAACACTAAGGCACCCCATTCACAAGAGTTTAGTTGTGTTTATTTTATAGGATAAAAACGTATGTATATGTTCGAGAGAATTTATGTAAATAGTTTATTGTCTTCTTATAAACTGTTTTAAGCTTAGAACATGTTAGGTGGCTCGAAAAACAAAAAACTAATCAATGACGATCTAGGGTAATTCATAGTCCGTGGGTCAATATTAGTCTCGCTCTAAGTTGTGACCCTCATCACTAAGTTTTTTATTAAATCGGAAAGATAAATTACACTTTTTAGGGATTGATCCCTGAATCATCCCCTCCTCAACCCATATATTACCCTCTTCTTACCACTTGCGCTATCATTCAGGGACCACTCCCCCTCTAATCTAAATAAATAAAGGATTAGTTTTCAGAAATTCACAAATAACACATATTTGAATCCCAACTCTTGCGAATAGAAAAAACTTCTTGATCAGCCCCCTACCGCTTAGTGCGCTAACCGTGGGGCGAAAGATTAATCTCACGGCTGTCGGATGTGGGATACCTTGATCAAGATAAAAAAAAAAAAAAAAAAACACAGATTCTAATGAACGATGATGTCGATGACCATAATCAACGGTTCCAAATCTTGCATGTCCCCCTACAGCTAGCACCATAGAAACCAATCACTTCGCAACGGGTCCACCATATATAACTTTAACGTTTCCTCTGTTTCTCTTTCACTCTGCTTCTGTGTTCTGTTTTTCTCTCTCTCTCTGAATTGAGCATTCGAAGCTAGCATCAATGGCTGAGCTACAAAAGAAGGCGGAATCTGACACCACTCCGGCTCCAGTTGCTGCTGTGCCACCACCATCAAACGACGCCGTAGCCAAGAAAGCTCCGGAGGTGGCGGCAGATGATTCCAAAGCTCTTGTTGTTGTACCTGAGAGTGAGTTTTCTTTGCTATTCACTCAATTTCACGTTATCTTATTTTCTTTAACTGCTTCTCTTATGCTTCTTTGTCTATGACTGTTTTCCGGTGGAAAAATTCATGGGTTTTCATCAAAATCTGATTTTGATTATCCAGTGTGAAGTGAGTTGGTGTGAGTGTGAACCTTGTTGTTACTTTCTGCAATACTTGCAAAGGTCTTGATTCTCTTCTTTGATAGCTGTTTAAGGATGGATTGAATTTTTTGAATGAAAGGTTGTCATTTTTCAATTTCTTTCAGAGATTCAATTTCAACTCTTGGCTTATTTCCTTCATTTCTAAGGTCTATTTATGATCATATATAGCTCTCATAAGTGATGTTGTATTCTTATTCACATTTCTTTCAATTATTTGATCAATCCCATTTTTTAGACATCTGTAAGTTTGGTTCAAGTTTTTCTAATCAATTCTTAGTAGCTTCTTTCATAATCAATTCTTAGTAGCTTCTTCCATAATCAATTCTGCTTCCTTAGTCTTTTTTCATGATGGGTGTCTACTACCTAAAGTGGGTGACTATTAAGCATTCCTTATCAGATCTGTATGCTGTGTATGATTTACTTTCTTGATGGGGTCAATAGTTAGGTATCCACCATTCACTTATTTCTATATATGATCTGTTTTTTTGGCTTGCAAAAGTTGCTTCTGTTATTTAATGCTTACTTTGGCAACATGAATGTATATGTAGCTATACTTTGGGTGTCAAACTAACTGTATTCATGCTCCTTTATTATAATAAGTAATTCATTTCCACCTATAGGTCTACTTAGGCTTATCCCCTTAGCAATTTCGCTCATCAAAATATATTGTTATACAACCATCAAATGTGTAGATCAATTGGCATGTGATTGTTTAGCTTAAGTAGAGATTTCAGGTTCGACCCCTGTGAATGTAGCTACATCAAATCCTCGGTTGTGAGAACTTTTCCGCCTATAATGGTCCTACACGACTCAAACATAATTGTTTCTATGGTTGATACCTGGTTTAAACAAACAAAAAAATGTTCTACATATCAATGATGAGTCTCTTTCATGTCTCAATAATTGATTGATTTTCTTAGGCTCTCCATGTGATTGTAAGAAATTATTTTTTGTTCCATGGTGTGAGGAAAGTTGTTTGTTGTTCCACTCTGGCAAAACGATGCTTTAATTTGTATGCAAAGTTAGTCTGAACTGTTTTTGGAGTTATATCCAGCTGTGTTTAATTTATTGCATATAATAAGAAAGTGGGCATCATGATTAAAATCCAATAATGAAGGAAAGACTGCATTATTGGCATCTTTACACTTTACTTATTTTCAAATGTTTTCTTTTTGAATGTATTCTTTCATTCTTATTTCATTGCCTTTGACAATTATGGTACTCCTTTATTAAGTAAAGGTCCTGTTATAAATCAAGTGGCATCAACTTCTACTAATTAAGTTGGTGTTAAACTGATATCCATACTTTTCCTTTTGATTTAGTTGGTTTCTTCATATCATTTGTTTGGTTTACTAATTTTATTTTTTTTATTGGACTACAGAGACACCAGTTCCTGAAAACAAACCAAGCTCAAAAGGATCCCTCGATAGGGGTTAGTGTTGACTGTTACTTTTATATTTCTCTTACATTTAACCTAATATGTTATGCATTAGTATCTGGAGCTCTTAGAGCATGTTTGGTTCCCCGTTGGAGAACCTCAGAATCAATTTTGATGGAGTAAAATCAATCTTTGATGACAAATATAGATGTTTTTGTAAGTCATTTTAGAGAATTGATTTCAGTCTTAAAATCAATTTTGCTAGAAGCTAGAGAGAGTAACTTCTACATTGAACATACTGAGATTTTACAATATTACCCTACAAAAGTCAAAAACCACATTTATTTTCGTAATGTATCTGAACATAATATGCTATGCATTAGTATCTGGAGCTCTTAGAGCATGTTTGATTCCCCTTTGGAGAACCTTCAAATCAATTCTGATAGAGTAAAATCAATTTTGGATAACAAATATATATTTGTGAGTCATTTTGGAGAATTAATTTCAGTCCTAAAATCAATTCTGCTAGAAGCAAGAGAGGGTAACTTCTGTGTTGAACATAATCAATTTTGAGATTTCACAATATTACCTTACAAAAGCCACATCTTTTTCCGTAATGTATCCAAACATAAATTACTTCATTTTCTACTCATTTTTTACTATAATCAATTTTGCCAAAATCAATTCTGAAAACGCCAATCCAAATACACACTCTTAGATTCACCGCTATCATGTAAGTACACATAACAAATATATACAAGGATTTCTAGCCGGCAAATTTCTGTCTCTTCCTTAGTAACATAAATATGTGCCAATACTAATACTGTTTTGTAATCTCTTTATAAATGCCATATCTAGAGATTCTGGTTTACAATCACTTTTTCTACACATAGCATATGTCTCTCTATAAGCAATGATTGACTTGTGTAAATCTGTGGTTTGCAGATGTTGCTCTGGCAGAATTAGAGAAAGAGAAAAGACTGTCTTATGTGAAGGCATGGGAAGAAAGTGAAAAAAGCAAAACAGAGAACAAGTAAGACTACCCAATTGTGATGCTGTAAATGCTTAATGCTTAGAATATGGAAGAAGTTATGTTACTACAAATTTCCAATGTTTTTTGGAAGTAGTGTTTTTGATTCATCTCTAAATCTTAGAAATTAATTGATTGGTTAACAGAGCTCAAAAGAATCTCTCTGATGTTGTTGCATGGGAAAACAGTAAGAAGGCAGCTCTTGAAGCTCAACTGAGAAAAATTGAGGTAATGCATAGCCTGTTATTCAGCTATTTAATTATTAACATGATGAAAATACTTTTCTAATATACATGCTACAATCTACATAATAACATTACATATTTTGGATCAGGAGGAAAAGTAGTCTATCTGTTTGAAATATCAAACAATGTGGTAAATTCAAAATGCTAAAGTTTATCTCATGATGAACAATAGATTTCATGATATAAATTTTCTTATTGAAATTTCACATCACATGATTTAATCATGTGAAAATTTTGTTACTCTTTTTTGATAAATAGTCGTCCATTTTGTTAGTGTGTCCCACCTTTTTTAGGCATAAGTGTCAATACAAGGATCATGTAAATGCTGAAATTTCACCTAACAAATCATAATAAATGAAATTTTGTATCTATCTCTCATTATAAAATATTCATAAATTTTGTTACAGCTCTACTTATTTAATGTGAAAATTTACCAACTGCTTTGTTTTTTTTTTCATTCATTGCCTAGTTCTTGCAAGACATTTGGAACTTCTAGTTTTTATCCAACTATTTTACTTTCCTTAAATGATATCAAACATCTGTTATGCTAAATGGAAATTTTCCTTAACAAAGAATGATGCTTACATTAATGAAGTAAGAAACTTCATGCATCCAGGGTACCAATACTACTTAGTGCATATTTATAAAACTTATACAATTGATTCTCAAGTCAGAAACAATTCAAGGGAGAAGTTTATGTGAATAGCTTCTGACTTTCAAAATTGATCCTGATAATTCTTCCATATAGACAAATGGTACAGACAAAGTTGAGGGACCTTTTTTTTTTCTTTTCATTCAAAAGATAAGCATGTGCTATGAATTAGTGGAAGAACAAATATTATTGTCATGTGCACTGTGAATGAAGAAGATTCAAATGAACATGCAAGAACTGTTAGCATGCAACTTTTAACAACCCCTTGTTTATACAGGAACGATTGGAGAAAAAGAAAGCAGAATATGGTGAAAAAATGAAGAACAAGATAGCCTTAGTTCACAAGGAAGCAGAGGAGAGGAGAGCCATGATTGAAGCCAAGCGTGGTGAAGATCTTCTCAAGGCAGAGGAATTGGCTGCAAAGTTCCGTGCAACTGGAACCACTCCAAAGAAGCCAGTATTGGGATGCTTTTGAAATTTTTTGAACTTGTGTTTGATGTCCAAATCAAATAAATTTGTAATTGCAAATTTTGTATGTATTTTCCTGTTGTTTTGTTCTCACTATTGTTTGTGTGCAGAAAAAGAAGAAAACAAAATAGTCCCCAGAAAAACAAATTTTTTTAAATGCTTTATGTAAATCTATCTTTCATTTGGATGTGTGTATGTGTTCTATGGTTGTTTTTCATATCAAAATTACTCAAATTATTGTCAAGTAAATTGTGTTCTATGGTTGTTTTTTGTTTTTCACATTTACTATTTGTAATAAAACTGAAGTTAACAAGAACAAAATCCTCAATCTCACAACTAATAAATAACCACTATGTTCAACCATTCACAAACTCATATAAGAAAATGTTCGGATACGCAGTAGAATATTTTAGAGAAGGTAAAATCACGGTGGAAAGAAGTAAAAACTACTAAGGATAGTTGCTTCTGTCCACCATCATTTTAGCTCACCGTGATTTTCCAAGTATATAAAAAACATTCACTAATTCTAACAATTCTTCAACACTACAAAAACATCAAACCAAAAGCTAAAAACACACAACTTTAAGCAGACACACTAAAGGGCACGGTTTCAAATTGTAGTCTGCAATCCCAAATGCAGGTAGCGTAAACGGATTTTAGAGTCACCGCATTGGCATTAGGACTGCAATTGATGTCGCATTAACCAACATTTGTCTACAATTCCACGATGTAGCAGCAACCACGACTGCGACCGCAGTTTCAATCCCTGCTAGAGGGGACAAACAAAAGAGTTTCCTTCTAAGAAGCTCATGTCATTGTAGATAGGAAAATCTAGTAAGAGCTGCAAAGCAGTGTCTGATGAGTCCTCCAAGTCATTAGAGCATGATGAATCAGACCCATGATGCTGAACCACATCTTCTTCAGCACACAACAACTCTTGTTTCACAGCATTGTTTGAGGATCCAAATGGGTCAGCAGCATTAGTAGTAACAGCAGAAACTGAGTCACATTTGTTGGAAGATGATCCTGCAGAAAGAGGACTCAAGCAGAAGCTGTTAATGTTCTTGTTTTGATTATGATCTGGCTTGTGAAAGTTGCGAAATGAATCTCCAATTTCAGAGTTCCACATGCGGAGGAAGTGGTCACAGTGGTGAGTTGTTTTGGTGGTGTTGAGGCTTGAAAGCCTTGCCTCTGCTTCAAGCCTTGCACCTTCCCATTGAGCCATGTGGCGTGTGGAAATGGAAGATGATGCAGAAGGTGCATGGTTGGGCTGGTGGGTTTTTGGGTCAAGACCCAGGGCTTTGAGACGTTTCTTCAAGTGGGTGTTCCAAAAGTTTTTTATTTCATTGTCAGTTCTTCCTGGTAGCTGAGAGGCAATTGCAGCCCACCTGAGAACATTGTGAAATTTGTCTACTCAAAATAAAAATTATAACATATATAATGTTGAACATTGAAGTACAAGTAATAAGAGAAAGAGTTAACCAAAGACAGTATTAGTGTCAAAACCCACAAACGCATTACCTTAAAATTTTGGGTGAAGATTTAATGCCGGATCACTATCCGATCTTATCTTGTAAGTTCACTGTAGCATATAACAAAAGAGTTTTTTTTTTTTTTTTTCCAAATAGAAGTATCATTCACGAGAGACAATTATGTTCGAGTCAAAACATTCACATTCTATTAGACTAGCCTCTTAGTGAAATTCTTTATATAAACAGGACTCGAACCGAGACTTTGTTTAAGGGTAATCAAACATGTAACCCTTGTTGCTATTAAAGCTTATTGGAGCTTACCTACTAAAAAAATACTAAATAATAAACTCTAATAAGTTTTTTTATTGGCATCCAAACGGGCTATAATGCACCTTATCTTGATTTTATTACAAAGTAGTCTAAAATCAAAACAGCAAAGTAAGATATTTTTATGGGACCAAAAAAGCTTAATAAGAACATATAAATATATATTCATCATTTGTTGCGTATTGTTTCTGTATGCACATGTAGGGGAATGTAAACATCATGGATTTGTGATAAGACAAAAATGGATACTTCTCTACCTAAAGAAAAGGTATGGTAGAAAACAAAAACTCATGCTAGATGCACAGTAAAATATCATGTGAGCTAAAATCATGATAGATAGAAGTAACTTCTCTTATCTTTTACTTCTGTCCATTATGATTATGATTTTAGCGTTTTCGTATATCCAAACATCATGCACTCAAATGCTGAGTTTGTTTACCTATTTCCTAGGATGCCATGAAGCTGAATGACTAGTTTTTCTTCCTCAGGAGTAAATGGACCACGTTTAATGTCAGGTCTCAGATAGTTTGTCCACCGAAGCCGGCAACTCTTACCACAACGAAGAAGACCTGAAAAGGAAAAAAAAAAACAGTCTCATAATCTCAGGAACATGATGAAGGTCTTATGTATCAGGTTGAAAAACAGAAAAAATAATCAAATATTTTCTTTTGTTTGTTTGACAAATAACATTGTTAGAAGGAAATTAAAGAACAAAATTTTGCTAAGTGTGCAAAATTGAGGAGTCACAGCATGACTGGTGGCTAGCTTATCTGCAGTTGAAATCTACAATCAATAAAAATTGAAGCTAAAATTTTGGTTATATACAGACAGAATAAAACAGAAAAAAAATGGTCAACAACATGATATAATTATTCTCCAAGCACTGCATTAAATTTGTCTGGTACTTCAAATTACATTCCTTTCATATTATTCCTGCCTTTTAACTTTTAAGAACATGAATAAAGAAGAGTAGGAGACAAAGAAGTTAAGAGTGATAGCATCAAATAACTTGTTTAAGGGTTTTAAATATTACCATGAATTTAACTATTTAAGTAGAGCCAAAGATAAAAACTTTCTTATTCTTCAACCCCAGCATTCTGTTCTAAACTTCTAATAGATCAGTAGTGGTTAAAATATGCCACCATTATTGAGACACACAAAAATCATCCAAGTCACTTAGAAACAAGGAATAAAGCCAATTTCAAAAAGAGGTTAGAGAGTTTTATGTAACATATTTATTGTAACTCTTATTCATATTTGTAAACTCGTTTGAAAACCATAATAAAAAGTAAAATCATGGTGGACAGAAGTAAAAATTAAGAGAACTTGCTTTTGCTTTTGTTTACTATGATTTTAACTTCACTGTAATTTTTTAATGAATTTGCAAGCTGAATCAACTTATTTTCCCCTACAGTTATTTTGGCACCTAAAATCTACTCACATAAGCTTTATCTCAGAATTGATTCCGTCTTTAGAATCAATTCTTCAGAGGCTATATGCAAAAGAGATAGGCAAAGGATAAAACCTGTCATCTTGGGGAGAGAACGCCAGCTTCCATGACCACCATTCTTCTTGATATAATTAGTAAGAACTTCATCCTCTTCAGCTGTCCATGGTCCTTTCTTCAAACCCTTCTTGTCACAACATGGTGTCCTTCCCATTATTCTTTCTCAAATTTTCACCAGCACTCACCGCAATATCACATTAACAAAGTAAAGGGAACAAGAAAAAAATGCAGAATTCCCATTATTAAATGAAGTTCGCACCTTCAGATAATTCCTCTCTATGTTTCCAACACTAAAGAAACACCTCATAAAGCACTATGATGAAGACTCAAAGCAATGAATGAGAGTATAAAAAGAGAAGCACATGGATGTTAAAAAAGGTGGATGTTTATGCGAGATTAAAAAGTCGATCTATTGTCTTAAAATGATGTCTCATTTTCTATCACATAAATGAAATTGTCACGTCAAATAAAAACCATCAAAAGGTTATAAATGTTATATCCATGCATTTTAATACATTTTTTTAACTACTTGTGACATAATTTCACAAGTTGAGGCAGAAAATGAAACATCATTTGGAGACAAATATTCTTGATGCCTTTATCTATCTGAAGGGATTTGAGGTGGCATTGTTATTGGACAGGGGCTTTGCAATTGCAAGCAGTATCAGCGAGTTTCAAGCTGGTTTGTGCAATGAATGCATGTGCTGTGTAGCATTGAGAAGTTGCATCATCATTGAGACAAAAAAATAATTGCACAAACCGTGAAAGAGAGTTTAATAATGGTGGGGTGTAGATTTTGCTTTGGTTTTCATTTTGCACATAAGTAGTCAAGATGATAGTGATTGCATTAATGGCAGAGACAGAGTTGAGAAAAATGGAAGTTATTAATGGAGGATTCTGTTCCAGAAAAGTCAGTGTAGGATCAAAAACCAACACGGACAGTTAAAGGAGGAGGACGTGAACATTTAATGGATCGGAAGGTGCAATTAATGGCATTCACAGGATACGAACACACCAGGAAATGAAATACTTCCTCCGGTCCTATTTATAAGCAATAAAAAAAAATTCACATAGTTTAAAAATGTAGTTAAATTAGATAAAATGCATTAAATTTGTCTTGAATCAAAATAAACTTTCAAAATTACTCTTTGTTATTAGTGTTGGAAAGTGGGAAAAAGAGAGAATAATTAATGAGACACATTTTACAAGTTAGAATTAATAAGGGCATCATTGGAAAAAATTAATTAATATAGCTCAAGCTTTCATTTATTTCTTATAAAAATGACCAAAGTTTTTCTTCTCTTTCATGCTTATAAATAGGACCGGAGGGAGTACCACTAAACTAGTATTTGGTCTTTTTTTTACGGTCGAACCCAATTTCATTAATCATAAAATGAAGGGAACCATCTAACAAAATTGAACCTAGACCGAGAGGACCCTCAACAAACCATACATAATCACAAGATGATAAAGCAAACTTAGACATGAAATTAGCGGCCTTGTTACAATGGCGTTTAACATGAACAAGAGAAAATTCACCAAGGCCACGTGCGAGCGCATTCAACAATCCTCCAGAACTTTGGTTTTACTTTTAGGGTTTGTCTACAATGTACAACTTTTTTGTTGTGTAAAGTTATATAAGGGGAATCTGACCTGCTATAGTGGGTTTCTTGATGTTTTTTTCCTCTGAAAACTAAAAATTTCAAATAGTATTTTTTGAAAATTTTTTTTATATCAACTTTTAGCCCACATTCATCAAGCCTCTTGATCTCATCTTCAACATGATTTTATTACCACCATGATTCTTTGTCCACGACGTCATCTTCTTCACAGACGTCACTTCCTCCTCCGTTGTGAAAAAATTATGGAAAACATTTATGTTCCTCGATGTAATGAGCTTTCTTGACGTGCAATTTTGGGGATAATTCAGTATGTGATTTCCTTCAAAGGAATTTGTTGGATGTTGGTCATGTGTGTCCGATATGTAATGTCGAGCATGCATTTTTCTTTTGGGTGGAAGCTCAAGCGATTTAGTTTGCTTCATTGTTAAGTTCACGGTTTGATGTCAAGGTGCCCAATCTATTGCTGTCAATGTCATGATGCAGGATTTTTTGCAGGTGGTTGAATTAGGTAATATTATTCCCCAAAGTACTGACTTTTCGTGTTAAAGAGGTGGGATTACATGTGGATAGGGCAAAATCCACTCTTAACCTTATTGCAATGTCTAAAATAATTAACCTTGCTTTTTTTTTTCTCTTCGCTAAAAATAGAATACAATGACATCTTTCAATTTTGTTTTTAGTTCAAAGATAATTTAACTCATAAATAGTCATTAAGTTCGAGGGTGAATTTCAATACTCCATGTCCATGATTAAAAGGTACAGTTAATTGTTTTTTTTTTTGATAAAAAAGTTTAAGGACTAATATATTGAGGTGGAAAAACATCAATGGGATGAAATGACTCAACCCCGGAGTCTGGGGTTAACCTAACAGTCTATTACTCATTTGAATTATCATAGGATGCTGACTTGTGATTTTTGAAAAGCAGGATCTTAAAAAAGAAGGGTGACACATTGAGTAACTGAAAATTTGACGTTTGAGCTGAACACACTGTTGACCTGGTATGACCTGGTAAAAGTGGTGAAATCCAGAAAGGTGGATGAAGAGACAAAACTGAACGAATGGTCAATAAAAACCAGCCTACAACAGTTTCAATGTCGTGGAGGAAAATTACAGTGAGAAAAAATCACTAAGTTTGTTATTTATCTTGTAATCATAGATTTTGGATTACTTTTTTCTTTCTATTCAAATACTAGCTTATAAGAGTAATAATTCATTTATACTACTTTATTTTCCATATCATTTTCACTTATCTCTCTTGTAATTCATATTATCATTTATCGTATCACTCCTTTTTCTCTTTTTACATCATATCGCACTCAAGTGTGAGTCAATTTGAAGTGTTGATGAACTACTGTTCTACTTGTAATAAATGCAGTCAAAACACCTCAGGAAAGCTAGGCCATCATCAAAAGTGCTGTAGCAGTTTCTCACATGAACTGGTTTGCCGTCTATATGCATTACTTATTTTAAAATAAATAAATATTTAATTTCATCTAATATCCCTTTTTTGGCACCAATATAAAACTTCTTTTTCATAGGCCAAAAAATGAATTAAGAAAAGATACAAAGGGTACCCTGACCCAATATACAAGTTCTAACCAATTAAGCACACCCTATACCAATCAACAAAAAATAAATAAAACCTTTAAATCTACATGTCAGCCATGAGAGTAACAATCATACAAAACAGAACCTGATGAGGTAATTCGCACCAGTATTGTTACTACGTTTTCAAGCTCAAAAGTGGTACAAACTTTTTCTCATCTCTTGGCAGACCTCAAATATTAAAAAGAGAAAGGTAATAATGACTAAACTATTGTGAAGAATATTTTGCAAGTAATGCTTCAAACTAAGTATTAAACTAACAATAATGCTCATAGCCTCATTCATATTTAATGAAAAGCAACAACTAATTCACCCAAAATTCTGTTAATATTTTGGAATTTCATTTTACAAAACATGCTTACAAGGAAGGGCTCGTCTAAATGACCCTAGGAAAAGCTTGGGTTAAATCACCTAGTCCTAGGTGGACCAATGATATTTAAGATAAGTGGATATTTTGCAAAACATGCTGCATTCTAACCAAAGCTTCTCATGGAGTAATAAAACATATCCATGAATATCAAAAGCTGCCATTGAAGGTACAACTATCTACTAAGTACTAACCCTCAAGCAATGAACAATTGCAAAATTACTTTGCAAGCCCTTAACTGGCTCAAAGACATTGCCAAAAGATATTGTGAATAAACTACTATTACCATGAACCATGTGACACAATATTAGCAAAAAAAGTGAAAATTCTCATGGCTTAAGTGAACCCACAATGACAGATAAAATAGCATAACAGAATAGACAGGGACATCCTCATGAGGCACATTCCTCAACAGTTCAAGGATTATTGACAAAACGAGAGTAAGAAGAGTTACTGACAAACACTGTCCGGAAAAGTAATCCATGGAAACCCAAAGTGGACATAGCATCCTGGCATTTAAAAACCATTATTAAACTTGCTGAAGGTCCTAAAAACAATGTCTCAGTGCTCTCAAAAGCAGAATTAACCAAAAACCATCCAACAGAGGGTCTGAAAAGTAGCCCTAATTTTGTTCATAGTCCAACCTCAGGCAGCGCAATCACACCTGCTTGCGTGACAGTCACAAAAAGACATACACAGAAATCAGCAACAGCAATAACAGTTGCAACTAAATAATTGAATTGAATTGCAGTGGAAAAATTAGTAAAATAGGCGTAAGCCGCCACTGCACAGAACTAAATATTTGAATTCCATTCCTCTATACATTTCCCTATAAATTTCAGTTCCTATCAAAATTTAAAGACAGGAACCATATATACTGCTAATAATTGGAAGTCCCTGTAAAAGAAAATTGACTAAGCTTTTTGTTTGTAGGTTGGTCAAATTTCTGCCTAGTTCTTCTTAAAGAAATGAAAATAGATTTTTTTAAAGGCAGTGAAACGGGTTACTATGGATATCATATAACTATGAACTCCTTCACCAAATTCCTTTCATGAGTAAGATCAACGTTTCCAATGAAATCAACATGCAGTCATTTACAAATAAAAATATGCACATCCATTCCACTTTTAGACAGACAGCCGTTATTAGGAAGAAGTAGAGCCATTATAAAGATGAAAGGAAAATGTTAACTATCACTCACCCATCGTCGTTGATCACGGTTGTGGATAAACCCAGGTAATTGCCACACTATCTACAATATATTGCCTGGTCAATGTGTGGCGGAATTTGTTTTATTTCAGTGCCGAGCTCTTGTTCAATCCTATATCTGGACAAATATATGAAAATACATCAGAGATCTACAGAAAGTCAGAAGATATCTTTGGAATTCAGATCAACCAGATATACTTACAAATTGAAGCGATCCTCATAGGTGATCAAGTTCACTGCTAAACCAAGGTGCCCATATCTCCCTGAACGACCAACCTGTACAACAGAACATAGATAAGAACTCATACAGAGAATCATTGTCAGGGTAGAGGAGAAAGAAAGCAGAAATCAAGCGTACCCTGTGCAGATAAGTTTCTGCGTTCTTGGGAAAATCAAAATTAATAACAACATTGACTGCTTGGATATCTATTCCCCTAGTGAAAAGATCTGAGTTTCAAAACAAGAGAGAAAAATTAGAAGTCATTATTAATAGGAAAAAATATCAAGAGAAAACAAAATCTAACAAGTTCAATTAAGGAAATATGGGCAACAAATATTCATAAACATTATCACCCAGTATCATCAACGCATCAATGAATTAAACTACGTTTAGAAGAGCTTATTTGAGCTTATCTTATAGCATTAGCACTAATGCAGGCACTTGGGTAAGCTTAAGAAAATAGCTTTGACTTACCTATACACTAAAAAAAGCTTAGGCTTAAAAGCACATTTGGTCCCCCACGAATGTGAATCGTGCAAAATAAGTCCCTAAACTTTAAAAATAGCATTCTTAGTCCCCGACATTACCCTCTGTTTGCAATTTTAGTTTTCCGTCTATAAACTAACAGAATCTGTTAAAAAATTGATTAAAAAATAAAAGAAAAAAAATCAAAAACATGATGAATGTTCATCTTCTTCATCATAAACCCAGAAAAACCCAAATATCAATTTCCATCATCACGTTCATTATCTACATCCCAATTTCCATCACAAATTCATAATAAAAAACTCATAGACATATGAATGAAGATTCACCATCACGTTCATCATATTTGTCTCCAAAACATCATCATCTATATTCTATAAGAGCAAGTCAATAAATACAAAAATATATAGCCCAAGGCTGGAAATTCTACCGTGAACGAAAATTTCTAACAAGATAGTTTTTTTTTTTGAACACAAATTTATGGGTTCCTTGAACCATCTTCCTTCAATCTCGTTCTGGGTACTTCAATCTCTCTTGGTCTTCCTTTGACCCAGAAACAACATCTAACAAACCCCAATCCAAATCGCGACGTTCTAGGTAACTTCGACCCCTCTTCTCCTTCGATCTCGTTCTGGGTACCTTTGAACCCTCTTCCTAAGACCCAGAAACACCATTGAACAAACACCAATCCAGATTGCAAAGTTTTGGGTACCTTTGAACCCTCTCCCTTGGACCTAGAAACACCATCAAACAAACCCCAATTCAATAAGGAGTGGAAGAGAAAGATTCACAAAAAATTGGGGAAGAAGGAGAAGAAAAAATTGGAGTGGGGTTCTCTCTGTTGTACAATGCGTGAAGTAGTTCACATGGAGCGGTGGATGGGGGCCTCTCCAAAAATGAAAAAAAAATATCAGAAAGAAAAGCCCGATTGATCTTCAAAACGGATTTGGGAGGAAGGGAAAATGTTGAATTTGGATCTGGAAGAAAGGGGAAAGGTCGAAATCTGAATCTGCAAGGATTGGTGGTTATTTTCATATTGGTTTCATAGAAAGAAAGATGGGGCTGGGCATTTTTTGTTGTTGGTTGCAGATTAAATGTTAGGAGTTTTAGATGCATTGATGAATGTAAGGTTTTAGGTTTATTCTGGGTTTGGGATGAAGAAGATGAAGAAAAGGGGCACGTGCAAGGCACATGCGTGCCCTCTCTCCTACTAACCTTCTTCTCTCTCCTCCAAGTCATTTAAAAAAATCCACATAAGAAAAAACCGTCCAAAATCTAACAGAAGGACTAACTGTGGTAACAGGAGAAAACGTGGGGGACTGAGAATGCTAAATAAATAGTTTAGGGACTCATTTTGCACAATTCGCATTTGTGGGGGACCAAATGTGCTTTTAAGCCAAAAGCTTATTTCCATAAGCTGTTAAGATTAACTTGAGAATAAATATTTATACCAGCCTATAAGATATTTTGTGCTTATTTCAAAAAGTTTCTAACATAAGCTTAGGTGTAAGCCCTTATGTGATAAGTGTTTATCGCTTAATTAAGTTCTTTTCCCCAGAGCACTCGAGCAATACAAATATACTAATATTCACTTTTAAGACTGATTTCTAAAAGAAAAGGTGATGATATCAGAAAATAAAGGACAACGTGATCAGAAAGTTATATATTTAAGTAAGCCACAGATAGGAAGATAGGCATTGCTCACAATCAACACAAAGAAACACTCATTATACTCATTCATAGTAAGATGCTAAAGATCCAACAACGTACCAGTGCAAACAAGATTCCTGCAGGCACCGTTGCGGAAGTCATGAAAAACTCTATTACGGTGGTCTTGTAACATTTTTGCATGAATATAGAAACATGAATATCCAAGTTCTGTGATTTTCTTGGCAAGGAGTTCAACCCGATTCACCGAATTGCAGAAGATGATTGATTGGTTTATTTGAAGCTGGAATAGCAGCCATTATTATTATTGTATTCAAAACTCTCAAATAAAAAGAATCCAGAATATCTTAACATAAAAAATTTATACCTTAGAGAAGAGAGTATTTAGGCAGTGGACTTTCTGCCTCTCTTCCACAAATGCATAGAATTGTGTAATACCCTTCAGAGTTAGCTCATCCATAAGGTTAATGACATACGGCTTACGAAGATATCTTTCCTTGAAGTCCTTTACAGTAACAGGATATGTAGCTGAATACATCAGGATTTGACGGTTAGGAGAAAGAAATTGAATCAGCTGCTCTATTGAAGGTTGGAACTCAGGGGAGAGAAGCTTATCAGCCTGAGAGAAAGTTATGCAAAGATTCAGATTGATATATAACTGTCACTGTTGAAGTTGCTACTAATGTTAAAAGACATAAAGAAAAAGATATTCTGCTCACTATTTAAAACAAAAATCGGAGATACAACAAACAAAGTTGTTGCTTCCAGTCTTCCACTAAACTTGACAACACAAGGATACAATATCCTTATCCAAGTAGAGTAGACAGTAGACAGAAACCATAGAAACAAATCTAGAATTCTAGATATCAGGCAATACCAAAATTTCTAAGCCTCATCTTAATCCTATTTTAAATAACAACGTTATCAAACAGTTAATGCTTCTCAACCAGATGGCAGATGCTATATAAATTTGAAAACTTTAGGTGAATTGCAATTACCTCATCCATAACAAGCATAGAGCAATCTTTCAGAATGCAAACACCTTTCTTTGCAAGATCTAGTATTCTTCCTGGAGTTCCAACTAGCAAATGAACTGGTTGATATAAACGCATGATATCATCTTTCAGGCTGGTACCACCTGTTGTAACCATAACTTGAATTTTCAAATGCTTTCCAAGCTCTTTACACACTTGTGATGTTTGCAAAGCCAATTCTCTTGTTGGGACCAGTATAACAACTGCATGACAGAACAAATACAAAGGCAATGAACAAAAGATGAGTAAAGCCTCAAACCAATTCTCATTTAAAAACACGAGACAAGAAATATTTATAGATAATGAAAAATAGAATCATGCATCAACAGACAACTAGCTTTTGCTATTTTTAATTAACTTTGGCAATTGGTGACAAAATCTATATGCACATTTGTTTTTGTTTATGAAGAAAAATAGAAGAAGCCTTTGTAGGTCAGACAGAATCGTGGCAGGCAATATCTACGTATGATATGTACAGAGACCAATTATAGGATACCCAAAAAAAAAAACAAATTAGAGTACCCTCACATGATGATTTATGCACCCATCACATGTTTATATTCTTAACAGCAATGAAATTCCAGGCTAAAACAGTAACAATTTACCCACAAGAAGTCAGTTTGTTTAAAAGGAATTTCAAGTTTTAAATAATAATATTTAATAGGGAAAAGAAGGATAACTTTCAGGAACAAATTACTATCAGAGCTAGAGTATCTTTCTGGACAAAAAGCTAAATGTTAGTGAACGAAGTCAAACCTTGAATAACATTGTTATCGTGATCAATTTTTTCCAATGCGGGAATACAAAACGCAGCAGTTTTGCCTGTTCCATTTTTTGCCCTAGCAAGAATGTCACTACCAGTAAGAGCAATAGGAATGCTTTCTTCTTGAATAGGAGATGGCTTTTCAAAACCCTTCTCATAAATTCCCATGAGCAGCTCACGCTTCAAAAAGTAATCCTCAAATTCATTTCCTTTAGTTGCTGTTACATCCTGAGTAAGAAAATAGATAAAGGCCAAAAGTCAAGACCATCATAAATATTATAGAAAAACTAATAACGCCTTTTGAATGAACACCCCCTAGATGATAACTATCAGGCCTTTAAATGGATAGTGGGAATATCATGCAGAAATATATTCACACTTGGACATCTAGCACTTAATTTAGGATAATTATTACAAACCACCAAGGTCAGAAAACTAAAGGCCACTAAACTTACAAGGGGTAGAATTTGAGTATACGTCCTAGATCTCTAATTTGCAGCAAAATATAGTTGAAGGTTGAAATGTTTTGTAGTTGTACAAAGTCTAATTGTCTAATTACTGAAACAAATGGCAATAACAAATGTCTAATAGAGCAAAGGGTACTAAAATGACATGATTCAACAAAATGCCAGCAATAACTGATGTCAAGAATAAACTTCAACAAACAATTCTGTTATATTAAATAAAGTAACAACTCTATACTGGTAAAGATGAACAAAAATTAAATAGTAAATTAGAAACATAACAAAATGGAGAATATGATCTTTTATAATACGTTTGTCTGATAAACTAATAAAACAAACATTATTATAATACTAACCTTGACGGCAAAAATTCAACCCAAAAGATAGCATTGGTTAAAATTACACAATGTAACTCAGTTGAAAAGATATTCAAAAATCATTTAATTCCTAATTATAAAATATTACACAACCATTTAACTTAAGTTTAATGAAGAATCTTTTGAATTATAAATTTATAACTAAAAAAAATTATATTATGGTATGGGTAGGATTAGGTACTATACCCGCTAATTTTTTTGAACCCATTTGATGGCTAAAAAATGTTATACATTATGAATAATTTATATGTGTACCCATTGGGTCTGCATCTATTTGCCATCCCTATCATGAAATCACTTGGATCATAAAATAATAGTTTTTTACTTTTTAACTGCTTAGAACCATACCTCTGTCTGGTAGCGTGTATCTGGAGGGGGAATCTTTAGTCTTGCCTTCCAATCTTGTGAACTAACAAAGGAAATCAATTGAGAAAAATGTTAGAATGTACTATTTTCTTAGGCAAGAACCAGTATAATAGCTTTATCTAGCAGTAAGATAATTGAATTTTACATGTTGTCATTTCCAAACCTTTCACACACTCATAGTTAAGCAAGCATCAATACACAGCACACTAAATTTGCAACAACAAGGCACAAATTATAGATTTTAGATATTATCAACTCAGTTATGCATTTGAGCATAAACATAATACAGAAATCAATGTAATTTTGTTTACGTTAGATAAAATGTTTAAAAAAAAAAAGTAGTCTTACATAGAGCCTCATAAAACAGCAGTCAGGCATTAGGTTTGCTGCTCAAACTGAGTTTCAACAACCATTTATGAACCAGTGTAACTTTCAACATCTTTCAAAATTGTTGAATCCCAACGAGGAACTCCATCTTCAATAGATAAAAATGAATAAAACACCCAAGAGTCTCCACACTCTAGTTTAGACCAGCAAATAAAACAAGCCGCATTGGAAGCAGACAGATTGCTTTCATCAATAAAGTAAAGGAAAAGCAAGCCAAAGTCCCAAGCCATTGAGATAACAGATATACCACATCAACTACACATCGCCCGTATAGTATAGGCTTAACTCCTATTGTTACATTATACATATCCTCTTAAACTTTAAGGCAGTCAACCACTCACTGAAAAAGTTTCATGCCAAATTCTAACAAAAAATCCAACACCACAAACTTGCATGTACTAAACCCATCACTATGAGTCTGTCTAATACACACAACATAATTTCAAGTAACTAATCTAAGTAAATCGCAAAATAAGAAGAAACACAAAAGCAAAAGACCAAAAATCACCTAGGGTCGGCAGATTCAGACTGTACAGTCTTCTCAACTTCCTCAACAACGTTGGTGTCATTACCACCCAACTGGGTCCTTCTCAACCACTGTTGTTGCTGTTGCTGCTGCTGCTGTTGATTGTGTTGATGCTGCTGGTGGTACTGCGGCTGATTTTGTTGATGCTGCTGCTGGTGGTACTGCTGTTGATTCGGCATCATGTGCCTCTGCACATACTGATGTTGTTGTTGTTGTTGTTGATGTGGCCTTGGTTGAAACCCAGGGTTCGAGTTAAAACCACCACCGCCGCCGCCACCGTTACCTCGACCTAACCCGATCCCAGGAGGTGGGCATCTCGCTCTATTGTTGTTGTTCATCCTACGTTATCAAAATCGAAAAATGTACAAAGAAGCTAGAGTTTGTTCTGAATCGGGAACGATGATTTGTCGAAATGGGGTTACGATTGAGGGCTAAAACTAGCAAAATCTGAGAAGAAGAATCTAGAATTTCTTAGGGTATGAACAAGGACCCAACAAAAATTGGGGGGAAATTTGGATGAAGAAAATTGGTTAGAAATCAAATTTGTACAGATCTACAACGCTGTTAGGGTTTGATTTTGATTTAGGGTTGGTTCGAGCAGAGATTTGAAGCGATTGCGAGGGTGAAGAAATCGAAGAGAGAAAGAGAGTGAAATTTGATTTGATTTTGATGGATTAGGGATTTTTCTGGTTACTCTATGCTTTCATGTTTCATTTTGTAGAAGCATCTCACTCACTCACTCACTTGTTTCCTTCTTCTTGTGTGTAGATAGCCCATTTTCATTTGGTTTAGGGTAAAATTAAAACATTTTGGAATTTCATTATTTTCATGGTGTTATTTAATTAATTTAATAGAAAATTTTAAAATTTTTTTTACTACAAGAAAAATTGAATACAAGTTGAAACATATAGTTTTTACGTCAGAAAATTAACAAAACAAACGAACTAGATAGACCCGATAACGTCCTTCAATAGAAGAACTTCAAGCTTTGGGGAGAGAGCCTCCATCAACCTATAGTCCACCTCGGGTAGAAAGGACCCCCGCTTCACCAACCAATTCGATGCAGCATTCACGTCCTGACGGCACCGGGAAAGCTCCACTCGCCAACTTCTCGAAAGCAGCTCGTGGATTCCACGAAGAACCCACCCATGGACATGAAAGAGCGCATGAAATGGGTCTGCAGCTACATCGACTAGCTCTTTACAGTCTGACTCACAAATAAGTCTTGGAACACCTCGATCCCAAGCTAACAAGAGCCTATATCGCATAGCCAGAGCCTCAGCAAGGGCTGCCATCCTCCTCCATATAACGGGACAGGAAGCCACTGACCCATTTACCCGATGAGTCGCTAAGTAAACCCCCTCCCCCCATTGCATTTATCTTTTCTCTGTAACTCCCATCAGTGTTTAACTTAAGAAACCCAACAGAGGGAGGGCGCCACCGAGCAATTAACAGATCATTATCATTATGAATCAGGTCAGGCTCTAGAATTCTGGTAAAATCATCATGGTCTTAGCACGACTTCAGCCAAGCACTTTCGAGAGACCAGGGATTAGGATCCAACACCATGTTGCACTGTCACTTCTACATGCTCCACAAGCCAACTAAGAATCGAGTTGCGTGCCTACTGCGAGCATGGAATTCACCCAAGCTGAGAAATCCAAGGTCCAGAACTCTCTCCAAATTATTATAAATACACTTTCAAATTAGTTTTATGTCTTTATAAGGCATGCCTAAATTTAAGTGATCTATGGTGTCATAATTGCTAAGCAGGCTCCAGAAATCTCTGATCTCTTTTAAGAGTCAATCCAAGTATCTTAGGTTGCCAAACTTTGTGGGAAGATCAAGGCACCAAGTTTTCGGATTTGTTCGGGAGAGAGTGTGGAAAAAACACAAGGGATGGACATAGAAATTTATGTCTTTAGCTGCTATGGAGATTTTAATTAATTAAATCTATGGCTCAGACAATTTTCACTTATATCTTAGGATGCTTCTCCTTACCAGTAGAGCTATGCAACCGCATTGAGAGTATATTAGTAGATTCTAGTGGGGCAGTAAAAGTGAGGAGATGAAGATTCATTGGATGAAATGGAATGAACCAGAACCCCCTATTACTAAGAAGTTATTGTTAGGCCGATGTGCGTCAACTCAAGGTTCATCGCGCCAATCCAAATAGATGAATACCCATAGTTTTTAACTTATTATTAGAATTAGGGAGGTCTAACTCAACCACAAAAACTAGCTCAAGAGTTGAATATCGCTCTACCCTTTATAAGAACTTGATTGGCCACATCTCTAGCTAATGTGAGACTCTAACACACCTCATCACGCTCAAGGTTAGACATCTCGAGCGTGGAACGAACATCAACGGGTAGCCCAAATATGGTATAGGATAGACTATGATACCATATTAGAATTAGGGAGACCTAACTCAACCACAAAAATTAGATCAAGAGTTGAGGGTTCTCTACACTTCATAAGAACTTGATTGACCACTTCTCCGGCCAATGTAGGACTCTAACACTTATTTTTTTGTTTTGTTTTAATATATTAGTTTAGTTATTATTTGTTCCGCTTTAGATGTGATTGTGCTTGGTATCTATTCCTTCCTATTCTTTTTATTTTGACGGATATTCCTTCCTATTCTGAATTTGTTTAACAACCTCATAATTTCTCTTTCTCTCTCCCTCATCCGCATGATACGAAGATACGAATAAACAATTATTTGATATAAGCAATGCTACTTTTTGGAGCGCGAAAACTTGGTAAGGTCAAAATCACAGTAATTTTAATGTTTTTAAGGCCTTTCTTAACATGCACTTAATCATAACATTTAGCTGAACACAATAGGTTCAAAGAAGCATGGTACAACTTTGACTTAGGGGTCTCTTCTAGTGATATATAATAGCTTGGAGATGAGAGATCTAGTTGAGATATTTGACGTGATATTCTTCTATTATTACTACCAAACAAATTAAATATAGGTTGGGAGGGTCCTTTGACAATGGTCGGGTTATGATCATTACATGCATTCTCTAAAATCACATCCATAATATTTTTTCGGCTTAATTGCACTTTTGGTCCCCCACTTATCACTTTTGTGCGGAATACGTCCCTAAACTAAAACAATAGCATTTCAAGTCCCCTACTAATTGAAACGTCATTGATATTGGTCCCTCCTTCTCTATTCTGTCAAAACTACCGTTTTCTGTCAAAAAATAATGTTTTTTTGCCTATGTGGCATTTTTTAATTGGCATAATTAATTAAAAAAACAATACTTCAAATTAACTACATCTTCATCTTTGATTTCAAAAAAAAAAAAACTACATCTTCATCTTCCTCATATCCATTTTCATCATCATATTTATCACCATCTTCATCATCTGCAAAACCATTCCAGAACCAACCCAGCCACCACCCGAGATCCACCCCAACCGGAGCCGGCGTGAGTCATCGTTTCAGCCTCTTACCTCCAAATTCATGCGACCACACCGCTACCATGGGCTCACCATCGCCCTTCAAGACGGCCTCCTCCGTCTACGCCCTTCACGGCTGCGGTCACCGTTCCTTGCCACCGCGAACGCCTCCATAACCAGGTTCTTTTTCCCCCTCCCTTCACGTGCCCTTGCCTCCGTGAACGACTCTGCAACCAGGTTCTCTTTCTTTCCTTTGCTGCTCGCCGCCGTCTTTACCACACCAGCCAGGATTCTCTTCCTCCCTTTACTTCTCGCCGCCGACGATCTCCATTCTCTCTTATCGGCGTCGACCTCCCTTTCTCTCATAAGCCCCACCAGTTTTTGCCTAGAAAACAAAATCAGAAACCCAGAAAATCAGAAAATGAAGAACAAAGTTCAAGTTAGGGATGATGAAGGACAGAGAGATGTAGAGTTACATCCAAGAATATGGTTTCAGGGTTAGGGATTTTGATTTGAGTTGATGAGTTTGTGAAATTTCAGGTCTGGATGTGGGAGAGGAAAAAGAGGGTGAAATAAATTTCAGGTTTGGGTTTGTGAAGAAGATAAAAGTTCTGGAAATGAATTTGTTCCAAATAATTTCTGGAAATGAAGAAGCCAAGGGTTGTGTTGATGAGGTTTGGGGAAATTGTGATGCTTGCGTTTGTTGAGTTTGAAGATAATGCAAAGTTCATGAGTTTTAATTTCTTACTTAATTTTGTGAATAAAAAAGTATTACAAAATGCCACGTAGGCTAATGGCATCAAAAATTTGACAGAATAGAGAGGATGGACAAATATTAGTGTCGTTTTAATAAGTGGGGGACTCATAATGCTATTTTTTTAGTTTAGGGATGTATTCCGCACAAAAGTGATAAGTGGAGGACCAAAAGTGCAATTAAGCCTATTTTTTCAGTTTTAGGACATGTTTAGATATATGTTAATACCACTACCGACGAACATTATTACTTACTTCAACATAAAAAGTGAATCAAACACTTCTTGTGAATTGGAGTAAAAGTTCATTAATATTACAATCAATTGATATCTAAACACACACTATTAAGCCATGAGTCCAATTTTTTTATACTATCTTTTCCTTTTTAATAATATTTTGTTGAAGGGAAAGGAAAAGGCCACAACAAAGCCGAGTCAGAGATCCCCACAAGATCATTGATCAATGCAAGTGATCAATATCTTCTCTATTGAAATAATGTCTCCTTTTTCTGTCTCAATTTTTTTGTCGGACTAATAAGATCTTGTTATGTTAATTCAAACAGACATGGATGAGATAATTGCAAATTTACATGGCGAAAATAATGTGACATATGGGGACATAAAACTTCAATCAGTTCTCAACATGTTTGGTAATGATTATTTTAATTTTCTAATAAAAACATTCCTTATAAACTTTTGATCAAAAGTTCTTATCACAAAATAAGCTAACCAAATACACACTTAATGCCACTATCATGTCAAATGAGGATATTGACATGACAAGGTATCAGCACACTGAATATAGCCTTTAAATAAGATAAGCAGCACACACCCTTTTTCCCTTTTGGTTGAGGCTAAGTGTTTATTTCCAACCTGTTAAATTTCATGATTAAACAGAAACAACAATGGTCAGTAAATAATAATGCATTTATCAAGACTCATTTCGTGCTTCAGCTTCACCATCTACCATTTTCCATGCCAATCTTGTTTCCAGAAACTCCCTTGGATGAGGACTTCACCTCCTCCCTCAGTCTCTCAATTTTCTCATTCAGTGCTGTAACATCCAATGCAGCAAGAATCCTCTCTTTAATGCCAGCTTCCATCTTTTCCACATCCTTTGATCCTTGAGCTATCTCACTCTCCAACTTCTTGATTTGGCCCTTAAGACCTTCTGCATTCACCACTCTATCAATTTCACTAATGATCTCATTGTTCAAGTCTGCTATTTTCTGTTCAATCTCTGGTGGAAGTGGACCATCCACACTTCTATTCCTGACTCCAACAACCTCCAAGTTAGCTGATTGGAAAACCCCTTCTAGCTCTTTGTAGACTTCCACTGCTTTCTCTTCCAATTCCTTGTCTGTTGATTCCCCATTTGAGATCATTTCCTGATCAGGGACAGAACCAGAAAAAATAGTTAAGCGAGGCGGAAATTTAACACATTAAACAAAATTAGCTGTTACTAGCTGGAAGAGGCGGTATAAATTTTTTAAGGAGGCAAGAACAATGTTATCAAATATCGGCCAAGGCGGAATCTAATGGTGGGGTTTTGGCTCTCTGCCATGGCTAATATGAATATCCCACCATAATCCGCGTTATTTGTCAAATATAGCGGGTTTGTGGCTCTCCGCCATAGTCCCCCATCCATCAATAACAACACTAGGCAAGAACATTTAAATACTATTCTATTAAGGAAATTTTTTCTCTTAGGGAGGCGACTGCCCCATTTTGCCCCTACCTGGGTCCTTCCCTGTTCCTGAGCTTGCATTAGGGTTGCTATCTTTGCTTTTGTATCATCTGAAAGTTTCTGATTGAGCTCTTGTCTTAGTTTTTCTTGTTGGGATTTCACCTCCATGAGCCTGTTGACAGTGTCAAGCTTCTGAAGCTTCTGTTTCAATCCTAGATAGGCACCTGGCTGTGACATCTTGCTCTTTATTTCCTGCATTATTTTGTCCACCTTCTCCTTTAAGTTTCCATCAAGGGGTTGTTGATTTGGGGAGTCATTTGAGGCTTTAGATGATAATTCCTTCATCACAGACTGAACTTTCTCTGTCAACCCCATTGAAATGAGTGCTTTGGTGATCTCTTGATCTACTTCATTTACAAGCTTTTGAATTGGTTCCTTTGAGATGGGATCAGATGGTCCCTTTGCTTCTAAAATTATCTTCTTCAGGCCTTGGAGCTCTGACTCAACATCAGTGATGTTTGATGAGTTGACTTCAGATGGCTTCATTCTACGTTTCCTTTCCGGTTCCACTGGTTTGCCTTCTTGGAAGCCTCCAATTGACCTGAACTTGAGGTGTCTGTGATGTAGCAACTCTTCTTCATCCATTTTTGTCAGCTCCTGTTGTAAATTCCAGTGTCTTGTGAATTATAGATAACTAGGGAACTAACAAAGAAAGCAAACACACTACAATATAACTTATAACAACACACGGATCAGGATCCTCTTACGTGGAAACTTCCTCATGTTTCCTTATGTTGAAATTTTGTGCCTATCTGTCTTCATATATGTTAAATAGAAGATACCTTTTGAATGTTTTTGAAGGGAAAGACTCAATGTTTCACTTAACATTGTCACGTGACATGAGAGGATCCTAATCCACAATACACTTATAACACACTCTCACACTGATAGGTATAGGAGAAGATGGTTTCTTTAGTTGCCATAAAGTGGATTTGCTCATGTCTGAATTCTATAGGCTTCTGCTTCATTCATGTGTGCAAAAGAGCCTTATTTTTATCCTTTATCTCTCTGCTCTCTGATGTTATTTCATAGGGTCCCATTATTTTCTCAACTCCTACATCTTTTTATGTCCTATACCATATCCTCTGAATGCAAACTTACTAAAATAGTACTAGTAGTTTGATGCATATAGTGGATGTTTGAAAATTCTTCTACAATTGATTTTGAAGCCAGAATCAATTCGAGGGAGAAGCTTATGTGAGTAGCTTCTGGGTTTCAAAACTGATTCTGAGAAAAAAGAAGTTGATCCAAACATGTTAATAGTTTACCTCCATGGCCTGCGTGATTGCAAGCTTAATTTGCTGAGAAGTCCATGTAGGATCAGCATGTGCACCACCTACTGGCTCCTACATGTAGATCATAGAAGTAACATCAACATAAACTGTTTAAAAGCACCAAAATGTTGAGACAACTAAATGCAGGCAGAGTTCTCAAAACTAGCAATCCACACCAGAAGAGATCTAGAAGAACTTGATGCTTTTCTTTCTTTAATTTTTTTAATTATATTGGAACAGAAACAAATATTGAAACTCCACAGGAAGAGAACAAAGTATTGAAACAATTCACACCATGTTCTTACAGGAATAATTCCATCAGCAATTCCAAGTCTGTAATGTTCTTGTGCTGTTATTCTTAGCTTCTCAGCTGCCTACACAAGTTTAAGTTTAATCAATACAAAAATAGCTGAGAAGATATTCTGGGTACCCATAAAAATTGATATAGTAATTTATAACCTTTGGAGCAGCTTTGGAAGATTTCCACAATATTGCAGCACAAGCTTCAGGGCTGGTTAGCACGAGGAACATGATAAATTAATTCTTTAACAGGAAAATCAGTCAAAGGTGAAAATGAAGTAGCATCTAAGTAATTTATGATAGGTTGTGCGTTAAGATGATCTATATTCTATAACTTGAAAGAATTGGATAATCAGAAACTTTCTTCAGTGATCATTTATTAGTAGAATAATTTTTTAGCATACACAATTTTTAAAAGGAAAGACATCATACTTAAGAACAAAACTTAGGTACAGTTTTTTAGGTCTTGTTTGTGCTGCTGTCCAATAAAAAACTCATCTAGCTACTATCTTAATATTTAATTAATGTGATAACTTCCTCAACTTTCTCTTTTCAGCCCACGTGCCACGTTGTAATTAGGCAAATGTAAAAACTGCACATATGGAACTGTAACTGGGAAAGGCATTAGATTTAATTGATTAATTACCTTGCAACATAAAAGGCAGAATTCTCCAGCATAAACATCTTATTAGGACATGCAATGGCAAGTGCACCACCTGAACCACCTTCCCCAGTTACAACTGTTACAATAGGTACCTTGAGACCAAACATGGTCCTCAAATTATGGGCTATTGCTTCACCCTGCAGAATCAGATTGATTAACCAATATAATAATCCAAGTATCCAACTAGCATAATGCAAGGTCAACCAAAAGAACAAAAATAGAATGTGCACACACTTGACCAAGTTCCTCTGACTTCATATCAGCATAGGCACCAGGAGTGTCAACAAATGTGATGATGGGGAATTTATGGTGATCAGCATATTTCATCATGCGCAAAGCTTTTCGATAGCTGTTTGAAAATAAAATACCTTTCATCAAGATTCCTAACTGTTACAGAATAATAATATTAGGCCCAAAATGCGAAACCATGAAGCATACCCATGAGGAGTTGGCATTGCAAAGTTGCGAGCAATGTTTTCCTTTGTGTTTCTACCTTTCTGATGGCCAATAAACATGTAACTTTTTCCATCCATACTCCCTATACCTGTCACAATTGCTGGATCATCATAACCAGCTCGATCTCCATGTAGCTCTATCCACTAAAAGATTCCAAAATGAACAAAGAAAGGAATTGAGAAACTGTCTACAATTAGTTGGAAATGTGGTAAAAGTGTAACAAATACCTTGTCTGTGATATTAAGTATATGATCAAGAACTGTTGGCCTGTTTGGATGTCGCGCAATCATCAGACGTTGAATTGGGGTTAAGTGTGAGTATAGATCTTTCAGAGCCTGGACACAAAAAGGAAGAAATTTGAAGTTATGACAATGTGAAAGTTATGCTGGAGTATTACTGTCATTAAGATTGATATTTGTACCTCTGAAGTGTAAACAATAGTTGTCCCGTATAGAGACTGTTTGCATACGGACTAAAGAGCCCTTATTGAGCTTATATGCTTGAAAAAGCACTGAATAAGCTCTAATAAGTGACCTTTGGTCTCTGCATCTGAACGGGGTAATATTGCAGTTAACAAAATCTTCGATACTTCTATCTTCACTGTGCTTTAAATAAGTTTCTCTAATAAAAGATACCATCATTCTCTTGAATTTAATGGATCATATTGCTTATAGATTTATCAGGACACAGATTAATAAGTATTAACAAATTTTTTTTCGAAAAGAGAAGATAATATAAATCAAAAAGAAGTTTGAAAAGTACAAACTACTCATCGTAGCCAAAGAGAACAATAACAACATAAACTAAAACTAACGACTAAGAGAAAGCACCAAAAAGCAAGAACAAAAAGAAAAGAAGAAAGCAATCCCTGGAGCAACACAGTAACGAACACAAGGGAATAGGAGCAATAACAATAAGGGAGTGTTAGAATCAATTGGATTGTGACAGGACCAGCGAGTTCCTCTTGATGTTGTTCCATGGACCTGGATAAGATCCTAATGCCAAATGTGTCCAAATTCTTTCTCATTTTATTTAATTGAAACCTTTAAATTCTTTTTCCAACTACTAAGTTTTCATTTTGTAATATGAAAAGTTTAAACATATGACATCACATAAAAATGATTGTGTGACACTGACTTCATGAGGTTTAAGAATGAGTAATCAAATCCAATATATAATATAAGGAAAGATAACTTAAATAACCTAACAGAATTATCTAATAATATAATAGAAATTGGTTCTATTTTCAATTACCTGTTGATATTTGCTCTCCAGAGAACCAATTTGATTACTGAAATCTAAGCCTGTGTCATCTGCCATTCTGCGTATCTGCAAGAAACATATTAAACAAAACAACATGAGAAGGAAGGAGGTTGAGTTTCTTGTCAAAACTCTCGTCAGCCCTCTAATTAAAAATGGGGCCACAATCAAAATTCTTCAAATTATGTTGCTTAGCTGAAAATGAGTTCTAAATTGGCATTGTAAAAAACTACATCTCGTTCTTGACTGCTTGGTCCTCACACAAAAAAAATCAATGTACCTCTATAATCTTTTTTTCCAGATCAACTAGTGGCTTCTCAAAGTCAAGTGTTACAACTTTTGGTTTCTCAGCCAGAGGCTTAAAGTGAGACAAGTAACTCAGATATCCGCTAGTGATATTTGGATCAATGTTATCAGGCCATGGATAATCGTGCTTCTTTCTAATCTTTGCAGCGACATGAAACCTTTGCTCTTTTGTATTTCTTGAACTTCTTAAATACTTTGGCCAAACAAACATTGTCCTTTTTGATGAACTTCCAAGAAAATAATTAGTAAGGTATTTATTTCCAAAACATGGATGTATCAGTTCATTGGTACAATCTTCAAGTCCTTTTCCACACATATAATTTCCACTTATGAGTGATATGGTTTTCATCTTCAGTAGCTCAAACTCTTGTTTAATTGTCCACAAGCTGCCTTATTCCTGCACTCAAACTCACATAATGTCAACAACATGGCTATGTTTAGATACTCGTTGGATCAGGGCAAACATACATCAGCACTCACTTCGCGGAAAAAAGTGAGCGGAATTCTTTTTATAGATTGAAATGAATGTCTGTTTATATTGCACTAACTGGTATCCAAACACACACATAAAAGAAGAACAAAAAAGATAAGATGAATTCTGATAAATATACTTCACTGGGTAGTCTGGTACCATTCAATGGGCAGAAAAGAAGGTTGCTAAATGAGGACAAGATTTCACTTAGGAATTAGGATCCCTCTTCTTGTTGATTACTGGATAAGGAAAAAAGGTAGAATATATCAAGTCAAGGAAAAAAAAAACTAAAACACAACATGGTAGTATGCACCAAACTAAGCATAGCACACATCTTTGAGATACTACATTTATTTTTCATCTCCTTTTTCCTTTCTTCCTCTGTATCTTAAATAGCTATTAGTAATTGCCTTGCAGATGAGTGCATTAGGATTTTTCACAATTTTGATAACATTAGAAGGAGACAGAAACCTTGTTATACAAGCCGGCTGAAAGAAACTGAGCAACCAAGCCAACCAGATCAGGTATTGCCCTAAATAGTTTCTTTGCCTAAATCAAACTACTAGTTGGAATTTGATGCCAAAAATTATATACTTAAAAGACAAAAGTTTCCCACAGCTGCCACTAAAATCAGAGAGTCCAAAACAATACAACTTGTTAAATATAATTCAGTTAAGCAATCAGGAATTTTCAAGACCATGGAAAAGTAGCAAAGTTGAAAAGTAAAACCGGTTCATCAATTTCCACATTTACACACATTCTAAAGAACAAAATGAATAATAAATTAAGGCTCTATATTCCTGCATAAATTAAAGCTGCCAGTTTAATTTATAGCAGCTGAGCAGCATATCTTTGAATCTTTTACCTGTCTATCTATCTATACACATTTGAAGTAGCGCACCATTCCATAAATTATTAAATTTCCTTCTTGTATACATCCCCTAGCCCTAGGCCCCCATCTTTCGCAGCAACCAAGCAAGAAAAATGAAGGATGTGTAAGTGTTACTTATAACTAGTGCATGTTTGGAAATTCTTCTACAATTAATTCTAGAGTCACAATCAATTCGGGGAGAAACTTCTGTGAGTAGCTTATGGGTGTTAGAATTGATTCTGAAAAAAAAGAAGCTGATCCAAACACGTTAAGCCATAATGAGCTTCAAGAGTGACCTTTATATACAGCATATCTACATATTTGTACCTATGCATATGAAAATGATTCCACAACCTTTATTCCTTTATACACCCCCATCCCCCAAAGCAAAACCAATGTGTGTGTGAGTTTACATACCTTGGAAAAAATCTGAATGCTTCTTAGTTTGAGAGCTTCAAGAACAAATGTCTCACCAGGAACAACAGCTTTTGAATTATGATCAGTGCTGAATTGTGTGAGGATGATAAAAATGGCAAAAATGAACACTGTCTTGTGTGTCCATGGGTTTGGATGCTGTTTCCAACTTAGTTGGACGGTAGGAGGAACAGGAGCTTGTGATTGGAGGGTGTGTTACACGTGCTATTCTTGTGGAGTGTGGTTTTCACCAAAGCCAACTTTCAAGGAGAGACACGTCCTCAGAAATTAGGATAACTCTTCACCTAAGACGGGTCCCATTTTCCACTCTGGTCTTAACCTTATCATACACGTGTGTTATTCTTCTTAATTGTCAACTTTTATTTTGGAAAAGAAAACTCACGAGCAGTATTCTTCTTATTTCTATCCCAATTTTATCTTTTTTTTTTCTAACTCTTTTTTTTTTCTTTTTTTATGAATAAAAAGTTGATAGGTTCAGCTCCGGTCACGGCCACGGATCAGAGCATGCCTCTAGGACCATAATTCACTTATAGAGAAACTTATAGATCATCTACCAACACAACTCTCACATTGACAACATAAATCAAACACACAATCTTCTCAAAAAAGTGATTTGTCTTTACCAATTGAGTCAATATGTGTTGATATTAAGTGAATTAATTAACATGTGTTGTCGTGTTGATATCTTTTTTTATTTTATTCTTAATCACATCACTTATCATATTTCATATTTCGTTCGCTATATTATATTACTTCTCATTTCTATTATAAAACCAAATTAAAGGTAAAATTTGGTTCTTTTACAAAAATCAGCTTGAATTCTAGATTTTGTTAGGTTTTTTTCTTATCAAAACATCCTTATTTGATTTTTTTTGAAAGTAATCAAATATATTGATTAAATGAAAGTTCGCATAGATGTCAATACATCAGCGGTATTTGATTATTCAATACTACTAAAAGTGTGTTTGAATTGAAGTTTTTTTAATTGAGTTTATGTGAACCGTTGTTTGCAAAACTGGTTTTGTGAAAAAGTTGATTTCTTTTAATGTAATTTATGTTTCGATACTTTTAAAATATTGTATAATAAAATAAAACTTGTTTGGATAAAAAAGTACATTTAAATTTGTTTAATTACTAAAATGAACATGATATATATATATATATATATATATATATATATATGCACAAACTCAAAGGGGTTTCGAGAGGGTAATACACATCAATTTGTAACTATCAGATTTTAAATTTAGATGTTAAAAGTTAAAACTCTCACCAACTTCGTTCAGCGTTAAAGCATGTCACGCCAAAGATTAATTTAAAGTGGGTTTGCATCACATTTTTGTCGAACAAAATGCACATTGAGAACACCCAAGCAAGTGAGCACTTAAAAAGTTTGCATTTCCAATCCGCCAAACAAGAATTAATTCTATCAAAAATAAAATCAGAATCATGCTTGGTTATCTGTCGTTGAAAGATAGGAAATCCAAAATACTTGCCAATATTTGAAGTAAATTGGATGCCAACAATATTAAGGAAGGTAGCTTTCTTTTGAGTACTCAACTCAGCATAGCCCAAAACTTTAGACTTTGCTTCATTAGCCTTCAAACCTAAGGCTTTGCAGAAGTTGTCTAAAATCTCCTTTAAGCACTTCACTTGACTTTCCTTCGCTTTAACAAACAAAAGAACGTCATCTAAAAAGAAAATGTGGGATAAACCAGGCCCATTACGGAATACGGACCGTACAAATAGGATCTCACTTACTCTCAAGGACCGCAGTTGAGATAACACAACTAAACCTCTTCATACAAAGCACAAACAAGTAAGGAGAAAGGGAGTCCCCTTGGTGAAATAGACATAAGAGTGTGGAAAGCCAAACGCCAATAGAGTCTCCTTCAAGAAACGCCAGTCAACCCGTTCATAAGCCTTCTCAAGGTCCAGTTTAAAAACCAAGTTCTCACATTTTCTGCGAGCCTTCCGCTGATCGTACCCAATTTCCTGGAGAGCTATTGCATTATGACTAATACTCCGCCCTGGAATGAAACTACTCTCTACATAGGACAAATGATATCATTCAAGATAGGTCTAATCCCGTTACACAAACTGATAGGCCTAAGAGCAATAAGTGTCTCCCCTAGAGCAGGATTAATCTGTTGAGTTTGAAAAGCATTCCAACATCCCAATAGGTTTTATAGAAGAAAGCATGAAACCCAGCAGGCCCTCATTTTTTCCATCCCCTGTTTGGTGCATACTAATTGACTTTTCCTTTTTTAATTCATTAATCATTGGAGAATTATTCTTGGATACAGCCGTTATCTTTCTCCCACCAATCCCGCTGATTTTTAGGGGACCGGGGCGTTTCTTTTTTGAAAGTTGAAACCACCATCCACTCCTCCTGCATGATTCGCCCGAAAATGGCTTCCCAGAACCCACCGGAGGAACAAGAAAACTCTCAACAGCACCGTCATTGGTCCCTCCAAGACTTCGAGATCGGTAAACCTCTCGGCAAAGGCAAATTCGGCAGAGTCTACGTCGCCAGAGAAATCAAGGTTCCATAAAACTACACTTTTTCACTTCACTATTGCCTTATGTTTCTCACGGTAAATGAGATTTGTTTTGTTTTGTTTTTTTTCCAGAGCAAATATGTTGTGGCCTTGAAGGCTATTTTCAAGGAACAAATAAAGAAGTACGAGTTTCACAAACAACTGCAGAGGGAGATGGAGATACAGAGCAGTCTTCGCCACCCGAACATCCTGCGTCTCTATGGCTGGTTTCATGATGCTGAGCTCATTTTCTTGATTCTTGAGTATGCTCATAATGGGGAGCTTTATAAGGTGCTAAGAAAAGAAGGGCGTCTCACGGAGAAGCAAGCTGCCACGGTATAATAATCCTCCTTTATAACAGTGGTTTGGTTTCTGGATCTGGATTTCATAGACTATTAGGAGTCATGACATGAATCATGTGATTGTGTTTCCCTTGCACCTTTGGGTGAATGATTTTAAGAGGCTAATGGTGAATTTGCTGAGAAAATTTTAATTGTAAATGTACTGTTTGGAAATCAAAAGAAAGAACTTTATTAAAAGTACTTACTTTTGCAAACACTACTAATTGAAATACACCAATTTAATTTCCATCTTCTTGTAGTATGTACTCAATCCTCAATGACAATTGGTAAGAAAAATTTCAATTAGCTGCATTATTACATGAAGGAGTAGATTCTACTAGGTACTAATGGAGTACACGCTTTCCCCTTGGCACCCAGTGCCCTTTCTCCTGCTTCTATCATTTTGAGTTCTAACTAACTTCTATTTATCTATTTATAATATATAATTTCTGATACACAAACTCTTAAGTTGCCAATTGATCAATGTTACATTGCTTTTATGCTGCCATATTTTATTTTCTGAGACACGAACTCTTATGCCACCTTCAACTATGTTACATTGCTCTGAAATCCGACAGAATAAATATATATATTGCAACGGCGTGCTTTGAAAAAATGGAATTACAGAGAAATTGATTGATAATGGGTTGGAAACTCAAAAAGTTTTCAAAAATCTTCTAAGCAGAGATTGAATGTGTTCATCATTGTGCTCCTTCATTTAGATGTAAGTCTTTCTTATTATGTTAACTACCCTTGATTTTTGTTTATTTTGAAAAATTGTAGTATATTCTCAGCCTCAAAGGCGTTGGCTTATTGTCATGAGAAGCATGTTATTCATCGAGATATCAAGCCCGAGAATTTGTTACTTGACCATGAGGTACGCTAAAGTATCCTTATAGTTCCCCCCCTTATTTTACCTCTTTATATCTACCTTGCTTTCTTTTTTTTACCTATATTGTATCTTTTGCACTGTGTCAACTTGTGGCAACATAGCTGAAACAGATTGAATGCCTACAGTATGTTTGTCCTCTTAAGAGATCATTGTAGGCTTCATTGAAAACTTTGCTCTCATGCCTGAAGTTTTGACTAAGATGTTCAGATGTAGTTTATCTTTGTCATTTCCCTATTGTCTTTTCCTCTCCAATCCCCTACCTGCACCAGCTCAATCCATTTTTGTAGCAACTACTCTTATAATGGTTCAATTGCAGGGTTGTCTTAAAATTGCGGATTTTGGTTGGTCCGTACAGTCCAGGGACAGCAAAAAAAGAGAGACCATGTGTGGAACATTGGATTATTTAGCACCAGAAATGGTTGATGAGTACCAAACTCATGACTATGCAGTTGATAACTGGACTCTGGGTATCCTTTGTTTTGAGTTCCTCTATGGTTTTCCTCCATTTGAGGCTAAGAGTAAAGATGATACCATGAAAAGGTATGGAAGTGCATAGCCTTTTTACAGTTAGTGAAATAATTTATTTTTTTCGTCTAATGTTTATGTAATGTATTTAACTTTGAGTAGGATAAGCAATGTTGACCTAATCTTCCCTTCTACCCCTTCTGTTTCTTTAGATGCCGAAAATCTGATTCGTCGGGTATGTTCATATCTAAGTAATTGAGTTTTCATATCTTGTCAAAGCAAACCTTTTCAGTGAAAATAGTAGTTGTTCTTCTGACTGCAATCTATAAATTGGTGCAGCTCTTGGTGAAAGACTCCTCAAAAAGGCTCTCTCTTCAAAAGATAATGGAACATCCTTGGATAATTAAGAATGCGAATCCGACGGGTATCTGCAAGTAGATCTTTAGTGAATCATATTTAACCATGAGGATTAACATTGAAATTCTGCATCTGATGCTGTAAATATAAACGTTTTGCAGTGCTCAAGTCATCATCTGATGTAGTGAACTACCTTGAAAACTTTCCATTTTGAAAGTATATATATAATGGTTACATTAAGCTAATTGTGTGTCTTGATTTAATTTATAATATTGTTATTTTGTAAGGCTATTATTTAATATCTTCATTATAGAAAGATCTGAAACTAAACTTGAAGCACAATGTTACGTCATACATGACAGACAAGTTAAATCTGCATCTTTTTTCTGATAATTTCTGATCCTAATAATCTAATAGTGCTTTACCTTTAAGAGGCTTTTTGTCATCATTGCTTTTCATCAGTTTATAATCAATACCTACGTATACAGAAAAAAGATACATGTGCTATGTCTCTTTGCCATCAATCATGTTATGTATGGTTCAGGGGTAATGCTAAGACAGAACTACAGCTGTTTAATGGCGGTAAAAAATTGCCAGTAATTATAAAGAAGACCACCACTAATTAACCTCATTTTTTTAAACTAAAATCAAACTTGTCTATAGAATCAGGGGCTAGTTTTTTTTTTTTTTTTTAGTTACAGGAGGAAAAGTAACAAAACTAAACAAAAACTAGCTAACAGAATCCAAATACAAAGAAGCTAAAGATAACCTATAAAAAAAGTATATTAAATATAAGATACTAGTGTTTTTTACCCGCGCGTTGCACGAGAAATATGTCTATTGTATTTGATACATTAATTAATACTTTGATTACTAAAAATATATTAAACAACGAATGAAATATAAAAGTCAGAAGACTTCTCTTCTAAGCCCGATTGAGACCAAGAAGAACTCGTTTCACATTCTTCGTAAATATGAAGACGATAACACAAATCATAGATATAAGGAATTATCAACATATTAATCTTAAAAAAAATTAATGTGATAGTAGCACAAATCAGGATTGTGTAAGATATATCATAAAGTATAACATTATTGTGTTTATTCCAACTAAGTAGGGATGACAATGGGTAGGTACTATAGTACCATCTCCATACCCGCGTTTTTAAAAATTACATGTAGTCGTCTCCATACTCACGTGGGTAGCAACTCGAAGCTCTCCACCTTTAGACAATTCAATGTAATCACAGGAAGCTATCCATCTTTGCCAAAATCTAAATCTATGGATGACAATGGGTCTCAAAATCATAGGGTACCCGCAAAAAATACCCATTATGGATAGGGTAAAAAACCGCTAAATGGGTATGAGGTTGATTATAGATAATTAACCTCAAAAAGTAGTGGGTATGAGTGCGGGTATGAGCACTATAGTACCCAACCGGCCCATATCCGCACACATATATTATTATTATTATTATTATTATTATTATTATTATTATTATTATTATTTGGGAATATATTAACAAATTAACTTAAGCTATAACTTTCAAACTCACTCTTTTTAAAAAAAAGTTTGGGATATATTAATTAATACTCTAAAAATAAATAATAAATAAATTAAGATAAAATCAAGAAATAAACCACCTAAATCCTAATCAAATCTAAAATTAAAAAAATATTTTTTTTACTCTAAAAATAAATCAAAAATAAATTAAGGTAAAATCAAGAAATAAACAACATAAATTCTAATCAAATCTAAAATTTTAAAATGTATTTTTTTTATGAGAGCTAATCTGAAAATGACACGTGTTATTTTTTTTTCCAATTAGTGAATATTTTGCACCCTATAAGATTTTCTTTTCCTCAATCCTTTTGCTTTTGATTAAGAAGAGAAAATCAGGAATCCTTGAAGCATATGACATCTTACAATTAGTTGAAGAACAAAATCAATTCATGAAAAAGATTGAAAGAGAAACAAAAAATGAAGTCTTGAAGAACAAAATACCCTCCTTCACTAATTTGAAAGGACTGTGGTGAAAGAATTGTATTTAGTGTATTTGTGAATCTTGGAGTGGAACCCTTGTGAAACAAAAAACCAAAGGCACATTTCAGTCAAGAGAAACAAAAAATGGTGTATTGCCCCATATGTGCGCACCCCAACAAATTATCTATATATGTGAGAAAAAAAACAAAATAATTCTCTCACCCAAAATAATTGTGGTTACTTCACCAATAAACTTATACTAACAATCAATTTAAATTGAACTTAAGGAAATATATAGAGCAAAGTAAGATAAGTCACCCAATTGACATACTAAAACATGAGTATATGCAAAACTAATGAGTTTGAGGAAAAAATGAACCAACCTTAAAAATGAGCTAAACATACTCATGAAGATTAAATGTGAGCTCTTCATACGCTTTCATCAATTTGACTGACCTGTGCATCATTAAAAAAAAAAAATAGTAAGTTGTGCATCGTTCACATACAGTGCAAATAGTATGCTTATACACACAGCTCAAACATGATGAATAAAAACGGGCAAAATTTGAGAAATGAATATAAATTCAGGCTATCCTAAGTTTCGTAAATTTCTATAAATTATACCAAAATCTGGTTTAGAATGGCTTCACATGCATGGATTTCTACAAACTATACTAAAATCTGGTTTAAAAAAATACAAAAGCGGAAGAAGAACAATAGAAAAAACATTACATCAGAATCAAAACATTACGTCTTCAACAATGATTCGTTAAAGGGTCTATGCAAAAATTTGTAAACTTTTGGATCAAAACACACAAAATATATGAAATTTAAGAATCCAAAGAATCCAGGATTGAATTACGAACAAAGGATAAACTGAAATGACACAAACCATCAATCACAACATGATAAACTCTTCTTCACGTAACATCATCTTACGACATACCTCTGTCCTTATCGCGACATGTGGCAGAGGTAGAAATAGCAGCTATCAAATCTCTGCGTGTCTATGGTAGTTTTGTGGACCCTCAGCACCAAATCAACTCCCTTTTCTTAATATTAGCATTAAATAAATAATAAGATAAATTAAGATAAAATCAAGAAATAAACAACCTAAATCCTAATCAAATCTAAACTTTAAAAAGGTACTAAATAAAGATAGATAAAACTACCAAAATCTAGCAAATCACAATAAAAAACTCATAAAATCCTGAATTAAATAAAAATATGAAAATTCAATAAAAATATCATAAAAATTCATTTATACTCTAAAAGTAACTCAAAAATAAAATAAAATATTTCATGAAATTAAAATTAAATAAATAATAAATAAGGATAGATAAAAACTATCAAAATCTAGCAAATCACAATAAAAACTCATAAAATCCTGCATTGATTAAAAATCCGAAAATTCAATAAAAATTAATTATTATACTCTATAAATAAATGTAAAATAAAATAAAATATTTCCTGGAAGTAAAATTAAATAAAAGGGTTAATCATCTAATTGGTCCCTGTCTTTGTCTCGTCGTCTGAAATTAGTCCCTCCCCGGAAAATTTGCAAAACTGGATCCTCTCATTTGTAAAGTGTGTGGGGCAGGTCCTCGCTGGAACCCGGAGTTCCGGCGAATGATGAAGTGTCATGCTGACTCAATTAAATTAGCTGACATGGATTTAAAAATAAAATAAAAATACAAGTAAGATAATTTAACCCAATTAACCAAAAAATAAATCTTTTAACAAATCTAATCTAATTAAAAACAATCAATTTCCACCCTCAAATTAATCAGTTTCATCTAATAAATCACATATTCAGAAACACCCCAGTCCAAACCCTAATTTTTCTTCCATCTTCATTCAAGATCCAAATGCAGGGGATGAACCTTCATCACTCTCTCTCATGAACAACATCATCACCCGCCGCCATGGACGCTTCTTCTTCTGAAACCTTCCTCCTCATCACTCTCCTCTTCCCGGCGGCGATTTCTCCACTGCCAGACCTCTCTGCCACCGACCCCAAAATCCTCAACTAGTTCAGGAAAGGCCTCGACAACCCGGAGCTCCTTCCCTGGCCGGAACAAGGCGGTGAGCCATGTGGCACCCCGCGTTGGGAGATGAGAGAGATCGAGAATGAGGAACCCAGGTGAGGGCTCCATCAACGAGACCACAAATCAAAACTCCACCGTGAAGCTATTGTCGTCCGCCATTCCTCACCACGACCACTACCTTGTTGCGCCGCCGCAGGGACAGCCACAGTTGCTGCCTCTGATCCCCATTTTCGTTTTCTTGCTTCATCCTTTTGCTAGATCTGGATTTTGGTTGAAAAATGCTTCAGATCATGGTCCAGAGAGAGAGAGAGAGATGGGGCTTCAGATCATGGTCGAAGGAGTTTCTGAGGGTTGCCTCTGATTACCCATTTGAACCTTGTGAGTTTTCTTCCTCATCCACTGGTGGCTTTTTGGACGGTGGGTGCGTGTTGTGTGAATTCAGCAAGCGATATTTGTCAGTTGTCATACTGAATTCACATTGTTGGGCAAGTTGGTGTGATAATTTATGGTACAGATTTATTTTTTACTTAATGGTATGATAATGGACAATATATACAGGTGCACTATTATTTGTAATATCTCATCCCAATTAGAACAGATTTTGAAAAAGCCACTTTTGTGCAGTGTTTGTTTCTCTGCCTGTGCTCTATTTTATGCTCTTCTTTTCTTCCCCTTTCCATTCTTTGTATGCTTGATTATGGTGGTGGTGAGGATTGGGGTTTTGTTTTCTGGATTTTGATTTGTGTTTCTGGATTTACAAGTCTTGTTGAAGAAACTGTTCTGGAAACCTCATGATGTTGATTAGATTAGTGTTAGTAAGTTAATTAGGATTAGTTGGTTGTTAGGGTTAATTAGGGACTTTTAATTAAATAAAACTGATTTGTATTTTTTTTTCCTTGACACGTCAGCCTCATTTATCCGGTTAGCATGTCTATTCATCACTCGCCGGAGCTCCGGGCTCCGGCGAGGACCTGCTTCAGACTTATTGCAAATGAGAGGACCCAGATTTGCAAATTTTTCGGGGAGGGACTAATTTCAGACGGCGAGACAAAAACAGGGACCAATTAGATGATTAACCCTTAAATAAATAATAAGATAAAATTAAGAAATAAACAACCTAAATCCTAATCAAATATAAAATTTAAAAAGGTACTAAATAAAGATAGATAAAAACTACCAAGTCTAGCAAATCACAATAAAAACTCATAAAATTCTGAATTAATTAAAAATCAGAAAATTTAAGAAAAATTAATTAATTAATATACTCTAAAAGTAAATCTAAAATAAAATAAAGTATTTCCTGGATTTAAAATAAAATAAATAATAAGATAAATTAAAATAAAATTAAGAAATAAACAACCTAAATCCCAATCAAATCTAATATTAAAAAAGGTATTAAATAAAGATAGATAAAAACTAACAAAATCTAGCAAATCACAATAAAAACTCATAAAATCCTGAATTAATAAAAAATTCGAAAATTCAATAAAAATTAATCAATATATTCTAAAAATAAATTTAAAATAAATTAAAAGACCAAATCTTATCTTTTAAAATAATATCAATCAATTATTTTAGAATATATAAAATTAAAACATATATCAATTGAAAATTATATCTTCTAAAATAATATCAATTAATTAGGTTAGAATATATAAAATTAAAACATATATCAATTGAAAATTATATCCTCTAACAAATTGACACGTGGAATAATTTTTATGAGAATTAATCTGATGCTGACACGTCACTAAGAATTAATCTGATGTTGACACGTCACTAAGAATTAATCTGGTGCTAACACGTCACTATGGAAGTTCTTCTTTTCTAATATATATTGATTGATATTAAGCCATCCAATATCTTTCTATGTGTATTGCACGTGAATTGCACGAGTTAAGATATTAGTTAAGTTGAAATTTTAATTCTAAACATTTTAGAAAGAATTTATATAAGTAATTTAAAAAGAGTTGAAGTTAAAGTTACACTTCAAATTTGCCAAATTATTTCTAGTATCATTCTGAATTGAAATTTAAATTCTTTCTTAATTTGAAACTCATTTATACGTTGATTTGAAATTACATAAATACATTTTCATGGGTTATTATAATATTATAATATTGAGTTTATTTCTTTTTTAAGATTAATAACTATCATATTTAAAAAGTATTTAGATGAATATATAATTTTGTCATTCATTGCTTGTGAATTACATTGAGTAAAATATTAATTAAGTTGAATTTGAGAAATAATTAAATTTAAATAATTTGAAAATACTTATAGTTTTTTTTTTGACAATAACTTATTGTTAAAAGTAAACATGAAATTTGATAAATTATTTTAATATTAAATTTATATTTAAATAAGTCTGATAATTTATATTTTCAATTTATTATACTAAAAGTACACTATAACTCGAAAGAGAAATAATTTACATTTAAATAATTTTGAATTAAACATTATAAATATTTCAAATAATAGCTTTGAATTTGAATAGAACTCATTAAAATTTTATAGATTAATATTATTATGTAATAAAATAATATTGTATCAATTCTATTCAAAGTCAATTTAATATTTTATTAATTCGATTTAGTATCAAGTATTGACTTTTAAGTTTTACCTATTCATGAAATAAATTTAAAAACTATAAATGTTGGATTTGGATCATCTCCATCCAGTTTCTCTCGATCCTCTCTCCATTCAAATCTGAGTCATTGATTTTAAAATTTAAAGGTGAGGACACACCACCCAAATGATCAAGGGGTGACACAAGTGGTAAATGTGCATTTCCTTAAGGGATTTCGCCTAGACTCCTGACCCGGGTTCGATCCACTCTGAGGTTAAAATAATACCTTTGTAGACATTATTATTGTATCCCGAGGCAGATTAATCACATGGACCTCCTTTTCCCATGGAGACTGATGGCCAAAGGAACGAAAAAAAAAAACCATATCAGTTCTCGATGTCAACGGTTAGTTTTTGTTTTCAAAAAATTGACCGGGGTTAGTTGGTTTTACTCTTTGAAACAAGTTAAAAAAAATCACATTTAAAATAATAAATTAATTAAATGTGTTTTTTTTTGAAAACTGCTTTCCAATAAAAGAGACATATTAAATGTTGTTAAATTAAGGAATATTGAGCACATGAATATTCAACAAATCTAGAAATTAATTAATTAACAATACGAAAATCAATCATTCAGGACAAAATTAAGTGGAAATAAATATATTCTAATATTATATGCATTATATTCGCATATATTATAATATTATACTGAGTACATGAATATATATTAAATGCTTATATAAATGAATATATTCTAATATTATATGCATTAAATATGCATATATTATAATATTATATTGAGCGCATGAATATTATATGCATATACAAAAATCATTCTCATGAGACAAAATGGTAGAACTCCATTGCTGACTCCTTTGTATTTGGGCGTTGAAGGTTCGTGAACCATTGTGAGCATGTTGAATTTGAATAAATGGGTTTTATCAGCCACAGCTTTCTTCATCTATTTTGTGTTCATAATTGGATGGAGCACCTTCATCAATAGGAGTCATCTTGTAAGCCCTTTTTTAAATTCCTTCATCATCTCTGCACTTGGGTTCATTATTTTTCCCACACAAATTCTCTTAATATTTCATCCTTATTTTGTACTCCCTGTCTTTATTTCATTGATGTCATTGTTCATTCTTTGAGTTTAGTCTTAGGATTAGGGACTTTTTAAGGATTTTATCATTGTCACTGGGCTGAAATGAAACATAAAAATTACAATTTTTAGGAGGCCGGAATAAAAATAAAAATAAAATCTATATCATATACAACTCTTTTATTTTAAAAACAAGGGCAGGCCATGAGCCCATGAGCATATTAATTAAAGGTGATATATTAGCTCCATACCGAATCCTTCTCCATACCATAAGGTGCCCAACTAGATTCTTAAGGATTCAAATTGTGTACCAATTGCGCTATACCATGTTAGTAGAATTGTATGCATATTGACATCATTATAAATACACAACTTTGCAAGTACATATATCAACACTCTTCACTTGATCATAACATTTCTTATGTGGATGAGCTGATATTATTTCAGAAAACTAATCACTTAATCGCTTTGCTTTGTGTTTCAGTTCAAAGAACAAAACAAAACAGTTACATCCTTCAGTAGGAAACAAACTCAATACACATTGAACTGCTTCAATGGAAACAACACAATAACCTGCCCAAAGAATTACCATCAACAAACATTTTATGATCAGCAAGATCAAGATTATTCATCATCATCTGCATCATCAACTTGTCCAGAGCACTTCAAATGGATCCATGAAGATCTAAAACCATGGAAAATAACAGGAATCACAAGGGAAATGATGGAGAGTGGGAAAAATGTTTCACATTTTAGGCTTGTGATTGTGCAAGGAAAAGTTTACCTAGAAATGTATTACCGTTCATATCAAACAAGGGATTTGTTCACAATATGGGGAATTCTACAGCTTCTGAGGTTATACCCAGGGAAGATGCCAGATTTGGAGCTGTTGTTTGAGACTGAGGATAACCCTGTGGTGCATAAACATCATTTCCAAGCCAGGCCACCACCTCCAATTTTCAGTTACTGTGGCAATAGAACTGCTTTGGACATTGTCTTTCCTGATTGGTCCTTCTGGGGTTGGTAAATTTCTTCTTTCTACACTGAATCTAACTTGGAATTATGTTTTGATCAGCTTATTTTTCCTTAGAATCAATTCCGACACTAAGAAGCTACTTATAGAAGCTTCTACCCTTAATAGGTTTTGGTTTAAAAATTAATTGTAAAAATATTTCCAAATATGCACTCAAATTGTTTGAGATCTGGTCCTTCTGGGGTTGGTAAGGTTTCTACACTGAATCACTTATTTTTCATTACAATCAATTTCGACACATAAAAGCTACTCACAGAAGCTGCTTGAACCTATAATTAATTTTGACTTTACAATCACTTGTAAAATATTTTCCAAACATGCACTTAAATTGTTTAAGTTTTGGTCTAAGTGAATTTGGAGAAATCTTTCAAGTATTTGTATTATCTTATTCTTGTTTCAAAAACATGACTGACGGAAAATAGTTACAGAGCATTACCAATTCTGCATAAATGAACATTTGTTTTTCTTAGGTTAGGATCCTCTCATGGAAATGTCAAGTCAAAAGTTGTGTCTATCTCTCTTTTTATAAATATTTAGAGATCACAATTATTTGTTACATAAGAAGAAAAAGGTAAACACTAAAATTCAACATGTGAAGCTTCCACCTAAGATGATTTTGATCCTGCTTCTCTCTTATACTTGTTTATTTGTCTTTGGCACAAATGCCTTTAACTATTCGTGAAACTGATGTTGTGTCTCCCAATAAATTACTTTCTTGGCTTTGAACTTGTGTTTTCATCTCGTGGAGGTTTAATTTGCTTACTTTTAGACCAACACTTTGTTAGTTGCTTCTATCTTATATAAATTGCGATCTAATTTTCTTTTTAATATATGATTTCTATTCCTTTAATTTCAAGGGCTGAGGTTGGAATAAGACCGTGGGAAACAACTCTACAGAACATACAAGATAGCAGCAAGAAGATCAAATGGAAAGATAGGGAGCCTTATGCTTATTGGAAAGGAAACACTGATGTCTCATGGAAGAGGTACCACATCCTCAGGATGTGCAACGTCTCAAACCAACATGATTGGAACGCTCGTATATATAGAGTGGTAATTAAATATATATGATGTCAAATGAAAATAATATCAGAGCTTGTGAAATTTACCTTCATGTAATGATGAATTGTTTGCTTTTTTAGCACTGGGATAATGAAACTGCACAAGGGTTCAAGACCTCAAAACTTGAAGATCAATGTACCCACAGGTAATTAAGTATCTAATAAGATTTTCACGCCTTTGGAAATCTTTCAACAATTGATTCTAAAGCTATAATGAATTATGGGGAAAAAACTTTTATGAGTAACTTCAGGGTGCCACAATTGATTTTGAGGAAATAGAAGTTGATCTAAACATACAACAGTTATCATTAGATACACTGCTATGCAATTACTAGATTTTCTTTTCTTGTGTTACTTTTTCATGTGAAGGTACAAGATTTATGTGGATGGGAAAACATGGTCTGTGAGTGAAAAATATATCATGGCATGTGACTCCATGACTCTGTTTGTAGAGTCTGACTATTATGATTTCTATACAAGAGGCCTGGTACCTTTCAAGCACTTCTGGCCCATTAGCAACCAAACCATGTGCCAAGATATTAAGAATGCTGTTGAATGGGGTAATGCTCACCCAGACAAGGTAAATCTATTATTTCTTCCATCATAAGTGCTTATTCATTAAGCTAAGTTGAGCAACTCATTAAAATAAGCTGAATATACACTATAAGTAAGTATAAGCATTTGTTCATAAGCTAATTTGAACAACTTATAAAATTAAGCTCCAAACAACTTTTAGGTAGGTCATAGCTAATAGACTCTTTTCAAAAAAACTTACATAAAAATTTATGTTATAAGATTAGCTTAAATAAGCTCTTCCAGACAAGAAATTTGACCCCTTGAATATCAGTTAAGGCTTTTTTTCTTTCTAAATTGTATGTCTAGCTCTTTATTTATAATTATACACATAAGACAAACCTTGTCCATGAAGCTGTGGAGAAGTCAATCCCACATTAGTTTAATTACTTCACTAGTTTTCATTTAAAATTGTAGCTTAATTAGTACTTTTTAATTTTTAATTTTTTATGCATATTTTCACCAGGCAGAAGCTATTGGCAGAGCAGGGACAGGGTTCATAAAAGAGAACCTAAAGATGAAGTTTGTGTATGATTACATGTTTCATCTGTTAACAGAATATGCAAGATTCTTGAGATTTGAACCAACCATACCTGAAGAAGCTATTGAGATTTGTTCTGAAAACTTGGCATGTACAAGGGATGCTCTGTGGAGGGAGTTTATGGATGAGTCCATGGTCAAGTCACCAAGTGACACACCTCCATGTACAATGTCTTCTCCTTATGATGAAGACGAAGGCTCTGAGTATGATAAATAAGATAAAAAACTCACAATGATTGACTGAAAATCAACATTTACATGTAATCAATCGTTAAATCAACATGCAACCTTTATATTTTCAAAAAAAAAACATGCAACCTTTATTTGTATAAAAGATATTTTAAAATACCAATTTCAAAAATTATTTTTAAAAACTAATTTGAAATAGAGAAAACTAAAATAGAAATCAAGCGGATCTTTACTTTCTATCACTCTCTTTCTGAAGGAAATGTAGCGGCGGATGTTTTAAGTAAGCTTGGTTGGAATTTATCTTTATCTTTGACAGCTTGGGACGTCGTCCTATGGGGGGCTCCCTACGCTTATAGTGGCTGATTTTTTCAGCACAATTTTCCTTAAGCTGTAATTTTTGTTTTTATTTCATGTAAATAGAAAAGCCCTTTTGTTATCAGTTTTAAACGTGGTTTAGATTTTTACAAGTTTCAACTGGTTTTTCCACCGGTTTTGATATTAATATTTTTTTAATATACGTACCTAAACTGGTTTACTATATATATAATATTATTTTTGACTTGACCACTTCAATCTAGTTTTAAAATAGATTATCATGACCTAATAATTTAAGTACCATGTGAAAAAAAAAACATCATAAATTGTATATAACACTGATCTTTCCACATTCACGACCACAAAAGAGTACGTACTGTGGGAGAAATGTTTCTATATTTTTCTTTATCAAGAAAAATAAAATTTTCTGCATTATATATGTGTATTAAACTCCACGGGATACATTCTAATATTTAAATTAAAACTGTATGATTGAGCAATGTTGACGTCACCCAAGGAATCATATAATAAACATTCAAAACATATAAGTGAAGAAAATGCATATATGCTATAAGCTGAATTATATAAGGTGAGTTGATTATTAAATTTTCTGATGTTTTTCTACCAATACATGGTTTGTTCTATAATATGAAATAATAAAGCTGGCTCAATCTCTTAACATAGGGGCAAAGACGACTAGCATATATTTTTAATCAAGTCTTTGTTCAATTGCTCCAAGTTCGTCAATAAAAATTTACTTCAAGACAAAACAGATCTAAAATTAATCTTGATATTTTCATCTCATCATCAATGAAATTTCCATGAGTTTTCAAAGGCTTTTTTATGGTTAGAATGTCTTGGTCTTTCATCCACAAAGACAATTTTTACTTGTGATAGCAAGTTGTGGCGACTAAAATTGAAAAAAAATGTAATGTTACAAAAATACCGTCCTCTCTCCACTCTCTCCCCTTACCCTCTGTCCCTTTCTCCCCCAACCTCCCTATTCCCCTACCTCCAGCCATCCCCCCACCGGTACTATCTTCGTGCCGAACCCTTCCTCCTTTGTGTTGTAACCCTTCTTTGATTTGAAATCAGAAAAATATTGTTAAACTAATTTAAAATACCATCTTTCACATGTGAAAGACCTACCACTTAAAAATACAAAAAATAACTGTTTTTTTTCTTCGTCCCGATTGACGGTCCACTTAATAGTAGCAACCACTCTCAAACACTCCAATTTTGTGATAGATTTTACAAAACGTGAAAAGTAGGAGAAATAATTAAAAAATTTACTTTTCACTTTGCTGCGATCAAATATCGACTGCGGCAAAATTGAGTGTTTGGACTAGTATATCCCATCTTGTGTTTCATTTCATCTATCTTTTTGGTGTTTTTCTTAAGTAGGATTCTAAGGGATTTTACACATGAGGGGGAAGGGGGAACACGTGTTGGATGAGGGGGTTTTAACGCGGTGGAAGAGCAAGACAAAAACTGAAGCAAAAACCGAGGAGGTTGTCTTAAAAAACAGAACAAACAAACCAACTAAACGTATACTCCCTCCGTCCCTAATTATAAGCTAACATTGAGACTTTTTTTTGTCACTAAATATAAGCTAACCTTGCAAAAGTTAATATTTCTTTCCATATTCACCCTTGCATTTATTGGTAGTGGAGCACCACCATTAGTAGTACAATGATGAAAACGTGTTATCATAAATAGGGGTAAACATAGAAAGTTGTACATTTTTTTTGAAAACCAATGCATTAATTAAGGCTTTCTTAATAAGTGTGATTTTTACAACTTTAACTTATAATTAGGGACGAAGGGAGTACATTCTTTCAAACAAGTTAGAAGTAGTAGCACTCCACAATATCTATCTTTCTTTCTGTGCCAACAAGAATTTTACATATTAAATTGCTTCGTCAACGTACGCCATTTTCACTCGTTTCAACGACTTTCTCTCTCTTTACATGCATGCCACCAACCATCTCAGAACCAAGACAATCCATTCTTCTTCCTTTTCCTTGTTTCTTAAGTCTCTGCCTTGCCCTGTTTCTCTCTGTTTCCCCAAGCTTGCTCTGTTTCTGTTGCTGAATTGTTTGCTTAGTTTTATTTGATTCTCCTTCTTCTTCAGTTATCAGAAGTTAAAACACCAGGTGCGTTTTCTCTTCTTCTTCTTCTTCTTTGGAGGGTGTTTTGACTTTTTCTATTTCGGTTACATGGAGTATGTTTCTCATTTTTAGGTGGATTTTTATCTTATTAGAAGAAATACATGACTTTTGAATTAATGGTACTGGTAGTCGTGTAGTTTTCAAAGCTTGAATTTTTGGATGAAATATGCTTCTGGGTTGGTTGAGACTTGAGATGATTGGTCATGGAGAGACTAGTTGACTCTGGCCTTCTGGGTTTTCACAAATATTTGCATGTCTATTTAAAAACCTTTTGTTTTCCAAAAAGTTCAATGGAAATTTTGCTTAAGGTTGTTCAAAAAGTACCTTCTCTGTTTCACAAGTTTTAAGATTTTAGAGCATTATATAAGGAACTAGTAGAGACTATAGCTTTAGCTTTAAATAACTTCATTAATTAATCCTTTATTTTCATTGGATTTATTATTATTATGTTATCGGAAGATTCTTGTGCAAGTCCAAAATACAAGGAACCCATGCCCTTCTTGTCTGTACTTTCTTATTTTTTTGTCTTGCTTTTTGGTCCCCTAGAAGAGAGATGAAGGACTGGTTGGATTTGGTTGATACTTGATACTTTTGGAATCTTCCTCTTTCTTGCTTGTGCTTGATGTATTACTTGCTTTCCACGACAATTTCCTTTTCCTTTTATCATTTCATTTTTGCATCTTTATCTATGATCGGATAGCTGAATAATAATAATATTTAACTTCTGTGGTTTTTTTTATATACATATAACACTCATATGCCACTTTTCATGTTGACTCACATGGTAAGAAGAAGAATAGACAACTTATGTGTTCGATTTTCATTGCCAATGTGAGAACTGTATTAGTGAGCGATTTATAAGTACTATAAGCGACCTATGATCCTGAGGCATATACCCTACCCTGTGGTAAACGGAGCTGAACTCACCCAAACTTTTTATCATCTAAAAAATATATAACACTCATTTTGGATAGGAATAAACTGGTCTTATTTATGCATTACAAAGTATTTTAGATTTTTTACCAAAACAAAATTCAGATTTTTACTATTAGAATAAGGGCTAATAAAGTTTGAAATGTTATGCTTTCATGTGTATCCACTGTGCATTTGGGGCACATAACCTGTTAGAAGAAGAACTAATGAAGTTTGAAGCTGACATTTTAGTCATAGCTTAAAAGAATAAATATCATCAGTATTTCGTTGCATAGAATTAAGCATATACTGCTGGTGGCACATGATGAGGAAGTCAGACACTCTGAGATTCAATATATTATAACAACTGAACTGTTTATTTTCCCCTCTAACATATATCGTAGAAACTGAGTTTAAATATTCGGAATAATATTACTAATAGATCTAATCTATTTCTTTTAATTTTTACAGGTACAAGTTCTGCTTTTTACTGGCAGATACCTATATTGCAATGAACAGTCTCAAGCTATGTGTAGAAGTTGTGGGAGCTCATGACCTTGTACCAAAAGATGGACAAGGCTCATCTAGCACATTTGTGGAACTCCACTTTGATGGTCAAAAATTCAGGACAACAACAAAAGAAAAAGATCTAAGTCCTGTTTGGAATGAGAGCTTCTACTTCAACATCACTGATCCAACCAAGTTACCAACCCTCCCTCTTGATGCCTGCATCTACCACTACAACAAAAGCACTAGCTCTAAACTCGTCCTCGGCAAGGTTCGCCTCACTGGAACCTCATTCGTCCCGTATTCCGATGCTGTTGTTCTGCACTACCCTCTGGAGAGGAAAGGCCTATTTTCGCGCACGAAAGGAGAGCTTGGTTTGAAGGTGTTTGTCATTGATGACCCTTCTATAAGAGCCTCAAACCCTCTTCCTGCAATGGAATCATTTATGAGCACACATCAAAATCTAACACACGATTACGAAACGCCAACACCAGCATCATTTACAAATTCAATCCCCAAAAGCAAGTCTAGAAAGATCAATGAGTCGAGGCACCTATTTCATGATATTCCTAAATCAAAAAATGGACAAAAAGAAGAGCAATTTTCACCTTCAGCCAAGCCAAGTGTAACATTTGGGATTCATGAGATGAAATCTGAAAAGCCTAAAGCATTTACAGGTGTAGCATCTGCAATGGATTATGCAGTTAAAGAGACAAGCCCTTTTCTTGGAGGAGGGAGAGTTGTTGGTGGAAGGGTTATTCGTGGTGGGAACATACCAGCCAGCACCTATGATCTTGTAGAACCAATGCAGTACCTTTTTGTGAGAGTTGTGAAAGCTCGCGATCTTCCATCAAAGGATTTAACTGGTAGCCTTGACCCTTATGTGGAAATCAAGGTAGGAAACTTCAAAGGAATCACCAACCACTTTGAGAAAAACCAGAACCCTGAATGGAACAAGGTGTTTGCCTTTGCCAGGGAGAATATCCAATCAACCATTCTTCAAGTTGTGGTAAAAGACAAGGACACAATACAAGATGATCTTGTTGGATATGTGAAATTTGATCTCCATGAAGTACAGAGGCGCGTTCCGCCGGATAGTCCTTTGGCTCCTGAGTGGTACAGGATTGAGGATAAACATGGGGAGAAGATAAAAAATGGGGAATTAATGCTTGCTGTCTGGTATGGCACACAAGCTGATGAGGCTTTCCCAGATGCTTGGCATTCTGATGCTATTATCTTGCCGAATGGAACAACAAGCTCTGCAGCTCACAATTATTCTCAGATTCGGTCTAAAGTTTACCATTCGCCGAGGTTATGGTATCTTCGAGTGAAAGTGATTGAAGCACAAGACTTGATTCCATCTGAGAAATCTAGAGTCCTTGATGCATATGTTAAGGTGCAGCTCGGTAACCAGATTTTGAAGACAAAACCGGTTCAATCACGGGCCATGAACCCACAGTGGGATCAGGAGCTGTTGTTTGTGGCTGCTGAGCCCTTTGAAGAGCCTCTGATCATTTCAGTTGAAGACCGTGTCGGGAACAACAAGGATGAAACCGTTGGCAACCTTGTGATTCCTCTCAGCACGGTTGAGAAGCGCGCTGATGATAGATCTGTGCATAGCAGGTGGTATCACCTTGACAAGTCCATGTCATCTGCTATGGAAGGGGAACAAGGAAAAAGGAAAGAGAAGGACAAGGATAAATTCTTCAGCAGGATCCATGTCAATGTGTTCCTTGATGGAGGGTACCATGTACTAGATGAGTCTACTTATTACAGCAGTGATCTCAGGCCTACTTCTAAGCAGCTCTGGAAGAAATCAATTGGTGTGTTAGAGCTTGGAATTTTGAATGCTGATGTGTTACCAACAAAAACAAGAGATGGAAGAGGCATATCAGATACATTCTGTGTTGCAAAATATGGCCAGAAATGGGTGAGAACTAGAACCATTGTTGGCAATTTGAACCCGAAATTCAATGAGCAGTACACTTGGGAGGTTCATGATCCAGCCACAGTTCTCACATTGGGGGTGTTTGATGATGCACACCTCAATGTCAATGGCTCAAATGGTAGCAGTAGCAAAGATTCAAAGATTGGCAAGGTTAGGATAAGGATCTCAACATTGGAAACTGGCAGGGTTTACACAAACACTTATCCATTATTGTCACTGCAAACTTCAGCTGGTGTGAAGAAGATGGGTGAGGTTCACTTAGCCATACGTTTCTCGTGCACCTCGCGGGTCAACATGATGCGATTGTATTTCAAGCCCCATTTGCCAAAGATGCACTATTCAAAGCCGCTTAACATTATTGAACAAGAAAAGGTGAGGGTTCAGGCTATGAACATTGTGGTGGCCAGATTAAGCAGGACAGAACCTCCTCTGAGAAGGGAAGTGGTGGAGTTCATGTCTGACACAGACTCTCATTTATGGAGCATGAGGCGAAGCAAGGCGAACATAAACCGTTTGAAGACGGTGTTTTCAGGGGTGATTTCAGTGGGGATGTGGCTAGGTGAAATCTCCACATGGAAGAATCCAGTGACAACAGTGCTGGTTCACATTCTCTTTGCAATGCTTGTGTGCTTCCCACAACTCATTCTACCGACCGTGTTTCTCTACATGTTTATAATAGGGATGTGGAAATGGAGGTTCAGATCAAGATCCCCTCCCCACATGGACATTAAACTCTCTGGTGCAGATGCAACAAATGGTGATGAGCTTGATGAGGAATTTGACACGTTTCCAACCACAAAGAGTTCTGATGTGGTTCGTTGGAGGTATGATCGGTTGAGGAGTTTGGCCGGGAGGGTTCAGAGTGTTGTTGGGGACATAGCTACCCAAGGAGAAAGGATCCATGCACTTGTGAACTGGAGGGATCCTCGTGCCACCACCATATTCATGGCATTTTGTTTAGTTGCTGCTATGGTGTTGTATGTGGTGCCTTCTCAGGTGGTGTTTCTTGCAGGTGGATTTTACCTGATGAGGCACCCGAAGCTTCGGGGAAAGACACCATCAGCACCACTCTGCTTCTACCGCAGGCTGCCTGCTCTAACAGATAGCATGTTGTAGAGTTGAATAAACTCTTTTGTTTTGAAAACTTCTCTGCTGGCTGCCCTATGCGGCTGCAATTGCGGTCACAATGTCCTTGCAGGGAGTTCAAATCTCTTTCATATCTGCCGCACTGTTTGATTTTGAAGAGCTTGTACAAATCAACCGGGGCAGGGCTATCTCTTGTTGTCTTGTCTGTCACTTGAGTTATGACTGTGAATACAAAATATATTGTACACATGATGTTGAAAAATGGAAATTGGGTGGAACCTCCATTTCCATGTCCTAATATAAACCATGTACAAAAAATGCTTGGTAGGATAAAATTGTGTGAAACACACAAGCATTGCATAAAGAATGTGCATCTGTTGTCACAATATTATTCCATGTAAAAATTTCCTCAAGCCACATTTCCACTGGAATCAACTTGAAAAAACTGCTGTCAGTGTTGGCCTTGCTACGCCTCATACTCAATAGGTTAGACCCCGTGTCATGTCATGTCCATTTATGCCAGACCCAATAATTGATCTAGAATAGGCTCTGATACTATCTTAGAGCTTCGCTATGCTGCACCTCACCGGTATCATTTACATGAATAACCTCTAATCCCTATTACCTTTGTCTCATTTTCCTCCCTCACACTGTCAAGCCCTCACAGCAGAAAATAGCGGATAGCGGTGAACCCTCAAAGCACTACGCTAAAGCGCGCCGCATTGCACATCCTGTTGATTGAAGGTCAGTGTAGGAACAACAACTACTTTTACATTGCTAACCTCATGTTCTATATATACATCACCCTCAGCTCTATTATTCAGTGCATAATTCACTGCTTTAATTGCATGGCTATCCAGTGCAATTGCCCTAAACCTGACTCATGAGTATTCCACAACATCTTCTCAATATCATAACACTTCATAATGAAATTGTTACAGAGCATTAGTCAACGACTAAGCATTCGAATGGTTCCCAAAATTAAAATTACAGGTGTTGCAAAAGGCAAAACAGAACATATACGGGTTTTGTAATTAGAGTTTCAAAACTAAAATAGAAACAGGCACATAACAACATCGGAAAACAAATTACAAAAGCAATCACTTACCCATTCCAGTGAAAAGATCACCAAAATTAAAACCTGATGCTTCGAAAGTACCAGGTTGTGTCAGCATAGTCAAACCCCGTGTTGAGGATGCAACATCATTCTCACTTGCAGTTGCAGGGAAGAAACGAGTAAACAGCCATTCTGGTCCTTGGTTGTGTTCACTTATGACGAAGTGGTCCTTAGCTGTTGAAAATGGTCTTTTTTCATCCCTTAATGTGTTGCCGTCGGTCAAGTTAATCCTTAGTTCAATTTTCCGTTGGTCCCTTAGACGGAAATGTCCAAATGGCAAGAATTTTTTTCCACGCAAGTGTCCTACTTGGCACCTTCTCTTTTTCCCTCCTAGACAATAATGTCAAACTAATCCCTAGTTTATGCTTCTTCTTCCTCCTGCTCTTCTTCTTCATTATGTTCATCTACATCATCCTTCATCTTCTTTATCCTCCTCATCTTTCATCATCTTCACCGCACCAACCACTCGCATCTTCCACCTAAATACATGAACATGTGCCATCAAAATAAGCCCCTTTGTTCACAAACACCAACCCCCAAATAAAGAAAGTAATCAAAATTCACAAACCAAAAACTTCTCTATAGAACTCAATTTCAGTGATGAATCTGAGCTCAAACTCACAAAAATTTCACCATACAACACCAGATTTAATATAATGAATACCCACCCACAAGGCTACCACTTTAGTGATTATGCAGCAGCCTTGCCCATATAGAATGAAATAGTAAATCCCACCCCCACATACTGTATAACCCAGCTAATTATTTCCCCTTCTCGATCAAAAATCCAACATCACAGATCCATCGACTAGGTACATAACAAATGACAGCCAGCATTATGTTGAATTTGTAAACGCAAAGGTTGACGGTTTCTCCCTATCCGTTCACAGAATTTTCCTTCTTCGTTACCTCCGATGTCGCCATTTATCACAGTCACAGGTCTTCAAAAATTCCCTGCCTCTCTATCTTCACATCCCATCAAACCTTCGCTTCCTTCCCTCTCTTCTTCTCAGCAATCCTTGTGTTCACCAGAATCAGCACAAGCAGAGCAACGCAATCTCCGATCTGAAAACCAAATTGATAAATTCTCAATCCTCGTAAAGAACAATGGTTCGCGGGATGGAGTGAAGCAGTGGCTTCAACGGTGGGTTACTACAGTGAAGAAAAGCGACGACGCATGGCGCGGTGGTCAGATCTGGTGCGTCGACGAAGGCTCCTCTCTCTGGGTTCACGGCGGAGCTTGAAGTGGTAAGGTGCGGCGAGGCGTGGAGAACTCACGGTAGTGGCCGGGTCGAATGGCAGCATCGACGGAGGCTTCCGGGTTCGATTTATTCAAGTGTTGGTGTTGGGGTTTATCCTGGTTCGATTATTCATCATCTTGTGGCTGGGTGAAGGGCTTGGTTGAGGCTTTGTGGTTAATGTGGCAGGGACCAATTTCTTGTGAGGAAGAAGCGATGGTGGTGGTCGATGGCTCAAGGACGGTGAGGTTGGTTGTTGCTTGGTGGTTTAGTGGCAGGGGAAGTGGGAATGACACTGTCATTAATTATTGGAGGGAGAAGTGGATTGGAGGTGAGGAGTGTTGGATGGAGATGGTGTTGAATTGAAGGATTGAAAGTGGGTAAATTTAGGATTTTTACTTTAGTATGTTCTTCTTCATTAATGACCAATCTATTTGGGTTTTTTCTGGATTTTGTTGAAGAAGATGATGAAGATGGTTGAAGATGAAGAACTCCATAATGATGAATATATTTAAAGATGAGGAATAAGGACGAACTTGACATTATTTTCTGGGATGGGATGATGGAGAAGAAGAAGGAAGAGGGAGAGAGAGAGTGCGGAAGCTTGAGGGACTATTTTGGTATCAATGAGGGACGAATTTGACATTATTTTTTGGGAGGGAAAATGAAAACGTGCCACGTAGGACGCTTACGTGTAAAAAACGTGACATTTGGCATTTTCCGTCTCAGGGACTAACGGAAAACTCAACCAAGGACGAACTTGACCGACGGCAACACATTCAGGGATGAAAAACAACCATTTTGAAAATATGAGGACCAGTCCGTCATAAGTGAACACAATCAAGGACCAAAATGGCTGTTTACTCGGGAAGAAACACTTCACGGGGTTTTTAGTCTGACTGTGTGAATGGTTGGTTGTTGAGTAATTGAGTAATAATTCACTAAAACTCTACCTTTTCTGTCTTTTTTTCCACACATTTTTTTTTCTATCTCTCTATATTTTCTGTCACATCACATTTCATACGACTCTTTTTTCATTTTTCTCTTCTTATTCTTTGGAGGTGCAAAAGAATAGTAAACAAACCATTATTCGTTGGTTGTTTGTAAGTGTGTGCGTGTGTTTTTTTTTTTACTTTTTAAAATTTTGAATATAGGAATGAACTTCCAAGTGTTGATTAACAGACATATTTTTCATGGTCAAAAACTTATATTATCGCGTTTTTAATTGCTACGAAGTGAAAAGTTTAAGAAAACATATTTTGTGGCGGTTTGAAATCGTCATAAGCGCAAGGTGTTTTTATGTAGCGGTATTGTAGCGTGGTTCATCAAACATTGGTGGAGGAAGTTTATTCTGCTCACCTCATTCGATCATCGCTTTCTACTCTCCTAACAACAGTTTCTGTTTAGGGTAGTCCACGACTCTACAATAAATCTAAGGTATTTTTTCCCGGTGTCTTTTACAAGATCTAGACTAATAGTAACAAAATAGTAAAATAGATATTGACCATACCATACCTTGTCATTTCAATTGTTTTTACTAACATCAACAACATCATAGTAAAATAAAACTCATACAATCTCTTAAGAAAAATAAAGGTTATAAATAAAATTAGCATACCAACTAAGTCGGTAGGTGGCACTGGGACGATAGTACGATAGCACGACAATGGGAGGCGCCAAAAAATCTACGGTATTTTTTCTTAGTGTCTTTTACAGAATCTAATTAAGCTATACTAGTAACAAAATAGTAAAATAGAAATTGATCATACCATACCATACCCTATTCTTTCATTTTTTTTATTGACAACCACAACATCATAAACTAGAACCCATACATGGGAGAAGGATAAGGCGAGGGCGATGTCACTAGAGGTAAGAAGAAGAAGTCGAGAGAGGGTGAGGGTGGGGGACTAAGGGCAGCATCACCGCAGGAGGAGGAAGAGGCGAGCGGAAAGGGTGAGGGTGAGGGTAAGGGTGAGGGTGGTGGAGGAGGAGGGGGACCGTTGGAGAGAGTGAGGGTGGGGGCGGAGGAGGAGTGTTGGGATTGGCTCATATCTTATCAGTTAGTTGAATTTGATTTAAGGGGATTGTGATATTGGGTTAGAGGGATTCTATCTTATGGGTTTAGATAAGACTTCTCTTATAGGTTTAGATAAGACTTATCTTATAGGTTTAAATAAGACTCTATCTTATTTAATAGGTTTAGATAAGATGTTTAGATTATCTTATCTTGTAATACTAGTGTTAATAGTGTCCTATAAATAGATAAAGTCCCTAACCCCAATGTAAGTACTTCATAACACATTGAATGAAAGGAGCTATAGCTACTCTATAACTGCAGAGGTAGGCTCAATTGGCCGAACTGCGTTAACAAACGTTCTTGTCTCTTAATCGTTCTTGTTGTCTATTACTTCGTTGTGATCTATTGTAACTCTGAGCAATTCCACGGGGGTGCCTACGCTAACAATTGGTATCAGAATACTACGATGGCGTCGACAGGAACCAAATTCGAGGTTGACAAATTCAACGGGAAGGACAACTACGGATTGTGGAAACTTCGCGTCGAGGATTTGTTGGCGGCACAGGGATTGCAGAAGGCGTTCCGCGATGAGATACCGAGGGGAATGGAAGAGATCGATTGGAAGGAGATGAAGGCAAAGGCTGCGGGAGTGATTCGTTTGTGTGTTACAGACGAGATCGTGGTCCACATCCAGGATCAAAAAACTCCACAGGAGGTTTGGACTAAATTGGAGGCTAAATATCAGTCCAAGACCATGATGAGCAAATTGTTTGCTCAGCAAAAGCTGTACAGTCTGAAGATGCAGGAGGGAGCCAATTTGGAGAACCATCTCAACCAATTCAGTGGCATAATTGCTGATTGTGCCAGGCTGGGGGTGGAGATCACCGATGAGGCGCAAGCAGTTATCTTATTGTGTTCGTTACCGCATTCCTATGATCACTTGGTGACTACTCTTACTTACGGGAAAGACTCTATCAGCCTTGAATCCATCGTTACTACATTGCAGTCTCACTCGGAGAGATCCAACAATGTAGGGGAAGGAAGTTCAGGTGATGGATTGTTTGCTAAGGGAGGTCAAGATCGCGGAAGGAAGAAAGGTAAGTCTGCTGAGAAGAACGCCGAAAGGAAGAAGCGTAGCAAATCAAAGCAGAGGAAGAGCACAAAGTGTTTTAACTGCAAGCAGGTGGGCCATTGGAAGAACGAGTGCCCTAATTCTGCAAACGTCGTTCAGACTGATGATTCCGGCAGTGAAGCAGATTTGCTTTCAGTATCGACTGCAAAGGGCACAGAGACTTGGATTCTTGATTCTGGGTGTTCTTATCACATGACTCCGCACCGGGAGTGGTTCAGTTCGTTTCAGACGTGCAATTTTGGACTTGTGTATTTGGGTGATGACAAACCTTGTGACATCAAAGGCATCAGACAAGTCAAAGTTGCAATGGATCATGGTGGCTCGCGGGTGCTGAATAACGTGAGATATGTTCCAGAACTGAGTAAGAATCTGATTTCCTTGGGTACTCTTCATGCGAATGGGTATTCATTCCAGGGTGAAGGCGGGAAGGACATCTTAAAAGTCACTAAAGGTGCAATGACAGTGATGATTGGAAAGCGAACTGCAGGGAATATTTACCGCTTGTTGGGGAGCACCGTTGTAGGTGATGTTACATCAGTTGAGACTGACAATGATGCAACAAGGCTTTGGCATATGCGTCTGGGTCATCCTAGTGAGAAAGGGATGATGGCACTTCATGAGAGGAATCTTTTGAAGGGTGTTCGTAGTTGCAAATTAGATTTCTGCGAGTTTTGCGTGTTGGGCAAACAGTGTCGTGTTCGTTTCAAGACCGGGAAGCATGTTACGAAGGGGATCCTTGATTATGTTCATTCAGATGTGTGGGGGCCTAGTAAAGAGGTCTCTATTGGTGGATCCCGGTATTTTGTAACTTTTATTGATGATTTTTCTAGGAAAGTCTGGGTGTATTTCATGAAGCATAAATCTGAAGTCTTTGAGAAGTTCAGGTTGTGGAAGGCTGAGGTGGAAAATCAGACAGGGAGGAAAATCAAGTATCTGCGGTCAAACAACGGAACAGAATACACAAATGCAAAGTTCAAGAGGTTTTGTGAGGAACATGGTATCCAGAGGCATTATTCAGTCAAGAAAACACCACAGCAGAATGGTGTTGCTAAGAGGATGAATCGATCTCTCACGGAGAAGGCAAGGTGTCTTCGATTGCACACAGGACTTTCTAAAGGTTTTTGGGCTAAGGCAATGAGCATGGCTTGCTACTTATTCAATAGGTCTCCAAGAGCTTCATTAGATAAAAAGGTTGCTGATGAGGTGTGGACGGGTGAACCCATTAATTTAGAAAATTTGAGAATTTTTGTGTGTTCAGCTTATATGCATGTTTCCAGTGATGAGCGATCCAAATTGGATCCCAAATCCAAGAAGTGTACTTTTCTTGGCTACACCAAGGGGGTGAAGGGGTTCAGATTGTGGGATCCAACCTTGAAGAAGGCAGTTCATAGCAGAGATGTTGTATTTGATGAGCAGTCTATGTTGAAGAAGGTGGATTCAGAAAAAGGAGTCTACTTCAGAGGCTGAAACTTCCACTGCTGGGAAGATTCAGGTTGCAGTTAAGCCATTAACAGAGAGTCCAGTGCAGGTAGTACACGAGGAGCAATCCAGTTCAGGTTCTGATACTGAAACTGAAGGAGAACCAGTTGATTCAGGTGGAGCACATGAGTACAGTCTTGTGCGTGATAGAGAACCCCGTCAGATAAAACCTCCAGCCAGATATGGGTTTGAAGAGATGGCGGCTTATGCACTTCTTACTAGTTTTGGAGATCCGTCTACTTTCCGTGAGGCTATGTCTAGCCCAGCGAAGGAGAAGTGGATGGGTGCTATGGTGGAGGAGATGGATTCGTTGAAGAAGAATCAGATTTGGGACCTAGTTCAGCTTCCTAAAGGGAAGAGAGCCATTGGATGCAAGTGGGTGTACAAGAGGAAACCACCAGTACAAGAAAATGAAGGGGAAAAGTTCAAGGCTCGTTTGGTTGCAAAAGGGTATTCACAGCGGAAGGGGATTGATTATGATGAGATTTTCAGTCTAATTGTCAGACACACTTCAATCAGGGCAGTTTTGGCCTTTGTAGCATTCCGAGACATGCATTTAGAACAGATGGATGTGAAAACGGCGTTTTTCCATGGTAATCTAGACGAACAACTCTATATGCAGCAACCTGAAGACTTTGCTATTTCCGGTCAGGAGGGCTTGGTGTGTAGATTGAAGAGGTCTTTGTATGGTTTGAAACAGTCACCAAGGCAGTGGTACAAGCGTTTTGATTCATATATGCTGAGGATTGGCTACATGAGGTGTGAGTATGATTCTTGTGTCTATGTGAAGAGCCTTGATGATGGTTCTATTATTTTCTTGTTACTGTATGTGGATGATATGCTAATTGCTGCTAGTCATTTACGTGATGTGAATGATTTGAAGACCAATTTGGGTAGGGAGTTCGACATGAAAGACTTAAGAGCTGCTAAGAAGATTCTTGGGATGGAAATTCACAGAGATAGAGGAGCTAGAAAATTGTGGCTTTCTCAGAAAAGCTATGTTGAAGGGGTGTTAGCCAGATTCGGCATGAGCAAGGCAAGGGTTGTGAGTACTCCATTGACGAATCACTTTAGGCTCTCGGAGGAACAGTGTCCAAAGACAGCTGAGGAAGTCGAAGCGATGTTGAATATTCCCTATGCCAGTGCAGTTGGTTGCCTGATGTATGTTATGGTGTGCACTAGACCAGATTTGGCACAAGCTGTGAGCCAAGTTTGCAAGTTTATGTCTAAACCGGGGAAGCGTCATTGGGAAGCAGTCAAGTGGATACTCAGGTACTTGAAGGATACACCGGATCGTGGTTTGATGTTCAATGCTGAACAAGTTGATCCAAGAGTTGTAGGATATGTTGATTCCGACTATGCAGGTGATGTTGACAATAGAAGGTCTACAACTGGGTATATCTATACTCTAGCGGGTGGACCAATTTGCTGGAAGTCATCAGTTCAATCCATAGTGGCCATGTCTACAACTAAAGCTGAGTATATGGCTGTAGCGGAGGCAGCAAAGGAGGCATTGTGGCTTACAGGGCTAGTGAAGGAGCTGGGTGTTGTGCAAGGTGGAGTTAGGTTGCATTGTGATAGTCAGAGTGCCATTTTCTTGGCAAACAATCAGGTGTATCATGCCAGAACGAAGCATATTGATGTGAGGTTTCACAAGATCAGGGAGTTGCTTGCATCTGGGCAAATACGACTTGAGAAGGTTCATACTTCTAAGAATGCAGCTGACATGTTGACCAAGTCTGTCACTAGTGACAAATTCAAGCACTGCTTGGATTTGTTGCATGTTTCACAGTGTTAAGAAGGTGGGGAACACAATCCCGGAAATCATGATTCAGGAGCTGAGCAGTTGATCTTCACGAGGGTTCGAGAATTCGCCAAGGTGGAGATTGTTGGGATTGACTCATATCTTATCAGTTAGTTGAATTTGATTTAAGGGGATTGTGATATTGGGTTAGAGGGATTCTATCTTATGGGTTTAGATAAGACTTATCTTATAGGTTTAGATAAGTCTCTATCTTATTTAATAGGTTTAGATAAGATGTTTAGATTATCTTATCTTGTAATACTAGTGTTAGTAGTGTCCTATAAATAGATAAAGTCCCTAACCCCAATGTAAGTACTTCATAACACATTGAATGAAAGGAGCTATAGCTACTCTATAGCTGCAGAGGTAGGCTCAATTGGCCGAATTGCATTAACAAACGTTCTTCTCTCTTAATCGTTCTTGTTGTCTATTACTTCGTTGTGATCTATTGTAACTCTGAGCAATTCCACGGGGGTGCCTACGCTAACAAGGAGGAATAGTTTGACGATGAGGGAAGTGGAGGGAGAGAGTGAGTGAAAAGGTTTGACAAAGGAGCGAGAGAATATGGCTTATAAGGAAGATGTTGCACATAATAAATGAAAATTAGCTCCTCGGCACTGCAAAATGGGTCATACCATGTCAGATTAGTGTTAGTCACGACCATGGGCGGATTCACCGCCCGGCGAGCTCGGGCCTATGCCCGAGCTCCGGGGAAAAAAAAAAATTTTCTTTGGACCAAGTTATGTTTTGGACTAAAAAAACAAAGAAAAAAGGGCAAAATTTAAAGGTAAAGGCAAGGGGAAACGAGATGCAGCAGTGAGTGCCATGGTGGTAGTAGGAAGCTCGCAAACGAAATCTGTGCGTCCTTGCAGGCTTGCAGCAACACTGGTTAAGAAGAAGAAGAAGTAATATAAATATTGTGTCTTGGGAGCCGTTCTTTGACCTGAAGCATAAATTGTGTTTGTTATTTTTCTCTTATCATAAAAAAAGTCATATAGGAGTTATATTTGTCATGGAAAATGTTTTCTTCACACCTCATTTTGAGGTGGAAGGAGGTGGAGGAGGAGAGAGATAGGAAGAAAAGAAAAAGTAAGAGAGAGAAAGTATGAGATGTGATAGATGATAAGAGGAGAGAGGTAGAAACAAAAATAGGTGGAAATGAAGTGTTTAAAAGATGAGGTGTGTATATATCATTACTCTGTATATAGCTGTAACATGTTTTACTTTTGTGTCTACAGCTGTAAACCATTAAGGTAAGTAATGCTATTTTTTTAAAAAAAATTATCTTATTACTTTTAAATGAAAATAAAACGTGATGTATCCACTATCCTCTATTACTTCCCATTTCACTTGCTGGATAACTTATAATAAAAAAGCCAGTTTTAATCATAAAAAACGTGATGTATTGGTCATTTTTTTAGTATTTATATGTATATATGTATATAGTGTTAAACTATTAATTATATAAAATTACATGTTAAAAATTAAAATAGCGGTAATCCCGCTATAAGCTATTCCACTATCTCAATTTTGAGGTCGGCTACGACGTGTTGCAATCCGAGATTGACTATTATGTGAAGAAGGCGTTGAACCTGCTATGTATAGTGCGGCATTGTTTAGTGAATAGATCGATCTTAAGGTTTCAACTAAGTAAAACAACTTTTTAAAATGGACCTGCCAGTGACGGAGCCACGTATAGTGAACCGCAACCGCAATTTAAAATCATGGGTCAGACGTCAGGTGTGGACAGTTAGGCTTAGATTAGACTTAATTTTGCCCAGGCTCCACGATAATCCTGGTTCCGCCACTGGTCACGACCGACCCTAAGTTGAATGGTGAATGTAGGGTTGGCCACAAACCGTTGTTAATTATCAACGGGTTGACGCTACATTGACCGGTGATTTTAGCATCCTTCTAAATCAACAATAAATGTTAATTAGTCGACGCTAATCGACATTGGTCACTGCAAAACTAACATTAAGTGAGTTTATTTTTTTATGCTTTGTGTCAGTTGAGTTGATGATAACAAGCCAAAATTGACATGGAATCGTGGCCAACGCTGATTTTGAATGCTAAAACAGGCTTATTTTGTAGTGTCATTGTTCATCTAAGACTTGAGTTTTTCATTCATACTAACTTAAGCATCGGGGTTCCTTTGTAGGTACCTACCCGGCGATTGAGAGCATCCTATCGCTCAAATTCAGGAAAAATTACTAGTTTTAAGTAATTAATTTCTTGTATTGCAAGGTTATGTGAAACATGGTTTAGTTTTGAACAATTAAAAGATCACTGTTCCCTTATGTCATTTTCTTAAGCATTTACTTATTTCCACTTCCAGTAACTAAAAAACACAACTAGCTAGCCACATTATTCACGTATAGTGGCTTTGTCAATATATCTTTCAAAATCATTATCAATAAATCAAGTCACTAAATGTAAACAATGACATTCAAACGTTAGTTCATGTTCTGTGCTTAATTTAACTTCGTCATTTGTGCTTCTTTCTTTTTTTTCAAAGCAGAAAACAAGAATGACATTGAATATAAAAATATTTATGATAGAGAACAACCCTTTAAAATGGGTCAATACATAAGTCTAACATAGAAACCATAAATCAAAACTATTACAACCTTGTTTGGCCAACATATTATTGATTGTGTTCCCTAAACACATGAACAACATAAAACAACAAGCTATACTCATAAAAGAATATTAGATTTAAAAGCAACAAATTTTCATGAAACTATAATGAAGAAACGATAAAACCAGACTTTAAACCGCCCCTAGTAGGTTGGATATGGTTCTTGAGCACATTATCCAACTCTTTTATGAACCTCGCCATGGCTTTAGATGGTAAACACATTGGTGTAAGTAAACCTTCCTCACCTTTATCATTTTTAAAGGGAACGTTAAAGCTTGCTAAACTAGGTATTGGCCCAATTCCTCCCTTGGCAAGACCTCCATAAATAGCATTTCCCCACCCAAAGTTCACCTGTCTGAACCCAGCAAGCTTCAAATCTGACACAAGAAACGATTTTTCCATAGAGAAGTGTGGTCGTCCCTTAATGGCCATTAAATCTGCCAATGAATGCATATACTCCCTAGTGATATTTGCTTTTGCTTTCCTCACTAAATCTACTGCATATCCCAGTGGATTTTCACATAGCTTCCCAGCAGTGGTAATTGCGGGAGAAAATGCAAAAGCGTTGCCATAGTAACCAGTTGGTAATGGAGAGTCAAGCTTGGCACGTGCATTGACTATGCAGAGTATGTGAACCTCCTCATCACTGCTTGGTTGCAATGCTACTGTGCGGCAACGCCAAACAAATGCAGTGAGAACTTCAAAATTTGTGCAGCGAAGTTGGTGGGAAGGAAGGAAACTACGAATTGTAGCTAGCTCATTGGGACCAAAGAAGAAAGACTCGTGGACCATGTCATCTAGAGGGATGGAAATTTCCTTGTTGTAAGGTACCTGTTCGTCGTATTCAGGATGAGTGCATGTCACCCTTGGTGGGTTTCTTGCACTTAGAATCTCTCTACACCACACGGGGAGGATTGAAGGTTGGGGCATCCCACGAGCAATTAATTTCTCCTACGGCACTCAAAAATTGAACCAAACCAATGGCATCGCACATGGTGTGATTTAATCGGATAGCGAAAATGAAGCCACCGCACTTGAGGCGCGTTACTTGTATAAGCAGCAAGGGTGTGTTAAGCATTTCGTCAGATCCAGGAACTTCATACAGGAGCTCTTCCATGCATGGGAAGGGTGTCTGAAGATTATCACCAAATTCGTCAAGAGTGACATCTGCATCGGCCTCAATGAATAAAACACCCTCAGCGGTGCAATCCACCATGAGTTTCCTATCAGGCCCTTCCCTAAGCCTACCTGCAAAGGGATAGTAAAACACAAGTGTTTTGGCCAGTGCTTTTCTAATGGAATCAACAGGGTCCTTCCCTGCCATAGATGGATGGTAGCGATAGAACTGTGCCACTGGAATTTGAAAACGTAGACCATCTTGATCATCAATGTCTGAAAGAAGCTTCACCTCATGAGGTGTCGCTTCAGCTGGACCAACAAGCTCCGGCTCATGCCTCCGCACCGTAAACACCATATTAGATTTAGATGATGATGATGATGAGGCCGCAATTTATAACAATGGATTTATCGAACAAACAAGGATTCTAAAGGGAAATGAATTTCTTTCTGATCGACAATGGTTAGTTCTACTTGGTAGTGACTGTGGTGGGTGTTGCTACTACTACATTCGAACATATATATATTATGTGCTGTGCTGTGCTGCTGCTTAATCTAAGTATTTAACTTTGAAAACATAGTCAATATCAACCTGCTAGGAGGAGCCACGTGAACACTATGTGTTTTTTATTTTTGCTTTAGTCGCATGTGTTTTTGTTATAGACCATGGTTAATTAGTTTGTATATATTTTTTAGGGATAATCATTTAATTGGTCCCTGTGGTTGTGTGGCCGTCTGAAATTAGCCCCTCCCGTAAAATCTAAGTCCTCGCGTTTGAAAAGTGTGTGGAAATTAGTCCCTCCGGCGAGGACCTGCTACACACACTTTTTCAAACGCGAGGACTTAGATTTTACGGGAGGGACTAATTTCAGACGGCCACATAACCACAGGGACCAATTAGAGGATTAACCCTATTTTTTATTTGATTCATAGCACATTTTGTCAAATTATGTGTACATTTTTAACCTCATCTCTATCTGTCAGTTAGTGTTAGTACTTAGTATATATAATACTAATTAATAAGTGGAGTTATTTAATTAAAATAATGCAATATAAAAAAATATGATAGACGGCTGAAGGCTTCAATTTTAATTAAGGGACAGCTTTGGAGACATTTGAGGGGTATAATTCTGGATAGGGGGATTGGTGAAGTAGAGTTGATCTTGGTCCTTATTAGTTTGGGTTAGGTCTTTAGCTCTTTGAAAGGCTCTCTTTGATTTAAGAAATTAGTACTCTTTTTCCTTACTAGGTTTTTCCAAGGGGTTTTCCCTAGTAAGGTTTTAATGAGGCTTCTTTCTTAAGTTCTCCTTCCATTGAGTGGGTGGGGTTTTTCAGTTGTTCATGGACCTTGTGCTACTTTTCCATGGTTTTCTTTTGTTGTAAGTTCTTTGCTTTTTCCTATTCTTTCTCTTTTGTATTGGGTTGAAGTACTCCTTGTACTTTTCTTAATATAATTTCTTTGCTTATCAAAAAAAACTTATGGGTTGGTTTTAATACTGATCCCTATCAATCCGTATTATTATATTATCAGTGAGTGGAGTTTTTATTTTGACCAAAGTGAGTGGAGTTATTATAGGTACAATACAATATTATGATTTATTTTTATTTTAGCTTAATAGCTCTTTTGGTCCCTAACTTATCACAATTTTGCACTTTTGGTCCATTTAGGAAAAAATTAGTAAAATTAGTCCCTCATATTTACATATTTTTGCAGTTTTAGTCTAAATAGAGATCATTTTTGCAAACAAATAAGCAATGTGGAGGACCAAAAGTGCTAATTTTTTTATTGGGGACCAAAAATGAAAAGCTGTGATAAGTGAGGGACAAAAAAGCTATTAAACCTTTTATTTTTGTCACAAACGTTTGTTAGACCACGTAAGTTGGTCCCTCTTGCACATGTTTACTTATCTCGTACAAAAACTAACTAGTCAAACATTATGAGCTAGAGCAAAATTTTAATCAACTTATGTGTATAATTTTTTAAGAGAGAATAGTTGATGTATTATTAGTGTACTTTTTTTTACAGATAATATATACGATTAAGATTTGAGAGAGGTATGGAACAATAAAAATCACACCATATTAATTGCTGTAAGATCAAGTTTTGCTCTAGTAGTACAACTCTATGTTTTGATGATTACAAGTTAACCTTTTGATATGAACAATTGTGGTACTCTAACGTGTTTTTCTGAGTGCGCTATTTACAGGCTCTGACCTCAATTAAATCCCACACAAATCAGAAGCACTATGCTTAAAGAGTGACCCAAGCAACGCTTTCGCAGTGACCATGTTCAGTATGAACAGTGGAAAAGCTTCAGAAGTTCTGAAGTTACACAAACTCTGATGTGGACTCAGTCACTAGAAGTTCTGAAGATCCATAAAGTCTGATAACCAAGAAACACTGAAGGTTCAGATGTTCTGATGGTGTAGAAGACTCTGAAGATCCAGAAGCTGAATAGTGGAAATTCTGATGTCCAGAAGCAAGATACTCTGAAGACCATGTACTTCCCTCTGAGTTCAGAATCAGAAGATACAATGGTCAGAGGATCTAGGCTTTCCCTCTGACTCTGATCAACCGGCTTCACAAGTTCCAACATGAAGCTTTCTCCTGATCAGAAGTCTCCTAGGTTTAAAGGTCAAGTCACTTTCAAAGTACAAAAGCAACTGTACCATCCTGACGACCTACCTAACGCTCTCAGCCACAGCAGAAGCTGGAATTTCCAGAACTGCCCTCCAACGGTAGCATTTTCCATGCAACGTTCAACCCTAATCCTTGGAGTATAAAAAAAAGGGCTGAAGACTGAAAGAAGCGGCTAGAAGCATTCACATACGCGCAAGAAAAATTCAAATTCTTCTAAGCTTTCTTTCATCTGAAATTCATTGAGTTTACTATTAGCTTTTTAGAAGCAAATCTCTTGTAAACAATTCTTTGATAAACAGTTTGTTTAGTTCCTTTAGGAGATCAAGGTTGATCGGATCCTAGAGAAGACTAAGAGAGTGAATCTTAGTGTGAGCTAAGTCAGTGTAATTGTTAGTCACTTGTAGGTTTCAAGTGCAGTTGTAACTCTTACCTGATTAGTGGATTGCCTTCATTCTAAGAAGGAAGAAATCACCTTAACGGGTGGACTGGAGGAGCTTGAGTGATTTATCAAGTGAACCAGGATAAAATCCTCGTGTGCTTTTCTATCTCTTATCTTTAGCACTTAAGTTCTCGAAAGATTTGTCAAATTCTTTAAGGTGGAAGCTTTATCTTGAAAACGCTATTCAAACCCCCCCTTTCTACCGTTTTTCATACCTTCAATTGGTATCAGAGCGCAAGTTCTGATTACCACACCTAACAGTGTTCAGTGATCCGGGCCGGTGTGAAAAACAATGGCTGCCACCACCAGTGAAACTCAAAGAGATGGTTACAATGCAAAGCCTCCTATGTTCGACGGTCAAAGGTTCGAATATTGGAAAGATAGACTGGAAAGTTTCTTTCTGGGTTTCGATGCAGATCTCTGGGATATTATTGTGGATGGCTACGAGCGTCCAGTTGATGCAGATGGCAAGAAGATCCCAAGGTCAGAGATGACTGCAGATCAAAAGAAGCTGTACTCACAACATCACAAAGCAAGAGCAATTCTTCTAAGTGCTATTTCTTATGAAGAGTACCAGAAGATTACAGATCGTGAGTTTGCAAAAGACATTTTTGAATCTCTGAAGATGTCTCATGAAGGAAACAAGAAAGTCAAAGAATCAAAGGCATTGTCTTTGATCCAAAAATATGAATCCTTCATCATGGAGCCAAATGAGTCCATTGAAGAAATGTTCTCCAGATTTCAGTTGCTTGTGGCTGGCATAAGACCTCTCAACAAGAGCTATACAACAAAAGATCATGTCATAAGGGTTCTCAGGAGTCTTCCTGAAAGCTGGATGCCTTTAGTGACTTCAATAGAGCTCACGAGAGATGTTGAGAATATGAGTTTAGAAGAACGATGTTGAGAATATGAGTTTAGAAGAACTCATCAGCATTTTGAAATGCCATGAGCTGAAGCGCTCTGAGATGCAAGATCTGAGGAAAAAGTCTATAGCCTTGAAATCCAAATCTGAAAAGGCTAAGGCTGAGAAGTCAAAAGCTCTTCAAGCTGAAGAAGAAGAATCTGAAGAAGCATCAGAAGATTCTGATGAAGATGAGCTGACTCTGATCTCCAAGAGACTCAACCGAATCTGGAAGCACAGGCAGAGCAAATACAAAGGTTCTGGAAAGGCAAAAGGAAAGTCTGAATCCTCAGGCCAGAAGAAGTCATCAATTAAGGAAGTCACATGCTTTGAGTGCAAAGAATCAGGGCACTACAAAAGTGACTGTCCAAAGTTGAAGAAGGACAAGAAGCCAAAGAAGCACTTCAAGACAAAGAAGAGTCTGATGGTGACATTTGATGAATCAGATTCAGAGGATGTTAACTCTGATGGTGAAGTCCAAGGACTCATGGCTATTGTCAAAGACAAAGGAGCAGAGTCAAAGGAAGCTGTTAACTCTGACTCAGAATCAGAAGGAGATCCTAACTCAGACGATGAAAATGAGGTATTCGCTTCTTTCTCTACCTCTGAACTGAAACATGCCTTGTCTGTATCATGGATAAGTATAACTCTTTATTGTCTAAACATAAGAAGCTGAAAAAGGACTTATCTGCTGTTTCCAAGACTCCTTCTGAACATGAGAAAATTATCTCTGATTTGAAAAATGATAATCATGCTTTGATCAATTCTAACTCTGTGCTTAAGAACCAGATTGTTAAGTTAGAAGAAATAGTTGGGTGTGATGCCTCTGATTGTAGAAATGAATCTAAGTATGAAAAGTCTTTTCAAAGATTCCTGGCTAAAAGCGTAGATAGAAGCTTGATGGCTTCAATGATCTATGGCGTAAGCAGAAATGGAATGCATGACATTGGCTATTCTAAACCAATTAGAAATGAGCCCTCTGTGTCTAATGCTAAATCCTTGTATGAATGCTTTGTTCCCTCTGGTACCATATTGCCTCATCCTCTACTTGCTAAAGTTGCTAAAAACCCTCTTAAAAAGGGATCCTTCTCTATGTCTAAATATCATGCAAATATTCCTTTAAAATATCATGTTGAGACACCCAAGGTGATCAGAACCTCTGGGGTAACTAACAAGAAAGGACACAGAAAGTGGGTACCTAAGGACAAGATTATCTATGTTGCAGATATCCTTGATAGCTCCACTGAAACACCAATCATGGTATCTGGACAGTGGATGCTCGCGTCACATGACGGGAGAAAGGCGTATGTTCAAAGAGCTAAAACTTAAGCCTGGAGGCGAAGTTGGCTTTGGAGGAAATGAAAAGGGTAAAATTGTTGGTACTGGTACTATTTGTGTAGATAGTAGTCCATGCATTGATAATGTGTTATTGGTAGACGGCTTAACACATAACTTATTGTCTATAAGTCAACTAGCTGACAAGGGTTATGATGTTATATTCAATCAAAAGTCCTGCCGGGCTGTAAGTCAGATCGATGGCTCTGTTCTTATTAACAGCAAGAGGAAGAACAACATTTATAAGATCAGATTATCTGAGTTGGAGGCTCAGAATGTGAAGTGCCTTCTGTCTGTTAATGAAGAGCAGTGGGTATGGCATAGACGGTTAGGGCATGCCAGTATGAGAAAGATTTCTCAGCTGAGCAAGCTAAACCTTGTCAGGGGCTTACCCAATCTGAAGTTCGCTTCAGACGCTCTTTGTGAAGCATGTTAGAAAGGCAAATTCACAAAAGTCCCTTTCAAGGCAAAGAATGTTGTCTCAACCTCAAGGCCGTTGGAACTTCTGCATATCGACCTTTTTGGACCAGTGAAAACTGAGTCTATAGGTGGCAAGAGATATGGGATGGTTATCGTTGATGACTATAGCCGCTGGACATGGGTAAAGTTTCTAACCCACAAGGATGAGTCTCATGCTGTGTTCTCTACCTTCATAGCCCAAGTGCAAAACGAGAAGGCTTGTAGGATTGTGCGTGTCAGAAGTGACCATGGTGGAGAGTTTGAGAATGACAAGTTTGAGAGTCTGTTTGATTCCTATGGAATTGCACATGATTTCTCTTGTCCCAGAACTCCTCAACAAAATGGTGTTGTTGAGAGGAAGAACAGAACTCTTCAGGAGATGGCTAGAACCATGCTCCAAGAAACTGGCATGGCTAAGCACTTTTGGGCAGAGGCAGTAAATACAGCATGTTACATTCAGAACAGAATCTCTGTGAGACCAATTCTGAATAAGACTCCCTATGAATTGTGGAAGAACATAAAACCCAACATTTCTTATTTTCATCCTTTTGGTTGTGTGTGCTATGTTCTTAATACTAAGGATAGATTGCATAAATTTGATGCTAAGTCTTCTAAATGTCTTTTACTTGGTTACTCTGAAAGATCTAAAGGTTTTAGATTTTATAATACTGATGCTAAGACTATTGAAGAATCTATTCATGTTAGATTTGACGATAAGCTTGACTCTGACCAGTCAAAGCTAGTTGAGAAGTTTGCAGATTTAAGCATTAATGTTTCTGACAAAGGCAAAGCTCCAGAGGAAGCTGAGCCAGAGGAAGATGAACCAGAAGAAGAAGCTGGTTCCTCTGATTCACAAACTCTGAAGAAGAGCAGAATCACTGCAGCTCATCCTAAGGAATTGATTCTGGGCAACAAGGACGAACCAGTCAGAACCAGATCAGCCTTCAGACCCTCTGAAGAGACCTTGCTTAGTCTGAAAGGATTGGTGTCCTTAATTGAACCCAAGTCCATAGATGAAGCTCTTCAGGACAAGGATTGGATTCTGGCTATGGAAGAAGAATTGAATCAATTCTCCAAGAACGATGTTTGGAGCTTAGTGAAGAAGCCTGAGAGTGTCCATATAATTGGAACAAAATGGGTGTTCAGAAACAAGTTGAATGAGAAAGGAGATGTAGTCAGAAACAAGGCAAGGCTAGTTGCTCAAGGCTACAGTCAGCAGGAAGGAATAGACTACACAGAAACATTTGCTCCAGTAGCAAGACTAGAAGCAATCAGACTGTTGATCTCTTTCTCAGTGAATCACAACATAGTTCTTCATCAGATGGATGTAAAAAGTGCCTTCCTAAATGGTTATATTTCAGAGGAAGTTTATGTTCATCAACCCCCAGGTTTTGAAGATGAAAAGAAACCAGACCATGTGTTCAAGTTGTAGAAATCACTCTATGGTCTGAAGCAAGCTCCCAGAGCATGGTATGAGAGACTCAGCTCATTCCTTCTGGAGAATGAGTTTGTAAGGGGTAAAGTAGATACAACTCTCTTTTGCAAAACTTATAAAGATGATATCTTAATTGTGCAAATCTATGTTGATGATATTATATTTGGTTCTGCTAATCAATCTCTATGCAAAGAATTTTCTAAGATGATGCAGGCTGAATTTGAGATGAGTATGATGGGAGAACTAAAGTACTTTCTGGGGATACAAGTTGATCAAACACCAGAAGGAACATATATCCATCAGAGCAAGTACACTAAAGAACTTCTGAAGAAGTTCAATATGCTGGAATCTACAGTGGCCAAGACTCCAATGCATCCTACATGCATCTTGGAGAAAGAAGATACTAGTGGTAAAGTATGTCAGAAGCTCTATCGTGGTATGATAGGATCTCTTCTATACTTAACTGCAACTAGGCCTGATATATTATTTAGTGTTCATCTATGTGCTCGTTTCCAATCAGATCCAAGAGAAACCCACTTAACTGCTGTTAAAAGGATCCTAAGGTATCTGAAAGGCACCACTAACCTTGGCTTGATGTATAAGAAAACATCAGAGTATAAGCTTTCAGGTTATTGTGATGCTGATTATGCTGGAGATAGAACAGAGAGAAAAAGTACTTCTGGAAACTGTCAATTTCTAGGAAGCAATCTAGTCTCATGGGCAAGCAAGAGGCAATCAACCATTGCACTATCCACTGCAGAGGCAGAATATATCTCAGCAGCAATTTGCAGCACTCAGATGCTCTGGATGAAACATCAGCTGGAAGATTATCAGATCTTTGAGAGCAATATCCCAATCTACTGTGATAACACTGCTGCAATCTCATTGAGTAAGAATCCTATCTTGCATTCAAGGGCAAAGCACATTGAGGTAAAGTATGACTTTATTAGAGATTATGTACAGAAGGGCGTACTTCTTCTGAAGTTTGTTGATACTGACCATCAATGGGCAGATATCTTTACAAAGCCCTTAGCAGAGGATAGATTTAATTTTATTCTGAAAAATCTGAACATGGACTTTTGTCCAGAGTGAAGATGGATCAGAACCTCTGACTATGATACTTCTTGATCAGAAGATGTCTAGTCCAGAAGGTAACTCAATCAGAGTGTGTGTACCCATTGGTACTGACTCTGAAGCAGAGACAGAAACATGTGTGTCAGTATCTCTGATGCATAGTTCCTTGTGTCCGTGTGACAGTCTGTCATGATGCGTGTAGATGTGCTTATCTCCTGTGTGTGATATGTGTATTTACTGTTACTATCTATCTTTAATTTTCAACCGTTGATTTTAAATTGCTTTTTGAATCAACAACGGTTATTTGTCAAAACCCACTATACACACACGATCTCCTTCACTTTCGGTTTTTACTCTCTCTCTCTCTCTCTCTCTTTTTTTTTAAAAACCGCTTACCCTCGATTTCTCTCTCGCTCTCTCTTCATCTTCAACCTTCATCTTCTACCTAAAACCTTCAACCACTCCAAAATGGTGAGACAAACCAGAAGAGATACTGCAGATGCAACCCAGTTCCCTCATATGGTAGTGGGTCTAGCAACAGGTCAAAGGGGTCCTGAGAATCCGAATCAAGATCAAGGGCAAGCTCAAGAACAGGTCATTCCGATTGCAGAACGGGGCTGTGCCGTTCACTGCGTATATGCTCCTGAGGAACTTCAAGTACTGGCAGAATGGAGATTCGACCTCGACAATCTTGCCACAAATGGGTATGATCTTCGTCCTGAAGTCCGTGTTCAAGACTGGGAAAACTACTTCAACAGGCTTCGAGGACCGGTGTATGACAAATTGGTCAAGGAATTCTGGAAGCACGCCGACTGCGATGATACTCAAGTGGTATCCTACATTCTTGGAAGAAGGATAACAATCACGGAGAAGTCATTTGTGCAGTTGCTAGGTGCAGAAACTGCAAATGGGTATCGATTTCAACTGACAGAATCGAAGCTGAAACCCAACACCAAGAATACAATCAACAAAGCCCTGTACACCACTTACAAACAGGGCAAGTCTGATTACAAGGTACTGGACCTTCATCCCAAGCTCAGAATCTGGCACAAGATTCTGCTCAACTGCATTAACCAGAGACCAAAGGGCAGTTCCCCAGACTACATCAACTTCAACCAAAAGGCGATGTTGTTTTTCATCCAAGACAAGAAGAAGATCTGCCTTCCCTACTTCCTGTTCTCCTACTTGAAGGAGTGTATCAAGAAGTCCAGAACCACTGCCTCCATCAAGTCAGCAATCAAGTATATCCCTTTTGGGAGATTGCTGTCTGATCTCTTCATTGAGAGCGGCCTCATTCAAGATCTGGTCAATGCTGGATGCACAGAGGATCTGACCACCATTGTCAGTGATGTCTTCACTGCAAATTCTCTGAAGAAAATGGGTCTAGTCAAGAAGAAGATTGCTCCTGCCCATGAAGACACATCTTCTGAAATCAGAAGGAGAAGGGTGCCTCTGAATGACTACCCTCTGTGGACACAGGCAGACAATCCTGAAGCTATTAGGTGCTATGTTGAAGACCTAAGGGCTCAAGGCTATGAAATTGATCTCGATGAATTTTTCAAAAGACTGCCGCCAGCTCCAGAGTTTCCTTCTCCTACCAAGAAGAAAGTTCAGAGGAAGATGATCTTAGAAGAATCTTCTGAGGAATCAGATGTCCCTCTGACCAAAGGGAAGAAGGCTGGTCAATCCAAGAGAAAACATGATGAAACCAGCAAGCCAGATGATGGTGATGATGGTGATAATGAGGATGGTCCTCCATCTCCCAAGAAGAAGAAGAAGCAGGTCAGAATTGTGGTGCAGCCTACTCGGGTGGAACCAGCTGCTGAAGTGATCAGAAGGATTGAAACTCCTGTCAGAGTGACAAGATCATCATCACAATCATGTAAGTCTGCAGTTGCTTCTGATGATGATTTGAATTTATTTGATGCACTCCCCTTCTCAGCCATGCTCAAACAATCTTCAAATCCACTCACTCCCATTCCTGAGTCCCAACCAGCTGCACAAACCACCTCTCCACCACATTCCCCAAGGTCTTCATTTTTCCAACCTTCTCCAACTGAAGCACCTCTCTGGAATTTGCTCCAGAACCAACCATCTAGGCCAGATGAACCAACCTCTCCCATTACCATCCAGTATAACCCATTAACTTCTGAACCCATAATCCCTGAGCAACCAGAGCCCAACCAAACAGAACCTGGACCCAGAACCTCTGATCACTCTGTCCCAAGAGCATCAGAACGTCTGGCTCCCAGAACCACTGATACAGACTCTTCCACAGCCTATACACCTGTATCCTTCCCAACTAACGTTGCTGACTCTTCTCCCTCCAATAACTCTGAATCCACTAGAAAATTCATGGAGGTCAGAAAAGAAAAAGTGTCTACCTTAGAAGAGTATTATCTCACTTGTCCAAGCCCTAGGAGATATCCTGGCCCTAGACCTGAACGTCTAGTAGACCCAGATGAACCTATCTTGACCAATCCTTTACATGAGGCAGACCCTGACCAACAAGAGCCAGTTCAACCAGAACCCGAACCAGAACAATCTGTGTCTAACCACTCCTCAGTTAGATCACCCCATCCTCTGGTTGAAACTTCAGAACCTCACCTTGGAACCTCTGAACCAAATGCTCAAATTTTTAACATTGGCTCTCCACAAGGTACCTCTGAAGCTCACAGCAGCAATCACCCAGCCTCTCCTGAACCAAACCTCTCTATAATTCCTTACACTCACCTCCGACCCACATCTCTCTCTGAGTGCATCAATATTTTCCATCATGAAGCTTCATTGATGCTACGCAATGTGCAAGGTCAGACTGACCTAAGCGAGAATGCTGAATATGTGGCTGAAGAGTGGAACAGTCTGAGCACTTGGCTAGTGGCTCAAGTTCCAGTTATGGTGCAGCTTCTGAATGCAGAGGGAAGTCAGAGGATCGAGGCTGCAAAGCAAAGGTTTGCTAGAAGGATGGCTCTTCATGAACAAGAACAAAGACAGAAGCTACTTGAAGCTCTTGAAGAAGCCAAGAGAAAGAAAGAACAAGCAGAAGAAGCTGCACGTCAAGCGGCAGCTCAAGCTGAACAAGCCAGATTAGAGGCAGAACGACTTGAAGCTGAGGCTGACGCTCTTAGATGCCAAGCACTTGCACCAGTAGTGTTTACTTCTGCTGCTTCTGCTTCCATTCCAGCTCCTCAAGCTGCTCAGCATGTTCCTTCCAGCTCTACCCAGTCAAGCTCGTCCAGACTCGACATCATGGAACAAAGACTTGATACTCATGAGTCTATGCTATTAGACATGAAGGAAATGATGATGGAACTTCTGCGTCGATCTGCTAAACCCTAGTCTTAGGATCTCTTCGTTCTTCTTCTTACCCTAGTTTTATTTTCTTAAAGTATTTTTTTATGTTATTATTCTGTTATGTATTTTCGTTATTTATTTTTGCACATCATACATATATATCTATCTGACATTATGTTTGCAAAATTTTCTTTATTCATCACAAACTGCTTTTACATCATACATATTTTTCTTTTCCCTAACAATCCTAGAATGGAGGATCCCTCCTCATTCTTCTGCACTCCTGGCGCTGCTCTGACCTCTCCTTCTCCAGACGATCCAGTGAATACTGGATGTTGTTGAGACTGGCTGTAAACTCAATCTTCTCCAGAACCTTTTCTGAAGTCTTGAGCTTTCCTTCTATGATCTCTTTCTCTTCCAGCAGCTTTAGTTCAAGCTGGCTGAGTTCTTGCACTTCCTCCACGAAGGCAAGAAATTCCTGCAAGTCTTTCTTCACCTCTGGACGCAGGTCCTCCTCCAGCAGTGTCCGTGTTAGCTCTGAGATGGTTGTTGTACCCTCTGGATGCCTAATACTGAGGAACAAGTCCTCCTCAAAGGCCTTCTTTCTCAGCTCTTCTAGTGCGCTCATGTATGATGCCATTTTTTCTCTGTGTTATGATCTTGCTCGCTTTGTGAAGCTTACCCCATTCTCCATCGCCTTATATAGGCTTCACTTTCTCTCTGAAAGTTAATGCTCCTACAGTTTCTCGAGGTAAAGTTCTTGGTAACTGACCCTTATCTTTACTCCTTTGGCCGGTGGTAAACGTTCTTCTTTTGCATTAACTCTTCTCTTTAATTCGCCTAACTCTGATTCTTGCATCGTTTTTCATTTTCTTAAGACTTAGACCTTCTCTAAGGGGGAGTACATTGTACTTCAAGCTAAGTTTTTCACACCCCACGCTTTTTGCTTATGACAAAAAGGGGGAGTAAACCCAGTTGTTTTTGATGTGTAAGATGTGTTAGTGTGACTTATTTTTTTCTTTTGGAGAATTTAAGAGTTCCACCTTTATGACCATAGATGTGTCACTGGGCAAATACAAGGAATACATTTCACTTCTTCTGAAGTGATTTTAGTTTGACTCTGATACCCAAGACTCTGATACCTTGTCCGTTGACTCTGATTACTTATGCGCTCTGATTACTCTCATTTATCTATGTCATAAGTTTTTCACTCTGAACTCTTATTTTATTTAGCTCAGAATCTAGACTTTTCTAACGTTTTCATCAAGTATTAGATTCAGGGGGAGCTAAGCTCAGAATCAAGCAGTGACTTGAATTCATAATGAGCAAGATAAACTATTCACATCAGGATAAGTCTTATTCTTCATCTCTAAACTCTGAGTGAATTAAGTTTAATGTTTAAGAATTGTTCATAAAAAATCTTAGTTTTGTCATCATCAAAAAGGGGGAGATTGTAAGATCAAGTTCTGCTCTAGTAGTACAACTCTATGTTTTGATGATTACAAGTTAACCTTTTGATATGAACAATTGTGGTACTCTAACGTGTTTTTCTGAGTGCGCTATTTACAGGCTCTGACCTCAATTAAATCCCACACAAATCAGAAGCACTATGCTTAAAGAGTGACCCAAGCAACGCTTTCGCAGTGACCATGTTCAGTATGAACAGTGGAAAAGCTTCAGAAGTTCTGAAGTTACACAAACTCTGATGTGGACTCAGTCACTAGAAGTTCTGAAGATCCAGAAAGTCTGATAACCAAGAAACACTGAAGGTTCAGATGTTCTGATGGTGTAGAAGACTTTGAAGATCCAGAAGCTGAATAGTGGAAATTCTGATGTCCAGAAGCAAGATACTCTGAAGACCATGTACTTCCCTCTGAGTTCAGAATTAGAAGATACAATGGTCAGAGGATCTGGGCTTTCCTTCTGACTCTGATCAACCGGCTTCACAAGTTCCAACATGAAGCTTTCTCCTGATCAGAAGTCTCCTAGGTTTAAAGGTCAAGTCACTTTCAAAGTACAAAAGCAACTGTACCATCCTGACGACCTACCTAACGCTCTCAGCCACAGCAGAAGCTGGAGTTTCCAGAACTGCCCTCCAACGGTAGCATTTTCCATGCAACGTTCAACCCTAATCCTTGGAGTATAAAAAAAAAGGCTGAAGACTGAAAGAAGCGGCTAGAAGCATTCACATACGCGCAAGAAAAATTCAAATTCTTCTAAGCTTTCTTTCATCTGAAATTCATTGAGTTTACTATTAGCTTTTTAGAAGCAAATCTCTTGTAAACAATTCTTTGATAAACAGTTTGTTTAGTTCCTTTAGGAGATCAAGGTTGATCGGATCCTAGAGAAGACTAAGAGAGTGAATCTTAGTGTGAGCTAAGTCAGTGTAATTGTTAGTCACTTGTAGGTTTCAAGTGCAGTTGTAACTCTTACCTGATTAGTGGATTGCCTTCATTCTAAGAAGGAAGAAATCACCTTAACGGGTGGACTGGAGGAACTTGAGTGATTTATCAAGTGAACCAGGATAAAATCTTTGTGTGCTTTTCTATCTCTTATCTTTAGCACTTAAGTTCTCGAAAGATTTGTCAAAATCTTTAAGGTGGAAGCTTTATCTTGAAAACGCTATTCAAACCCCCCATTTCTACCGTTTTTCATACCTTCAATTGCAACATGAGCAATGCAAACATGAGATCTAGGAAGTACAACCTTAATAGTTATTTGTAGTAATGTTTTGTATTAGTAAATTTAGATTTTCCAAAACACTAATAAATAAAATATCTGTTATTTTTACATTTTCAAAATTAAGAAATTGAAATTTGTTTACTCATAACCATTAGCTTTTTCATGACTTGTTTTCCGATAAATAAAATATCTGTTATTTTTACATTTTTAAAATTAAGAAATTGAAATTTGTTTACTCATAACCATTAGCTTTTTCATGACTTGTTTTCCGATGTAAAAAAAAAAAAGCTTTTTCATGGCTTATATCTATAGTTTTTTCAAAATTAAAATATAGATAGTGTTTTATGATACTGAAAGGAGTTTTTCAAAATTAAAATTATTTAAATCATATCTAAGGTCAACAATATTACAAGATAGATAGATTGAATGAGTTATTTATTTTATCTATTAATACGAAATGTTAGAATTGTTTGTGTATAAAACTCTGATAAATGATTTCATAGCTTAAAGAACTAGAAAATTAGTATAAAAAATTTGATAATTCATATGAGATATTAAGTCTTTTTAAGATTTATGTCAAAAAAGGTCACTTTTGCAATTCAACCTTAGGCCTAAAAAATCTGTACACGGCTCTGTATGCATCCAATTGATTTCTGCAACGCAAGAAATTTATCACATTTTGATTAAAATTAAAAAAAAAATGTAATCAGTTAATCTTTTGTTACATAATTAATGTGATTGAATATTAGAGTAAATCTTCGTTAATGCAACTTTCATATCCATTAATTACACGTTTTTAGTTCAACTCTATCTGTTCGTTCGTGTTATTATAATACCAATGAGTTTAGTTATAAACTTATGATCAAATAGACGATTGACAAAAAAAAAAATTGATGATTGAGCACATAGCACATAGGAATTACATTAAATATTTTTTGAATTTTTTTGAGTTTCATATACCAAGTTAAATTAACATATTTTTTTCTAATAGTGTTAAGTATATTTTTGTCCCTAAAATATATCTTATTTCTGATTTTAGTCCTTGTATTTTTTGTTTTTCATTCCTCATATATCAGTCATTTTATTTTTCGTCCTTGGCGTTAACTTTTGTTGGAATATTATTATTGATTATTTATTTTAAAGTAAATAAAATAATTAAATTAAGTTGACAGGATATTAATTATTTCATCATCTGTTAAAGGGATCATTTGAAGAGTTCTTGCACAACTATTGATCGTCGTCTCTCTCATGGAGCTCTGCTTGGGTTCCAAACTTGATAGTTGTCCTAGGCGGTAGTGACAGTTCCTAGTGGCGGCAGCAACTATGCTTCTCAACTAGTACCGGTCCTTCCTTGTGCTTCCCCTGCCCTCTTTGTCTAAGGATCGTGTTTTTGTGAGGACATGTCTCGTTTCCTCCCTCTTTCTTTTACAAGATATGACCTTGGCTCTCGACAGAGCTCGATCTCTGACAGCAGCGGCGTGGCCTCAGAAGCGTCGGACGATGATGACCTTTTGGATCGGGCCCTAGGAGGAGGAGTTCCATCTTTTACCCTCTTCATTGACGGGATCTCGAAACCAACATACTATTACAAGATATGGGGCCTTTTAGGCCAAATTAGAAGCTTGCTTAAGGTGTTTGTGCGGAGGAAGAGGAAGATTGGGAGGGCTTTTTCGATTTGGGGTTGTTAGGTACTTGATAATGGAAGTGACATCAATGGCCATCAACCTCTTCAACGGTGTGCTGATGGTGGGCTCGATTCTGTCGGTGACGCCTGCGAAATTCCCAAGAGAGGGGTGCCTTGAACGGAGGCCAAATGTGGCAACTCCTTCAGCTGCGCCGATCTTATGTGGCTCGAAGCGATCATACAAGAGAAGATTTTAGATGGAGCCACAAGATGGGGTATTTTCTAATGAAGATGTGTTAATGATCTCAGGCGTCTCCTGTTCTTCTCCTTCCATACTTGCCCAACATTTGTGTTGTTTTCCGGAAAGCACTTATCCTTGCCGAGGTGTTGGGTGGGCTATATATTGTGGGGTGAGGAGATTTCCCAGTGGGCCTATGTTCCCTAAATTGGGGGCAGGCATGCCTGGTTCCCTCTTCCTTTTCCAGAATGCGACGGGTTGGATGGGGGGCTCGATGGTTTCTGAGGTCGCGGTGAGGTGGCAGAACAATGGTGAAGAGGACGACCCAAGAAGGTTCCAGGTCAAGGGAGGCAGCTGCAAACAGGAGTCGTGATCGAAGAGGTCGTCGAGGGTTCGAGGACTGAGACCACGCTGGCCTAGAGCTCTTCTCTGATTATCCCTAAAGCCCGAGGCTACGATGGTGCTTTGATGAGAGCTCATAAGGACTTCTTTCTTGTCAAACAACTCGACGTTGTCCTTGTGGGATCTGATGAGAATGTTTTATTACCTAGGTAACTCAAAGAATGAGAATGTAAATTCAGATCTCAGATTTGAAAATACATATTGAACTGTTGGTAAAGATGAATAAGCAAATAAGAAAAACCTAGGAAATTGAGATAGAAATGAAGGTACACTAAAGGGAAAAAACCAATAGATCTTAAAACCAAAGAGAACCGGTCGAATCAAGGTAAAATTATTGAAAAATGGTGCTCTCTCCGATCATAATTTTGAAAATTCTGAAAGAACTCTGAAAAATTCATAATTTTTTTTTATATTTTATTCAAAGAAATGTCCAGTATAGAGTAAAAATACTACCACATACATGCACTTTTTTGTTTTATAAAATATATAATATGATATTTTATTAAGATTTAAAATTTAATTTCGCTTAACTACTTAACATTTTTGGTTAATAAATAATTTAATATATTACACAATATTTAAAAAATATATTTAGTTATTATTGGTTCAAATTTCAAAAAAGTTATTATTGGTTCACGCCATCTTCCATCACAACATCATCTTGTTCTAGCAACATTCTTTGGTCTTTTTTGAGCATCACTCGAGTTAAGCTCAACAATGATGGTAGCTTCATTTGTTGCTAGCAGCAGGTTGACTATGATGACCTAATTCGTAATAGTTCTGCAAACTGGTTGGGTGGTTTCTCTGCGGGGTCGTGTGTTCTTTCTGCCGAGCTTTTGGTCATCAAGCATGACATTCTTTTAGCTTGAGATTTGGGTTACCGACATGTCTTTTGTGAGAGTGACTCGCTAGATGCTATTAGAACGTCAGACTCTCCTTTTTTTACGTCTCACCTGCGACCTTAGTTGATGTAGATCGTTGACATTTCTACTCTTCTATGACATTTTTCTTTCCAGCATGTTCGACAAGAGGTCAATACCTATGCTGACAAGCTTGCTTCATTGGGTATGCACTTGTAGTTTGCTCCTTACCAAATTTGGTCCTTGCCCCCTACATAGCAAAGTCCTCTTCTTACGTCCGACCCGACATAGTATAGTTTGTTTTTCGCTTCCAATGTTTCACCAAAATAGCTATTACTAGTTCAATCACAGTTGACCTTTGAACTATAAACCACGACATTCACCGATTTAATGACCGGTCCTGTTTTTCGAACACATTGTTTTTTCTTTTTCTCCTCAACGGCATAGATGCAATTATGAGAAATTCGGAAAATAAAGGTTTTAGGGAGCCTGTTCGCGCTCCTCCTCTTCCTCCAGACCTGCAACTCCGCTTTCTCTCCCAGCCTTCACAACACCGCCGCCGCCGCCGCCGCTGCCGCTTCCCAAGGTATGTTCTCTACTTTCGCTACTTTTCTGTAGTGCCGTAAATTTGATTTTGTTGAACATTGATTGGGGGATTTCCATTGAATTAGATTCAAATTCAATGGAGAGTGACAGACCCGATGGGAGGAGTCCCAATCAACTAAGGCCCTTGGCATGCTCTCGTTCGGTCCTTCACAGAGCCCATGGTTCAGCCACCTGGTCTCAAGGAGAAACCAAAGTCTTTGCTGCAGTTTACGGACCCAAAGCCGGAACCAAGAAGAATGAAAACCCTGAAAAAGCTTCCATTGAAGTTATTTGGAAGCCTAACACAGGACAGATTGGTCAAGTGGAGAAGGAGTATGAGATGATATTGAAGAGAACCTTGGAAAGCATATGCATTCGAAGCATATATCCCAACACCACCACTTCCGTTATAGTCCAGGCAAGTTTGACATTTCCTTGGTTACACATTGTTTACGCGAGCTGTTTGTTACATTTTGGGATTTAACATTCTTCATTTCTAATGCAGGTTGTCCATGATGATGGTGCTGTATCCTACTTTAAAATTCAGTTCTAATGTGATTTATGTAGTAACAGTTTCCTTTAAGATTGTTATTATCTACTTGTAGTTGTACTGTTACCTTCTATTTGAATTGGGCAGTTCATCAATTCTACTAGTTATGATTTGGATTGTGGTAGCATGTGTTCCTTAGGTTTTAGTTTGATACTGAAATTGTGATATTGCTTGGCTTTTAACTTTACGTCAGGTGCGGTATTGTTTTTTATGGTCCATTCTCGACTCTTGTTATATACACTGTTGAATTGAAGGAAAGACTACATTTCAATGAGTCATGTGGTTCTTTAATAGTTCTTTATTTCTCTATGATGGATTTCTAGTGTTTTACTAGTTCCATTTTAGGGCAATTTTATTTCATCTTTTTGATAAGAGCAAGTTGTGAGAGCTTCCTTTTGATTGCTTGTAACATATTGTATTATGATAGTGCTGATGATCCATATTCATCCATCAGATACTTGCATGAGTGCCATTTCATCTCTCTTTTTTTAAATTCTTTTATCGAAGATATTAGAGCCATTTTCTGTACTTATTTATGTTATTCCACAATTTCTGCTATGCTACTTTCCCACTTAAGGCTCAATGTTTAATTAATAAAATGAATGGTGGGCATTGGGGAGTTGCGTTTAGTCGTTCAGTTCTGAGGCAAGAGCTACTTTTTAGGTCTGTTAAGGAACAAGGTAGGTTAACACATTTTCATCAATTCCATCAAATATATATACTCCAATTTGCCAATGGAGACCAAAAAGAGACCCATATGTAATATATATGATTCTGGATTTTTTTGCCTATTTTTCTTGACTTAATATGTAGCTTCTTCCGTGCGCGATAAATGCAGCATGCGCTGCACTTGTTGATGCTGGAATCCCCCTAAAACATCTTGCTGGTAATAAAGACTTGTTGGCTATTGTCTTTTGGTTATTTCTATGATTTAAATTTGTTGAAAGATAATTATTTCTTATCTTTGTCTCTACAGTTGCAATATGTTGTTCGGTAGCCGATAATAGTTGTATTATACTCGACCCAACTAAACAAGAAGAGGAAGTTAGTGGAATATCTTTTGTTTAATTTAAAGTACTAATTTGTTTCCACCTTATATCTAGGGAATTTAGTTGGCCAAATAAATGTGCTCTGCATTTACTACTTTTGTATGCCTGTTGACATATGAAGTATTCTAAATAACTTGTGGATAATAGTTGAAATGTTGAAATCCTTTTCTCTCTTTTCAGTTATTGTTGTCATAATAACCTTTTCATGTACCTGTGATACTATATCTGTTGCATGATCCTCATTGATGTTGTGTTAAACTGGAATCTGGAGAAAATGAAACTTGTATTAAGTTGCCCAAGGCAGAGCCTGTACCAATGTAATCACAGTCCTAGGTATCGGAAAGAACAAGATTACCATGCAGTATGCACATCTGTTTAATTTGAGAAGGCCAGATTTTCACCAATTCACCCTCTCTCTTTGAATTACAATTATTGGATATCTCTCTAATGGTTATTTCCCTTTTTATACAAACTGACCCAATAACCATCTTAGTCCATTATCTGCTGTCATAAGTTCATTGCTACCTAATTGGTAATGCGGTTCAGGGGTTATATTTCCCTGTTGCCTCTCTACTTCTCCTAATATACACCCTCTTAATAGTGGGTCAGGATTTATCACATTGCAAGGCCAACTTCCTTTGAGCCTTTGAGGTTTGATTAACTTACTGCTTTTACAGGAAAACATGAACAATCTCCTTATTGTCCTTTTTATAAATTTACAACATTTAACATTTACTTGCTTGATAAGCTACTGGTGAGTTATAACACTCCTTTACTACATAAAGAGTTTTATTTTCTTTTTTTGTGATGAAATTCTGATATTGACATGTAACTTGATGACTCTGTATGCGTTATAATTCAAAATTTCTGAGTTGGATATTTATTTACTTTGAAGTCTTCGGTCTGTTACTATCGTGCAGTACCGTAATAGACAGTTAGACTAATATTCTACGCACGCTTGATCTCAGAAAAAGTTCATCCGCATGTCTATTGCTTCTAAATGTTTATTCACACGCTTTACGGTTTAGTGGAACCCAACAAATGATATTCTTATGCCATAAACCCATAACCGTGATTTAGTTGTTTCTATATTCATGTCAGTGGCATAAACAAATTTTAAAATTGGAGTCCTTGGTCACATGCTTCTTTTACAAAACTCTAATTCAGTATGTTTATCTTTGGCAGACAGCGACAGCATTCGCCTATTTAGTTTTTCCAAACACAAATGTTTCAGTCCTACCAGAGGGATCATCACAGGGGGGCAGCGAGCCCATGGCACATGGAATCATCACATCTGTTACACAGGGTGCTATGTCAGGTATTCTCCCACACTTCTCCTGATGTTTTTTTTACCTAGTTCTTTCAATAGGAATATGTTGGTGCTAAGTGTTCTGCGCGATTCTATTTCCCCCAGCATTGGATGATTATCTTCATAGGATGTATTTCCAATGTGTGATCTAATTAGTTTTCTGTTTAATTTTCTTCTAGTGGATGACTATCTTCGTTGCCTAGAACGAGGGCGTGCTACTAGTGAAAGGTTGTCTGAATTTTTGAGGAAGAACATTGAGCCAAAATCTACAAGTGAGGCATCTAAAGCTGGGTGATTTCCAATAATTTTAGATGTAGTTTTACTTGTATCTAATTTTTCCCTGGTAAAGGGATTGCAGCATGGGATTTCTAACTAGGACAGTTGTGTTAACGTCTTCCTTGAAATTACTATTGTAATGATTAGGATAAGATTTAATGTATCTGATATTCTGGTTGAAAAATTGCCAATGCCAAAGTGGTATTTCATGGTATCTTGGTCAGTTCTATATTAGGTTGAATCATTTTTAGAACCATTCTCTTCTACCACTGATGCCATGATTATGCTTTTTTGTTGACTATTTTGTAAGTTGATGTCAGGGTTATATGCGGTGGTTGGAGCAATTCAAGTCTCAATATTTATCTAATTTTCTTTGAAAAACAATTAGAATAGGTTATACATGTCGGGTTTGTTATTTTAATGGCTGGAGTACAATTCTTTGGGCACTGAAAGTGTTCTTCGTGGCAGCGGGACTTAATTTGCCATCAGTCTTTTATGATTCATATAGCAGTATAGTAGTTTTCCATCCCTTGTACTAAAATTTGAGCATTTTTGTAATTAAAAAGTTTCAACACTAGTGTTCACCTAAGGTGTTCATATTTTTACTTTTTTTAACCAAATATTTTGCAGTTTATGATCAATTAGGGGCATTAAGCCATTTTTAAAGTTTGAAGTAAAATTTTTGGTGTAAATTGATAAAATTTGAAGGCCCTTAAATTGGAAGGGAAATTGGAGATTTTCTGACTTTAAGCGAACTTAGTATTTTGATTTGTTAATTTTGAGTAGATGAGGGTTGAAGACATGATTTAACGGATTCCATTTGTCATGACTTTACTTTTTTTTTTTTGGGTCAAATCTACTGAAAAAATGATAACTTGAGAGTTGTAATGAAAACAAAAGCAACTGAGTGAAATCAATATAAGAATAAAAAATTAAGAGAATAAATTTGTTCAAAAGTTTACTATGGAATAAATCATAAATTTTGAAAGAGTTAAATATCCTCCAATCAACCATCTACGGGGACTTTTTTTTTTTTTTTTTCAGTGTGAACCTGTTTGAGATTTTTTTTTATTTTATTTTTCATTTTCTGAAATTAGTTTTCATTCTTAAAACTTTTAAATTTAAAAAATATATTTGTTTTAACTTTTTATTTTTCATTTCCATAGTCATCATCACTACCACCACCATCGCCGCTACCACATCCATCTCCACTACCTCTACCACGGTTACCGCCGCTGCCGCCCTACCTTCACTGCCTCTATCCCCACCATCATCATTGTTGTCACCACCACCTCCATCGCCACCACTACCACCTCCACCTCCATCGTTATTCAACCACCACCTCCACCGCTGCCACCACTATCACCCCCAACCTCCACCATCAACGTTTTTCATCTCACTGATTGGTGGCGGCAACTACGGTTGAGGGCAGTGGCTGCGATGCGGTGGAGGTGGTGATAACAGCTGTGGCGGGAGCAACGTTAGCGAAGGTGACGAGGGTGGTGGCTACCACGACGGCGATGGTAGTGGGGTGGTAACAACGACAATGATGGTGGTAGCTCAACTCATTTTCGTCTACATTGAAAAGGAAAATAACTTTTTTTTATTCGGTCTTGATCATGTTAGAAAATATTTTCTAAGAAATCATTTCTAAATATCAGCAAAACATGATTTTAGCCTTATTTTGTTTTCTTTGCAAATGAAAACACGAAATGAACAAACTAAATATGCCCTAAAGCAGTCTCTCCTAACATACAACCGTTTCATAATTCGAACTCGTATCTTCATCCTCGGAAATATAACTTACCTAGCCTAGACAAAAGAAAATTATCCTCTACTATTATTTTTTTCCTTCTCATTTTAGAGAGATTGAGAGGTGTAAACAAACAACAAAAATACATGTAAAAGCCATTTCTTTGGGCCCAGCCCATACAGATTCAACCACAATAACATTAACATCCCACCCTGCTCAAACCCTAAAACCCCTTCCTACATTCACTCTCACCACAGTCCGACACAGAAAGCGTTGCAAAATGGGACGTGTGATCCGCGCACAGCGTAAGGGAGCAGGCTCCGTCTTCAAATCCCACACCCACCACCGCAAGGGACCAGCGCGCTTCCGCAGTCTCGACTTCGGCGAGCGCAACGGCTACCTTCGCGGCGTCGTCACCGACGTCATCCACGACCCCGGTCGCGGTGCTCCGCTCGCCAAGGTCTCCTTCCGCCACCCGTTCCGCTACAAGAAGCAGAACGAGCTCTTCGTCGCAGCTGAGGGTATGTACACCGGGCAATTCGTCTTCTGCGGGAAGAAGGCTAACCTCGTCGTTGGTAATGTTCTGCCTGTTCGATCCATTCCTGAGGGTGCTGTGATCTGTAATGTTGAACACCATGTCGGTGATCGCGGCGTGTTTGCTAGGTGCTCTGGTGATTACGCTATTGTTATCAGTCATAACCCTGATAACGATACCTCAAGGTATAAACCCTTGCTCTTTGTCTTTGTAGTGAAATTCATAATAGATTAGGGACTTTAGTGTAATTTTAATTATTCCGGTTGTGTTTTTTATGGTATATGATCATATTTAGGCCCCTAGATGATGACAATTGTGAAGTTCATGAATAGCATTTTAGTTTGAATTTGGTCTTGAATTGTGTCCAACTTAATTTAAGGAAAATTCAGTTTTATATTAATTCAAAGTTTTATGTTTTGTTTGTCAAATTAGTCTGCAGATGAATTTTATTAATCAAATTAGTCCATGTACAATAGGGACTAATTTGATGAAAAGGGGATTTTGAGTGAAAATTTTATTTATACATAACAATTTCGAGTATAGTTTCGATTGCCTATAGATTATTTACCCCTGAAATCGAGCTAGAATAGAGATGGATATGTTATTTATGTGAAAGGTTAAATCACATTTTATTTAGGTCTTGAATTTGTATTCTATGTAGTCAAATTAGTCATTGAAATATTGATCAATTTGGCCATGGGTGTAGTTTGATCTAAAGAACACATGTTCGTAAGACCTTTGACTGTAATTTAAATTATTTTTATGCATTAATTTGAGTGTAATTTTAATTGTTCACGGATTAATATGACCAGTGTATGATTTAATATTTTTCAAAGACTATTTAGATTTGTTAATGGGTCTCTGCATTTTGTTGCAGGATCAAGCTTCCTTCTGGTGCGAAGAAAATTGTTCCTAGTGATTGTAGGGCGATGATTGGGCAAGTTGCGGGTGGTGGAAGAACTGAGAAGCCGCTTCTTAAAGCAGGTAATGCTTACCACAAGTTTAGGGTGAAGAGAAACTGCTGGCCTAAGGTGCGTGGTGTTGCTATGAACCCTGTTGAGCATCCTCATGGAGGAGGTAACCACCAGCATATTGGGCACGCAAGTACTGTCAGGCGTGACGCTCCTCCTGGCCAGAAGGTTGGTCTCATTGCTGCCAAGAGGACTGGTCGTCTCAGAGGGCAAGCTGCTGCTACTGCTGCTAAAGCAGATAAGGCATAATGATATTGTTAACATTATATTTAGTTGCTTGTTTTTCCAAATTTTTTTTTGATAGTTGTCTGTTAAACTGTTTGTGTAAGAACAATTCCCCCCGATAAAATATGGAGCTTTCAATAGATATATTTTATATTTGTTTAATTATTGTTTTAAATGGATAAATGGGTTCTTTTGTCAACCTGAACTATGATGTGCTATTTAGCTCCTCTACCGATGGAAAAAAATTCAAGGGATCACATTTTGACAAAATAGGTTATTGTGCATGTTCATGTGATATTAACCATTGCTTTTTTTTCATTAGTAGTTGAGACTTTGAGATTTGAGATGTCTTACTTTTTCCTCTAAAGTGAGAGGCTTTCACTTCAGATGAGCTGAAATCTGATCTATTAAATTCAGCTAGTATGCTTCTTTGATTTTGATATTTATGATTGCATTTCTTTGATTGGTTGCTATTCTCTTTTCCTTATTTTCATGAGCTGGTAATTTCAAGAATCTTCACTATGCATATCTTGTATCCTAATGCTTTGTGCTGGTTAAGCAATGGTTGTGGACTATTGTTTATGGGCGAAAAACTAGCAATACACTCTTTTAAACACGCTTTTGAAGGTGTTTTGTGTTGGTGTTTTTTGGACTTACAATAAGTGTTTTAGGATGCCATGGATTTTGACTTAGAGTGATAACATATAGGATCTTAGCTCTGAAAGTATTTTGTATGACTATATGAAAATACATGAGTTTCAATAGAACGATTACATATATACTAAACATAAATGATGAGAAACATAAGTCCATAACATCTCTTAATTACAACATAGAAACACCACACATGCGTTTCAACAATTTCAAGCATCAGACCATGTAATGTCCAGGCCACCCCATTGATCTTGAGGCACACCCAAGGCTTTCCACACAGCCTTGGAGGCATCAACAATGTTGTTGGGACATGGAGGTTGGTAATCATGGTCCTCATCACATCCCTCTATGGAGTCACACTCATCAACCACCATGGCCACTAATTGACCAAAAAAAAAACCACCATGGCCACTAGGGGTGTTCGCGGATTGGATTGGATCGGTTTTGAGGAGAAAAATCATCCGATCCGATCTCATCGGTTTTATGATTTTGTCATCCAATGGATTTTTTACTAAATTCAAATCCGAACCAATCCGATCCAATCTATAGCGGTTTGGATTGGATTGGATTGTTCGGTTTTTGTTTCACTTTTTTATACTTTGAAATTGTGTTTTATAAATTTTAAAAATATATAATATATGATAAATACAATGATACATAATTTATAACATTAATATAACATTCATAAATTATAACGTAGTCAACATATTTTAAAATTATGATTACAATTGTTTACTTTGATGCATGTATATAGTAAACTTTGATGCATGTGTGATATAATCAATATATATACAATAAATATGTACTATGTAAGTGTAAATGGAATGATATATGTATAACTAAAAATATACATATTTGTGAATGTTCGGTTTGGATTGGATTGGTTCGGTTTTGGAAATCAAATCCGAAATCCGATCCGATCCAATAAATAATTTCGGTTTTTTCAATTTTCAGTCCGTTCGGTTTTCGGTTTGATTGGATTTTAGTTTTTTTGGATCGGTTTGTCGGTTTTGTTTGGATTGGTTCGGTTATGAACACCCCTAATGGCCACCACACTTCTTCCATTAGCACTAATGGTAATGTTGTTGAGGCACCTACTTCTGTCATTGAACCATCCTGTGGAAAGTGCAACCACTGGTGTGTCATCAGAATGGTACTGGTTATCACATTCTGAAGGACCACCTCCATCTCCTCCCTCTTCGAAACTATTAAGTGTTAGATATGCCTTGGTGTTAGTAGACACCAGTGGAGAGCACTTGTAAGTTGGGTACATTTTTCCTTGCACACAACAATCAGAATCATTCTCTTGGTTGCATTGTCCAGGAGGGGCTTTCCTTCCTCTAATTCTACCACTTGGGCAACACTTTGGTGCTTCAGAGAATATACAGTTTGTGATAACCAACAAAATTAGACAAAGAAAGGATGCCTTTGAGCAAAAACTCTTCATCTTGTCTCTTTTTCTTTTTTGTTGTGCTTCTCTTGAATGCCTTTAGGGTTTATGGTTGATTTTAGGTTTTTCGGCCGACTTTAGGGTTTTCAGCCGATTTTAAGGTTCATGTTGTGTTTAGTATCGATTTTAGGGTTTATGGTTGATTTTAGGTTTTTCGGCCGACTTTTGGGTTTTCAGCCGATTTTAAGGTTCAAGTTGTGTTTAGTATTGATTTTAGGGTTTATGGTTGATTTTAGGGCTTTCGGCCGATTTTAAGGTTCTAGTTGAGTATAGTGTTAATTTTAGGGTTTATGGTTGATTTTAGGTTTTTCCGCAGATTTTAGGTTATTTAGTCGATTTTAGGTTTTTCGGCCAATTTTAGGATTTTAGACCGATTTTAAGGTTTTGGGGTTAATTTAGGTTTTTTGGTCTATTTTTGTAATCCAATAGGATTTTATGTCAATCCATTAAAATATGTGAAATCCATTAGTGATCCATCAAATTCTAATTCTAATGTATGGATTAAATGGATTTGAATTTTAAATGAGTGGATTATGGATATCCAATGGATTTAAGTGGATGGATTGTGTGGATGGATACAATCCATCCATTTAAATCATTTTTTTTTGTGGATGGATATGGATGGATTTTGTAATGGATGGATTGGATGGATATGGACTAATGGATTATTTTGCCACCCCTAACCAAAAGTACGTGCATGCCGTCAAAGAGAGAAACCGATTGGCTCAAAGGCCGGAGTTGTACCCTGTATTGACAAACTCAAACTTTTGAGAGCGTAAATACAATCTAAGAAATATCTGAATAACGTATAATTCAAAGAAAATGTTTGAGTTTAGAGAGTGTCGGAAACGACAAAGAGAGGAAAGAGAGACACATGCTAAAATAACTTAGGCTTAAATGCACTTTTGGTCCCCTACAAATAGCGAATGTGTAAGATTGGTCCCCAAACTTTAAAAATGGCACCATGAATCCCCCACATTACCCTCCGTCAACAAAAAAAGGTAAGGGATTTTGGGATCAATAAGGATTGGGGTTGGGGTAAAATTAGGTTAGTAAAATTTGGGGATTTGGATTAGGGTTAGTTTAGATAATATAGGGATTAGATGATTTAATTGGTGATGTATAACTTAGTAATGTTTACATGGAAGCCACATCAATTTATCATAACACGTGGACAAGGCCGCGCAAGCGCTCACTAGACATGTAAACACTTTCCCTAAGCTCAACCTCATGTGAAAACCAATATTTTCTCTAATTATAGGGACGCAAATGAAACTAATTTACGATGAGCGATTAAAATTAAAACTCTGCCTATTTAAAGGTACCAAAAACTTATATGGCCATAAAAGTAGTTAGCATATGAAAGTATAATTTATAACAGAACAACCATATGTATATTATACATGTATGATGAGAAAAAAAAGTTCATAGCTTCACTTAATTACAAGATAGAAACACAACACAGGTGTTTGAACTTCAAGCATCAGACCAAGTAATATCAAGGCCACCCCATTGATCTCTAGGCACATCCAAGGCTTCCCACACAGTCTTGGAGGCATCAACAATGTTGTTAGGACAAGGAGGCTGGTAATCATGGTCCTCATCACATCCCTCTGTGGAGTCACACTCATCAACCACCATGGCCACCACACTTCTTCTATTGGCACTGATTCTAATATTGTTGAGGCACCTGCTCCTGTGGTTGAACCATCCTGTAGAAAGTGCAACTATTGAGAGCTTAAATACAATCGAAGAAATATCTGAATAACATATAACTCAAAGAAAATGTTTGAGTTTAGAGAGTGTCGAAAACGACAAAGAGAGGAGAGGGAGACACATGCTAAAATAACTTATTTATAAATCTCTAAAATCATATTTGATATGCTAGAATTTATATTGAAGAAGAAAGTTATGCAAAACAATGATCGACGTTGGCCTTGCTTTCGTTTCGGCGCTAACGTTTAATAACTTTGTGAAATATGTTCTACAAAGCGTCCAATACCTCCTTTTCTTGATTTTGCCACTGGCTTGGATTGTCCATACCAGTTTGAACATTTCGACACCAACACTTAGCATGATTTTGATTATTCCAATTTTGCTGGCATTGAGTCCATTCCCCTGGTTGTGATATGTCCAACTATGCCCTTTCAACTTCTTAGGTTTTTCTTTAGGCTGCAAGCGAGATTTTTTCTTCACACTCAATTAACATGGCGTATTTTTCACCAAATTCGTGTCTCATTGTCGGTTTTGCTTCTGACAGTATGGATTCGACAAAAGTGAGTTTTTCTGCCTAATATGGTCACATTTCTTTGATTCGTTGCTACTCTCTGTTCCTATTTTTTCATGTAACCTATTACTTCGTGCTGGTTAAGCAATGGTTATGGACTGGTATTATTTAGGGGTGAAAGACTGACAACACACTCTTCAAACACATTTTTTCTCTGTGTTTGTGTTGGCTTTCAATAAATGTTTTCAGGATTCAATGGTTTTTGACTAATAACGATAACATATAGGATTTGAGCTCAATGTAAAATATGTATTTAGAATATGAAAGTATGAGTTACAATAGAACGATAACATATATACTAAACATGTATAATGAGCACTTAATTACAAGATAGAAACACAACACAAGTGTTTCAACTTCTACAATATCAAGCATCAGACCATGTAATATCCAAACCACCCCATTGACTAATGGGTACACCCAAGGCTTTCCACACAGCCTTGGAGGCATCAACAATGTTGTTGGGACATGGAGGTTGGTAATTATGATCTTCATCACATCCCTCTGTGGAGTCACACTCATCAACCACCATGGCCACCACACTTCTTCCATTGGCACTGATGGTAATGTTGTTGAGGCACCTGCTTCGGTCGTTGAACCATCCTGTAGAAAGTGCAACAACTGGCGTGTCATCAGAATGGTACTTGTTATCACATTCTGAAGGACCACCTCCATCTCCTCCCCCTTGGAAACTATTAAGTGTGAGATATGCCTTGGTGTTAGTAGACACTGGTGGAGAGCACTTGTAAGTTGTGTACATTTTTCCTTGCACACAACAATCAGAATCATTCTCTTGGTTGCATTGTCCAGAAGGGGCTTTCTTTCCTCTGATTCTACCACTTGGCCGGCACTTTTGTGCTTCGGAGAACATGCAATTTGTGATAACCAGCAAAATCAGAAAAAGAAAGGATACCTTTGAGCAAGAACTCTTCATCTTGTCACTGTTTTCTTTTTGGTTGTGCTTCTCCTGAATGCTTGATGGATTGGATTGGGATTCTAATGCCTATATATAGAGATTAATTTCTAGGCCAATTATATTATATCACTTGGTTATGACATTAGGGTGTCAACAACACTATATGATTGTTTTTGTGGTCAAAGAACAAGTTTTACACTACCTTGTTTAGCCAATGACTAGAACAGCCTCTAGTTTGTTTCTTTATGGCTTTTTAAGCCGTTAAGGAAAGTGGAAGATTTTTTAAATACATGCTGAGGTTTTTCATTAGAAATTGATTATACAACATTCTGATTGTTTAATTTTTTATTCAATTGTTTGAGAGTCTTCTTATTAAAAATTGTCATTTCTTAATAACATCAGAGGCAATGTCCTGAAACATAGGGGAGTGAGATTGTTATTTCTAAAAACCAATAACTCATGCTGAATTTTGAACACTAGTACTAGTACATTCTGATTAAAAGACATAATAAGAGCAAAGTTGCAATTGTCATCAACCAGGAAACAAAAACAAAGGATGAGTTCACAATCAACCTGAATATGTCGGTTCCTCTTATACATGTACAAATTCTACCGGCCGTATCTTCTACTTAAAAATTTTCTTTTTGCTGAATGGTGCGCATTTTCTCTTCTGTGTTTTCTGTCGCTTTGTGATTTTAGATTGCCAAATATTACTTTGGCTTAATTTGCCTTTTTAGTCTCTCTTCTATTGTGTTTGTAGATTTGACTTCACAATGATTAAAATAAGCGAGTTTTGTCTCAGAATTTTTAATTTGTGAAAATTGAATTCTCCCCTTAAAAGAACGTCCAATTATTAATGGAAATCACTTTGCTCATTAGTAACGTGGATCTTACAATATGTGTCACTTATGATATACATAAATCAAGAAAAAGCCCTTTAATATATATCATAATAATATGTTTACAAATAAAAATTTAATTAAAAAGTTAAAACTAACTAAAACCCCCTATAGATTGAAGGCTTTGCTTAAGGCTTGTTCTTCTTCATCTTCTTCGGCCTGCAACCTCTTTGTGATGGTTCTCTCAAGACCGAAGACTCAATAGCACATGAAAAGGGTCGGGCGAAACGCTATGATTCCTCCTCTCCCTCCTCCTTCATTCCCCTTTCAAACTCAACAAATCGATCCTCAAATAATTCATTACTCAAGTATCATTCCTCCTTCCTCTTTCCCTCTTTATCCCCCAAAATCTAAACTTTGCCGCCTTCACCACCTCCAAGCATGTGCATGGTCTGCTATTGAAGGGAGTGTCTAAGAAACGGGTTTCAATGGTGGTGGCTTGGTGGGTGTGGTCGAGATCTAATTGAAGGTGACTCGAATATTAGATTGAAGGTTGAGGCGTTGCTAGGTTCAAACCAGAGTGATGGAGGAGATCGATTTATTGGGCAATGGAGGAGAAGAGTAGATTGGGGATGGAGCATTTTTCTAGAAAAATCATGACAAAACATCCAAGTGACATACATAGTCAGATTAACGTTATTAATGAGAGACAGACCTTCTTCTAACAGACAGAAGGACACATTTTTCACAAACTAAAAAATTTGGGATCTAATTCACTCGTAAACACTGAGAAGTCAAATTGCGCAATCGTAATAAATGAGAAAAAAGTGCAGTTAAGCCGATTATTTTCATGAACCATTATGAATTCCGCCTCAAAATCCTATTTTGCTACAATAGTTTCTAAGCCATGATCATCTATATAAGGGAAAATTCAGCGTGTTTGAAGGTATTAAATTAGGATTGAGCTATATAAACAAAAAGGTGCTTGTTGTGGTACCTTACTTCAGGTCAAGGTATGGTACCCTAAATAACTTAACATAGTAATAAAGACTCATGTATCACATGAGTTAGCGATTGTATTTTCTCAATATTGTGCCTTAAGATTAATGGTGTCGATTAGATAGGTGTTAAGCATCTCCCTTGATCGAAATCATGTCGCTCAGGCTCAATGTTAAGGTCGAGATTCACTGCAACCTCTACAAAGTCGTGGTGGACGTCAACAAAGGTCGTCGGGTGACAGTTAAGTTGCCCAATGAATGAGAGTACTATTAGGACTAGAATTATAACATTGAGAATTATAAATTCAATTACAACATGTCATTAGTCTACTAAATCACCTAATGTGGGTATCACATCAAAAAAAATTGCAGGTACCACAGAATTCACCAAACAAAAAACATTAGAACATAAATGTTCATATGTATTTTACAATAGAATAAACAGTGTAGATACACGAAGCACAAAGTGAAAATTCACCTAATACTGAACATAGATACATAATCCCAAACAATATTCATATCTACAATACTTCAACAATTTCAAGCATCAGACCATGTAATGTCTAGGCCACCCCATTGATCTTGGGGCACACCCAAGGCTTCCCACACAGCCTTGGAGGCATCAACAATGTTGTTGGGACAAGGAGGCTGGTAATCATGATCTTCATCACATCCCTCTGTGGAGTCACACTCATCAACCACCATTGCCACCACACTTCTTCCATTGGCGCTGATGGTAATGTTGTTGAGGCACCTACTTCTGTCATTGAACCATCCTGTGGAAAGTGCAACCACTGGTGTGTCATCAGAATGGTACTGGTTATCACATTCTGAAGGACCACCTCCATCTCCTCCCTCTTCGAAACTATTAAGTGTTAGATATGCCTTGGTGTTAGTAGACACCAGTGGAGAGCACTTGTAAGTTGGGTACATTTTTCCTTGCACACAACAATCAGAATCATTCTCTTTGTTGCATTGTCCAGGAGGGGCTTTCCTTCCTCTAATTCTACCACTTGGGCGACACTTTTGTGCTTCAGAGAACACACAGTTTGTGATAACCAACAAAATTAGACAAAGAAAGGATGCCTTTGAGCAAAAACTCTTCATCTTGTCTCTTTTTCTTTTTTGTTGTGCTTCTCTTGAATGCTTGATGGATGGATTGTGATTCTAAATATGGCTATATATAGAAGTTAATTTGTACGTCAATTACATCACCAGGTCATGAAATAAGCATGCCCACCACAACACTATATGATATTGTTTTTGTGGTCAAAGATCAAGGTTTACACTACCTTGTTTAGTAACTAGTACAGCCTCTAGTTTGTTCCTTTATGTCCTTTTAAACTGTTGATGAGAGAGTGGATGATTTTTTAAATGCATGGTGTGGGGTTTCACTTTCAATTGAAATTGATAATACTGCATACCAATTGTTTAATTCTATATTAAATTGTACTTAACAGCGGCTATGTCCTGCAACGTAGGGGAGTTAAATTCCAATTATGCAATATTTATAGGATTTTGAACGCTAACTAAGGTACATAAATTAGCTTGGTCTCTTTACAAGACATAATAGGAGAAAAGTTTCAGGAGTTCAATGTTAGAAACAAAAACAAAAAACAATTCTTTGTAAAGATTCTTCCTACAAATTTAGTGTATGATTTCCTTGCGGTGGATATGTTTACTATTAACTTCGAAGAGAATTAAATTAATTGGTACAGTCGCATTCATTTAACCAATTGAGTTAAATTATTATAGTTTTAGGGGAACAATGATATCCAGAATCTTGGACTTAGCTTCATTTACCTTCAACCCTGAGGCTCCACAAAACTTCTGTAACAGCTCCTTCAGCACTCTTACCTGACTATCCTTATCCTTAATGAAAAACAGCGTATCATCAGCAAAGAAAATATGTGACAAGTGGAGCCCATTTCTGACTATACAAATTGGCTTCCACCTACCATCCATCACTGCTGAAGAGATAGCTGAACTAAAATGCTCCATGCAAAGAACCAATAAATAAGGAAAGAAAAGGTTCCCTTGCCTTAGCCCACGCTTCGCAGCGAAAGAATGCAACCTTTCCCCATTCCACAAAAGAGACAAATGGGAGGAGGTCACGCAAAACATGATCAGGCGAATGCAAGATGGAGTAACTGAAAGCCAGTATGGTCACTTGCAAGAACCTCCAATCAACCCGATCATAAGCCTTCTCAAGATCTAATTTGAACAGTAAATTACCTCCCTTCCTCTTTGCTTTCCTCTAGTGGTAAACAATCTCCTGAAGGGCTATCGCATTATCACTTGTGCTCCTCCCTGGGATAAAGCTACTCTGCATTTGGGCTGATAATGCCATTCAATAAAGGTCTAATCCTATTCACCAAGATCTTGGTGATGACTTTGTAGATAACATTACACAAACTGATAGGCCTGGAATCCTTATAAGTCAGAGGGACATCCACTTTAGGAATCAGGACAATAAGGGTCTCGCAAATAGCCGGATCAAATTGTTGGGTCTCAAAGGCAGTTTTAACGCAGTGAAACACCCGGTCACCTACCACATCCCAATAAGTTTTGTAGAAGAAAACATGAAACCCAACTGGCCCTCGAGCTTTAAAGGATCCCATATTGCACTAGTTACATGGTACTACATTTTATTTATAAACAATAAAAACATAAAAAAAAAGTAAATAAAAAACATTATTCAAACAAGTAAAAATTAATTGAAAAATTATAACTATAATAAACAATAATACAAATTGATAAATTTTTTAGTTAAGAATGACTTCAAAAACTATTAAATTGTTATATAGGAAAAATAATAATGTAGCATTTAGAAAAATATGGGTAAAAACCACAGATAAATAAAATGATTGCGCTTTTACAAAATATAAATAAACACATTCATCAATTTGTTTTTATCATTTCTTATGTATAAATAAATTTTCCTTCAAATCCTTAAATTATCTTTTAATAAACATAATGAAACAACACATATTTTAAAACAATTCACCCGATAAACTAAAATGAAAATCTCTTAGTATCACATGGGTCAAAGTACTCATTACAATATATAGAAGAAACACATCATACAAGAAACACATAGTGTGAAAATTCACACATGATAAACTAAAATGAAAATCTCCGATGCATCACATGGGTCAAAGTACCCGTTACAATATATAGATTGATAAACACAACATACACGAAACACAAATTAAACGGTGAAAATTCACCTAATTACTTGACATAAATTCATAGGCACAAACGTCCACATCTACAGCATTTCAACAATATATCATGCATCGTGCCATGTTATGTCTAGGTCATCACCCCACCGATCTTGTCTCACACCCAAGGCTTTCCACACAGCCCAGGAGGCATCTACAATGTTGTTGCGGCAAGGAGGCTGGTAATCATGTTGTTCATCACATCCCGTGTGGAGTCACACTCATCAACCACCCTGGCCATCACACGTCCTCCATTGCCATGGATGATAATGTTGTTGTTGTTGTTGCACCTGCCTCGGTTCCTGTGGTTGAACCATCCTGTGGAAAGTGCAACCACTGGTGTGCCATCAGAATGGTAATGGCCGTCACATGCTGATTTACCACCACCATCTCCACCCTTTTGGAAACTATTAAGTGTGAGAATTGCCTTGGTGCTAGTAGACGATCGTGGAGAGCACTCATAAGTTGTGTACCAGTGACGGATCCAAAAATTTTATGTGTAGTGAGGGCAATATATACATATAAATTTGTAATAAAAAAAATTAACATATTCTATTAGAAGTGACTGCATTTTTTTACCAAAGAAGACACAAGTGAAGACATTTTTTACTAAATGAGTTATAAAAAACTACGTACTTTTACTACTCAAGTGAGGACATTTAGTAATGTGGAACACAAGTGAGGGCATTTAGCAATGTGAAATATAAATGAAGACAATTTTTATCAAATAAATCATAAAAAATCACATACTTTTACTACTCAAATTTTTTTTTCTAATGTATTTTTTCATATTTAAGTGAGGGCATTTGCCCTCATCCTCCATAACTTGGATCCGTCTCTGTTGTGTACCATGTTCCTTCCTTACAACATTCAGAATTATTCTCTTGGTTGCATTGTCCATGAGCTAGGTGCTTTCCTTCCTCTGAAACTACGACTTGGGCGACAGTTTTGTGCTTCAGAGGACAAGAAATTTGAGAAGACAAGAAAAATCAGAAAAACAAAGGATGCCTTTGAGCAAAAATTCTTCATCTTAATTATGTCTGCTTCTCTTCTCCTCCTGAGTGGTTGAATGATATATATAGATGGAGGGCTAAGAAAGCAGATACATTATTCACTGGAGCTTAACTAAATTTGAATTTAGTTTGAAGTCCGTGAGTGCGGGGCGAGGCCTATCGATATTGGAAGAATCATGTCCTTGTTTTTTGAAAGGGAACTGTGTGATAGTCATAGACAATGAAAAAGTACTTTTTTCATGAGAGTCATTTCCATTCTGATTCAACACATGGTGATGGTGGGGTAATTCCGTACTGTAATAAATCCAGATATGTATTATTATGTCTATGTCTATGCCCGTGACTTTGGTCGTGGTGCTTTAACAGAAATGGAGAGTAAGATTGCTAAAACCTTTAGAGCAACTCCAACCCTTGGTTCCTTATCTGGTTTCTTAATACACTATTCTGCACTATTTCAGTGGGCCCATACTGCCACATCAGACTTAAGAAACTCCTAAGGAACTGAACCAGATTTTGCTCCAACCCATGGTTTCTTAAATTACTATTTGAAGGGTCCCACTCGTGTCTCACCATACAACATAAATTAATAATATTTATTTTCACACAATTTAGATTTAAAATTTAATACTAAATCAATTAAAAAATAATTTAATTAATATTTAAACGAATTTAATTTAAATTTAATTAATATTTAAGCTCAAAAAAATTAAAAAAAAAACCCAAACGGGCAGATAACCGGGTCCAGCCGGTCAAAACCGGTCTGGACCGGTCCCAAACGGTTGGATGACCGGCTAACCCGGTCATCCACTATAAATACTTCCTTATCACTCCCTCCCTCATAACCCTAGCTGTTTCCCCTTTCTTCTTCCTCTTCTCTTCTTTTCTTCTTCCTCTTCTCTTCTTTTCTTCTTCCTCTTCTCTTCTTCCTCACCGGCTCCTCACCGCCTCCTCACCACCACCTCACCGCCTCCTCACTGCCACCAAACCCTCCTCACCGCCACCAAACACCCACAACCTCAAACAAAACCCACCTCTCCGCCACCAAACACCCACAACCACAACCAAAACCACCTCACCGCCACTGACCCGCCACCAAACAACCTTCACCGCCACCAAACCCGCCTCACCGCCTCCTCATCGCCACCAAACACCCACCACCGCAACCAAAACTTACCCCAGCCGCCACCAAACCTTCAATCTGGACCCAAATCGCCCCTCAAGCACTGGATCAGAGACATGCAGGCCTTCTTCAAGCGCCACCCTCCGCCACCGCCACAAGATCGCCCCTCAAGCACATGCAGCCTTCTACAAGCTTCTGTATTTTTTTTTCATTTTTCTTTGTAAAAATTTATTTTTCTGAAGCCTTGTAATTAATTTCTATTTTTATTGTTTGAATAAAATTGTAGGTAGTTCATGCAATCTGTTTCTACTATTTCTTCCCTCTGAAATCTGTTGGAAGTGAATGTGAGAGAAAGTATCATATTTTAATTAAGAAACTGATAAAGCAGAGTTGAGTTGCTTGCAGAAGCAACTTTGCCCACTTTTCCTTAGCTAAGGAACCGTAAGGAACCCTGCTCCAATGGGTAAGAAACTGGCCCTTGGTTTCTTAGCACCTCCAACCTGGTTAAGAAACCCGCGTTGGAGTTGCTCTTACATTGATGAACTTTCATATCCTATATATTAACTTTATGTTTTGAGCAAGGTGCTTTCCTAATACAACTTTTACTTGGAAATCCTGCGCAAATTAAATGAATACGGAAAGGACAATTCACAGTGCTGCAAAGCGAAACATTAGATGCCTAAATTATTCAGTTTGAAGTAAAAAATCAATCTTTAAATTTTACTCCATGGGTAAATTTTATAATTTTTTTCAATGAATTACTAAAATAAGTGCCTAAATTACTCCTTGAAACTAGGAAAATATAGCACTTATCAATTCTCGCAACTAAGAGCATCTACAATGCAGAGTTGCTAGTTGGGTTGCTTAAACACTATTTTAGTAAGTTTAAATTGCCACATATGATTTAAACAACCCAAACAGAATTTGCTCCAACCGCAGTTGCTTATTTTACTTTTGGTTGAGTCACACTATATCTCATATATTTATATTATTTTAAGTCATGACACTATTCAAGTATATGGATGAAAGAGAAAATATAAATTTTTAATCAAAAAACAAAAAGAAAGAGAATAAACAACTGTCGCTTAAATCAAGCACTGTCATGTTGTGCTCCAAAATTAGCAACGTTACTTAACTGCTTCAACTGGAGGTAGCGTTTGAAAACCGTATAGAACATGACACAATAGAACGGAACAGGACAAAACGGGAAAGAACAGTACAATAATGTTTTGTACACTGTGTTTAGTAAATACATCACGAATAAATGAGAACCATAAAGTTAATTTCACATATACCCCTATTAATATTTTAGATAAGTATTTTAAAAATAATAATAATTTTGGATACAATAATTTTTTCATATCATACTACATATTATTTTATACAAATAAACATAAAAATTAGATTGAGTAAAAAGATAACACATTTTTTTTAAAAAAAGATAAGTAGTTAAAAAAAAAAGGCTTCTTCCCCAAACATAACGCTGCAACAACAGTTTCAATGGTCTCTCCCCTTTCATGGTAGTTTCCTCTCACAGCCAAGCGGCCTTGCTCTGCCACAACCACCGACAAGCCTTGCTTCCATCAAGTTGAGGCCCCATCGTGCGCAACTAGCTCGCCACCGGATCTCTGCCACGCCGCGACAAGAGACCATCACGCCCAATGGCCAGATCCGTCGTCGTGGATGCTCAAGCCGCTGTGAACGAAACCAAATTGTGAACCAGGGTGTTAGCGCGATCTCTTCCTACACCACACGTCCCTTTCCCTTGTGCGATTTGGGCGCCCAACAATGCATGGTTGTTCCGTCGCTAAGGTCGGTGGCGACGAAGCGAAGAGCGACGTCTGTGAATGAATGGCAGTATAACCAGTCTCTGGAGGCGGTGAGGCTGAAGTGTCTTTAAAGCTGAAACAAAGATGGCTTGATGAGATAGAGAAGAGGAAAGTGTAAAGTTAAGGAAATATGAGAATATATTCAGGATAATTTTGTCTTTGTATTAAGTGTTCTGTTTCGTTCTCTTCCGTTCCACCCTTTTTCATGGAACTAAAATGTCGTGTTCCATTCCAACATAAAACACGACAAACGTGGAACAAAACCCATATGTCCCGTTCCGTCCTGTTCAAACGTGTATACCAAACTCTACCTTAAGTAACCCATATTGGAGATGTTCTAAAGTGAAGGCTTGTAAATACCAATTTTATCATTCTTGATTCCACTAGAAAAACATTACTAGTTCGGCCTCAAAGCCCTATTTCACTACAATAGTCTTTGAGCCATTATCATTTATATTAAAGGGAAAATTCAGTGTTCAACTATGAAGGTGGATATTTAAACTAGGATTGAGCTTGTATAAACAAAAACAAAAAATGAAAAAAATGAAAACATTTTCTCAAACCAAACAAACCTTACCTGCCGGTAAGATCATTGGTCAAACAAAATTAAAGAATTTAGCCTATTAATTTCTTGAATTCCAGCAAAAAACATTAGGAATTCCGAGCCATGATCATTTATATAAAGGGGAAATTCAGTTTGTTCAACTATGAAGGTATTAAACTAGGATTGAGCTGTATAAACAAAAAAAACATTAAGACATAAAAGTTCATATATTACAATAGAATAAACAAAGTAGATACACGAATTAAGCACAAAGTGTGAAAATTCAACTAATCACTTAACATAAATACATAACCCCAAACATTCACATCTACAATACTTCAACAATTTCATGCATCAGACCATGTAATGTCTAGGCCACCCCATTGATCTTTAGGCACACCCAAGGCTTCCCACACAGCCTTGGAGGCATCAACAATGTTGTTGGGACATGGAGGTTGGTAATCATGATCTTCATCACATCCCTCTGTGGAGTCACACTCATCAACCACCATTGCCACCACACTTCTTCCATTGGCACTGATGGTAATGTTGTTGAGGCACCTGCTTCTGTCGTTGAACCATCCTGTGGAAAGTGCAACAACAGGTGTGTCATCAGAATGGTATTGGTTATCACACTCTGAAGGACCACCTCCATCTCCTCCCTCTTGGAAACTATTTAGTGTGAGATATGCCTTGGTGTTAGTAGACACTGGTGGAGAGCACTTATAAGTTGTGTACATTTTTCCTTGCACGCAGCAATCAGAATCATTCTCTTGGTTGCATTGTCCAGGAGGGGCTTTCCTTCCTCTAATTCTACCACTTGGGCGGCAGTTTTGTGCTTCAGAGAACATACAGTTTGTGATAACCAACAAAATTAGACAAAGAAAGGATGCCTTTGAGCAAAAACTCTTCATCTTGTCTCTGTTTTTCTTTTTGGTTGTGCTTCTCTTGAATGCTTGATAGATGGATTGGGATTCTAATGGCTATATATAGAGGTTAATTTCTACACCAATTATATCACCTGGTCTTGAAATAAGCATGTCCACCACATCACTATATGATTGTTTTTGTGGTCAAAGAACAAGTTTTATTCTACTTGTTTAGCCACTGACAAGTACATTATCTAGTTTGTTCTTTATTCAATTGTTTGAGCCTTTGAGGGGTCTATAATATAGTATTAAAATAAGGTAAATTCTGGGGTATCCTTAATTTTTTTAGGTGTGGTTCACGTATTAAGTAATTTAATAGATTATTATCATGTTATTTAAGGTAAATACTATATCTTTAGATTTTACTTTACTTATCAATTAACTTCATCTCATGAAATTCATTTTTTTAATGAAAAATGAACAAGTGGTGGAAACGAATGATGGTGATGAAGATGCGCGTAAAATGACTATAATGAACGGATGAACAAAGCTCAGAAAATACAACTAGCAAATCTCACGTCCGTGAGAATGGAACGCTGCAGTACTACGATAGAAGGTATCCTGTGAATTAATTGTTAGGGTCACTTCTATTAGCAGTGCCAAAGAGGTTATTGCATAAAAAAAACTCCACATCTTGTGTTTCAGTCCCTTGCTGACGTTAAGGACCGTGTTTGGAGTCCCCGAGGGTTAGCTCAAGTGGTAAGAGCTAAGGGACATAAGGGTTGGGGAGGGGAAGGTCCAGGGTTCGAATCCTGGAAGGGAAATTTGAAGGGATTTTCTAACTTACTAACAACTAACCACTAACATTTGCCTAAAAAAAATGACCGTGTTTGGAAAAATCAGATTTTCTCCTTCGTTAAGGACCGTGTTTGGAAAAAGCTTATGGAAAGAAAAAAACCCTCTCCCGGGCGGGGCGTGAGGTGTTGATTAAGGTTGTGGCTCAGGCCATACCCTCATATGTTATGTCATGTTTTATGTTACCTAATGGCCTTTGTGCAGATATTGAGACTATGGTTTCCAGGTTTTATTGGGGTGGTGACGTCGAAAGACGAAGCCTCCATTGGGCTAGTTGGAGCAAACTTTGCAGGCCAAAATATGATGGCGGTTTGGGTTTTAGGGATTTCAAATCTTTTAATACAACTCTGGTTGCTAAAAACTGGTGGAGAATTTACTCTCATCCAGAGTCTTTGCTGGCACAGGTTTTTAAAGGAGTATATTTCCCTAATGGCTCTATCTTGGATGCTAGGCGAGGTGCTCGACCTAGCTATACTTGGTCTAGTATTTGGAGCACTCGCTGGGTGTTTGAGAGAGGTGGCCGATGGAGGGTTGGTAATGGCACGAGCCTTGATGTTCGCCATGCTAATTGGTTGCCTAATGGTTGTTCGGTTGTTTTTAGAGAGGACTTCATGCTAGAGCTGGGGATCCGAAATGTTTGTGCCTTGATGAAAGGCCCAGGTATGTGGAACTCTGAACTAATAGAGTTTGTTTTTTGTCCTAATACAGCTGCACAGATTTTGTCTATTCCGTTGTCATTGCATGGAGGGGATGACACTCTCTATTGGCCCGGTTCGGTGGATGGCTTGTACTCTTCTAAACAGGGGTACGCCTTCATTCGGAGCACGATTATGTCATCTCAGGCTGGCCCATCCACCACTATGACTCCTTTGCAGCCCCAATAGTGGAAGAAGTTCTGGAGCAGCTCGGGTCTACCTCGGTGCAAAGAGCTTGCTTGGCGCGCATCTTCTGGCTATCTTCCCGTGAAGACAGCGTTGGTGCGGCGTGGTGTGGATGTAGAGGTTGATTGCCCCTTGTGCGGTATGGAACCAGAAACAGCTGATCATTTGTGGATTCGGTGTGCAGTTACTCGAGCTTTCTGGTTTGGTAGCCCTCTTGCGCTACGGCTTGACAGGTTTGCCACTTTGCATGATTTTCTGAGTTACTTTATTGATTCAGCATAGGAGGATGCCATCTCTTTCTGGAAAGCAGCTTCCTATGCTTTATGGGAGGCTCGAAATCGTGTTGTCTTTGAGGGGCGGGTGTTCTCGGTCCCCTTGGTGGTGCAGCGTGCGCAAGACCTTGGTCAGTTGTTGCCGGCAGGTGTGACGGAGGCACGTATTGCTCCTTCTTTGGTGGCAGCTTGGCAGCGACCTTCGCGAGGGGTGACCAAAATTAATTTTGATGCTTCTTTCAGGTCTGCTTCAGATACAGGGGCAGGTATGGTGGCCAGGGATCATGAGGGTTTAGTTTTGGCATCAGCAGCTGAGTTTCCTTTGGCGGCCTCTTCTCCTTTGTTGGCGGAAGCTGCTGCTTTGCGGTGGGCTATGGTTTTAGCCATTCAGCTTGGGTTCCGTCGTGTTTGCTTTGAAACAGATTGCTTGCAACTGTTTCAACGATGGATCAAGCCTCCCGATGGGGCTTCTTATTTAGTTTAATTTCTATTATTAATGATTGTTTTGTTCTTTCCCGTTCTTTTGATGTAATAGACCTTTCTTTTGTTCGCCGTTCTGGCAATACGGTGGCGGATTTACTTGCTAGAAAGGCTTCCTCGTTCGCCGGTTTAGTGTGGATTGAGGAAGTCCCTTCCGAAGCGAACTCATTTGTTTCTGCGGACCTTTTGGCCTCTATGCCAATCCAAGTTTAATGTGATTCAGTCATCTTTCAAAAAAGAAAGGTCCCTTGCTGACGTAACTTCGAAAAATAGTTGGTTTTGATCAGAGTCATTTGAACATCATCAAAGAAGTGGCTCTGATCAACTTGTTGATTTGTCACCACCGTGCATATGTGACATTCCAACATTTTTAATAAGAGACTAATATCAAGTTTTTAATAACAAGGGACGTAATCTAAATTTCTTTATAAAAAATTCTTAATCCCAATGGATGCTGTGAAAATAACATTCGCCATACGGTGATCCCAAAGAGGTAGAAAACACAGTAGCTCTCCAAAGAGGCATTCAAGTTGCAGATACGGCAGGCAGAATCTGGCAAAAAGAGGAACCTAGATTACATACATACAACACATGGATGCTGATTATGATTGTTAATTTGTGTTTTGCTTTTTTCCTGATTTTTACTCTTTATTATGTCATTTAATCAATAATCTCTATTGTTTCCTTGAACGTTTTACGCTAGACTAACATGAGTTGAATTGGGTGGTACATGTTTAATTCGCTTTAATTAAATAATGTGTTCAGCTTTATGGGAAAAATACTTGTTGACAGATTAACCCCATGAGAATGTGTTTGTTCCTAATTTGAACAGTGCCTCTTGATGTTGAAGAAAAAAAAATCTTTACGCCAGTTTATAGAATCCAACACAATATTATTCATTAATGATCATTTAACTAATTAACTTCATATATAAAAACTTTTACCTCTGAAACATCAGAGACCAAGTTAGCGTTCAAAAGTCAAAACAACGCTGATAAACAGATCATCTTGTAGTGTTTAGACACTAATAGCCATTTTTTACCACCACAAAATTAAAAGCATAAATAAACATGTTTTGTGGTGGTCTAAAACTGTCACAAACACGCCATGTCTGCATATGTTTACATGTAGTGTGAGCTACTAATCATCTTTGCGTTCAAAATTCAAAGTAAATACGGCATAATTAGAATTGGAGATTAACTCCAGTAACATTGCTTCTGATGTGTCAATAAGTCATCAATTTAAAACCATTGAATAAAGAATTAAATAATATGTATGCTGTAGTTATCAAATTCAAATGAAATCCGCAGCATGATATTAAAAAAATCTTCCAATTTCCTCAACAGTTTAAAAAACGTTAAAAGAACAAACTAGAGGCTTCACTTGTCATTGGCTAAACAATAGTAGTATAAAACTTGTTCTTTGACCACAAAAACAATCAGATAATGCTCTTGTGAACATGACTATGTCATAACCATGCAAGTGATATAATATGATGTAGAAATTAACCTCTATATATATAGCCATTAGAATCCCAATCCATGCATCAAGAACTCAGGAGAAGAACAACTAAAAGAAGAAACAGAGAGTTCATTAGACAAAATGATGAGTTTTTCCTCCAAGGTATCCTTTCTTTTTCTGATTTTTCTGGCTATCACAAACTGCATGTTCTCTGAAGCACAGAATTGTAGCCCAAGTGGAGGAATTAGAGGAAAGAAAGCCCCTCCAGGACAATGCAACCAAGAGAATGATTCTGATTGCTGTGTGCAAGGAAAAATATACCCGACGTACAAGTGCTCTCCACCAGTGTCTTAATGTTATTTTTTACACAGCTCAATCCTAGCATTCACCTTGCATATTTAACACACTGATTTTTCTTTATGTAAATGCTCATGGCTAAGAGACTATTGTAACAAAATAGGATTTTGAGGCAGAGTTCTGTTGGAAAATTGTTGATATTTCAAAAGTTTCAATGTCTCACATGCTTGTGTCATGAACTTTCAAAGACTTTATATACTAAACTTCTCTTGTGGATGTTAAAGAGCCTAATAAGAGATGGGTCTCACGCGCATGGAAATTGGGTCACGATTGGCCCAACGTAGTGCAAATCCTCCGATTTGCCCCCGCGCACGTACATGGGCCGGACTGTGCCCTGACTGCCTTGAAAATATATTATCTGACTCAGCTTATTTTTCTTGCAGGTTCTGTCTGTTCGTGGTTTTGCTGTTGTCCCAAGGTTGCTGTTCGGCATCAAATATCCAACAAGTTCATATTGTTTTTAGGGGAAGCAGGAATGATAAAATTTATGTGTGCAGTCCTTCGCCAAAGTTGCGGGAATGTCAAGATAATTAACCAAGTAAAAAGTTTTTTCATGGCTTTTCCTTTCAGTCCAGATTTTCCATCTCTTTGTTCTATAGTGCTAGTGTCCCTTATTCTTTTGAGCACGCGAGTCGTCAGATATCACATCCCTGAAGTGCATGGCTCATGGTGGGAAAGGAATGACAGATGTAGAAGACAATGGCTCAATTTACTGTCAGAGAAGTGATATGCATTTATACTGGTTTCTCACAATTTCTGGAGGAGCTATCCCAACTTAGAAAAATCACAAATTTATACTGATTGCTCATGTACTTTATTTATTGTGTATACCTCATTGTAATGTTCATAGTATTTTGATGCTCATGATTCTCTTTAAGATATGATTTTTATCGTAAGGTTACATCTTCATAAATTTTGGGTTTTGGGATCTTTGATAATGCTCTGTTTTTTTTCCCCCTTTACTGCGCAAATTTAGATGATGAGTTAGATCATTTGCTCATTGTTTGAGGATCTCTAAGATGGTAGGTACCACACAGCCCACACTGGTTTAGCAATATCCTAACATCATGTTGCTAAGCAGTTCGGGATCATAGTGACACTATAAGGGTACCGGGATCATAGTGACACTATAAGGGTACCATTATGTCAGCACAACACCTACCAGCTTAGAGACTCTCAAACAGAGATTAAATGACCATAACTCGTCATCTAATTTACATTGTCAACCAATTTTAGTGTCGTCCATGATTCACACTAAAATCGTGGGAAAATAAGTTAAATTTGTTATTTTGTGTCGACTTTGACGCTACGGTTCATAAATATTGTTGGCCACAACGACTGACGCTAAAGAAAAGACAATAGTGACAGTCATCTTATCAAGTGTGTAATGTCGGATTCTACGACGCTAATTTAGTGTCAGCTATAGAGACCAGCGCTAAGGTAGTAGCTTTGAATAAGTTAACGTGACCCTGACTCTGACGCTAAGTCGATGCTAATTAAGCTGCAGTGTCGACTTTTGGCCCATTAGCGTCGATTTTTGCCTGATGCTAATGAGTGATATTCTAGCAGTGGGAACAAAGAGGGGAAGAAGGACACAAACAAGGTGACCAAAACTCTCTCTTATATTCAGTCTCTTCAAATTATTGGGAATTAGGGTTGGGGTAAAATTAGGTTAGGAAAATTTAGGGATTTGGATTAGGGTAAGTTTAGTTAATTTAGGGATTAGATGATTTAATTGGTGATGTATAACTCATTAAAGTTTACGTGGAAGCCACATCAATTTATCATAACACGTGGACAAGGCCGCGTAAGCGTTCACTAGACATGTAAGCACTTCCCCTGAGCTTAACCTCATGTGAAAACCAATATTTTATCTAATAATAGGGACGCAAATGAAACTAATTTACGATGAACGAATAAAATTAAAACTCTGCCTATTTAAAGGTACCAAAAAACTTATATGGCCATAAAAGTAGTTAGGGTATGAAAGTATAATTTATAACAGAACAACCATATGTATATTATACATGTATCATGAAAAACAAAAGTTCATAGAAAGTTCATAGCTTCACTTAATTACAAGATAGAAACACAACACTGGTGTTTGAACTTCAAGCATCTGACCAAGTAATGTCAAGGCCACCCCATTGATCTTCAGGCACACCCAAGGCTTTCCACACAGCCTTGGAGGCATCAACAATGTTGTTAGGACAAGGAGGCTGGTAATCATGGTCCTCATCACATCCCTCAGTGGAGTCACACTCATCAACCACCATGGCCACCACACTTCTTCCATTGGCACTGATTCTAATATTGTTGAGGCACCTGCTCCTGTGGTTGAACCATCCTGTAGAAAGTGCAACTACTGGTGTGTCATCAGGATGGTACTTGTTGTCACATTCTGAAGGGCCACCTCCATCTCCACCTTTCTGAAAAACTATTAAGTGTGAGATATGCCTTGGTGTGAACAGACACTGGTGGGGAGCATTTATAAGTTGTGTACATTTTTCCTTGCACACAGCAATCAGAATCATTCTCTTGGTTGCATTGTCCTGGAGGGGCTTTCTTTCCTCTGATTCTACCATTTGGGCGGCAGTTCTGTGCTTCAGAGTAAACCCAATTTGCTAAAATGAGAGTAACCAATAAAAGAAATGAGGCTTTGGAGCAAACACTTTTCATTGTGTCTATGCAACTCTATTTCTCTCCTCTTAATTGCTTTTCTCTGTGTTTGATGTCTAGATAGAGATTTCAATGGGTATATATAGGAAGCTCCTCTGCTGGTAAAGTGAATCGTTCAGCTATCATGAATTAACATGCAAAATAAACAGGTTTGTTTTGGGGTCAAGGCAATGAGTTCTACCCTGCCGTGTGTAGCTCAAATGACAACTACAACACCTAATACTATAAACTAAAAGTTGATTATTTTTAGTCTTATAATTTGATTTGATTAGTATAAATGTGCTGAGTATCAACAGAAATTGAAAACAAGTTCAGGAACTACCAAAATAGCAGTAGTCTGCGTTCAAATCGAAAGCAGCCAAACCAGTTCTTTCTTATAAACCTAATTGATTACTACCAATATAATTAACACATCATGTTAATGGTCAAATTAGTGCTTAATTTTGTAAAAGAGTTTGATTTTAGTTTTTAACGAAAAATTGACGTTTAATGACTGTTATTTTTATAATTATTTGATGTTTTTATTGTCACTAAATTATTATTTTTCCCCACTAAATGACTAAAATCAAACTCACATCTTAACTCATATTTAAAATGTGTATACCTGGTTATGACAGCAACTTTGTTTTCTTATGTTGTTATCAATCTCAACTTTTTATAGTTTTTATATAATTTATGTATGAGTATGACACAAAAGAAATATGTTCTTATTCATTGCAGAAAAAGAAAAACGTTTTGCGTTTGTATAGTTTTTATCGTATTTTCTGTATTTGGGTATTTGCTATTGGGTCTCAGCTCTATGACGTGCTATGGGTCTTGTGGTGCGATCGATATAGGTGGTTCCCTATTACAGGTGTTGTGCAACTGATAAGTTGTTTTCGACTTTCTTAGGGACCAATATCAGTGCTTTAATCGATTGGGGTTTTGCTTGTGGGTGCTCTTAGAGGTTGTTAGTGATTTTTGCGGTAGTGGCTGAGTTTATGCCGACTTTTGTTGGCTGGATGATTGTACCCATGTTGAGAGGGTTATTTCTCAACTTTATCTTTATTTATATATCTTTTAACTTTCAAAAAAAAAAAATTGTTACTATGGAACAAAGTCGATACTAGATAATTTTCCGATGTAGCAAAAAAAAAAGTCGATACTAGCAAAAAAAATTTCAATTCATTAATGACTAGTGTACTATATATAAAAATAATGCAAACCACTTGTAAATTTATTTTTATAACACTAATAAAATCTTATAGAGTAGAAAACCATCATAAAAATAGATGTGTTAGTCTGTACATCAAGCACAAGGCTAGCTTCGGCTGCGATTAGCTTTCCGTTTGGTTTTCATTCTCTTTTGTCCCCTTTTGGGGAGTGTCATCGTTTGTTGAGTCTAGATCAGAGGTTGTTGCCTCCTGTGTTGTGTTCGTAGTTTCTTTATTTTCGGGGCTTTGTCCTCTCCTTGTAACCAAAAAAAAAGCAATAGGTTGTGTCCAAATTCTAATCATATATATGTATCAAATTTGCAATTTAAGTTGTCGACGTTGGAAGGATGCGGACATTTATATGTCGTTTATGTTCATTGCAAATGTGACAATTATGTGGACAATTGGACAATCATATATAAAATCCCATAACACTATACCAGAATTTGGGATCGATACTTAATTCTGGGGATCACCAATAACATGTTGGCAAAGTATTAAGTTAAACACCGTAACTAAAAATGAAAGTACATGTTTGAATGTTAGAAAAGTCATTTGTTTTATTAGAAGAGATACACAACTGTATCTCAAACGGATAATTACAACCGTCAAATACCAAAAAAAAAATTGTGACACTTTATTTTGCTTCATGAAACTCTTGGTGTGCACTACTACTATAAAGTTAGCGCGCCCTTATATAATTGGAGTCGTTTTAATTACAATCCTTATAATGGACATGGACTGTCATGGGATCTGGTCTGGAGGCGCTAAGTCAAAGGCTCACCCCGCGTCAGGGAAAGCTAGAATAGTCAACGAGGTAGTTGGACATCCCTCGATCTCGCCCGTAGCTAAGGAAAGTAATCATTAATACTTCCTCCCTAATTGGCGCAGCCTGCCTGCTTGGTCTACCAACCATGTATTAGACGTTCCATCTAGGGTTGGTCGATTCACCTACTATAAAAGGGGACCTCTGCCACATTTTGTATGCTCACTTTTTCCACTTGAATAATACTCTAAGTCTTTTTGCTCGTCCGACTCAAGCCTTCGAGTTTAACAAGGCATAATCATGCGAATATATTTTTTGGAAGAAAAAATTGTGCAACCCTAATTGTATTTATCGGAGAAGGGAGAATAAATTTAGTTGTTCCTTCCAACTGGTATCTGACTCGTGACTGATTATGCCCACCCGACTAGGATTGTGTTGGATCTGCATTGTTGGTTCATCACGCGCAATTGGTTAAAGATGTAAGATTCGGCCAGCCTTAAAATCTATAAAGTCAGGATACCAAATTTTTTTCCCGCTATAGCTCATGAGTAAAACATAGCATTATGCAATTTAAGGTTAATAAAGAAGAGGGGGAAAAATTAAACAAAAAAGACCACCCTCCACATCTTTATTCAGTATCCTTTTTTTTTTAAGATATATGTCACCACCATCCCTTTGTTGAAGTAACAATTGTGAATGAAATAGTCTCACATTGGATATATATAAGAAAGAGTTAAAGAGTTTATATTATAAGTAGAAGAACTCACTCACCCATTGTCTTAAGGTTTTGTGGTGAATATATGTGAATGATGTCCTAGATCACTTATACTCTTAGCTTCTTATTCCAATGTGTGGATGGTAAACTCCCAACCCCCTCATGAGTCGTAAGACTGTGAAGAGTCTAGTGTTTCGCTACGCCACTCCAACAATGGTATTAGAGCATTGGTTCGAGTGAACCTGTGACAAAGAAAGAGAAGATGGTGCGACCATGGTTAACGACGAGTGAAGTTGATGGTGTGCGACGACCGAGTGAAAGGTCAATGGTGAGTGAAGTCAGTGATGCAACCATGAAGTGACAATGGTGTGACAACCCTAGTGAAAAGGTCGATGGCGAGTGAAGTCAATGATGCAATCATGATGTGACGACTCCTTGTATCGTTAAATCATCCTGGAAGTATGGAGATTAGAAGGTAGTGAGCCCTATTGATGTTGAGTTCCAACAACGATACAAGCATGTACGAAGTGAAGTGCTCAAGGAGAGTAAAAGAAAAAAAAGGGGAAAAATACCAAGAAAAAAAGTAAAAAAAAAAGATTCACAATTGAAGGGGAGTGTTAAAGTAATAATTGTGAATGAAATAGTCTCACATTGAATATATAAGCAAGATTTAAAGAGTTTATAAGTGGAAGGACCCGCTCACCCATTACCTTAAGATTTTGTGGTGAATGTATGTGGATGATGTCTTAGACCACTTATGTTCTTAGCTTCTTAATCCAATATGTGGATGGTAAACTCTCAACCCCCTCATGAGTTGTAAGACTATGAAGAGTCTATCGTTCCGTTGCGCCACTCCAACACCCTTCAACTATTTCAACATTCCTTGGCACTCCTCTTTTACATTACCACAAATACGTTGGAAAAAGCCAATACGTGGATGGTAAACTCTCAACCCCCTCATGAGTTGTGGGACTATGAAGAGTATATCGTTCCATTGCGCCACTCCAACACCCTTCAACTATTTCACCATTCCTTGGTACTCTTCTTTTACATTACCGCAAATAAGTTGGAAAATGTGAATTTAGGGTAGCACAAATAAGATTGCGCAATGTACTTGCATTGTGCGACATGAATCATTTTGCGATGTATAAATTTATAATATCTGAATCTTATTTGCAGTATGCAAATTTATAATACATGAATCTTAATTTTGATATTATAAATATTAGATTTAGGGGACCTAACTTTATCAAAAAGTTTGTTCAAGATGAAAGGATTATCTTCTCATTCATAAACATTATAATACCTATGCATCTAATCAATGTGGGACTTAACACCCCATACACCCAGAACATCTGGATACGTGGAGGTCAATGGTCATGCTCAAATCTCCTTCCATCATAAGATATCTTCAAGGCGATCTCGTTGACCCAACAAGACAAGTTCAGACTCCGATACCATATTAGACTTACGAGGTTTAACTCAACTCAAAAGTTAATTCAAGAGTTGAGAATTTTCTTCTCACATATTAACACTTTAGTAGTTATGTCTCTAATCAATGTGGTACTCAACAATAAATTTATATATTTGATTTTACATACTACAATTGGAAATCATAAATACAAACTAATTTTTCAAAAAGATAGATAAATTGCACTCATATTTGGGCTTTTATGTAAACAGTGGACCCAAGAAAAGGCCGACACTAACTCAGCCCAGATAACCGCAAGAGGCTAAACAGGTAAAACCATGAAGAAAAGACAGAGAAAAGGATTGATGGTCAATATATTCTTTAGATTGATGGTCAAGATTGAATTTCTATTAAAATGGTATATATAGTTGTAATACCACCATAATGACCTTCCCTTCCTCCCCCATCAGACCTAGAACCACCCTCGCCCTGCAACCTCCACAAGTAGAGGACCTCACGACGGTGGTGACGTAGCTGCTCGCACAGAGACGATTCGGTGGCTCTGGTCGTCCTCTTCGCAGAACTTGAATCACTAGAAGCGGCAGGTCCAAATCGAGGTGGTTCACTGGGATCGTAGGGAGGCTGTCGTTGGGGCTTGGACCCGAGTTTGACGTGTGGTTAGAACCGGAAGTTGCTTTTCCTCTTTTATGTGCTCTTCTGCAAATAAAGCAATGAAATTTTCTCAGGTTCAATGAGATTGGAAAGATAAAAAAAATTCTGATTAGATTATTTGGATCAACAGTAGTGGTTTAAAAATGGAATTGAAATGAAAAACCGAAGAAGAAAACTAATTAATTTACGTCTACAAGTATTGAGGTAGTGGGTTACACTTAAGCTTTGTTTGGTTGGGGGGAAGGGAAAGGGAAATGAAGATTTCCGTGTTTTCTTTCATTTCCCTTTTCCTTTCCCTTCCCTCCAACCAAACATAGCATTAGAGATAGAAAAGATCAATGTTTGCAGCTTATTGAGGAAGAAGGTAGTTTTTTTTTTTATAAGCGAGGAAGAAGGTAGTGGGGCAGTGGGGAAGAGGAGAAGGGTGGGGATGCGGTGGGGGAGAAAGGGAGGGATTGGGAATGAGGTATGAAAATTATTGAAAAACTCTTTGATCCACCGGTGGAACATTTTTCAAAGTGTCCATGCTAGTCTTCACTAATACTAAAAATGGAAAACGTTATATCACACGTTCAGAGGCAAGAAACACACGCATCAAAGAAAAGATTTTTAATATTTATATATGTTTATATGGTTTGATTTAATGGCTGGAAAATACGTGTGTTGTGTGTAGTTGTGAATGGGGTCAGACTTGATTATTTAGCCTAATTTGACTTGATTGTTTTCTTTTGTTTATAGCTGTGAATGATGATGATTAGTCTTTCAAACTCGGGGTGTTAGACTTTTATATAAGAAAAAAGTTAAGCATCCTTGTATAAGAGACAAATTTATACAGATAATTGACAACTCTTAAAATGATATAATAACAAGAATTTGGTGGTTCAATCAACAAAGTAAGTTATTCGTGATTTTTTTAATGGAAATTTTTTTATTGCTCAGCTACTACAGCTTAATGCTTTAACTATGAAGTGATAGATTAGTCTCATAGCTATTACATGTGGGATAAATGGGTTAAGAAGAAAAAAAAATCAATTCATGTGTATTTATGTTGTTCAATTAACTGATGAAAAGAAATTAAAGAGGGGAACAATTGGAAAAATTGTTTAGCTTGAGTGTTTGGCAACTGATATGGAAGAATAAACAATGTTAATTTAATGAGCTTGTAACTGTGTTCTTGACGGCTCTCTCCAGCTCAATCTTGAAGTAGTTAAGGAATAAGTAGTATGATTTTTAAATTAAATACTTAAAAAAACAAATGACAAATGGTTTTTTGTATTTCCAATTTATAAATATTTTACTTTCTTTGGAGGGAAGATGCGGCTCTTTAGGTGGACGGTGGTGGGGTGAATGGGTTGGATATGACGGTGGTGCAGATTGGACTTGATCGATGTTCCCACGTGTAGGCTCTCAGACTTTGGGCTGGGTGGTTCGTTTGTTGTCATGAGGTGTATCAATTGCAATGTCGTGGAGGGGTTAAGTTAGTGAAGATATCTTCTAATGATGTCTTTGCTTCACTGGATTTGATCTTTTGTTCTAGTGAGAGGCGTTTGATCTTCGAAGGTTTGTGTCGATTTTCTTTCAGGGGTATTTTTCTCGTGTGACTTTTTCATAGAGCATTGAGATAGCTAGTTCTTCTTCGGGTTCCTTTGGTTCTATGAGGTATGATCTTGCCCTTGTCTATTGCTCTTTGACTGGGTCAGGTGGCGAAGTTGACTCTTGTTTAGGCAAAGCTTCTGGTTCTCTTGCTTTAGAGGTTTCCACACCTAGACCTAGAGGCCGCCCCAAGAAGAAGGATCTTGACATGCTAGTAGGCGATCCATCAAAACCTCGTGGGAGGCCAAAGAAGTAAAATTAAAAAGGGTCGATCTCCCTGTTATGTGGTGATCTCCTTTGGTGGAGATGAGCTTGCGACTTTATCGGAGGGGGAATTTGGTAATGATAGCGGTGGAGGAGCGTGGCAGTAGTGGTGGTGGTGGCGGCGGTGGGGGAGCATGGCAGTAGTGGTGGTGGTGGTATTGGTAGTGGCGACAATGGTGGTGAAGGATGGTGGAGGGGATTCTGAGGCGGTGGTGAAGTTGGTTGTAGTGGCAATAGTGGTGGTGATGATCGTGACAATGTTGTAGGGCAATGGCGGCAACAACATTGGTGGTAGTGGCAAAGGGTAGTGGTTGTGCTGTAGTGGTGGTGGTGGCGGTGGCGGTGGCGGTGAATGATGTTTGTAGAATGGTAGTGGTGCTAGTGGCGATGGTGTTATGGTGGTGGTGAAGTTGGTTGCAGTGGTTGTGGCGATGGCAATGACGACAACCGCAATGATCGAGGGTGTGATGGTAGTGATTGTGATTATGGTAGAGGATTAAATAATTTCAAATAGCTTATACATCATAACCACAGTCTTATCCATCATTTATAGGGTGGATCAAAAAATCCATTATTATGATGTATAAGAATTGGTTGATGGATAAGCTTATACAATACAAAGTTCATCAGGCAACAGATGAAGTCATAATGTATTTTATAAGCTTATATTATCATGCATAATATGACATAGTAAACGACCCCTAAATCTGATTTCTACTAATAAGAAATAATAAATCATACCTTAGATCGAGAAAAATGTAATGGATAGAGATGAATTGTGATTGGTTAATTTGATATATTAGATAAAATTCATTAAAGGTGAGTATAAATGAGAAAAAATGAAAAATGTCTTGAATTTATAAAAAGAACATTATTTTAATAAAAAACATAAACATTTTTTAAAAATAAGACAAATAAAACAGGAACTTTGTGGAATGAAGGTAGTAGTGTGTTTAATGCCCGTTTGGATTTTCGTTAGAAACGTGGTGTTTGAATTAACGTGATTTTGCAAAGATGATTTTGAGTAAAATTATGTTTGAATAAACGTAATTTATGTTTGGATAATTTGTAACAAATGCATGCGATTTCAAAAAAAAAAAAAAGAATACCATTTGGATGATACCTATTAACTGTCAATTTTGAAGAAAATTTTTGTTCCTATATATCTGTCCACTTAGCATTTCAAAAGATCACTAAATGATATTTTTTTAAATAATACCCTTGTGATAGTAATATATGAGGAAAGATAAAATACATTCCATAAAATTACATTCCTAAATATTCCTTAATATGCGTGTTTCTTATATCTCTAAACAATATATATTATATATTAGTTAAACTTACATTTGAAAATATAATTAAAAAAAACATTATCCTTATGCATTAGATTAAATTAAAAAAGTTAAAGACTTAATTCAAACTAAAAATCAATGATGAATGCCAAACGCCAACGTTATCAATTCCTACAAAACGTTATTTTGATCCAAATCTGCGTTTACGCGTTTAGAAAAACGCAAATTTAAACAGCTTGACAAAGCTAGTGATCCGCGTTTATCTCAACATTACACAGGTTTCGCCCCTCAAACCCTCAAACGTCAAACCAAACATAACCTTAGTAGGTTGAAATATGAGAATCAAAATATTAAAGGAAAGTTGACCCACTAGATTGAATGTGCCCGTTTGACTTCATACATCTAAAATAAAATTTTCTAAAATAAATGGCGGTGGAACAAAAAAGAAAATAAAAATTCACTTAAAATTTAATGTAATGAAAATTAATGGAATAAAGAAAAATTTCTCAAGCCATTATGCCATTACCAATAATGATTACTATTTTATAAAACAATTAATACTCAGATTTCGAATATGAACCCATGACATGTCGGAAGTAATAATTGACTTCATCTTTCATATTTTTATTATATTAATCCAAATGAAAACGACAATAAATAAAATAAAAAATAAAATAAAATTTATATGCTTAGACCCATCATCTCTATCTTCTTCTTCATTCACCTATTTGCTTAGAGTTCCATTCTTTGAATCTTTCTAATTGATTTTGTTCAAAAATCTAATTTTTTTTTCTTCAAGAAAATTGGGGTTTTCTGGGAAAAACAAAATTCTTAACTAGGTGGGGTTTGGTGTAATCGAGGAAAAAAGGTTCGAACTTTGCAAATTACAAACGTTTTCTTTTTGTTTTTCTTGGGAGAAGTTGTGGATCTTGTAAAGCTGCTGACTTTATTGAGAAAAAGAAATAAAAAAGGGAGCTTCATTTTTATCAGCTTCAGGTGGATCAACTTTTCTGCCATGCGAGAAGAAGAAGAAGCTTAAAGGTGAAGTAACTTTTTGGGTTGGTTGAAAAAGTTATGCTTTATTCAGTTTCTTTGTGGTAGTAGCAATTGACAATGAGTTGACTTAAAAAAGCTTAAAGCTTGAATGTTTGTGTTTGTGATTTACCCCACTTTGGTTAAATGGCCATAACTCTGATTCCTTGTGTTTTTTTTTAATGCTAAGATTACTAGTTGTGTTTGGTTGTCATATTTAAGGTTATCTGTGTTGGGGTTATTGCTCTGTCATTACTTATGATTGTAAGAATATGAGATCATCACCCACCCCACAAGGGAAAAAAGATTTGTTTTCTCCCCTACTTAAGTGTAGTAGTTTTACATTTGTTGATGATTGATGTTTGTGTTCTTTCTGGAGAAAAGGTAGTGGTCCTTGTGCCACCTGAAAATTGATTATAGAATCTAGGAGACTAGGACCATGTCCTTATACCCATAATTTGGATAAGAGTGAATGCTGAATTTTGTCCCTGATTGTGTGAGCGTTTGGAAAGTTAGTCCCTTGAAGAAGGAAATACCCCCGCCGACTAACTTGATTGACGTTTTATCTGACCATAGGGACTAACTTGACCGGCATTTGACACAGTCAGGAACCACAGGGGGTATTTCCTTCTTCTACGGGCTAATTTGCCCGATGCTTACACTTTCAGGGATGAAATTGAGCATTCACTCTTTGGATTAAGATAAAAAATATTCTTGCTGGTTATCCCCTTTACCTTCACTCAATCAGAGCTTTTTGATGTGATTCACAGGCGTTTGTGGCTGCAGCATATTAGGATTGCATAATGTGCTTTGGACTTCGGTGACAAATTGTTTGAAGCCCCATATAAAGGTATATTGTGACAGTGCTGAAGTTTGATAAGAGTCCAGGTGGAGCTGAGTGGACTGGATACTGTATTTGGTTATAATAATAAAAAGGCACATCATCGAAAGTGGAAGAGATTGTCATTGCTTTGAAATTGATTTTAGTGTTTCAAGATGGGGATCAACTGCTCCACACTCTTGCCTTGTTGCGTGGATTCCGAAGTTAAGTCATCTGTTCTTGAAGTTCCGAATGCTGGTAGGTAAAAAAGTGATACTGATCCTGTAGTGCATTCCGTTTTTCTGAGTAATGGTAGGAAATTATAGTTGATACCTGAAGATGTTTATTATCATTTTTGTTCCAGAAAATGAGGATAGAATTGAGGCAAATGATGGGCCTGCATTTTGTGAATTTACACTGAATCAACTTAATAATGCAACATCTGGTTTTGCTGTTGAGAATATAGTATCTGAACATGGAGAGAAGGCTCCTAATGTTGTTTATAAAGGGAAGCTGGATAATCAAATGAGGATTGTTGTTAAACGGTTTAATAGAAATGCTTGGCCTGATGCTCGGCAGTTTTTGGTAAATATTCTCTCTTTTTAATGACTTCTTTAAACACACGCTTTAACTTTCAATTCTCCTTTTTGCAATCTTTCACAAGATGAAGGCGTAGTATCTTCCATAGAATGCCAATCTGTCAACTGAAATGTGTAAAATAGTTGCTTCTGTGTGTTTTTAACAAAGTTACGTTCCGTAATGATCATACTTCCCTCTGTTCATGTTTTCTGTATGGGAAAACCAAATTTTGCATTTTTAGACAAGTTGCAATTTATATATTCCCTTTTCCCTCTCCTCTCTCGCTCATGTGGGTCATTAACCACTTTCCCTTTATATTTCCTCACCATAGGCTCTTGTAATAGTAGCATATCTCAACTTTCTTCATGATTTAGGGGACATTGAACTCATTTTTATTTTCACCCTCTTTGTTTGACCTTTGTTACAATCTATGTCTTTATAAAATTTGGGGGTTACCTGTTCTGTTCCTTTTGTTGTCTGGTTAGTTTGCGTTGATGGAATCATGCCATTGTGTTAGTCTTTAGTTCTTAAACATAGTTCTAAATATGTTATCAATGGGGTTGAAATAATCAATAATATGGTTAGGCCTGATTATTTGTGCTGAAGCTAATGATGCACAAGCTGTGCCAGTATATCTTCCCCTTGTTTTGTCTTTGTTACTTTGAATTTAATAAGGACAATTTTCTTTTGCAACTGTAGGAGGAAGCTAGATCAGTTGGTCTACTTCGAAACCAAAGATTGGCAAATTTGCTTGGTTGTTGTTGCGAAGATGATGAGAGGTTGCTTGTAGCTGAATATATGCCCAATGAAACACTTGCAAAACACCTTTTCCATTGTAATAATAGCTCCTTTCATGCATTTATTTAATGGTTTATCATTTTTTTTTTTGGTTATCAGCTTTGTTATGATATTTGGGGATTTATTGGTGCATAATATGGAGTTTAGTACCTAAGCCACCAGAGTTCGGTCTTTTTTCTTTCGAAGTATTATAATGTTCTCCATTTTTCTGCATTTCTTTGTCACTTATTACTTAGACACAGGACACTCAACTTCAAAAAGGGTGCTAGTACATCTTATTATGATTATTATTACTATTACTTGACATTTTTGTGATCTTTAAAATTTGTATGTGTTTGTATCATAGGTCAGTTTTACACTCAATCAGTTTACAAGTACTATTTTTTCTCTGACAGACAGAATATATACAATTAAAGATATCAATCTATAGCCTTCGTGTATTTGGCATTTATTTTGGAGAATCAGTTATGAAGAGAATTGTTTTTTATACTGTTAGGAGAAATCTTTTTTTGACGAGTCAAATTATTAAGAAGTGTGTAATATGAATAGCAATAACTATTATGAAATTTATGTAAATATGACATATTGGGTGTTGCATTGATTGTGTAAGGATGAAGCAATGTTACTTCCACTTTTGAATCTCAAAGCACATTCTGCGGCCTTAAAAATCTAAATGAAACAACACAAGAGAAATCTTTCAAAAGTGTTGGTAGGTTTTAGATTTCATGATATTTTGAGCCATTATCTTCTGAGGTCCTGTTTTCCTTGCTACATTGTCATGATTCTATTGTTGAAGTGATATATGCGTCTGTATCAGGGGAAACACAACCTATGAAATGGGCAATGCGACTCAGAGTTGTTCTACATCTTGCAGAAGCTCTTGAATACTGCACAAGCCAAGGGCGTGCCCTCTATCATGACCTTAATGCATATAGAGTTCTATTTGATGAGGTAAGTGTTTGTGCTCCCCTTTATACATGTTAATCTTTACTAGATTAATATAATTATATCTTCGAATTTTACAGGATGGTAATCCCAGGCTTTCGACTTTTGGCCTTATGAAGAATAGTAGGGACGGGAAAAGTTATAGCACAAATTTGGCATTTACTCCTCCAGAGTATCTCAGAACTGGTGTGCCATTTTTGTTTACTATTATGGTTTTGTTTAAATTTCTATGAAAAAGTTGTGATTCATTAAGATTGTCAAATTTGTTGCATTAATTCAATACATTATCATTCTTTATGTTATCATTGCTATCAAGATTTTTGAAATGCTACGCTTATGTCTTCAAATGTACCTATCCATCAGATAATTGTAGCTTGGTGCTGCTTTGTTTTCAATATTTTTTTGTCCCTTTTTTGAACCTGCAAAAAAGTATCTCAATGGTGTCACAAAAAAGTATCTCATTGCATACTTATGAATCAGTTTATATATTCCATCATAAGTAGTCATGTGATGCCTATGGTTTTTAGTTGTCCTTCTTGCATGTGTTCTGTGCCGTTCAATAGAAAATCTGTCTTGCATTGTAAAATTTAAAATCTGTAGTATTTTGAAAGAGTTGGGTGATTCAAAATTTCGAATAACTGTTCTTTCTTTTGTAGGGAGAGTTACTCCAGAAAGTGTAATATATAGCTTTGGCACTCTTTTGCTTGATCTTCTTAGTGGGAAGCATATCCCCCCCAGTCATGTAAGTCATCTTATTGAAGGGGAAAATACTCCCCCTCACCTACTCATAAAAGAAAGAGAGAGGAAGGAATAGTAAATAAATATTGTAAATCCTTATTAATGCTTAATCTATATACAAATATTTACTATTGCGAAGTTGAAAGATTGCATTACTTTCATCTCTATTTCATTTAGTGTCTATATTTGTATCTTATATGATAACTTGGACATTTTCTAAATTTGGAGCAGGCCCTTGATTTGATTCGGGACAGAAATCTTCAGATGCTAACAGATTCTTGTTTGGAAGGACAATTTTCTGATGATGATGGAACAGAGTTGGTGCGCTTGGCATCTCGATGTTTACAGTATGAACCTAGAGAACGACCTAATACAAAGTCAATAGTGGCTGCTTTGACTCCACTTCAGAAAGAAACAGAGGTTTGTCTACTATTCTGTGGTACTAAAGCATCATTTCCTGCTATTAAGCTCAAAGAACACTTGATTTCTTCACTACTTAGGCTCTCTTTTATAGGCAAGGCAAAGAAAATGTGATTAATGTCTATTTCCCAATTAGGTGTATTTTCTTTATCTTAACAATAACAAGATAATCTTATGCATCTTTGAATTAGCCTAGTCTATTAGCGGTTTCTTTTTCTCAGGGAGTTGGATTTGTTCTTAGAAAGTGAGACCGGAGTGGGGACTCTTCTGATATCGTCATTCTAAATGAATTCATTAGAAATTTTCTGGAGACAGAGTCAATGGTTGTAGATATATCAAGGAAAATCACAAATTTGAAGCAAAAATTATAATCTGCTTCCTGAAAATGCTGCGTATTTCCTATATTCATTCTTGCATATTTTCAGGCACACATAAATGACATTCATGACACCAGAGTAAAACTGATAAAGCTTGGAAGTTCAAGTCCTGATTATTTTTACATAACCAAAATTTCTTTCTTTCTAGGTTCCTTCACAGTTATTGATGGGTATCCAACATAGTGCTGCTACTGTTGCTTCATTGTCACCCCTTGGGGAAGCATGTTCAAGAAAGGACTTGACTGCCATACATGAAGTTCTCGAACATCTTGGCTACAAAGATGATGATGGAGTGGCAAATGAGGTAATCTATTTAACTATATTTAATTAGTTGCTATATTCCTTTCAGTTTGTTCTTACCAATATTATATTTTTTATTAACATATTATTGATATGTTATTATAGATCCTATAGCTATTATCCTATATTAGTTTAGATGCTAACTCAGTGTATTATCTTTGCTGATATTGCAGCTATCCTTCCAGATGTGGACTAATCAAATACAGGACACACTAAACAGTAAGAAAACCGGGGACGCTGCTTTCCAGCAGAAAGACTTTAGACTAGCTATTGAGAGCTACACGCAGGTAGATTTCTTATAATATTAATTGGTCTATAAAAGAGTAACCTCTATGATGTATTTAACATGTGCTTAATTAGATTAGTTAGTTTGGTTAGTGATTAGTTCTGAACAGAGAACTACTTAGTCTAAAAACTTTGTTGGCAATCCCAGTTACTGCCGCGTAGCGGTCAGCCCGAAAAATGGGATACATGCGCACACAGCGCTGCCGCTCATCTTCTCCGAGGTGCGAAGAGCGCCACCGCACTTCTTCTCCGACGTGCAAACCAGTGCGCGCGGTTCCTATCTCCTCTTCGTCGATGCCTTTTCTGACGAATTACCTCTCACATTCAATCTCTGAGAAGTTGAATGACAAAAATTTCCAGCTGTGGAAGCAACAAGTTGAAGCAGTGATTGTTGCTCATTGATTGCGCACTAGATTCTTGTGGATTCACAGATTCCACCGTGTTTTTCCTCTGAATCTGATCGTGAAGCTGGAATTGTGAGCGAGTCTTTTTAATTCTTTTATTTAATAGAAGAATTGGGGGTGGTAAGGATCAAACTCTAGACCACTTGGTCATAAAGGCTTTGATTCCATGTCAAGGAACCAATAATCCCAAAAGCTTAAACTGTTGGGTAAGACCACATGAATGGTTTTATATTATTATTTCGAATACATGAGAGAGCAGAGGCGAAGAGAGAGGTGAAGAGTGGACTGAGGAGAAGAAGGTCAAAGAGAGGGAAAAGGACTGAGTTGAGGGTCGAAAAAATCAAAATCTAGGTTTTTTTCTGTTGGGAAAACCAGGAAATACCCCTAAAAATATACCCCCAACGTTAAAAGTTGGATGGCATTATTGTAAAACTGGAGCCTTCTCTATCCCGCTGGGATCGTGAGGGAAAGGCCGCGATCCCAGCCGCAACGGAGAATTGGGACGAGGTCTTCATCCCAGTACATGGCCGGGATGGGATGGGAAACTGGAATCCCGGGGGATCCTGCCAGGATTTAAGACATATATATTGGTTCTATTGTATTCTTCAGATATTATTCATTAATAACAATAACAAAAGTAACAGATGAAATAGATCAACAAATAGATTGAATGTTACAAAATAAATCTCTTGTCAATGTATTTTATAATTCTACAATCTTAGTTGATATGAGATTTTCATAATGATGAATGATGTTTTTCATTTCTAACTAGATTTTTTCATCAATATTTCATGTAGTCAGTATAATAAATATCAACAAGGTGTTGGTCTATTGGTAGGCAAAGCTAGATAGATTCCTATTGAGAAGTTCCACATTGACTAGAGATATGACCTAATGAGTAGTTATAAAGCGTAGAAAAACCCTCACCTGTAAGCTATCTTTTGAGGTAGAGTTAGACCTAACCTAACCCAAATTCTAAGATGGTATCAGAGCCTATTCTAGACCTATTTGTTGGAGACCAGCCATAGATAGACACATGCAGATGTTCATTCCTCCTAATTCCACGCTCTAGATGTCCAGCCCTCGGTGTGTGTGTGGGGGTGCGTTGAGAAGTCTCACATTGACTAGAGATATGGCGTAATAAGTGGTTATAAAGGATAGAGAAACCCTCACCTCTAAGTTAGATTTTGATGTAGAGTTAGCTTTAACCCAAATTCTAAGATTTAAGGGAGAGGACACAAGTTCGAACCCCAGGAAAGACATATGTTGGGAGGGACCGACAAACTTTTCTTAACGGGTTTACACCCGTCAAAGAGCAAAAAAAAAATCAAGTAAATGAAGGAAACAATTGTGGTAACTGGTATTTATCACTCTATTCAACATAAGATTTGATTTTTTTTCATGTTTGTTTAATGAGACCTTAATGTTTCACATGCAGTTCATTGATATTGGAACAATGGTTTCTCCAACTGTCCATGCTCGGCGCAGTTTGTGTTACCTCATGAGTGACATGCCCCAGGAAGCATTGAATGATGCAATGCAAGCACAAGTGATTTCCCCTGTATGGCACATTGCATCTTATCTTCAATCTGTTGCGCTGGCTGGACTCGGAATGGAGAATGAAGCACAATCTGCACTTGTAGAAGGAACAACACTGGAAGCCAAGCGAAATACGCCGCGAAAGTAAAGAGTTTGTACAGATACATTTTCTTGCTGATTGTGTGTTCTGCATCATGACCAGTATCACACACAGCATTGGTTGTAAATTTCATCTTGGATACACAATAGATCCATCCCCATTAAAAAAGGTTCATAATTGAGTGTTTTTACATGTGTTTGAGAAATTCTTGGAGAAATAATGTTTGGCGGAGTGTTGGTAACACCCTCCCCCTTTTTATTGGGTAGGCTTGGATGCTGGTTTTAACTCTCAATATGATTTGATTACTGGTGCATGAATCCAACCATAGCATTATTTTTCCCCTATGGGAAAAAGTATGTGATAGTGAAACACTTTTGTGTTTGAATTCTAAGCGTTATTTCCTGCTTTCTTTTTTTATGTGCAGATCATTGGGATAAGAGGCCAGATTTGGTAATCTTTTTGTTCTATGAATGTAGTAAATTGTGATAATTGTGGCATACGTCTTAGTCCAATTAATAAGTACAGCGCCTAGTGCATGTTTGAAAATTATCTTACAACTGATCCTAAAGCTAGAATCAATTCTGTAGAGAATCTTTTGTAAGTAGCTTATAGGTGTAAGTATTGATTATGAGAAGAAAAAAGGTGATCTGAACATGCTATTAGCAGATGTATACAAAGAGATGGTCTCGGATCATTATAATCTGTCTACCTATCTCCTTGCTTAGACAGGTGACTTGAATACTGCAAGTTGCAACTAATACCTTCAGCTGCAATCCATCAAAGAAATAAATTTCCATGTTATAAGTACAATCTTGATTATTGGACACCCTAAAAGTACTTTTACATTCCATCAACCTCATTTTTTTTTATCTTTCTTTTTAGCACATTATATTATCTATCACATCTTCACCTTGTCGTCTCTTATTTAGGGTGAATACACATTAGAGGGCGGGCGGTTTAATGTGAGTCTTGTAATGTGAGATACCAAGAAAAGTCACTCACATTATACCTCAAACAATTGATGACATTTTCGCTATTTTGTGTCTGTAAAAGTTTTTGATTTTCCAAATAAGTTTGAGCCATTTACAAACCATATTTCAGCTCAACACCGCATCTCCGCCACTATCACCACCTGCGACACCACGAACATTGCTTTATCTCAGACTCCAATGTTAATATATTGCCTCTGACCCAATCTCCATTGTTGAGGAAAATTCTGTAAAAGAAAAAAAATCTGGCTTCCCGCTTTTCACCACAAACCCCCAATTTGATCCACCACCATCAACCACTAAAATTTGGGCCACCAAGCTTCGATATCCACCACCGAGCCCTTCCCGTAACCCTAACAACTAGAAGATTACACCACATATCTTGTCCCCATAATATTAATTTTTTTTTTCTGAATCTATCACTAATTTGAAGTGCTTGTTATGGATATGATTTATGAATTTTTGCTGTTATTCGAATTAAATATATAACTAAGTTATTGTTCCACCATCATTCTTCAAGTATCATTCATTCCTATACACTTGAAAACAAAGCCTAAGACACATCGTCTCTCATCAGCTATTGTTATCACACTTAAACATATACCATAATTAATAAATTAATCTCATAAAATATCTGGGTTTACATACAACACCACCGGCTTCCAACTACCTATGTCCACCTCTCTCTGAATCAAATGTGTCAATCTCTCTATACGAAAAACAAAGAGATAAAGAGAGATCGAATCATCTTTGGGATGCCCCTCAATACGACGAAACTCACCCTCTTCTCCCCATTAAAAAGAACGAAAGGAGCACATGCTAACACAACTAAGGATCAAATCACATAACTCCTAAGAAAACCAATATTAGAGAGTGTATCATGAAGAAAATGTCAGGTATCTCTATCATAGGCCTCATCCATAGAGTTGAAGTTATGGTATTAAGTGTTTTTTTTTTCTCATGAAGTTATACTATTAAATACTTTTTAGAAATATTATTTAATTACTAGTTATAATTCGACCATAAATTGACCATTTTACCTCAATTCGGCGTCCCAACTAACTCAATTATTATCGGGCCAGTTTCAAAAACACTGTTATTGTTGTGATGAGCAGACTGCAATGATTCATTTCTCACAACTTGTCTGTCAATGCTATGAGGAGTTTGGTTCTCCTATTTAAAGTTTGGTTTAAGTTATTACTATCGTAATGAAAAAGCAGGTTTTGGAACAGTTTTGCCAGGTTCAGCCAGCTTGATATTAGGGTCATAGTTATTACTATGAAGGGTGAAATCAATAAATTCTCAACCTACAATAAAACAAAAAGTTATTAGTACTCCCTCTCATCAATAAGAGTTTAATTGAATTTAACCATATTTTATTAAAATTTAATTATTTTGTTGCTAAGGAAACTTCAAGAATTCATATGGTTTTTTTTTTAACTGGATTCATATGGAAATTAAACTGGGAAATAATGCTTAAACTAATACAAGGTCTATGTCCATTATCAATTACGTGTAGGGATGACAACGGGGTGGATATCCGGACCAAGACCCACCCAATACCTGTGGGTATTTTCCGGACATGAACCCTCCATTGAATAAGCGGATACCCGTTTATTAAATGGATCCTGGTACCCGTGGGTACCCATATGATCTTATTTTTTTATTTATTCTTTTGAATGTTTAGCTTCCAAGTATTAATAAAATTGACTAGTAAGCACACTTCCAAGTATCCAAGTGCTTAAGTAATCTTAGTGAGGATAGGATTCCTAAAGAAGGAGCCCTGGTTAATAGGGAATGAAGTTTGTGCTGTTACAATTGAAATCCTACAATGTGGTAAGAACAATTTCAGTTTTTCACTTGGTTTTACTAAAAAGTTCTGTTTTCATATAGGAGTGGTTTTGTTTCTCTGATTTTATATGCAACTCCATCAATAGAAAAGAACAATGTAAACATGCACCCAATTCTGTTTAAGTTGTATTGCTAAATTCTTTTTTTGAGTTTTACTGATATATTTTCTTGTTTTCATTTCTCTATGATTCTATCACTGTCTTTTAGTTTTACTGATATAATTAACGGGTACTCGTGGGTACCCGCCCCGTTTATAAACATGTAGTTAAAAAATACCAATTTCATCTACCTGCGGGTTCTATTAACTGTGCGGGTACTTACCCATATGATTACTTGGTCTATGATTTTGGCTCAATTTGATGTAGAGGCCAAAATAAAGGGCCAGAAATCATATCAAAGAGTATGAGGTGATCAATATAAAAGAAAAATAAAATAATATTTAAGTTGTTTATTTTGATAGAAAAGGAAAAGAGAATAAAAGGAAAAGTAAGAATAACGTTTATATAATTATAATAATACTATTTTATAGAAATTTTTTAAAATAATTTATATCTATCTTTTTAAATGCATGTTGAATAAGATATTTTTAAACTAAATTTTCAATTTTTTTAAATATTATGATTATAACTTCTTTTTTGAGAAATATATATATATATATATATATATATATATATATATTAAAAAAGACTGGGCATGAAAGCCAGCAAAGTAACATAATGCAAATAACAGAAATAGAAAGTAACAGACAAAAAACAAGAAACTGAGACTAGTAGAGAACGCATAAAAAACACACAGAGGCAGGGGAAAACGAGAAGCACATCTAATAAAAACATTCTTACATCAGAAAGTTAAAAAAACAAGTGAAAACAACACCCCTAGAGCATCTTGAAAGATTAACGGGATAAACCGATCAGGAGGATCCTCAAGAGCAGTGAACACGCACTGAGCAGAAGCACCCATCTCAACAAGACAATCCATAGGACCATTAGTTTCCCGAGTTTGAATACCTTAAAATTAATTTAATTTTAATAATATTATAATTATAAAAATTATTTGATGTTTATAATCATTATTACAATATACATTTTATACCATAATTAAAATTACAATAGTAAGAATTTATATTTTAAAATCTAAAATTATAATATTAAAATTTTGTTATAATACTAAATATTTATATTAAAACTAAATTATTATTATTATTATTATTAAACTAAACAAGCCCTTTTAAATCTACTTTTTAGTTTATGTCATAAGCTTGAAGAAGGATTTATTAATCTTTTAATTAATATATTTTTGGTCTCTTATGTGTATTTTTTATTTTTTTTATAAAACTCTCTGTATTTTCCATTCAACACTTTTTATTCATCCCTTACTCCTCTCATTTTCAGCTCAAGAGTTAGAAGACATAAGAATTTGAAGGGATAAAGGGTGAACGATCTAGGGTTCGAACCCTAAGGAGAAACTAATTTACTAACATTACTAACAACTACTCCCTCCGTTCCAAAAAGTTTGTTGTTTGGACCATCTTTGAATATCTCAAATAGTTTGTTGTTTTAGGATGCCAATGCATTATTCCCATTTTTTTCCACTTATACCCTCATTTAATACATTTTCTCTCACTTATCATCTTTCATATTAACTAACCACAACTCTTCTCTATTATTTACATTCTTCTCTATCTATGTATAATTTAATAGTGCACATCATACTAGTAAAATTAAATAAGGATAATCTAGTCAAAATATACTATCAATAATTGATTTCTTACTATTTGTGTCACAACCTTAAACTACAAACTTTCTGAAACGGAGGGGGTAACATTTACCTTTCTTTCCTTACTTACCCTATCTGATAGCAAGTCAGTTGTATAAAATTAGCGGGGGTGAAAGGAAGTATGACTTTGATTGAATAATCCGCTGTGACATAATCTGAATCTAACATGATTCATTGGATCATCAAGAACTTTACTCTATCAATGACTGTAAAAAAATTCAAAAAAAAAACTTGGTGAATTCTGTGGTACCCATATATTTTTTCGGGTGTGGTACCTCGTATAGTACTTTAAGTTATAATTTTGTTATTTTCTTAAAAAAAATGGATGATTTATTGTTGCAATTTTTAAGAATTTAAGTTCAATGACTCAATGAACTAATAACATATTGTATTTAAGTTTGTTTATACTGTTCAATGCACGATTTGAAAAACTAGGGTTTTATGTTTAACTTTCAACTTTGAGAGATCATCTAAGATCCTTTCTTGTCAGGATCTTCTTTCTCCATGCCTCACCTATGTTGAACCTTGCAAATCTTCATCCATCATTTTATTTTAAGTTCAAATTGTATTATTTTTCTATTAATTTATATCATTTTGGGTACCACGCCTTGATCTGGCTTAAGGTACCACAGCAAGCACCAAAAAACTTACCTATAAAAAAATGGAAAATGAAAACACGGTTTTCCATTCATTATCTCTCCCTCGATTTTCGTTCCAATAATTTTTCTTATAAACAAACAAAATGGTCTAATGTGTGTTCAATTTTCATTGAGCAAGACATTTTTTTGGCCGAACCCAGGCCATCTCTTGGACGTCGTTACTCGTTAGTATTACAAGTGGATGTAAAGATTCCCCTCAACTGCTTAAACATGTTTGAAGAAATGGTCTTTCATTGGATGATGCCCTTAACAAAATATTGACTATTATTTACTAACTAATAACTTATAAGATTGTGAAGAAAATTGGACCAAATCGTTCAAAGCACAACGTCATGTTTGAGTTGCTATATAGCCGGCCTGTCCTCATTTTTATCTTATATATTCAGCAAAAACATGGATGACGCATAGATTTATGACGCAAAAAATTTATGTGCGATTTCTGGCCAGTAAAAATATTCGCACGAAAAGAAAATTCGCCGGAAATTTTGCCTGGGTTAGTAACGACGTCCACGAGATGGCCTGGGTTCGGCCAAAAAAATGTCTCGCTCAATGAAAATTGAACACACATAATATAGACCATTTTGTTTGTTTATAAGAAAAATTATTGGAACGAAAATCGAGGGAGAGATAATGAATGGAAAACCGTGTTTTCATTTTCCATTTTTTTTATAGGTAAGTTTTTTTTTGAATTTTTTTACCGTCATTGATAGAGTAAAGTTCTTGATGATCCAATGAATCATGTTAGAGTCATATTATGTCACAACGGATTATTCAATGAAAGTCATACTTCCTTTCACCCCCGCTAATTTTATACAACTAACTTACTATCAGATAGGGTAAGTAAGGAAAGAAAGGTAAATGTTACCCCCTCCGTTTCAGAAAGTTTGTAGTTTAAGGTTGTGACATAAATAGTAATGAATCAATTATTGATAGTATAATTGTTAACACCAAAATTTCCAAATGGTTAAATTAATCACTGAGATATGAAATATGTAAATGTTGTCAGTGTAGTTTATACTTTGCTGCCAAATTATTATTATTTACATATATTGGTCGAAATATGGTGGTGGCATGGGTTGAAATATTGTTTGACATATATTTACATTGCTAAGATTGAAGTTATATATGGTGTTGCTAGAGTAGTATTTCGACCCGGTAAAAAGATTATTTAGTCGACCCAAGTTTTAATAGTATATAAATCAAAGGAAAAGTATATTCTAGAATTTGGCTTGGTTAGTGTAAGAGGTCGAGAAACATGGACTGTGGGTCGAGATATATAGTAAGCCAAAGGGAAAAGCATGACTTTGATCTAATATGTATTGTCCATTCAATATATGAGAAGCACCACATAGATCCAAGTTTAATATGCAATGTGCATAAAGGCATTTCCATGCATCATGCAAGATTCATTTTATATTAAGAAATAGTAGAACTTGGCATCGTGTTGATGGCAGGATTATGGTCGAAGACATTTCCAAACTTGCCAAGTACTAAGCATTTTATTACTAATATTTCGACTATATTTTCAACATCAATTGAAACTATTTCTTCGACCCAAAATGAAAGAAAAGAAGCCGAGCAGCAAGAGATGAAGATTCACAGCTAGCAAAGAAGTGGTTACAAGAGAAGCAGTTATTGGAAGGTGGTGCAAGTTACTACAACAGTAGATATGCCAAGTGTATGGCTTTAATATAGGAAGTTCTTTTCTGTTTTAGTATTATCCGTAGGATTAAAATAGTAGTTTTATTCCAAGTTCTATAAATAGAACTTCTATTTGTAAAATAATCAGATTTCACCCATTTAGGCTCTTCGACTCTGAAAGCCAACAAGTCAATCACACAGACAAATGGCAATTAGGAGATTTTGAGCATGATTGTGGTGTAATCTCATTTACTTTGCATTTCAATTCATATTGTTTCATCTTTTCTTATTTTTTCTCTTTTATTTTTCCTTCATTTGTCTCAATTTCTTTACTTCAACCTGTTCTTTATGAAAAAATCTGGAATTGACACTCAAACGTTTTCACCAAAGAACCCAAGAGGACTCGAATCCAGTCCCCAGATTGATCATTGGATTCTCTATTTGTTTTACCAAAATTTGGTGTAAACAAATTGGCACACCCAGTGGGACCTCTTTGTGAAAATAGTTGTTGAATTCGGTTATCATTCAAACTTACTTAACCCACGTTTATGCGTTTAAGAAGTGGAAGACTAGTAAGTATGGCGAATGGTAGATCGAGAAGTGGTAATTCCCCTCCCGCGAATACTGGACATTCGGCAAATCAAACCGGAAATCCCGGTGCTGGAGTGAATGTTGAGGGAAATGCCTTGAACTCTGGAACGGCACAGGCAACAACGACCAATGTGGCCGAAAATGTTATACCTGTGGTGACGCAAGCGGCTACAGTGCCCTCTCCGACGACTCCAGTCGTATCACAAATGGTTGCTGGGGCATCTCGCCCTCAACCGGTGAACATGCCGGTGAATCCGCCATTTGGGATGCCTCCAGGGTTAATGGCTGGAGTAGGGACATTTCCTGCCGTATATTCAGATAACGTAATGTCAGTCGGATCCCCGAGGAATCAACACCAGGCTTCGGCCTCCAATGTTGGGGGTCGAAATAATATTTATCCTCAGGGGATGGCAGGGGCGAGTGTCAACCATTTAGGGACTTCGTTGACAAATACCTCTGTTAACGTATTGAGGCAACAAATGGATGATAGTAACCACGAAATGGTGAATATGTTGGCCCAACAAATAGGAACTGTGTTTAATCCTTTAATCCAAAACACAAATGAGTCGTATCAGCAGTTGACGAGACAAATGGGTCGAATTGCTGACGCTTTTGGAGTCCCTCGAAACGAGGTGGCGAATCCTGTGGGGGCAGCGGCAGATAATGCCGTCGAAATGAATGCGGTTCCTCAGAATGTTCCGCTTCAAGCAAATGCCGAAGTGGCGGCAGTGCAAGGTCGAAATCAATTGGATAACCTTGGTGGCCAAATGCCTCTGAACATTGAAAATCCTATCTTAATAAATCGAAATATGGATGCAGATAGGGTAGTCGAGAGAGTTAGACAAAATAACGTTGGGGGGCATCAAAATATAGCAGGCATAGTCGAACAATTATTGAACCAACATGGATTCAATGTGGGTTATGCAAATCGACCCCATTTTGCTTCGGCTTTCTCCGAATTCGTCATTCAAACAGAATTGTCTAGAGGATGGAAAGTCCCTAAGTTCACCAAGTTTTCGGGGGATACTGGAGAGTCGACAGTCGAACATATCGCTAGGTACCAAATAGAAGCAGGGGATATAGCAAATAATGAGAACCTGAAGATGAAATATTTTCCGAGTTCTCTGACTAAAAATGCTTTTACTTGGTTTACTACTTTGTTGCCTAATTCAATCCATAATTGGGCTCAGTTAGAGAGAGTTTTTCACGAACAGTTCTTCAGGGGTGAGTCGAAAGTCAGTCTGAAGGAATTGGCCAGCGTGAAAAGAAAATTCAAAGAAACCATAGATGATTACTTGAATAGGTTCAGACAAATGAAGTCGAAGTGCTTCACTCAGGTCCCAGAACATGAGTTAGTCGAAATGGCGGCTGGCGACCTAGACTACTCAATTCGTAAGAAGATAGATACCCAACATCTTAGGGACATGGCTCAATTGGCTGACAGGGTCAGACAGATTGAAAATTTGAAACTCGAAAAAGAAAAATTTAATAGAGTTCCCAAGAAGGGTAAAGTCGCGTTCGTCGAAAGTTGCGAATATGAAGTCGATTATGACTCTTATCCAGGCAATTGTGATGATATCGAACAGCAGGAGGTTGATGTGGCCGAATTGGTATCAGGACCTCCTTATGTTTGTAGGATGTTAAAACCCTATGAATCTAAAAATGCGGAAACAAACAAAGGTGTTGGTAAATTTCCTGTGAAAGCGTATAATTTTGATGTTACTAAATGCGACGCGATTTATGATATTCTGTTAAAAGATGGTCAAATTAAAGTATCTCCTGATCAAAAAGAAGTACCTTTCGACCAAAGGAAAGGAAAAAAGTTTTGCAAGTTTCATAATGTATTCAGTCACTGGACTAATAATTGTGTACGTTTCAGGGATCTGGTGCAAACTGCAATCAAAGAAGGACGGCTCAAGTTCGAAGAAAAGGATAAGGCTGCTATGAAGATTGATTCTGACCCAATGCAAATTGGCAACGCCAATTACGTCGAGCCAGCCGGGATAATGATGGTTGAGTTGTCTGATTTGAATCAGGTTGCTACTGGAGGAGATGATATCGAAGCTGTGGGGCCTACTCCAGGGATGGAGAAGGTCGAATTGTCTGAAGAGGGAATGGATGCTCCTTCCGTGGAAGAAGAGGTCGAAACCGCTAAGAAGGTGGTTTACCCTCGGTCGGAGGAAAGCCTGCTGGAATTCCTGCAGCGTTGCCAAAAGTCTTACTCTGAAGTGATGTTGTGCCCAAGGTGCAGTGTCGTATTTGACAAGGTGGCTGCTCAAGCTATAGAAGATGCTGAAATCAAGAAACGCCGCGCAGTAATACTGGAAAGGCCTCCTAGTTTTGGGTCCAGAGGACGAGCTGATTCTCCCTTCATAAGGGGAAGGGGATCCTTTGGGTTCGGAAGAGGGCGTGGTCGAACTTATATGCCACCAAGTCGAGTTCCGTTCAACAAGTGGATGGCAAGGAGTCAGGCGCCTCACCCTAAGGTTAAGGTGGTCGAATTGGGAAGTGGGTCTGCCTATATGGATAATTCTCGAAATCATAAGAATTATACCTATGTCCCAAGGCCGTATCTAGGTCGAAACCCAATGACAAAAACTCAGTGGAGGCGTCACCAGAGGGAGAAAGCCTTCGAGGCAGGCCAATCCAGTTCTGAGAGGCCAGTCAAGTACCAACTTTTGGGCCAAAGTGGTGGGGCTCCTATGGTTCCTATTCAGGTGATTAAGCAGAGTATGAAGAATGCTGGGAATTGGGTGACTACTAACCAGGCAAAAGGGAAAGAGAAACAGTCTGAAGATGTCGAAATGAAGGACAACTTTGAAATGTTGGAGTCTGAGTTTGAGTCCATGTGCAGCTTAGTCTCGATCCTTCCAGAAGAGTTCGATGTGAAAACTGAAATCACTGATGATGAAGAGGATTACTACGTCGAGGAGGATGATGACAATCCACTGTGCTATTATGTGATGACTAAAGGAGGAATCGAAGATGATTGTGCCGTTTTCAAGAAACCAGATATGGAGATGAAGAAGCATTTGAAACCGCTTTTTGTGTGGGCCCGCATTGAAGGAGTAGGCGTCAATAAAGTCTTGGTTGATGGCGGGGCCGCCATAAATTTGATGCCAAAGTTTCTGCTTAAGAAGATTGGGAAATCTGTCGAGGATTTGCAACCTCATAACATGATGTTGACTGATTACGAGGGAAAAACTTCTAAGTCTTTGGGAATGTTATTGGTGGACACCACAATTGGTACTGTTTCTCGACCTACTCTGTTCGTGGTAGTGCCATCGAAAGCAAACTACAATCTGTTGATAGGACGAGAATGGATTCATGGGGTAGGGGATGTGCCGTCCTCCCTTCATCAAAAGCTGTCAATTTGGAGGCCAGATGGGGTGGTCGAAAATGTTGATGCTGACCAGAGTTACTACAAAGCTGAAGTGGAGTTTGTTGACCGAAAGAATTTCGAGAAGCGGATGGCAAACATCGCTCCGTATGAATCAGAAGGAAAAGAATACATGGAAGGTTCCACTAGTTATGCAATGAATCTTCACCCGGAGTACGGATTTCTTTGGAATAAAAACTTTCGTGCTCGGAATGCCACTGGAGAGTGGCAAATCGTCGAATTAGATGATTGAGTCGAGCGTAGCTCGAATATCGGCCTATGCGGCCGAGATAAGAATAAAGACGGCCTTGGAGGCCGAACAATATATAGGAACGGCAAAGGAAGCCGAATATGAAGAAATTTGCAAACCGGAGGAGTGCTTAGACTTGGATCATTTTAATGAAGACAGATCAGAGCCAGTTCTTGATTGTATATATGATGATGAACCCCTTGGATTCGAGCAATCTTTAGATCCCATGTTAAAAATGCAGGCTCAGGATCCTTTGGAGGAGGTTGATTTAGGAGATGGGACCAAGAAAAGGCCGACGTATGTAAGTTCGTTGATCGATTCGGGTTTTAAGAATCGGATTGTTAGTTTGTTGCAGGAATACAAAGATTGCTTCGCATGGGATTATGACGAAATGCCGGGTTTAAGCCGGGAGTTAGTGGAGTTGAAGTTACCAATTCGGCCTGGTAGGAAACCAGTGAAGCAAGCCCCAAGGAGATTCGCCCCGGAGGTGTTCTCAAAGATAAAAGAGGAAGTGGAGCGCTTACTTGGAGCAAAGTTCATACGAACAGCCAGGTATGTCGATTGGTTAGCTAATGTAGTTCATGTACTTAAGAAAAATGGTAAAATGAGGGTTTGCATAGATTATAGAGATTTAAATTCGGCTACGCCGAAAGATGAATATCCCATGCCTGTGGCCGAAATGATGGTAGATTCTGCCGCAGGAAATGAATATTTAAGTTTACTGGATGGATATTCGGGGTATTACCAAATTTACATTGCAGAGGATGATGTGTCGAAGACTGCATTTCGGTGTCCAGGGGCACTAGGAACATATGAATGGGTGGTGATGCCGTTCGGTCTTAAAAATGCCGGTGCAACTTATCAGAGGGTAATGAACACTATCTTTCATGAATATATTGAGAAATTTATGCAAGTGTATATCGATGATATTGTAGTAAAGTCGAAATCTCAGGATGTTCATATCGAACATCTTAAGTTGTCATTTGAAAAAATGAGAAAGTACGGCTTGAAAATGAACCCACTCAAGTGTGCCTTTGGTGTAATTGCAGGGCAATTTCTGGGATTCATTGTTCATAAGAAGGGCATTGAAATCGACTAGAACAAGGCGAAAGCAATCTTCGATACTCAACCACCGTCGAATAAAAAACAGTTACAATCTTTGTTGGGCAAAGTCAATTTCTTGAGAAGGTTTATCATGGATCTAAGCGGGAAAACCAAGGTATTCTCCACATTGCTTCGACTCAAGAAAGAACAAGAGTTTCAATGGATGGAAGAACATCAGAAGGCGTTTGAGGAAATAAAAGCCAGCTTAACAACGGCACCAGTCATGGCTCCTCTCATTCGTGGAAAACCAATGAAACTCTACATTTCGGCATCAGAGGAAACTATTGGCAGTGTGTTGGCTCAAGATGATGAAGATGGAATCGAAAGGGCTATATATTATTTGAGCCGAATCCTTAATGATGCCGAAACTAGATATAGTTTAGTAGAAAAATTGTGTTTATGTTTGTATTTTTCATGTACTAAACTTAAGTACTATATTAAACCTATTGATGTAACTGTTATTTCCCATTATGATATAATAAAGCATATGCTGTTCAAGCCCATTCTTCATAGTCGAATTGGAAAGTGGGCGTTGGCCCTTACTGAGTTTTCTTTAAGTTATCAACATTTAAGGGCTATGAAAGGCCAAGTAATAGCTGATTTTTTGGTTGATCATAGTGGGTCGAAAGAACAGGAGACGGTGGTGACGTTGAAACCTTGGGAAATGTATTTCGATGGTTCGAGGCATAAGAAGGGGACCGGGATAGGTATCTTGATAATTTCACCCCAAGGAATCCCGACAAAAATTAAGTTGGGCATCGAAGCTGAGTGTTCGAATAATGAGGCGGAGTATGAAGCTTTATTGATAGGGCTCGAAACGGCTCTAAACTTGGGGGCTAGAGAGCTCTTAATTCGTGGAGATTCAGAGTTGGTTATTAAGCAACTAACTGGTGAATACCAATGCGTTAGTGAGAATTTAATGAAATATCATTCGAAAGCAGTTAAAATGTTAAGAAGTTTTGATGAAGTCGAATTATGTCATATCCCTAGGATCGAGAATGCTGAAGCGAATGTTTTGGCACAAATTGCGTCAGGTTACCGGCTACCTCGGAAAAAGTTTAAAGAGCTAGTAAAGGTCAAAAGAAAGTTTATTCCTAGTTTTAAGGAAAGGAAAGTGGAGTTCGAGCAGGAGGTATTGGTCATTAGTAATTTGGATGATAGTGATTGGAGGAAACCTGTTGTGAAATACTTGCAAAACCCAAATGCACCAACAGATCGAAGAACAAAGTATCGAGCTCTAAGTTACTTGATTTTGGATGACGAATTGTTTAAAAAAAGGGGTGAATGAAGTTTTACTAAAGTGCCTAAGTGAAGAAGAAGCGTTTCGAGCAGTCAAGGCCGTTCATGATGGTATGTGTGGGGCGCATCAGGCTGGCCATAAGATGAAGTGGACATTGTTTCGACAAGGAGTATATTGGCCAAATATGTTAAAAGATTGCATTGAATATGCCAAATCTTGCGCCGAATGTCAGAAGCATGCTGGCATCCAACATGTACCGGCAAGTGAGTTACATTCGATCGTGAAACCCTGGCCATTTAGGGGGTGGGCGTTGGATTTGATAGGTCAAATACATCCTTCTTCGTCTAAAAAACATGACTATATAATAGTGGCTATCGATTATTTCACTAAATGGGTTGAGGCCATTCCGCTAAGAGGTGTCGACCAAGATACGGTTATTAGTTTTATTCAAGAACACATAGTATTTAGATATGGGATCCCTGAGACGTTAACTACTGACCAAGGGTCAGTATTTACTGGAAGGAAAATGGCTCAGTTTGCTGAGGATTTTGGAATAAAACTGTTAACTTCAACGCCATATTATGCTCAGGCGAATGGACAAGTCGAAGCAGCTAATAAATTTTTAATTAACTTGGTTAAGAAACACATTAGTCAAAAGCCGAGAAGGTGGCATGAAACTTTGAGTCAAGTTTTATGGGCTTATCGAAATTCGCCCAAAGAGGCCACTGGAGTAACTCCTTTTCGACTTACGTACGGGCATGAGTCAGTTTTACCGATCGAAATATGCTTACAGTCCGTTAGAATTCAAAGGCAATTCGAGATTCCGTGTGATGATTATTGGAATATGATGTATGACGAGTTAATTGAATTGGACGAGGAAAGATTAAATGCTTTAGAAGTTATGATTCGACAAAAAGAACGAATTACTAAAAGTTATAATAAAAAAGTCAAGTCTAAGGCATTTAGCGTTGGAGACTTAGTTTGGAAAGTGATCATTCCAATGGACAAAAAAGATCGAGCATACGGAAAATGGGCCCCTAAATGGGAAGGGCCATTTAAAGTGATCAAGTGTTATTCAAACAACGCGTATTCGATTGAGGAAATTGGAACGATTGCTCGAATATTGACGATAAATGGAAAATACTTAAAAAGGTTTAAGCCAGCGATTCATGAGATAAAAATCGATATAGAAATGTAGTGCATAAGCTGAAAATAAATATGGCGAAAACGCCATTAGAGAGTACATAGGGAAATAAAGTGGCACAGGCGCCATGTAAAAAAAAAAAACATGATCAACAGAAATAAGAAGACTAAAATGGTGGAGTGGCTTTCATGGGAGCATATCGACCCTTGAGTTTCTTAAGTCGCTTGTCAACCTTCGCCTTCTTGTTTTGAAGCTCAGAAATTTCGCCTTCAAGCTGATTCTTGTCTTTCACGTGAGAAATGGCCTTGGCAGCAACTTCGGTTTTTTGTTTCTTGAACTTGGCCAGATTGGCTTTGAGGGATTTTTCCTGTTGTTGAAGTTCGGCAATCTGTTTCAAAATTTCATTCAGTTGCATTGAGTCAGCTTCTTCGAGTAATTTGATGGAATCCACTTCGGTTTTAGCTTGGTCGAATGATTCAGCTGCTTGTGTGCACTCAGTGAATTTGGAGGCTAAGTCTTGACCGACAAGTTTGGCTTGGTCAGGGGTCGAAAGTGATTCGTCAAGAAACTCTTGAAATTCTTGAATGCCCTTTTCTTGTTGATCAGTGAGGTCCTCATTGCCAAGGTCAGCGATAAGTTGCTTAATTTCTCGGCCTAAGTTAGGATTCGAGTTGAGGGCAGAGAATAAATCTTGCTCGAACGTAAGAGATCGCAGCTTGTTGATCATGGTGGTGGCAGTGTTCAGAGTGCTTGTGCCTTCGTTTTGCATAGATGATTCTTGGCTTCGACTGGTGCTGAGAGAAACTTGACCGCTGATGAGTTGCTCAAGGGCTAATACTGGGTCATCCATGGCAAGAGCGTCAAAGTCTTCGATAGGAATGGACTGAGGAGACTTCCTGCCAGCAACAGGGCTCGAAACCTTAAGGGCTTTTTCTTGGGTCTTCGAAACTTTGGCAATGGGTGAAGGGATAGGCTGACGGTCTTCGTCAGTATCTGACTTTTCGGCCGAAGCACCAAGGTCCTGCGTAAAGGACTCATTGTCAGATGAAACATAACTAACTATTCGACCAGAAGGATATTGAATTCGTAATGGTTGAAAGTTTAAAAAGTCATCAAGACTTTGGCAGTCAGAAGAACTGGAATCTGAAGAGTTCGAAGACAAATGGATTACTTGAGGAGGGGGCTTTGGTTTCGAGGAAGTGTCCTGAAGAAGAATGCAAAAGGTAAGTACAAGGATTAAGGAATAACGAAGAAAGGAGTGTTGAACGAAAAATACTTACTTGTTCTTGCTGAGTTTTGGTCGGAGAAGAAGCTCCCGAACTTTCGCTTTGAGAGGAGCCAGAATCTTCTTGGTCAGTTTCTGCTTGTTGCTCCTCTTGATTCGGCTCAGCCCCGGCACGTTTCTTTGCAGAAGAGATCGGTGGATTCTCTTCGTTAATGTCCGAGGCTTTAGAGTTAGCATTGTCTTGTGCAGCTTCATCTGGATCGACAGTCTTGGAAGAAATGTTCTCGTCTTCAGGAATTGGGTCTACCTACAAAATATAAGGGAAGAAGATGAGTAAAAAAAAAATAAAAAAAAATAGGAAAATGAAATGAGAAGGATAAAAGATAAGATTACCAAAGTTCTTTCTGAGTCGTCCTTTTCGGATGAAATTCTTATTTTCTTTCGAGCATCCGAAGTCGAGCTTTGAGAACCTCTCTTTCGAGCCTGGAAAATATATAAGATATGGATTTGGAGTCGAATAAAGGGTAAAACAACGCATTAACGAATATACCTTAGGGACGTTCTTTTGATGAACTGGAATGCCTGTTGAATTGTTGGAACCTTCGTCTTCCTTGCATGGAGCCTTGGGTATTGGTTCGGCTGAAGGAAAAGGGGTATAAGTACGAGAGTAAAGGAAAAAGAACAAAAGTAAGACGAGTCTATCTAACCTTGATGAATTTGTGTAAGGACTTGGACGTGACATGAGTTAACATGAATGTGTCCGGGGTAGTTGTGCAAGAAATATTTAGTCGAAGTAACCCTTTTCGGAAGTGGTAAAAGACTTTGTATAAAACATTTGTATGTAAAATGGTCGAGCCACTTTGGGTAAATAACAGGTAAAGCCAAAGCCATGTCACTGGTAGGAAAAGCTGGAAATTTTGGACAATAATGTCGAAGAGTATAAACATATTTATCCACAAAAGGGGGAAAAAGTTTAATTTTTAAAACTTTGGCTTTGACCTTTTCTTTTAAAACTTCCGCCGCTTCCGAAAGGGTTAAATTCAATCGACCTGGAAGATAAACAGTTTTGAAGAATCTCTGAAATGACTGGATTTCTTTGATGAGCATACCTCGAGTTTTCTTTGTAGCCTTTTTCTGCACAGATTGAAGAGCTTCAGTCATCTTTCCAATACAAACTCCTAAGGTGGTCTGAATAGACTTGTAGTAGGTCGACCACCAAACTTCAAATTCTTTAGTGCAATAAAAGGATGGTTCGAAAGACAGAGGTTCAAGACGAAGAGCAGACGTCTTCTTGTCATAATAGTTGAGGGCTTCATAAAAAGAGTCGACATCTTTGTCGCAAAACCCTTCATTGCAAATGGCATCCTTTTTTGAGAAAAGAGGGATAGGAACGATTTGACATAGGCCGAATTGTCTAGCCACAAGTTGAGGCTGGTAACCCAACACGTTCACCTCAGATTTTTTGAAACCAAGGGGAAGAACTTGAGGTCGGAAAAATTCCCTCCAGATGCTAATACTTTCAAGCTGTTCGCCCGGAGATTCGCATGGGAAAGGTCGGACAAGCCATTTGGGACCAGTAGTTGGAGCAGCAAATGGAGCAAGGTCGGGAGTAAAAGAGGTCATTTCCATAAAAGCAGTAAAAAACTCACGGAAAGTGGTTTCTGGATTGACTTTATCTTTGGAAGGAGTCAAGCAATTAAGTCGAAAAGCAGCAATAGAAGTCGAGACATTTTGTGGACTTGGAGTTGAGAGTTTGGTCTCAAATATGGCATTTAGCCAAAGTTGAAGAAACCATAGAGGTCCAGCAAAAAGGATGTTTTTCTCGGCTCCAGAGGGCTTCTGAAGAGAAGTGATGGCTTGACTCAAAGAAAGGTAAAGTTCGCCTAATAAAACTTTACCTAAACAGACGTCGGTACCTTCGTGCAAAAGCTGAGCAAGAAGCACAAATTTCTGAGGAACTTGAAGAGACTTGGAACAAAGGAAGAAAGCAGAGAGCCAGAACAACAAGAAAGCTACATGTTCCGAGTCGGAAACATTTGCAGAGGTCTTGTCGTGGTTTCTTAGAATGAAGCTTTTGTAAGTTAGATGGTTATAGTCTAATTTGATTTCTTTCTTAACAGGCCGGTCGAATGTAAAAGAAGAACCTGTAGGTCGAAGACCGGCAATAGCAGCTACATCTAAGAGAGTAGGGGTAATCATTCCCTGAGGAGTATGAAAGGTATTGGTCGAACGCTCCCAAAAGAAGAAAGAACTGGCTAACATTGCTGGATGGTAGACAATTTTCGACCTGGATAATTGGATTATGTCAAAAATCCCTAAAGTTTTCCAGAAATCTCCTTTCACTTTCTCGACTTTGTTTAACCATTCAATGTAGGGATTCGTCTTCACTGGAGGTGAAGAACGGAAAGCTCGAGGGGGGTCACCTAAAAAGGACAGATTGTAGGAATCCCTAAAGGCCAAGATTTTCTCATCCGGTAAAGGTGAAGGAAAGAATGCAGATGCATTTCTTGGGAAAATAGTTTGGTAAGGTCCTAGATATGCATGCAACTTATCACCAATGGAGAAGGGAATAAGTACCTGGGAATTCCAGATCTTAATCTTTTCTTCTTCATTGGGAGGTTCTGGAACAAAGGTCCTCCCTTCAACTTCAATGGGTTTTAAAAGAGAAACCGCAGACGGAACCTGAGAAGAGGATGTGGAAGTCATGGTGGTGGCCGGCGAACTGGAAGATGATGATGATGCAATAATGGTGATGGTGAAAGCTCGCGTAAACCGAAATGGTTCCGGTAGAGCTTTGGAATATCAAGGAGTTGCAGGGTTTGGAAATGGGTTTTTTCAGAGAGAAAAGCTAGAGGTTGAAGAAGAAGTGAAGTGGAAAAGTTTTTTCCATCTATTTATAAGTCTGGAGCTACAACAAGATGGACGGTTGAGATTGAAGCGGATGCCAAACTTTTGTTTAATAGAATTTATTTGTGATCCGTTTAAATTATGAGTGGGGTATGGCAGTTTTCCTTGGAGAACGTGTCTGACATGATTAGACATTTATGATAGTGGAGTGTGGAAGTTACTAAAGGTTAAAAGAGACTTTTACTTGTCAGAAATGAAAAAGGGGAAAACTGACATATAGTATGTGGTCGAAATTAGGTAAGTCGAAAATATCATTTTTCTGATCGAACAAATGATATTTTGGGGGGCATCTGTTAATTGCATATAATTTCGACCTATTGTTGGACATTTCGATTGGAATTTATACTGGGTTCAACCTTCGAAGTCGAAAGTGAAGGGAATCAAGGAAATTTATCAAGTGTTCAACGACTTCGACTGTAAAGTACTGTTTTTCGAGATACGGAGAGTTCCATATGAGAAGCCGGTTTGTCTTTGAAAGATGATTCACGAGGGACACGTATAGAATAGAAAGACACGTGTAGGACGAAGCTATGTTCAGAAGACACTTGTAATAGTTGTATTAATTGACCGTTAGAAGTCAGTTACATTTTAAGTCTATAAATAGCAGGTTTGTAGAAAGAATAGGGGTTCACAATCTTTACTCGAAAACTCTCAAGTGCTTACAATCGATCACAATGATTACAAGCCAAGTTAGAGTGAAAAAGTAGGGATTCGTGTAACACTTTGCATCTTATAGTTCATTATTATTATTCAGATTCAGAAAGTTCATTTATGTTTTTATCATTTAAGTCGAATTTATTCGTTTTGTTTCTAATTTGTTATTAAATTTCTTTAGTTTTGAGTGACTAAATTTAATTCATTTTCACCAAAGAACCCAAGAGGACTCGAATCCAGTCCCAGATTGATCTTTGGATTCTTTATTTGTGTTTACCAAAATTTGGTGTAAACAAATTGGCACACCTGATGGGACAAGTTTTGTGAAAACTAAATTTTTCAAAGTGTCGCATGCACAGTTGATTTGATTTTGATTTCGTGAAATTAAATCAACTTGTTTAATTATTGGACGATTGTGAATTTAGAATCTGGAATTCAATTCAAGGCCTCGTGACTAGATTTCTAGTCTTGGTTCAATTCTTCCATCTGACACGGTTTGTTGGATAAAAAGGCTATATATATTTTCAATTTTAATTGGAGGAAGAAAGCATTTCGATCTCAAATTCAGAAGGAGATTTTTTATTTTTAGTTTTTATGAAAATGTCTCATAACGAATTGAAGACTTTAGTGATTTCCAACTTTGTTGTAAGCCTTGTGCATTGGAAAAGTTTAGTTTTTATGGATAATAATGCTTCAAGTTTTGGGATTTCAAGTTTGAGAATTCCATACATGATACATCCAGTATCACTTCTACGAAAAGGTATTGGTTGAAGTATGAACACCTTGATTTGAATTTCGGCCTATGTGGCCGAAAATAAAAGAAAACGGTCTTCGTGACCGAAATCAATAATATAGGCACTATAATTCGATCAATCATGTTGAATATTAATATTTCGACCTTAATATTTAAGTTTTCCTTTGTGGTCGAAGAATATATTAACGGTGTTCAAGCATATTGTTATAGTCAAGAGACACTCTGCAATGTACATTTTGGTCTTTCTCATCCAAAATCCATTTTGACTCAAAGTTAGTATATATAATGTTCAATGTACTGGACAATGGCCTTTTATTATTAAGATTTTAAGGCTTTGAAAAGCAACGAGGAATTGACATTGAACTATTGTCAATTACATTGAAAGTATATTTTAGAAATTGACATTTTGGTCGAACTTTGACATTGTCTTGGGGTCGAAATTATAGAAGCTTTGGAATTATGGTGCTTCAAATGTGATACATATATAGTTAATATAAAATGGTTGTGTTAGTATACTATCATGGTCGAAGGCTGTTGAGGTGTTAAATATGATGATGCAAAGCATTCGAAAACAAGGATATCACTTGAAGAAAATTCAGTACTCTTCGATGCCAGTAGGGAGAGAAATTGGTTGTGATTAAAAGCCAATAAATGTGATTATAGAAGGCTCAAAAGCCTCACCAAGTTTAAATTTAGTAAAAGTGGTCGAATTAACTAGAGTATATTCCGACCAAGCTTTTGTACTTCGATCAAGTATATTTCGACCAAGATTTGTAAAAATATTAGATCATTGCTTCAACCCCAGACAGGAAGACAATAGTCGAGTAAAGAAGGTCAATAATTATATGGCTCAAATTGTTTCAAAGTCCTTACCTTGTTTGAATTTGGTCGAAAAAATGTAAAGAAAAAGATGGCTAAGTTTTCAAAGAAAGCCATACAATGTTTAATCAATTTTGGTGACATGACTCAAAATGTTATTCCTCTCACTTCTTTCGAGAAACAACATTTTGGGGGGCCTCTGTTAACACCAAAATTTCCAAATGGTTAAATTAATCACTGAGATATGAAATATGTAAATGTTGTCAGTGTAGTTTATACTTTGCTGCCAAATTATTATTATTTACATATATTGGTCGAAATATGGTGGTGGCATGGGTTGAAATATTGTTTGACATATATTTACATTGCTAAGATTGAAGTTATATATGGTGTTGCTAGAGTAGTATTTCGACCCGGTAAAAAGATTATTTAGTCGACCCAAGTTTTAATAGTATATAAATCAAAGGAAAAGTATATTCTAGAATTTGGCTTGGTTAGTGTAAGAGGTCGAGAAACATGGACTGTGGGTCGAGATATATAGTAAGCCAAAGGGAAAAGCATGACTTTGATCTAATATGTATTGTCCATTCAATATATGAGAAGCACCACATAGATCCAAGTTTAATATGCAATGTGCATAAAGGCATTTCCATGCATCATGCAAGATTCATTTTATATTAAGAAATAGTAGAACTTGGCATCGTGTTGATGGCAGGATTATGGTCGAAGACATTTCCAAACTTGCCAAGTACTAAGCATTTTATTACTAATATTTCGACTATATTTTCAACATCAATTGAAACTATTTCTTCGACCCAAAATGAAAGAAAAGAAGCCGAGCAGCAAGAGATGAAGATTCACAGCTAGCAAAGAAGTGGTTACAAGAGAAGCAGTTATTGGAAGGTGGTGCAAGTTACTACAACAGTAGATATGCCAAGTGTATGGCTTTAATATAGGAAGTTCTTTTCTGTTTTAGTATTATCCGTAGGATTAAAATAGTAGTTTTATTCCAAGTTCTATAAATAGAACTTCTATTTGTAAAATAATCAGATTTCACCCATTTAGGCTCTTCGACTCTGAAAGCCAACAAGTCAATCACACAGACAAATGGCAATTAGGAGATCTTGAGCATGATTGTAGTGTAATCTCATTTACTTTGCATTTCAATTCATATTGTTTCATCTTTTCTTATTTTTTCTCTTCTATTTTTCCTTCATTTGTCTCAATTTCTTTACTTCAACCTGTTCTTTATGAAAAAATCTGGAATTGACACTCAAACGTTTTCACCAAAGAACCCAAGAGGACTCGAATCCAGTCCCCAGATTGATCATTGGATTCTCTATTTGTTTTACCAAAATTTGGTGTAAACAATAATTTGACTAGATTACCCTTATTTAATTTTACTAGTATGATGTGCAACTATTAAATTATACTTAGATAGAGAAGAATGTAAATAATAGAGAAGAGTTGTGGTTAGTTAATATGAAAGATGATAAGTGAGAGAAAATGTATTAAATGAAGGTATAAGTGGGAAAAAATTGGGAATAATGCATTGGCATCCTAAAACAACAAACTATTTGGGATATTCAAAGATGGTCCAAACAACAAACTTTCTGGAACGGAGGGAGTAGTTGTTAGTAATGTTAGTAAATTAGTTTCTCCTTAGGGTTCGAACCCTAGATCGTTCACCCTTTATCCCTTCAAATTCTTATGTCTTCTAACTCTTGAGCTGAAAATGAGAGGAGTAAGGGATGAATAGTCATGAGAGCCATATCTAAAAGTGTTGAATGGAAAATACAGAGAGTTTTATAAAAAAAATAAAAAATACACATAAGAGACCAAAAATATATTAATTAAAAGATTAATAAATCCTTCTTCAAGCTTATGACATAAACTAAAAAGTAGATTTAAAAGGGCTTGTTTTAGTTTTAATAATAATAATAATAATAATAATAATAATAATAATAATAATTTAGTTTTAATATAAATATTTAGTATTATAACAAAATTTTAAAATTATAATTTTAGATTTTAAAATATAAATTCTTACTATTGTAATTTTAATTATGGTATAAAATGTATATTGTAATAATGATTATAAACATCAAATAATTTTTATAATTATAATATTATTAAAATTAAATTAATTTTAAGGTATTCAAACTCGGGAAACTAATGGTCCTATGGATTGCCTTGTTGAGATGGGTGCTTCTGCTCAGTGCGTGTTCACTGCTCTTGAGGATCCTCCTGATCGGTTTATCCCGTTAATCTTTCAAGATGCTCTAGGGGTGTTGTTTTCACTTGTTTTTTTAACTTTCTGATGTAAGAATGTTTTTATTAGATGTGCTTCTCGTTTTCCCCTGCCTCTGTGTGTTTTTTATGCGTTCTCTACTAGTCTCAGTTTCTTATTTTTTGTCTGTTACTTTCTATTTCTGTTATTTGCATTATGTTACTTTGCTGGCTTTCATGCCCAGTCTTTTTTAATATATATATATATATATATATATCTTTATTTCTCAAAAATGAAGTTATAATCATAATATTTAAAAAAAATTGAAAATTTAGTTTAAAAATATCTTATTCAACATGCATTTAAAAAGATAGATATAAATTATTTTAAAAATTTTCTATAAAATAGTATTATTATAATTATATAAACGTTATTCTCACTTTTCCTTTTATTCTCTTTTCCTTTTCTATCAAAATAAACAACTTAAATAGTATTTTATTTTTCTTTTATATTGATCACCTTATACTCTTTGATATGATTTCTGGCCCTTTATTTTGGCCTCTACATCAAATTGAGCCAAAATCATAGACCATGTAATCATATGGGTAAGTACCCGCACAGTTAATAGAACCCGCAGGTAGATGAAATTGGTATTTTTTAACTACATGTTTATAAACGGGGCGGGTACCCACGAGTACCCGTTAATTATATCAGTAAAACTAAAAGACAGTGATAGAATCATAGAGAAATGAAAACAAGAAAATATATCAGTAAAACTCAAAAAAAGAATTTAGCAATACAACTTAAACAGAATTGGGTGCATGTTTACATTGTTCTTTTCTATTGATGGAGTTGCATATAAAATCAGAGAAACAAAACCACTCCTATATGAAAACAGAACTTTTTAGTAAAACCAAGTGAAAAACTGAAATTGTTCTTACCACATTGTAGGATTTCAATTGTAACAGCACAAACTTCATTCCCTATTAACCAGGCTCCTTCTTTAGGAATCCTATCCTCACTAAGATTACTTAAGCACTTGGATACTTGGAAGTGTGCTTACTAGTCAATTTTATTAATACTTGGAAGCTAAACATTCAAAAGAATAAATAAAAAAATAAGATCATATGGGTACCCACGGGTACCAGGATCCATTTAATACCCCATTAAACGGGTATCCGCTTATTCAATGGAGGGTTCATGTCCGGAAAATACCCACAGGTATCGGGTGGGTCTTGGTCCGGATATCCACCCCGTTGTCATCCCTACACGTAATTGATAATGGACATAGAACTTGTATTAGTTTAAGCATTATTTCCCAGTTTAATTTCCATATGAATCCAGTTCAAAAAAAAATCCATATGAATTCTTGAAGTTTCCTTAGCAACAAAATAATTAAATTTTAATAAAATATGGTTAAATTCAATTAAACTCTTATTGATGAGAGGGAGTACTAATAACTTTTTGTTTTATTGTAGGTTGAGAATTTATTGATTTCACCCTTCATAGTTCCACTAGTAAATATGGCAGTAGGCAGATATAAGCTAATTAAATACATATTGAAGACTCATTCATTTTTATGTGATTTTTTTAGCTATGACCCTAATATCAAGCTGGCAGAACCTGGCAAAACTGTTCCAAAACCTGCTTTTTCATTACGATAGTAATAACTTAAACCAAACTTTAAATAGGAGAACCAAACTCCTCATAGCATTGACAGACAAGTTGTGAGAAATGAATCATTGCAGTCTGCTCATCACAACAATAACAGTGTTTTTGAAACTGGCCCGATAATAATTGAGTTAGTTGGGACGCCAAATTGAGGTAAAATGGTCAATTTATGGTCGAATTATAACTAGTAATTAAATAATATTTCTAAAAAGTATTTAATAGTATAACTTCATGAGAAAAAAAAAAACACTTAATACCATAACTTCAACTCTATGGATGAGGCCTATGATAGAGATACCTGACATTTTCTTCATGATACACTCTCTAATATTGGTTTTCTTAGGAGTTATGTGATTTGATCCTTAGTTGTGTTAGCATGTGCTCCTTTCGTTCTTTTTAATGGGGAGAAGAGGGTGAGTTTCGTCGTATTGAGGGGCATCCCAAAGATGATTCGATCTCTCTTTATCTCTTTGTTTTTCGTATAGAGAGATTGACACATTTGATTCAGAGAGAGGTGGACATAGGTAGTTGGAAGCCGGTGGTGTTGTATGTAAACCCAGATATTTTATGAGATTAATTTATTAATTATGGTATATGTTTAAGTGTGATAACAATAGCTGATGAGAGACGATGTGTCTTAGGCTTTGTTTTCAAGTGTATAGGAATGAATGATACTTGAAGAATGATGGTGGAACAATAACTTAGTTATATATTTAATTCGAATAACAGCAAAAATTCATAAATCATATCCATAACAAGCACTTCAAATTAATGATAGATTCAGAAAAAAAAATTAATATTATGGGGACAAGATATGTGGTGTAATCTTCTAGTTGTTAGGGTTACGGGAAGGGCTCGGTGGTGGATATCGAAGCTTGGTGGCCCAAATTTTAGTGGTTGATGGTGGTGGATCAAATTGGGGGTTCGTGGTGAAAAGCGGGAAGCCAGATTTTTTTCTTTTACAGAATTTTCCTCAACAATGGAGATTGGGTCAGAGGCAATATATTAACATTGGAGTCTGAGATAAAGCAATGTTCGTGGTGTCGCAGGTGGTGATAGTGGCGGAGATGCGGTGTTGAGCTGAAATATGGTTTGTAAATGGCTCAAAAACTTATTTGGAAAATCAATAACTTTTACATACACAAAATAGCGAAAATGTCATCAATTGTTTGAGGTATAATGTGAGTGACTTTTCTTGGTATCTCACATTACATGACTCACATTAGACCGCCCGCTCTCTAATGCGTATGCACTCTAAATAAGAGAAGACAAGAGGAAGATGTGATAGATAATATAATGTGCTAAAAAGAAAGATAAAAAAAAATGAGGTTGATGGAATGTAAAAGTACTTTTAGGGTGTCCAATAATCAAGATTGTACTTATAACATGGAAATTTATTTCTTTGATGGATTGCAGCTGAAGGTATTAGTTGCAACTTGCAGTATTCAAGTCACCTGTCTAAGAGCAAGGAGATAGGTAGACAGATTATAATGATCCGAGAACATCTCTTTGTATACATCTGCTAGTAGCATGTTCAGATCACTTTCTTCTCATATTAATCTATTTTTATTTTCTGATCTTTAGATAATCTAAGAGTTTTAATCATTTAAAGTTTTATTTTATAATTTTTAAATAAACTAATTTTTTTATATCATTTGTAATATACATATACATTAAATTTTAATGTGTTTAAATTATTTATTAAATAATGTATGAACTAAAAAAATTGTAACAAAAAAGATCTGAATTAATTTTTTTATTAAATATCTGTTAGAATTTTATATTCAATCAATTTAAAATTAATTTTAATTAGAAATACTTATAAAATTGTAATGAAGATATGTAATAATAGTTTTATATTACAGCTAATTTTAAAAATAAAACAAGTAAACAGGATATACAACTTCTTGCAGATGATTTTCGTATGAAAATAAGTAACAATTAAAATGCACAAATTTTTTTCTGCGAATTGCTTTGTATTTAAAATTTTATATGCTTAACCAAAATAAAATTTTATATGCCATATTTCCTACGAATTTTCAAATTTTTTAAGAAATTTAACCAAATTTTCCGACATGTAATTTTCACAAATAAATCCACAGTAAATATAATGATATAATCAATTGATTTTGCAAGAAATTTTATTACTGCCTGCATTAAAATTTTATCTGCAGGAAAAGCGTCACACGAATTCACTGGAAATTTCTGTGAAAAAAATTGATAAAAAATTCGCAGGTAAGAAAGACAAATTTAGTAGTGTGCTCTTTTATCCCATTTTCTCTTGCTTTTGTTTGTTTTTTATATATCACATCACATGATATACAGTACACTTTTCTCATTTTTTTCATTTCTATACTTTTTTTCTTAAGCGATCATGCATTAAATTAAGGTAGGCATGGAAGCCAAAAATCAACGTCAACCAAATGAATTGCCACGGGAGAAGTTTCTTCCACCCACTCTTTGTCAGCAAAGGTGTAAGCATTTCAAACTATATAGTCGAATACAGAATTGGAGTGTAAACATAAGCTTTTCCTTTTATTTATCACAACATAATTGAATCTTTTCATTTCTGACACAAATCGATACACATTGCAAATCCCGTTTCATAAGTATGGAATGGAAACAAGTGGCTTCTCGGCTCTCATGGATCGCTCATTCATGCCATTATTTCAAATATGTAGGCTCCATTATATTTGGCAACAAATGAAGTATTCATGTATTTACACTATTAATTAAAGCCCAACGTCATTGTTTAAGTTGTTAATAGCCTGGATCTTTGTCTTATATATATGAAGCAAAGAAAAATCTTCCTTATGATATTGAAATTAATTAAATAAGGAAAAAGAAAATAAGAGAGTGATATATATATATATATATATATATATATATATATATATATATTTTGGAGCTGGAGAATGGATAAAGTGGATTCACACTCCATTTCTATCCACACCTAATGAGTCACTTTTAACAAAAAAAAAACACAATGAGTCACTCATTTGTGGAAAAATTATTCCCACTATATATATTTTCACTTTATATGAATCAACATTTTTTTATGTGACAAGACATGAATCACTTTTATTTTACTAGGTATATTGCACTAACATTAATTTCCTGAGGTTTATGATTATTACTCCGACTTCGCCTAAGATTTAACATTTAATATTCTCTGTCATTTTAAATGATATTTGAAAGATGTAATTTTAATACATTTCTCATAATAGATGAGATGCCCATTACATAAAGATAAACATGAGGGAAATGACCAAGAAAATAACATTGTACGTACATTTCTTGTAATAAAAAAAGGAATACCAAAATCTTATCCATATTGTACATAGCTCTTCATCAATTTTGCCTATTAATAGATCTATTGCTGCTTGCCTCTTTACAAGGTAAAAATAAGAAAGAGATATTTCTCATAGAAAGAGTGAGCTAGTGAGAGAGAGATGAAGTTGAACAACAAGAGATTGGCTCAGGTTACTTTTCTTCTTTTCCTCTTGGGCTTGGCTTTTGCTTCAACTCTTGTTTATGCTGGCTGCTCCTCCTGCACCACCACCACCACTACCAACACCTGCACCAAATCATGTTCATGTGATTCCTGCAGCTGTGACACGTCCTGCGACTCGTGTTGCAAATGCTGCTCATGCTGCACAAAATCATCAAGCTGTGGGGGTTGCAAAAGTTCTTGCAGTAATGACTGTTGCTGTGAATCATGCAATTCCTGTTCCTGTGGCAATGGAGGTAAATGCAGCTAGCTAGCTAGCTCACTAAGAATGAGCAATTAAGTTCCATTAACTATGATGTAAAACAAAGTTACTACCACATAGGCTTTGTTTTGATGTATGGGATTGAATCTTATTAAGGAATAAAAAGTATGATTGCTATTTGTTTTACTTTTACTCTTGTCTAAGTTCGATATTCGGTTCAGAACATTAATTAGTCCATACATAAAACAAAAAATAATAATATAACATTGAATAAACTAACAAAATGAAAAGAAGGGAGGTTTCCCAGTCTACCTATACATAGTAGCTCCGTTTTTCTTCATTTGCGCAAAACTACCTCCTATGACTAATGGTCTGAAAAAAAAAAAATCAAGAATTCAACATCACGGTAATAATCTTGTACTCTTCATTCATACTTAATCCAGAAATGAATTGATTCAGACTCCAAGCTGCGGGAGGCCCAGCAAGATGTGGAGAAGTGGAAAACCGCTTTAGAGGATGTGAAGAATTTAAAAGCCGCCTTTCACCAAGTTGTAGAGAAGGACCTGAAGGTTGCTCAAATGGTAGTGGAGAGGTGGAAAACAATGGTAGAGGATGTGAAGTGTTTGAAAGCCGACTTTCACCAGGTTGTACAGAAGGACATGAAGGTTGCCCAAAATGATGTGAAGAAGTTGAAAATTGCCTTAGAGGATGTGAATAATTTGAGAGCCACCTTTCACGAAGTTGTAGAGAAGGACCTCAAGAATGCTCAAGAAGATGTGAAGAAGTGGGAAATCGCTGTAGAGGATGTGGTGAATTTGAAAGCCTCCTCTCACCAAGATCTAGAGAAGGACATCAAGTTTTCCAAAGAAGATGTGGAGAAGTGTCAGACAACCACCTTTAAGGATGAGCTCTCACTACAGCATTTTAGTTTTACAACATCGCCTAAAACATGTTGCATGAAGTTTAAAAATTAAACGGTTTTCTTATCTTTCCACAACGCTATGGAATGCGTTGTATTTTAGGGCGTTGCCCATTCATAGGACAACAGTGTTAAGTCTAAATGTAGAGTACCTACAATTTTTTTAGTGTTTTGATGACAATTATGTATAAGTCATAAACCCATTAAGTGAGCTGGCACTAAATTGATGGTTTGAAATTTCAGGAACAAATTATTGAAGCAAAGAGCTTCGTCCTACTATGTGGAAGAAGACTGTCTTACACTGAATATCACATGCATCGTCTTACCTTTGTAGATGAAGACTATGTCTTAGAGACGGATCGTCTGACTCACTCAGAGTACTCAGCTCCTTTGTCAAGTTTACGTATATTTAGATATCATTTTAACCACTTATTTAACTTGTGTGCTTCAATTTATATCATTTTAATTTTTAATTGATAAGTTTAGTAGTTATTAAGGTTTAGGGTAGGTTTTATGAAAATTTCAAATCTAATCTCAAGGTCTCAACTTTTTGATGCAGGAAGTTCAAAGCGGCCTGACCAAAACTGCAACACCGCATTTGTTAACTGTCAAATTGAGCTAAAATTTGGATATATAGTTCATAACACATGAAACTATAATTTGAACAGTTAGATTGGGAAAAGATGCAAGTTTTGATGAGAAAATGAAAAGCTTGAGAAGTATTCATGTCATTGGGAGACTGAGAAGGCACTGAGTGTCCAAGGCAGTTGAGGAAACCCACATGTGAAGAAACATGGGGCACTGGGCAACGCTTAGAGGATGTTGAGCACCCAGACAACGTAATTTCACTATAAAATCTACTATCTCCCTTTCTATTTAATTGCTCAAAGAGAGAAGAAACACATATTAAGGAGTGCACTTAATATTGTTAATTTTCATAAAAGTATTATTTGATTTCCTATTTTACCCTCTAGAATATGTTTTATCCATCCTCATTTATTGCTTCTACAATGGCACTATTACATTCAATGTTAAGGGGACAGGCATATAGGAATGATTTTTTTCTCCAAAGTATACAGTTAATAAGAAAATGGGGTAGTAATTTTTAGGAGATTGGGCAGCACATAATATGACCGAAAACTTGAAAACTCAGAGAAACACTTGATAGACAAGGGGAGAGGCGTAGGAGGTTAGAGAAGAAGCTATGAAGGTCGGATTCAGCGGAGAGACATTGCAATGGTTTTGGTTCTTCTCGTTCTTCATCTATATTTGTAAAGTTTTCCATGAAAATTGATATCTAATCTCTTTTTTGTTGGGATTTGATGAATTTGTATGATACTTATACTTTCTATGTGATTCTCTTTAATACAAATCATGTTCTTTGTCCGTAATTCAATGAATTTCTCTTGTTCTTCATGCTATGTTTTGGATTGATCACCCAAAACATTTTGATTGATTCGAACTTGTGTAGGGAACTCACTTGCATGTTCTTGAGTTCGAAATATAGTTAATCATCTAATAAGCCTAATGCCTGAATTTGTTAGTCATAGAACACCTAAACTTTGATCTTTTATGAGGAATCTATATTTAAGAGTAGAGAATTATTGTTATCTACTCATGTGTGGAATCCATGAAGGTCGAACTGATCTAGAATATCCCTAGAATAACAGAGGTTGAAATAATCATACTTACGCCAGCTAGAGGGATAAATTTTGTTTTACGTAAATTACATCCACTATCTTCAACTTTGCTTATATGACACTATATTTAATTTTTCTCCATAATCAACCCTCCACCCAACTCATTATAACTTCTGTGATAAAATTTTAGGATTCGTCAGAAAATCCTTGACCAATAAAAGTTAGAGACGAAGTTAGTGAAAAATTATATAAGAAAATCCCTGACCAATAAAAATTAGAGATAAAGTTAGTGAAGTGGTTCAAAGGGTTATGTGAAAGCCTGGGAGTGCTAGCGTTCCACAACAGTTTTTTGGCGGAGCTTATGGCAATGGCGACAGCAATTGAGATGGTGATGAGTTTGGACATTCCTCAGGTGGTGATTGAATCAGATTCTTTGGAAGTGGTCCAGGTCATCAACACCCCTCAAGCACCATCCCACCCTTTTGTTGAGATTATCCAGCGTGTGCTTCTCCTGAAACATGCTCATGGTAGTATGATGTTCTAGAGAAGGTAACGCTCTAGCTGACTACCTGGTGCATGTGGCCCTTGATTCCCCTCTTGGGGTGCATTACTTGGATTTCCCAATAGGGCCTGCCATAGATTGTTAGCTTCTGATTCTCCGGAGGCCTTGGTTCCTGGTCCGGTGCATAGTTAGTGCTTGTTTTCTTGGGGCTTAGCCCTTCCGCGTAACCAAAAAAAATATAAGACCCTATCCTTGGTTGCACTTCATCTATTATTTATCCCTACATAACAAATTTGAGTTTTTGAAACTTGTCCTACTAAAAGCTCTGCCCTCTCTCCTCGTTTGCACGCTTGACCCAGCCTCCTTGGGTGGCCTCCGCGCCGCCACTGTGCGTGGCGGCAACCCCGTCGCCTTCTTACCTCTTGTCTGCTCTTTTACTTTCCGAGACCTGGTTTCCTTGTCTTTTCGCGGTGGCTGGCCTCTTTTGCTTTTAATAAAGTGGCGGACCGCCCTTGCCGATCTCCCTTCTTGTCACGGCGGCGAAGCTTTGGATCGGCCTATCTAGGTCGTGCTCGCCTCATGTCTCTCCCTCCTTCCTCGTGCTTCATCAGTGTCTTGCTCTGCGTTTGGTGGCGTTATCGTCCGCCTCCTTTTTCAGTCGTTCTCGCTGCTGTTTCGTTTTTGGGGTCGTGTTACAGATCTGGCTTCGTTGGTTCTTTCAGATCCGACATCATTGGGTCCGGTGGTGGCTGGCTTGTTCGTGGGTCTATGCCAAACAATGTCGGCGGTGGTTCTTGGGGCGTGCGACGATAGATCCGAAATAGAACCCAGGTGTGTGACTTCTTCACCCTCCCTAATTGCTCCTTCACCGCCTGCAAACGCCGCACGCTCGCTGTGAGAGGTGAACCTGTTTTCTTTTTAGACTGCTGGACTCCAATCGTAGCTTCAATCCAGGTTTTGAATGGTGGCACCAGCTATTTATATAAGCCAAGAATTATGTTTTTAAGACCCTCTTTTACTGGTAGAGTTTATATTTCATCTTCATGGAATGAGCTTGCTTATGGAATGCTAGATTTATATGAAGCCAAAGGAGTGGAGTGGAGTTGCGTTAGCAAAGAAATCGGGAATTGGGTTTGGAGCCCCACCCTTTAGGCTCCCCGTCCCACCCTTTTTTTTTAAACTCAAAAGTACCCTACGGATTTTTATATTCCGTATTCTGTTTAATGAATACAGAATATAAACAACTGTATTTTAACCCAAAATGTACTCTACTGTTTTTTATATTCCGTATTCTGTATAATGAATACGGCATATCAAAAACCGTATTTTATCTCACAGTCTGATCACCTTTTCCACCATTACTCCTCCCTCCACCAACTCCTCCCATGACCCCTGTACTTTTTCTGACAAGCAGGTCACGGACCTTTCCCACATTACTCATTTCCATCACCATTACTCCTCAACTCCCTCACATTTCTTCTTCCCACCACCACCAACATATCCACTTTCCTTCTTTCCATCACCACCACCACCACCGCCGCCATCTCCTGGTAAGTGTTGTTAGTTTTTAGTACTTTATTTATAATTAGTTTAAGTAGTTAGTTGTTAGTTAAGTAGTTAGTTTAGGTAGTTAAGTTGGTGGTTTAAGGCTTCTGCATCGCGAACAAATACGGAAAATGAAAGTTCATATTCAATACGAACTTTGATTTGCCGTATTTAATATGAACTTTGATTTACCGGTTTCAATATGAACATTGATTTACCGTATTGAATATGAACATTGATTTACCGTATTTTATATGAATAGGATGACAGACTCTTATATTTTTGGTGAATCACAATTGATAAAGGCTGAATTGGAAAATGATCATCTTAAAGAGGAGCAACCTGGTCCATTTGTACCCCCGAGTATAAGTATAGATGTCTCCCATTTATATGCAACTAATCAGGTACCCATTGAACAAATTTTTGCATGTTTTGTTTATGCTTTGTTTATGCCTTGTTTATGTCTTATGCCTTGTTTCTCATTAAACAGCGTTTCCCTACATGAGATGATCTTCTCAAATGGGTTCACGACATTTCGATTAGAAATAATTATGTTCTGATGATCACAAAGTCTGATAGTGGTGCGAATGGAAGAAAATAATATGTTTATCTGGGGTGTGGGAAGCATGGTTTGTATGCTCCCTACAAAGAACATGATCTTGTTGAAGGAACAGAAACACAAAAGACAGGTTGTCCTTTTAGACTAAAAGGACGACCTACAAAAAATGGTAGATATTGGTGGCTCAGGTGATGGAGGGTAAACACATCCATGAACCAGCTAAGTCACTACTTGGCCACAATTACGTTGGTCGGCTAACTAGTAATGAGAAGGAGGAAGTGATAAAACAGGCTAAGATTCGGGTTCCACCGAGAAAGATGTTGTTGTCCTTGAAGGAAAAAAATCCTGCAACCTTTTCTACCATCCGACAAATTTATGGTGTTTGCAAGAGGTTTTGACAATCCGTTCGTGAGTCATTGACAGAGATGCAACACTTGCTGAAGAAGTTGGACGGTGACAAGTATGTTCACTTTGAAAGGAATGAACCTGGATCGAAAGTCATCAAAGATGTATTTTGGGCTCATCCGAATGCTGTCAAACTGTTCAACACATTTCCTTATGTAGTGATCATGGATTGCACATACAAGACAAGCAAATATAAACTACTCTTGCTCGAGATTGTTGGCCTAACCTCCACAGATAAAACATACTCAATAGCATTCTGCTACATTGGTAGTGAGGGCACAGATTACTACATTTGGGCCTAAAAGTGTATGAAGTCTCTTATTGCCGACCAAGCCAGATTGCCTACAGTGATTGTGACTGACCGAGATCTGGCCTTACTGGGTGCTGTTAAACAAAGCCTTCCCACAACTACCCATTTATTATGCTTGTGGCACATCAAAAAGTGTGTTTTGGTAAAGTGCAAATTGTATGTTGGCACAAATAATTTTGCTGTAGAGGTTATAGACAAGTGGGCCGAGTTGGTAGATGCTGCAACAGTTGAAGAATTTGAAGGTCATTGGATGGAATTGTTTAAAATGTGCAAGGATAAATACAACAACTTTATCACTTATTGTTCTACTACATGGTTGGTCCACAAGGAGAAACTTTCCAAGGCATGGACAAATCATGTGATGCATTTTGGAACAACAACAAGCAACAGGTACAAGAAATATGTTATTACTTGTTATATGTTTTTCATTTGATAGACTATTACAGTATTAATTCTTATATGTTTTAAAGTAGAAAGTAATAAGGCGCGTTGTTTGTTTGCAGGGCTGAAGGTGCACATGCCAGCTTGAAGAGGATGTTGCGGAACAGCAAGGGTGACCTGGCCACTTCATGGGATGTGTCGCATAGTTTGACCTTGAATCGTCACACTGAGATAGTAGCATCGTTTGAGCGCAGTATTAACAGAATTGATCACATTTTCAAGACCCCATTCTACATAAATATTAGAGGATTTGTGTCAAACAAATGCTTGCAACTCATTGATACTGAACAGATAAGAACGAAGTCCTACGGCGGCAGATGCGATTGCTTATTGAGAGAGACTCATGGACTACCTTGCGGTTGTCAACTTGCAGGTTACCGGTCAACCACTCTTGTCAATTGTTTCTATTTGTTATTGAATGTGACACGTTTGTGAACTTGCAGGTTACAGAAGAATTCTGTATGAGGCAATTCATCCATTCTGGAAGAGCCTAAGTTGGGAGCATGTACCTGTTGCAAAGACTGGCAGCTCAAATATTTGCGGCCTAAACCATGGAGAAATGCACCCAGAAGTAGATGCACTGACACTTTATTTCCATTCTTTGGATACTGGAGGGCAGAGTATGGTTAGGAGGAAGCTTCAGGCGATATATTGTCCTGAAAGCAGTTCACTGGGTACTCCTGAGGTTCGGATAAAGTCCAACCGCACTCTTAAGTTGAAGGAGAGCAAACCACCCAAGGGTCGAACAATAGGATCCTTGACTCGTGATCCTTCAGGGTTTGAACATGTTGACATGGAGATGAAAGCGGCAAAGAAGGCTTCACAACCAGCAAAGAAGGCTTCACAACCAGCAAAGAGGAAGAAGTGTGTGAAGAATTCTGATACAAGCTATTTCATGAGTCATTTTCCAGCCTTTCTCCATCCATATATAGACGGAGTTACAAATGTTGAGGATGATGACAACTGTGGCTATAGATCCATTGCTGCATTACTGGGGCATTCCTATGGTGAGGACGGTTGGCCTTGGATTAGGGCATCGTTGATAGGAGAACTTGAACATAATATGTTGATGTATGAGTCCATGTGGTCCAGACAGATTGTTAATGCCTTACATGATCGACTCACTCTTCCTCATGGTGACCCGGCCACCCCTGATAAATGGATGCAACTGCCATAGATGGGATACCTTGTGGCAACAAAGTTCCAAGTGGTTCTCATAACCTTCTCCTCTAAGGGTTGTAACACATACCTTCCACTAAGAGAAGCCGGTCCACCAGATTTGCATCCTGCTATAGCTATTGGTCATGTGATAAATCACTATATACATGTATATTTTGATTAAGTAGACTAATATTTTGGTTCCCTACTAGCTTGTCAATTAATTTTTGTATTTGGAAGTTATCTAATTTTTTGGTTATTTCCTATAATATAGCTCCATTTAACTCCTGGACACCCTATGCCGCCTATTGCTCCCCAATGGCAATGGCATGCTGATGCTGCCTCCGGATACTGACACGGCCCATATGGTCTTCGTTTTGACATGTTCGCTGCAGAATTTTGGCTTGCGAATTTTGCTCCTCTTGGTCATATTCAAGATAGCTATGTGGACATCACCACAAATTGAGTGTTTCATATCGTGTAATATTCATTTGTAAACGCTCTGTAATATTAATTTGATGACTTATCCTTAGGTTGTTTAGGATAACTATGTAGACAGAACCATAGATTGACAGGTCACTGCGTGTAATGTTCACTTGCTGCTTTTGGTAATATTAATTTGTTGTTACGTTGTTAATTTGATGGTCCTTGCATAGTAAATACACAAATACAAAGTCTTGTCACATTTGTCATTTGATTTCATTAATTAACAAATCACAGAAGTGCAGATGAGAAAAGCAGAAATAAGGACAAGGAAAAATGAAGAAAAAGGAAAGTGTGGGAACTATATCCTGCTAAGTGATTCCCCTCCTATCATTTCCATCATCAAAGTCTTGTCATTTCCATCCACTACACGACGAACTATAAACTTGACATTACTCTCACCCACAAACCCCAACCGCACTTCTACTATCCACCAATACACCATAAATCTTCTGACCATTCTGCTATAAATCTCCATTGTGTCTTGCCTCTTCTTCTTATTCTTCTTCTTCATCCTCTTTTTCACTACTTTGAAATGTAATTTCATGTTAAATATGTACTACATAACAATATAGTTTCTTTCATTTTTTAACAAATTACAAGAATATTATACATGAAAATATGTTCGTGTTAATAGGAAGGCAAACAATACAGCTCATGTTTGTGGACGCTTTTTTCAAGTATTAATGAAAGTCGTACTGGTTATCAAAAAGATAATATTTTCATATAATTTAATACATTTATCATAATATATTATTTAATAATTTTAAGAGTATATATATATATATATATAATTATGAAAAATTAATAGTAAAATATATATGTCGTACAAGAGGATTTGGAAAAAAGTATATATATACTTATAGTTATTTAAGTTTAAATTATACGGTGAAAAACTTTAATGAAAAATGAATATTTTTCATATTAAAACTAATGTAAAAATAAAGTTCAGTGTTTTTTATATTATTTTAAGTATTTATATAAATAAAACTATAGAATATTTTCCTGTACATCTACGGTATAATATAAGTTTCATAAGTATGGAATTTCAAATATGTAGGCCACTGAGATTTGACAATAAATGAATCCCAACGTCATTGTTTAAGGCTTTGAATTACTATATAGCCTGTCCACATTTTTGTCCTGTATATTCACTTATTCCGCAGAGAAAAAATTTCCTTTATGAAAATAAAAATAAATAAGGAAAAATAAAATAATAGAGTGACATATATATATGATTTTTTTTGAAATGGACACATATATATGTTGGAGCAGGGGAATGGATAACACTTCATTTCTATCCACACCCAGAGAGAGAAATAAAAAAAGGACTAAAAAATATCATATGTAATAATATGTACAAAAAAGCAAAAAAGATATAAAGAAAAAATAAGTTAAATTAAGATATAAGAAAAAGCTAAGTGTGTGAATAAATTAACGGAAACACCACTCCTCTTATTTGAAGATGAGTTTGATCTATCAACTATCATTCGGATTTCATGAAAAATTTGGCTATATAAATAGACCTATTGCTGCTTGCCTCTTCACAAGGTAAAAATAAGAAAGAGATATTTCACATAGAAAGAGTGAGTTAGTGATCGAGAGAGAGATGAAGTTGAACAACAAGAGATTAGCTCAGGTTGCTTGTCTTCTTTTCCTCTTGGGCTTGGCTTTAGCTTCAACTCTTGTTTATGCAGGCTGCTCCTCCTGCTCCACCACCACCACCACCTGCACCAAATCATGCTCGTGTGATTCCTGCAGCTGTGACACGTGTTGCAAATGCTGCTCATGCTGCACAAAATCATCAAGCTGTGGGGGTTGCAAAAGTACTCGCGGTAATGACTGTTGCTGTGAGTCATGCAATTCCTGTTCCTGTGGCAATGGAGGTAAATGCAACTAGCTAGCTAGTTCACTAAGAATGAACAATTATTAAGTTCCATTAACTTTGATCGATGTGAAACAGTTTCAAAAAAATTAATGTGCGAGTGTTTTTCCCTTTCGTCGTTTTGTTTTGGTGTTCTTAGGCTGGCAGGGAGCTATGTTGTTGTGGTAGTGTCTTGTTTCAACCTTTGTTTGGGTGGTTTGTTTTGTAAGGGTTAGGTTTTTAGGATGTTTGCTGTTTGAATATTGTTGGGTGGGGATAATTTCTTTGTACTCTGATTATGCGAATTCATTCTCATGTGATTTTTAAATGATATTTTTGTTGTTTGAAAAAAAAACTGTATATGTCTATATGATTGATGCGAATTAAAACAAGTCAGGATCATATCGTTTCTTTGTACTCTGATTATGCCTGAATATGATCCATCAAACCTTTAACAGAAAGAAGAAATATGTATACACCAGTAGAGCAAGACAAGAAGCAGGAAACCGTGACAAAATAACAATGTACTGGGTAGGTGTGAAATGTAACACACTGTTTACACCATCTTATAATGGTACGTAGCAGTCAGGGAAAAAATTGATGGTTTACAAGTTTAAAAACTCAATAAATCCATAAACAGGTATATATATGTTCTATATGTCAAAAAAAAAAGGTATATATATGTTCTAAACACATAAATTTCTCAATTAAAGAAAACTCATTAATAATTAACGAGCTTCGGTATCTTAAAAGCACATGCCAACCTATAGTTGTGCATTAGAAAAACAGCACTTGTGAGTTCATACTCAATCGACAATTTTTTTTTCAAAAGTAATTAACATGAATGGAATGGGGTATACTATTGAAGTATAGCTTAACCAAATCTTGTACTCTTTATTCATACTTAATCCAGATATGAATTGATTCAGACTCCAAGCCGCAGGAGCCCCAACAGGATGTGAAGACGTGGAAAGCCTACGCTTATGCCGTCTTAACTGCCTTCGCCACCTTCGCTGCCATCTGCCTCTCCCACCTCATTTTTTATCGTCTGTACAGAAATCATTTCTCCTGTACGAGTTCTCTGTGACGTTACCTAGACATATAATTTGATGTCATTGAAGCCGTCATGTTGGCCTTCCAATAAGCTGCACAAATTGCAACTCTGGTAGAGTCGAATGAGTTGTAAGTTCTAGCTCTGATTAAAATAGAAAAATTTATTTCGCTCTAAAGTCAGTTGGTTTCATTGTTAAATATTGAAGTTTATAAGCTTTAGAATGGTTTCTCTGTGATGTATTTGCTTGAGTAAGCATGATTTGCTCTTAATTTACTTGATATGTTTGCGTTGCAATATCACTCTGTGATATTATTCTCTGCCTACGGGCACCATTTTGGATGTTAATCAAACATCTTTGACCAAAAAGAGAAAAAAAAAGGACATGATCTCCAAGGCCAAGAACCTCACGGCCGGCCAAAAAGGAGATGGAATTATAGAACATGCATGGTCCGCCAAGTACGTAGTGAAGGACATAAAGGATGGCCAAGAGGATATGAAGAAGTTGAAAGCCACCTTTCACCAAATTATAGAGATGGACCTGAAGGTTGCCCAAGAGGATGTGGTGAAGTGGAAAACATCTTTAGAGATGTGGAGAAGTTGAAAGCAGTCTTTCACCAAATTTTAGAGAATGATCTAGAAGTTTCCAAAGAGAACGTGGAGAAATAAAAAATCTCCTTGGAGAATGTGGAGAAGAATTTGAAATACATATTTCACCAAGTTGAAGAGAAAGAACTGAAGGTTGCCCAATAGGATGTGGAGAAGTGGAAAACCTCTTTAGAAGATGTGGAGAATTTGAAAGCTGTATTTCACCTAGTTGAAGAGAAGGACCTGAAGGCTTTCCCTAAAGGATGTAGAGAAGTGGAAAATCGTCTTACGAGATGTGGAGAATTTGAAAGCATTCTTTGACGAAGTTGTAGAGAACACTACTACAAAAATAGGGTTGCGTAGCACTTATGAGGTAGCGGTTAGTGTTAAGTGCTACCCAAATGTTATATAAAATAAAATTATAAGAGATTATTTATCTTTAAATTCAAAATAAAAAATAAAAAATAGTGAACCGCTACCCAATTGGAAATTTCGTTGCTGGGTAGCGGTTATAATAACCGGTTCCTTATAAGTGGTGCCCAAAGTAAATTAAAGCTTTAATTTTTTTCCCCAAACCCTAACCCGCGCTCCACTTTCCAATTCCCTTTAAAACGCGTATCTCTTCTTTTACTAGCAGTGTCAGTTTCCTTCTGAAACCCTTGCTGATCTTCAATCTCTGCACCATTGACGTTCTCTGTTGCTCCATCTCTGCGCCATCTCTGTTCACCGAGCCGTAGATCCTTGCAATCGACTCACATCTCTAAGAGCCGTTTCTGCTGCTTCTTCTCCTCAAGGTTGGTCACACTCCTTAAGTAATTGTTTGGGTGATGTGGTGGTGAGGGTTAGAATTGAGGAGGGTTGGCGTTTATATTTTTAGCATTTGTACTCTTCGGTATTTTTCTTTGCTGTATGTGTTTTAGCTTTTCCGGTTTCTTTTGTGGTGTTGGAGCCCCTGTTTTGTTCTGTTTTTGCTATGACTATGTGGATAAGCCTTGTTCCCATGCTTTGATATCTAATAATATTTCCTTCATCTTCCAAAAATAAGAAAATAATTGTCAGTTTTTTACTGCAGTTTCACTTTGACTTTCAAATTCCCATAGTCATGAGAAATATGTATCACCATTTTCTTTTCTTGTCGTCTTTAACATATTTATGGCTAAAAAAATTAAAGCTGCGGGTAACAAATCAAGGTTTTGCCAAAGTCAAATAGGGTTATTACATTTTCTCTGCCATTAATTCTGTGTAAAGGCAGATTTATCCAATTGCTATTATATAGAATCCTACGTGCTTCAAAAACTGGTTAAGTTCCAAATCTCATACTTCCACAGAGGGGACATTGCATTAGAAATGGGAAGGTTGAGTTCAAGTTGTTATAATTATTCAGAATTGATTCTACTTCCCCTTCTTTTATTGTTCTCTACTTGTTTTGAGCTTGCAAACGTAGAAAGTTGATGCATGTTTAGTACAGTGGATTGTACTAGTAATATACCCCAACATGATAAGAACTTCAGGTCCACATAGTTTGTGATTAAGAAGCCTTTTCTCTGAATTAGATATTATAATTTCAACCTTGAAGAGCAATGCATTTCCTCTTGAGGATTATCATTAATGTTGTTGGTATTGTTGTTCTCATTGTTAATAATTCATTTTCTTGTTGCAGTTGACATTCCCGTGGAATTTAGCAAATTAATTAAAGTGCAGTGTCTGGTAAGAGCCAAACATTTAACTCTATATGCCCAACATGATAAATTTCATTTTACATTTATCAAGTAAGATGCTATTGATCTTGGGTCCAATTCCAAGTAGCTAGTGATGACTGAAAACGTTAAGTATTTTTGGTATTAGGAAAGCAAGAGAAACTTCCTAATTGCCAATATATTTGGGCACATGCAAAGAATCTTTTGGCATTAGGAAAGCAAGAGAAAGTAGAGATGCCCTTTAGCCTATTCAATTGTGAACAAGTGGACTTCATTGGCGCAGAGCAGTTTAAAGAAGTTACCCATCACCAAAAAATAAGTGCATCAGTTGTATGTGTGTATATCAGGTACCTGTCCAAACTTTAAAGTCTTTCTTGTGTTTAATTTCTTGCATGTAATCATTGAAATTAATTCGCCTATTTCAGGTTTTTGTATGATCAAGTTCTGCTCCCAAACAATTTAGCTGAGAGGTTCTGTTTTTTATCTCCTGTCAAATTAAACATCTATGAAACTAAACAATCGCAGTTTATATCTGATGCGCTCTCAGCGAATGAAAATCCAAATAGAATCTTTTCCACACCTTACAATTGTGGGTGAGTCTAAATTTTGGTTAGCTTGACATTTATATTTATTTCATATATATGTGTCATTTTAGTGTTTCCTAACTCATCATTTTTGTAGGGGGCATTGGGTGTTGATTGTCATCAACGCCTCAGATGCTTCTATAACATATTATGACTCAATGCGCGGTGATCCAAGAACTTACACAGCCATGAAAAACTTGTTTGATTCGTAAGATATTTGTATATATTCTATTTATCTCATTTATGTAATATAACATTTGCTTATATCAAGTTTTCCTCTATTTTTGGTACAGGTTTAATGACTTATCGCGCTCAAAGAGAACATGTGTTGCCCAAAAAGAAATCAAACACCATCAACTGGAGCTCTGTTAAGGTATATATAAAACCTAAATTTGTAGCTTACATGTGATATCCAAATTCGGCTCACTATCACAATTAGTTAAAAATTCATTTGGTTTTATAGTGCCCGCATCAAATGAATGATGTAGATTGTGGTTATTATGTATTGAGATACATGAGGAGTCTGATCCTTTATGAACTCCCACATCCTGTAGATAAGGTATGCAATTTTAGTCCTAATGTTATTGTAATTATTAAATCTATTGGATAATATAATTCAATTATAACTTTAGTGTTTTATGTTTTTTAATGACTAGGATGCTTATGACTTAAGTTGCAACTTCTTTAGTCAAGATCAAGTGGATGAGATAAGGGAGGAGTGGTCTTCCTATGTTCTTCAGAATTTCATTATGAATAAGTAGCACAATTTTTTATTGGGATGTAAGTTTATCTTGAACCTTTAAGCTTGTGATTGATCTTCCTTTATTGCTGGGTTATAATGTAATAAATCTGTGTTGAAAGTTTGACAATGCGTGATAGGGGTGGTGTTGTCAAGAGCCAATGTTAAATGTTTTGGTGGTAGATGTGGGGTGTGTCTTTAAAGTTCTGATTCAGATTCATGATGCCGGTTGGTTTTGTTGGTGTGGTTGATTGATTGTTTGATTGCTAGTTGGTTTTAATTGTCTAAATACTTTTATGTGTAGACTTTAATATATAAGATAAGATACTGTTGTAATTATCTTAGTCTTTCAAATTATTGTTCTCATGCTTCCTATATGGCTGTCATTTGTATGATATATTGATCCACAGTGCTAGTTTTTTTGTTAAACTTTGCTATTTATGCACATATTCCAGCTTCTAGAATACAAGTAATGTAACTTAAATGGTGATTGATTTTTATATATCTTTATCTAATCTAAATAATTCTAACAGATAAGTTTTTGATGCCAGGAAAAAAAAGGTTTGTTGCTGAATGGAAGTTCGATGTTGCCTTTGCTACTGAGAAGGAAGACTAACTGCAAGGAAACAAGTTCACTGGTTGTTTCATTTGGAAAAATGGTAATAGACTATGCCTACCATGAGAGGAATGCCACTTACAATGTAGTTGTTGGTATCTAGTTTCCGGGATCTTAGATCTATGGAATTAGTTTATGGACAATTTTTAATTAATTTGGTTTCTAAGTGTAGTTTACAATCAATGTCTGTTTATTTAGTTTGTGGGTAGAATTTATTTGAGATCTCAGAACTATATGGAATTTGTTATGGTTTCAGCAAATATATGGATTGAGTATCAACTATGAAATTAGCATTGCTCTAATTTTATTGGTTTATTCCGTCAAAATAAGAATTTGTTGGTTTCTGTTAAAAAAAAATGGACTGTCAACAAAAAAACAAAAAAAGAGTAAAGGTGGCAATTATAACCGCTGCTAATGTATAGGTAGCGGTTCCTATAAAATATTACCCTACCTGCGTAGCGGATATAACCGCTGCTAATGTGTAGGTAGCGATTGAAAAAAAAAAAACGAGTTAGGTAGCGGTTCCAGGAAAAACATTTCACACGTGCGTAGCGGTTGCAAGCGCTGCTAATGTTTAGAGATAGGAATCGGTTCTTGGAACCGCTACCTAAATTTTAATTGAGTAGCGGTTCGGAACCGCTACCCAAATTTAGCAACACTGAGTTCAGCATCACACACTTAACCGCTACCCAACATTGAAGGGAACCGCTACCCAAGCCCTTTTTTGTGCTAGTGGAAGGACCTCTGAAGGTTGCTTAAGAGAATCTCAAAAAGTGGAAAACATTCGTAGAGGATGTGGAGAATTTGAAAGCCACATTTCACCAAGATGTATAGAGAAGGACCTGAAGGTTGCTTAATTAAGAGCCTGTTGAGAAGTGGAAAATCTCCGTAGAGGATGTGAAGAATTTCTAAATTTCCATTCAGCAAGCTAAGTTGTAGACAAGGACTTGAAGATTGTCCAGCCTTAAAATGTATGGAGAATTTGTAAGCCACCTTTGACATTGTTGTAGAGAAGGACATGAAGTTTCCTAATTAATTAGAGGATGTGGAGAACTAGGAAATCGACTTTAAGGATGAGCTCTCAAAGGTCAAGAATCTCTTGGCTAAAGAGGTGGTCGGTCCACAAATAGAACCACAAACCTAGGCGCATGAGGAAATGGAGAGACCAATACAGAAAGAGAAATGGTCAAAAACATGGAGTGTGAGGCTGGCTCAGGGGTTTGTCAACTTAGACATTTCCTTTCTTGTAATTTTTCTGCTTTGCTTCTGCCTTGTACTTTTCGGTCATTTAAGAAATAGACCTTTTTACAATGTTGATTTACTTTATTTATGGGTGTTTATCAAAAAATAATTTATTTATGGGTTCTTTACTTGGTTCATGTTATCTCTTTTCTAGAGTGTCAAGTTCGAGGAGAATTCCCTTAATGGTCGAAAGTTGTTTTTGGAATACCTGTCTCAACTTTTGGAGTGCTCCTCGGTCCGCGGAGGATAATTGGAGTTGTGAACTGAAGAAAAAGCACTACGCCAGAAATCGCATTTTACAGCGCTTATTTTTTCAATTTAATAGCGCTTACGAAGCGCTGTAGAATGTACCGCTGTAGTACTATCAAGCGCTTTTTTTAAAAAGCGTTGTAGAACATGAGACCTCCTACAACGTTTTATTCCTAAAAGTGTGGTAGTATACCAGTATACTACAACATATTATTCGAAAAAGCGTTTTAGAATGTAATATTCTTCAACGCTTTATCTTAAAAAGCGCTGTAAGGTACGCATATTGTACAGCGCTTTTGGAAAACAAACGCTGTATGTCATATGATAGATTCTCCATACTAAAGCGCTTTTCTAAAAGAAACGCTATAGAACATGATATTCTACAACACTTATTTTATAAAAGCATTTTAAAACATGATACCTTGTCAAAACACCTGTCAGGTTCTAACTTACCTCACAAAATTAACCAAATAAATTTTAGAGTACATAGAATATTTTTATCCAAGTGATTCTTAACAGACAAGACTACATCAACAAAGCAACAATAACAAACAACTTGGATCATCAACAAAGGATTATGAGAAAGTTTAGCAGCAAACCTTCTTTCAATACGTTAGTTTAGCTGTTCAATTCTTTGCGGGGGAATCTACAAAATAGCGACAAAAAAAAGTTTTTTTAAAGGCAAAAATTCAGATAAATTAGCACAAGGAGTGTTAAACTCAAATACAAATTGGAAAAAAAATGCAACCAAGCTACTTAGCCCAAACAGAACCAAGAAACTAAAAATGCAGAACAAAAAAGATAAAAGATGAAAGAACAGTTTTGTATTTAAAAATCAAGTTTCATGATCTTTTGGCATCAAGGAATATGTATATGGAAAACAGAACATCCAAATTCCAAACTAAGAATTATGAAGTAATTGATAAATGAAGTGATAATAAAGGTTTACAAAGAATTTGATGGATCACACCATGCTTTGGAGATTAACACCTAGAAGATGCCCAAACCTGCCACACAAGTCGGTCCAATATAAAGTTTGGTCACTACATGCTCATATTAATCCCAAGAATATAAGAAAATTAATAGTTGAACAATACAGAATCCATCAAAGAACCACACCAATTAACTGGGTTCTCATCTACAGCTAAGCCTATAGTAGCCAGTTGAAACAAAAAACATTATGCTTACGCTCAATAATGGAGTGCAGAGAGAGAGAGCATACTTTCTTTTCTAACTATGCTAACCAGCCTCTTGTCAATCCATTCATTAAAAAAATACAAAGTGATAGAAAATGACAGCGGAATGGAGATGATGATGGGGATCAAATCTGACCTAGTTCATTTTTTTTTGGTAAGCCAAAATGAATTGTCCTAGCACAAGGGGTGCTAGAACCCAAGTACAAAGGTAAAATATAAGAGCAAATTAAAACTGCAACTAGTAGATGGCCCCTACATCATAAGCAAGTTCACTAAGAATAAAACAAGGCATATCAGAACTACCAGTAATACAAATACCATGAGCCCCAAATGGGCCTTAATTATGCGTGATTGAAGACAGCTCCCCCATTTTCACTAGCATATCTCCAGAGATCCACTTCAGTCCACATGATTGAATTGAAGTAGGAGGAGTGTAACACCACCCAGGAATAAACCATCCCCGCATATGCTACAAGCATATAAAAAAGCAACAAACTAGTTCACCTATGGACAAAGCCCACAATCTGGAATATTATCCTCAGAAACCAACCAGCTTCAATCAACAGTATGAAAGCAGCTACCTCCGCTAGATTTCAAAGCATGCGTAGACACAATTTGTGTAAAATCATAGAACAACAAATAAAAATTGACTTAAAATAAGAAATCAATTAGATTCAAAACCCAACCACTTTAGCTTCAACTTTACCCAATTGAATTAAAACCTTCTTCAAATATAGTATCTTTCTAGGACCAAAGCCCAAGTCCCAAGAATAACAATGTTGCAACGTGATGAGTCCATTTACAAAAGATCTGCAAATTAGGTGAAGATCATTAAGGGCAAAAATATGGAAAATGAGTAATATAGCCAATCAAGAGTAAGATAACACTTTGCTAATGCATTCATGTTGAATAAATTATCTCCCCAAAAAAATTCAGAGAACAAACAGCATAACCCGCACGCACAAACCCATTAATCATGATGCTATATGAAATACAATCTCTAACATGCGTTTGTTCAAACACCTTATATGCATTATGAGCATTCCTGAAAACGTAAAAGAAGCGCAAGAGAGTGTTGGCATCAGAGACATGGGAGTGGAGCTGAATACCAAGATGGGGAGTTGGAACCCTAAGAGAGTAATCTGACAGAAATCTGGAGTGAACCCCCAAAACCAGCGCTCCAGATAGCCACCACCGCCACCACCTCAGAATTCCTCAGCCTGAATTTTTCACTACACCGCCACTAGTCGGGGCCTTCTCCTCCGATCCACCCAGGATCCACTGCAGAACCCCAATGGAGAAGAACGTCGCCTCCGTTCTCTGTTCTCTCAGCGCGTCGCCGGAGACCGCTGCAGCCTGCAGCCGCCGGTGAGATTATCCCTCTTTGCTCCTTTCTTTATGTTACTGAATAGAGGGAGAGAGGAGGTTTACCATTTTTTTTATATTAGTTAAAGCGTTTATTTCGAGTGACACGCTTTAAAGAAAAAAAAATTGAAAGCGTTTTATTATGAAAAACGCCATAAGAGATTCGATGAAATTTATTATAATCATGTAAAGCGTTTGCAAACCAAAAGCGCTTTAATTAATCTCACTTTTTGAAACCGCTTTCGGAGTAAACGCTTTAAAATGTTTTTGCGTGTTTTACTAAAGCGTTTCCGAACTTTAGTATGCAATTTCTGGCATAGTGAAGACTTGTGTTTCCATGTTTTTAAACTTTTGTAGAAATAAATTAAAACACGTGCGAAAATCAACTCATGGAATGATTTGTATAAAGACTTCTTATTATAACATGATTTACGTGTGCCTCAATTGGAGGAAGAGTCGTCGTCGGGAGAAGGTGGTCCGTTAATGCGCGTCTCCAGTAAAAAAAAAATGAGCTACATGTAAATCACAATAAAAAATTTGCAAGGTCCCCATGAATTTGCTAATGACCACTCAAATTCAAGCCAACTAGCAGAACATACTAAAAACAATAATTATTCAATGCTACACATAACATATAATGAACATTATTATGCATTTCACAGTCCTACCAGAAAACCGTTGGCTGCATTTCCTTCGGCACGGGATTGAGTTGGAGCCTTTGAATTAGAGAAGGGGGAGCAAACGGTGTGGCTTGCAATTACAAGGTTGATTTGGCTTCTAAGAAACAAGATCATTTTTAGGGACAGACAGCCAAAAGAATATTGCAGAGAAAGTCTTGGAGATTGCTCAATGTTCCGGTATGGAACCACTGAGCGGGCTAATCGAAATAGAGAGCGAACACAAAGTAAACAAGATAAGTAAAAATGCGTAAAAATGATAGGATCCCTGCCGCTTGGGCGGTCCTCTTCTATTTATAACTTGGGTTTTGGTCCAGCTGGACCATGGGTTGCCCGGCCCATTTGTTACATGATAGTGATAAGCCCAAAATAAATGACCCGGTTCGCCTATATCAGTCCACAGGCCCACAAGACACTGATGTTTTAGAACTAAAACGATAGTGTCTTATTTAGGCCCACAACGTCTGGTTCGCCCATATACAATGTGAATAAATTCATGAGCGCACAGGCTTCCAACAAAATAAGGCTAACCATAATGTAAACAATATTAAGCTAATCATTATAAAGTTAAATCGGTCTGTGTGGCGTATGAAGTCTAAATGACACTTCACCCATCACTTCAATCACTATGCACAAATCAAATCTCTTTCCATATTTTGTACCTGTTGCAATCATCACAAATATAACACAGATATCTTGAAACTTGTAATGCATAAGGCCTACCTAAGCTATGCTACTCACATTAATTAAGAAATGCATTTAAAATCCACTCATGGAGCAGCCCTTCTCAGAAAAGACTCGACTCCCTCGAAACGACACATTCACCTGCCAACTGACGTCACTCTTCATTCAATCGCTACCTTTTTGCCAAACGTCGTCTCTTAATGGCGCGCTGATTCACCGCCTTAATGAGTTTGAATGTGTGGCTTGAATGAACGCGTGGATTCACACAAACCACGCGTTTGCTCACCATTTACCTTAAGTGCCTTTAACCATACCTTTCTAACTCATCTCTTCACCTTCCGCCGTTTCTCTATATATAGCAGTCATTTTTACCACAAATTACTTCACTCTTCTCTTTCAAAAGTTTTTCAAACCTCGTGTACTCGTAGAGTTTCCTGCATTGACCTGCGAGTGTTCTCCAACATTGCCAAAACTCCCCCAAATTAGCCAAGTTCATCAGATCCTTTCCCTGGTAAGCACTTCTCACTCAACCTGCTTTTACAATTTTTTCATTATTCTACACTAAACCTTTCATGTAAAATCTTTCCCTCTTCATCTTCTTGTTTTACTGAAATCATTCTTAAAAACTAATCTCCTTCACAACTGCAACTCCAATTTTACCCCACTACATGTCATAACTCCTGAATCCTTTACAATTTCAGGAATTCTTTTCAAAATGGATGCAAAACGCACCCGTAAAGTCTCTAAAGCTTCTAAAACTTCTTCCATTGCAGTCGATACATGGGTCACTAGTAAAGTTAAAACTAGGTTCACTAAATTCTGCAATGTTAAAACTGTAATGGACTTAATTACTGAAAACACTTTTCGTTCTGATGGCCAAGATGTGTACCTTGACATAGTCCCCTGTTTACCTACCGAACCTTGTTGTTTTGGGGCTCCTGACCCTAACGGCAAAAATCACACCTATTTCTTTGAAAACATTTTTACTGACCTAAAATATAAACTCCCTCTGTCAGATTTCACTTGCTCCGTTTTAACCCTACTGAATGTTGCCCCAACACAACTCCATTGTAATAGCTGGGCATACCTGAGGGCGTTCGAACTTTTGTGTCAAGTGTTAGGTATCGAACCCACTAGCAGTAAGTTTTTTTACTTCTTTGAAACTAGTGGTAGAAGCATAAAAGGCGAATATCTTTCTCTAGCCGCCGCTAGGGGAAAAGGCCTATTTACCTTATTTAGAAGCCACTACAAACAGTTTAAAGGGAGATTCTTTAGGCTAAACGAAACAGAAAAGTGCAAGGATGTATTTTATTTCAATGATGGAAGCCCAAAGTTCCCTTTCTACTGGACCGCCCGTTATGAGGCTATCATCAAACTTCCTGATGATTCCCTCACCCCTGAAGAAATGGTGGATTGCACCTTTCTATCTAGCATTGGCTTGAATCTCACCGAATTTCTAGATGCCCATTATGAAAACAGATTGGGTGAATATGTGGGTAAGACTCTTGAATTTCAGTATCTTCGTATTTCAAATGTTTGCTGTGTCTAACTTTTCTTTTCTGTTTCAGCGAAAATGACTCGCCTTTCTGATGATGATATCCTACGATTCCGCCGTGAACAACAGGCTGCAAGAGAAAAAAGGAACCCGGCGAAGACTCTACTTGATGCCGATGCTAGTCACTCAGGCACGGAATCTAATCGTCCTCAAAAGAAAAAGAAGAGGAATGACACTCCTGAACCAAACAAAGGGAAGGACGCATCGCAACCTTCAATGGAAAAATTTATGGTGAAGAATAACCCTCAACGTTTGGTGCATCAAGGTGGGTCTTCAAGCGCTCCGCCTCCGACATGGAAAAGCGTGCTGAAGGAATTCGAAGAACTTACCTCTGAAGAGGTAACTTCGCTATGGGATTCAAAGATTGACTTCAACGCATTGGTGGAAACCAATTTGGTGTTCAAGGCGGATCAGGAGAAGATCAAAAGGATTGGACTAAAGGATGCTTGTCAAGCCATCATGACAAAAGGACTGGAAATCGCGGCTATTTCAAAAATGGTCGACCTGGAGACCGCTGGTTTTGACGGGATTAATTCGCCAAACAACTTGAAGAGAAAGAAAGAGAAATCCTGAAGATGAAAGCCACAATGAAATTGTTGGATTCTGCCAACAAAGTGAATGAGAAAAAAGCCACAGATTCGGCCCTAGAAAATGAACGCCTGAAGAAACATGTTGAAGATTTAAACACCGCTCAGAAAGCTAAGGAAGAAGAACTTGTGAAATCTCAGGCAGAAATCACACAACTCGATTCCGCCAATGCTGAATTGAAAAATGAAAATTCTAAGTTGCATTCAGAAATTTCTGAACTGAAGAATTCTGTCCTTGACCAATTTGAAGCTGGATTCGCAAAAGCCAAAGAACAGATTCTTTTCCTAAATCCTCAAGTTTCCATCAACTTTGCCGGTTCCGATCCTTATGCAAGGATTGTTGATGGCAAATTGATCAGCCCTGACACTGGTGATGAAGAAGAAGAAGAAGAGGAAGAAGAAGCAGATAAAAATGAAGAGGATGGGAACGCCAACAACAACGAAGGCGAAGGAGAAAATCACTAGTTCCACCCCTGTTCAAGCATATGTTCTACATGAATTATCCTTTAGTCTTTTTTTTTTTTTCTAAGTTAGTTAAATCTGCCTATGTTTTATCTTTATTTCTGTAAGTGTTGAGCAATTAGCTCCACAGTTTATCCTAAGTATTTATGTAATGTTTATCAAGCACTATTAATATGATGTGTTTTCTATATATCAACTCTCAAATTGTATAATTCTAATGGTTCTGCCTCCTGTCTAAATTATTTCAACACTTAATATATTTCTGTTCCTATTCCTATTCTATGAGGACATCACATCTTAACTTAACATAGAAACCATTAAGTAATTCCTTCAATCTCAATAACAGGATTCATCCAATAACAACTAGATCAATCAGACAAATCAATATAATTAATAATACTGCGCTTTACTAACCTTTCAATCAGTAAGTTCAAAGTATAACTTAACATGAATAACTTTTACTAACCTTTCACCAAATTTGATCCGCCTTCGTCGTTTAGTTGAATACATTATTCCCACATTTTGCAGTACATAATGAAATATGCTTAAATGAATCTCGTCAAATGTTGTGAAGTTTAAACTTAATCAACTACTTTGGAATCATAAGGCCTTTGTGTACATAACTTAGTCAAATTTTTCATTTTTGACATAGTTACTCATGGAAATCAAAGTCAACATATTCGATTTCATTAGTATGCTCGCGTGGAGACTTGTGCTCAGTTTGGACAAGCTTAAATCCAATTTAAGACTGTGCTTATGAATTCGTGGCCGAATGCTCTTGTTTTAAGAGACTTACTTTTTTCTCAATTGTCTGACGTCGCCCAATTGATAGACCTTAGTTGATAAGTTTCCGCTATGGGTAAAATAAATAAGTAAAATGATACGCCCTTGATCATTTTTTTTTTAAAAGGTTATGCCTCGTTAAAAACTCTCCCGCCTGGGGTAGAGAAAAGAGTGCATACCTGTTATTCATTAATAATTGATGCCTCGTTAAAAACTCTCCCGCCTGGGGTAGAGAAAAGAGTGCATCAAATTTAGTCTTACACAACAAACATAGTCTTAAACAATACAACCAACAAACGTAGACTTCAACACGCACAAACTGAAACAACGAAACATAGTCTTGGACAAACATACACTGAAACAAACTGTACAAAACCAAACAAACCGAACGAACCACCCTGCACTTCAACTGTAATAATAACGGAGATGCTGTGCATTCCAAGCCCTTGGGACCCTTCGCCCCGATAACTCCTCCAAATGATACGCCCCTTGACCAAGCTCACGCAGAATCCTGTAAGGTCCTTCCCAATTAGGTGATAACTTCGAATCATCAGGCCCCTTTGCCTTCCTACGCAGAACCAAATCACCAACTTTCATTTGCCTCGAAACCACTCTAGAATTGTATCGCCTTTCCGACCTCTGTTTTACCATCGCTTGCCTCAAACGAACCTCTGCTTGCGTTTCCTCTGCCAAATTGAGATCAACCACTCTGTTCATGTCGTTCTACTCTTCATTATAAGTTGCCACCCTGAAATTTACATCCTGCAATTCTGCTGGTATCATTGCATCTACCCCGTAAGTCAACTTAAAAGGCGATTCGCCAGTAGTCGATTGAGGAGTTGTATTGTACGCCCAAATGACTGTGATCAACTCTTCAGCCCATAATCCTTTAGCTTCGCCTAGACGCTTTCTAATTCCATTGAGAATGACCTTATTCGCTGACTCCACTTGTCCATTTGTCTGAGGGTGCTCAACTGAGGCGAAACGCATCTCAATTCCCATTCCTGCACAAAAATCCTTCACACTCCTGCTTGTAAACTGTGTCCCATTGTCTGAGACGATAGTTGCTGGAACGCCAAATCTGCAAACCAACTTTCTCCAATAAAACTTTTTGACTTTTTCTGCTGTTATTTTCGCCATTGATTCCGCCTCAATCCACTTAGTAAAATAGTCTACCGCAACCAAAATAAACCTGATCTGAGAACCTGCCGGAGTGAACGGTCCCAGAATATCTACTCCCCACATTGCAAATGGCCACGATGAACTTATTGAGCTAAGAGTCTCAGGCGGCGCCTTATGTAAATCTGCATAAATTTGACACTTACCACACTTCTTCACATACTCCATACAATCCCCTCGTAAAGTTGGCCAATAGAACCCTGCTCTGAGCACTTTCGCCGCCAAAGATCTTCCCCCAACATGACTTGCGCACACACCTTCGTGAACCTCAAACATGATTCTTTCCGCCTCATCCTTGGAAACACATCTCAATAAAGGTATTCCAATCCCTCTTCTGTACAATTGACCGCCTAACAATGTGTAACGACTTGCCTCGCGAATTTGATCCTTAGAAAATGTCAGCACATCAGAACCTTCTGCCTCCAAACACTTTTTGATACGCCCTATCCAATCTGAATCCGCTAAAGTTAACACCATCATTGTCTCATCTTCTTGGGCTGCTTAAAACTTCCTGGATGACTGATTTATTGTTTCCCGGCTTCTTGGTGCTTGCTAACTTTGATAGAATATCTGCCCTTGTATTTTCCTCGCGCGGAACATAATTGACCTGCACTATGCCTATCTGCTTTATCAATCCTTGAGCTTTCAATAAATACTTAGCCAGCTGTGCGTCCCTCGCCTGATATTCACCCTGAATTTGTCTGGAAACTATCTGAGAATCTGTTTTAATTATTATGCTCTTGACTCCCATCTCGATCGCCAACTTCAGCCCTGCAATTATAGCTTCATACTCTGCCTGATTATTGCTTGCTTTAAAGTCAAACTTGAGTGACTGCTCAACTGTCACGCCACCTGGCCCTTCTAAAATGATTCCAGCTCCACTGCCCTTGACGTTAGACGAACCATCTACAGACAAACTCCATTCACCAACTTCCATATTTTTCTCACAGGAAGACATTTCATTGACAAAATCCACCAATACCTGTGCTTTAACCAGACCTTTCTTATCAAACGTGATTTCAAATTCCGACAACTCAACAGCCCAGGAAACCATTCTTCCAGCCAGATCAGGCTTTTGCAAAACTTGACGAAGTGGCAAATCTGTTTTTACCACAATTGGAAAGCCTTGAAAATAAGGTCTTAATTTCCTGGCGGAGATGATTAAAGCTAACGCAGCCTTTTCAATTTTTTGATATCTAACTTCAGCTCCTTGAAGAGCATGACTCACAAAATATATGATCCTCACATCATCTTTACTTTCTTGCAACAAAACTGAACTAACTGCATTATCAGAAATGGAAATAAACATTGATAATGAAATACCTGGAACTGGTTTGGCTAAAATTGGTGGCCTGGATAAATGATCCTTCAAACTTTGGAACGCCTTCTCACATTCTTCAGTCCAATGAAAAGTTTTGTTCTTCCTTAAGCATTGAAAAAATGGTGCTGATTTTTCCCCAGAACACGGAAGAAACCTGGACAAAGCCGCTATTCTTCCTGTTAATTTCTGCACATCTTTAACTGAAGCTGGACTCTGCATATCAAGTATCGCCTTGCACTTATCAGGATTCGCCTCAATTCCTCTCTCCTAGTGATCATGAAACCCAAAAACTTTCCACTTTGAATTCCAAACGAACACTTTTCTGGATTAAGTCTCATGTTATGCTTTCTTAATTCGCCAAAAGCTTCTTCGAGATCAGAACAATGTGTCATCATTTCCTCTGACTTGACCACCATGTCGTCTACATAAATCTCCATGTTCCGCCCCACCTGCTTGTCAAACACCTTATCCATCAACCTTTGATATGTTGCTCCCGCATTCTTCAACCCAAACGGCATAGTCTGATAACAATAGTTCGCCTGATTTGTCATAAAAGCTGTCTTCTCCTCATCGGGCTGGTACATTCTTATCTGGTGATACCCTGAATATGCATCCATGAGGCTAAGCATTCCGAACCCTGATGCCCTATCAACAAGCTTATCAATATTTGGTAAAGGATAAGAATCCTTAGGACAGTGTTTGTTCAAATCTGTATAATCCGTGCACATTCGCCACTTTCCATTAGCCTTCTTCACCATAACAACATTCGCCAACCAAGTTGGATACTTTACCTCCCTAATAAATCCAGCTTCCAGTAACTTATTTGTTTCCACCTTCACAGCCTCTGCCTTTTCTTCGCCCATCTTTCTTTTAAACTGAACAATAGGTTTCGCCCCGGGATTTAAAGCCAATTTGTGACATATAAATTCCGGATCGATTCCTGGTAAATCCCTTGCACTCCATGCGAACAAATCCATATTCTCAGATAATAACTTTACTAACCTGTTTTCCTGACTTGTAGTTAAATTGACACCAACTTTCAAGTTTCGCTCCCCAATCTGGATCGCCTTAGTTTCCTCTTCTGATTTCATCTTGTGTTCACTACATCCCTCTCGAGGATCCAAAATAATTTCTGACTGTTCTAAATCCACCTCATAGACCCGATGCCCCTCTTTCACTGCCTTCTTACCCATGTGCCCATACTGCTTGAAGCTTTCTGAATAACACTTTCGAGCAACCATTTGATCAGCCTTTAAAATTCCAACTCCTCCTTTGCTCAATGGATACTTCGCCGTTAAATGTCTTGTAGAAATGATCGCCCCCATTCTGTTTAGTGATGGCCTCCCAATAAGTACATTGTACGGTGAAGTACACTTTACTACCAAAAACTTAATAGCAAATGCCTCCGCACTCTTCCCTTCTCCAAAAACAGTCTTCAATTCCACATATCCTCGAACAAATACTTTTTCTCCAGAAAAACCCACTAAAGAACCATCATAAGGCAATAAATCAGATTCACTGAGCCCCAACTTTTCAAAAGCGTCACCATAAATCAAATCCGCTGAGCTTCCTTGATCCAAAAGTACCCTCTCAATTTCACAATCCGCAATCCTCAGCATTACAACAATTGGATCGTCTTCGTGAGGTTGTACTCCCTCAAAATCTCGCACAGTAAACGTTATATCGGGTTGATTGGTTGCCCAACTTCCCCAATCGTTAGAGTAAACAGCATTAATAGAATGAACGTACCTCTTACGAGCTGAGTTAGTCATTCCTCCGCCACGAAATCCACCAAAAATAGAATGAATTCGCCCCTTTGCTTTTCCATCTGACTGCCTATCTTGACCATCTTCCTCAATCTCTTTTCCATCTTCGGTTCGTCTTGTTGAAGTTCCTGCTTCATCTGAATTGCTTCGCCCTTCAAGCTGCTTCATATACCCAGCCTTTATCAATTTATCAATCTCCTTCTTCAAAGTAAAACAGTCATCAGTATTGTGTCCTGAAATCCTGTGATACTCACACCACTTCTTCTTATCCACATAACCCGTTGACGGCTTTGGCTGTCGCGGAAAACGAATAACATTCGCCTCCAGACACGTGTGCAAAGCTTCAGTCAAATTAACCGCCAATGGAACTGCACGATCATTTTGGTTCCGAGTCCACGTCATCGAATGTCCTGGCCCACGCACTCCATACGGTTGAGCACGATTTTTTAAATTAGAACGATTCTCAAATCGTCCGTCATAACGGTTACGATTGTTATACCCTGCGTTGCCACGTTCGGTCCATCCCTTCGAATATTGATCTGCAACCGCTCCCTTCTTCATCTCAAACTGCTGTTTCTGCCCTGGAACCGCTGCATTCGGGCGGTTGTTCTTGATCCGATCACTCTGCTCCTCCCTGATGTATCCTTGTACCCTTTCGCGCAAATGCACCATTGTCTCCACAGGTTTTCTACTCAAATTACTGTTCAAACCACCCGGCTTCAAGCCCAATTCAAAAGCTGCAATGCAAATTTCTGGCATTTTATCCTCCAAATGAACAGATAATTGATTGAAACGCCCCATGTAAGACTGCAAAGTCTCATTTGGTCCTTGACGAACATTAAATAATGTCGCCGGAGTTACTTTTTGTGCACGACTGGTAGAAAACTGAGACAAGAACTTTGTAGATAATTCAGTGAAATTAACAATTGACCTTGACGGTAGAGTTGTAAACCAAATCATCGCCGATTTCTTAAAAGTTGATGGCAACATTTTGCACTTCAACGCGTCTGATGCGCCTACAATGACCATTTTCGTGTTGAAATACACTAAATGGTCCTTTGGATCTGAATCGCCATAGTAAGAGTCAAGTTTCAATGTCTTTAAATTGTCTGGGACGGCAGTGTTCGCTATTTCCTCTGTAAAAGGTTGAAAGTCCACCACCGTCTCAGCCATTCTTCGATCGCCCTCTCGTAAACCCTGAGTCTGATTGATATCAGTAAGTTGATTCTGTAACTGTTGATTATGTTGACGAAGTTCATTGAGATCGTCCATGATCCGCTGAAGAACATCGGGAGGAACATCATTTTGTTGAACATGATTCCTCTCTCCGTTCGCCCCGGATCGAGTCACCATTGCGGTGAAAATTGAAGCCTAGGAAAGTATCCTTCAGCCCCACGGTGGGCGCCAATGTTCCGGTATGGAACCACTGAGCGGGCTAATCGAAATAGAGAGCGAACACAAAGTAAACAAGATAAGTAAAAATGCGTAAAAATGATAGGGTCCCCGCCGCTTGGGCGGTCCTCTTCTATTTATAACTTGGGTTTTGGTCCGGCTGGACCATGGGTTGCCCGGCCCATTTGTTACATGATAGTGATAAGCCCAAAATAAATGACCCGGTTCGCCTATATCAGTCCACTCAATTAAGAGCTTGGAATTGGCTAAGGGCAAAGACGAAATTTTTTTGGTTTTTATGTATGAATGGATATCCAACCTAAGATATTGTTTAGGTTGTCTGTGATGTGTCTGGCTGAGGTGCTGTCTTCTCTTCCCCTTTGCTGTAGTATGGGGATAAATTTACTCTTCCGCTTGCAGGTTGCCTGGGAGACCATGTATGGTTGCCCCAGTGGGTCTTCTCCCCTGTTTTCTGGTCTCTAGGGGCAACTGGTTCCGCGGGTCTATCTCCTCTCGGGTGAGGCGTTTCTCATCCATGTTCTCCCAGGTTAGATATAACCGGCACGTCGCATGTGAACCACCTCTAGGGCCTCTGTCCCCCTTTTATCATAAAATAAAATGTTAACTACCTTAAGATTCTGGAATGGGGACATGTATGCATATTAGCACCTCCAAGAATAGGATTCAAAATTTCAGATCCCTTACAATTTTATTCAATTTTGAACTGCATGGATCCTAACCGTGAAATGAATAATTAAAAAATTTGCAATATAATTTTGTTAAGTTTCAGTTGTCCGACCAAACTACAATGTAGTTCATTCGTAAATTACAAGTGATTCCGATCCATTTGAGATCACCTGCAGTTCAAGAATGAATCCTAAGCAGTTACGTATGATCTTATTTGGCATCTTTATTTTAGTCTTATATATTTTGTAGTTGACAAACTGATTCATTTAAAAATGAAAATAATTCAACTAATTAAGTACTAACACAAGACAAGAAGAGCACTAAAAGAAACACATGACTTGCAGTGAGTTTGAGGAAGACAAACTAACTGCAGAGTCATAGTTTTTATTCCATCATCAATTATTCATTACATTACATGAAAACAAAGCTTAAGTAACTTTGTTCCACACATCATATATAGTAATTGGAACTCATTCTTAGTGAGCTTCACCTTCAGGGGTACATTTGTCATAGCAAAAGTCAGTGATATCTAAACAACGACAAACAGGCGGGTAGGACAATGCACAAATGCAATTTTTGCAACAAGAGTGGCAAGTTTCCCCAAAATCTGTACAGCGACACTTGGGAGGGTTTGATTTTGTGCAGACGCAACTGTCACAGCATGCAGTAGTTGTAGATTTGACATAGTAATTGGTATCATCAGTAACTTTTGGGAGTACTTGACTGATGAAGGAATCTGAGTCGAAACGTGCATCAACAACAACAGCTGCTGCTGTGAAAGCCAAGAGGAAAAGCAGCATAGTAACATTCATAGATTCCTTCATGTTGAACTTCATCTCTCTCACTCTTTTTTCTTGTTCACAAACAGCTATAGTCTAGAGGTCCATTTATAGGCGAAGTAATTGATGAGGTAAAGCCCCGGATAATGTCTTAGTTTTTTTGGTCCATAGGAAATAAGATTCTTTTTGGTACATCCATAGGAAATAAGATAAGGTGTAATTTTATTTTATTTTTCCTTGTTTTTTCCTCTTTTGTTTAAGAAATGACATACACGTGCCTTAAAATATGCGATGAGGCACAATTCAAAAGTACCCGCGGGCCACAAGTTTGACAGGCGAACTTACTCACATCCTAGATTGTTGATAATTAATGGACATTTTAAAAAATTGACAATTTTGGCCGTACTTTTTTGTATAGGCAAATGTTAGTTGTTAGGAATATTAATAAATTAATCTTTTTTAGAATTCAAACCCTAGACCCTTTACACATTTTTTATCTCTTTAAATCCCCACTTTTCCTTTTTCTCTTGCGACCTCTTCCCTTTGGACACCACTAAACTATAGAGACAATGGCAAAATCTCACATTTAACGGCAGACTGACTGTCAATAAGACTTAATTGCACTTTTAGTCCTTCACTTAATGCGAATGTGCAATTATAGTCCCTAAACTTTGAAAATCGCACTTCTGGTCCCAAACTTTACACTCCTTAGAAAATTAATATTTTCTGGAACTTTTCAACGAGTTCCTCATCACCTTCAAACATCATTAAAAAGAGAGTGGTAACCGAAGTTGTGAGAGCTAGAGACATAAGGGTTGAATGAGATAAAAGGTAAAGGATCATGTGTTTGAACTCAGAGGAGGGATTAATTTTCTAACATTTCTAACAACTAACATTTGCCTATAAAAAAAACCTTCAAACATCATTCCATCATGTTCTTCATCTTCTTAAATCAATTCTAGAAAATTAAATTCTTCAAACCCAAAAAATCAAACTTCAAAAACGCAAATCAAATTTAAAACACAAAATACTATGTTAAGTATAGGATCTGAAATCAATCTATTATTGCTCTTTCTTTTGTTGTTTTTAATTCTTCATGACCAAGTTAAGGTTTCAGAGGTTGAATCCTCGGGCCCACACCGCCGAACGATCCTCCCCCGACAGATCCTCTTCCACCTTCTCCAAATCGCGCACAGTGCCTCCTCCTCCTCCTTCTGATTTTTGGGATTTTTGCTTCTCTCACCTGAGGTGAATCCCCACCACTGCTCGACCCATGTCCTTCGCAGATCAAGAGCTTGACCCATGTCCTTCGCAGATTGAGATTCGAAAACGACTGAGAGATCTAAGACGGTGCCTCCTCCTCCTTCTGGGTTTTGGGCTTTTTTCTTCTCTAATTTGATGGTTGTCTGACATAGCTTCAAACTTTTGTTTGACAGAAGTGGTCTGATCTCGGTTTTGGGTGATGGAGGTTTCTGGGATGGACAACGGTGATGTTTTTTACCCGGTGATCCCTGTTTCGAGTATTTTTTTCATTTTTTTTTGGCTTAATTGCACTTTTGGTCCCCCAAGTATCGCCTTCCTGCAAAATTGGTCCTTAAACTTCAAAATTAGCAAAAAAGGTCCTCCAACTATACATGTCGTTGCAATTTTGGTCTTCCGTTAGCATTCCGTCAGGAAACTAACGTGAGAAGCTGATGTGGCTCACTCACATGCTTCTCACGTGACCATTCAGGAGAGAGAGTGATGACTGGACAAACATGTGCGTGTCACGTGACACTAAAGGGTGTAATCAGGTCAAAATTAGGGTTTTCAATTTCATAACCTAAGGGACCAAAATTGCAGCTAATAGAAAACCCTAGGAGAAGAGAATGAAGGAGGGCGAAGACGATGACGGCGAAGAAGATGACGACGCCGGCGAAGAAGAAGACGACGCCGGCGAAGAAGATGACGCCGACGAAGAAGACGACGTCGACGAAGAAGGCAACGGTGAAGAAAACCACCCCGGCGAAGATAGCAGCGGCGAACAAGCTCAACGGTGCTAAGAAGGGGACCCCGACGAAGAAACCATTTGCGAAGAAGACAACCCCGAGGAAAGCGATTGAGAAGAACGTGGACTGTGACAAGGAAGAAGCAAGTGGTGTGGTCCCAGAACGTGAACTTTTTCGGGATGCTGTTCCTTTGCCCTCTACCCATGTGCGAAGGTAAGATTTTTTATTCTTCCCTTTATCTTTATGTCATGTTGAATGGGTTGTTGAATTAAATCAATGTTGTTTGTTGTCCTTTTGTGGTTTGGATTAAATGTTGTATCTTAATCTTGTCCTTTGTTTTGTCCAGCTCCTTAGTGACTAATAGTATAAAAATACTGCTGCATCATGGTGGAAAGTTGACCTTTGAACCCAGAATTGAATATGTTGGTGGTTCTGTAGAACAATTGGTTGAGTGGGACACAGATGTAATATCTTCTATTGAGATGGGTAAGGAGGTATTTAGATTGGGGTATAAGGCTTTTAAAGCTTTATGGTACAGGCACCCTGGGGCACTACTACTCAAATACTGCAGCCTGAGCAGAGGGAAGTGCAAACTACTCAAAATGCAACACAAGATGCACCTCCTGTGATTCAGTCTCAGCCTGAAGCTCCTATTAGCCAGTCTCAGCCTCCGCAGGCTCCACAGACTCAAACAAATGAAGCTGGATCAAAGGAGAAAGATAAGGGGAAAGGGAAAGGGAAACAACCAACTAAAGCAAAAACTGCAAAGGGGGGAAAGAAGAGGAAGCTTGGAGAAGCTAGTGGAACAAAGTAGTATTAGGATTGAAAATTTGTAATGTGGTTTAGGCATAGATGCCACTTTTGTGCTTTATGACTTTGAGCAATGTGACTCTATTTTAAGGTTTCTATAATGTTCTTAAGGCCTAAGTGCCACTTGAGTGATCTGACTATGTGTGTTTGATGACAATGTTATTTTGTTCTGAAGGCCTAAGTGCCAATGCTATGTTCAATGTTATTTTGTTTTGACAATGGAAGGCCTAAGTGCCTATGTTATGTTCATTGTGCCTATGTTATGTCCACTTCATTTTGCAGGATAACACTTCAATATTTTGTTGGTTTAGTTATGAATTTGATGACAATGCAAGGCCAAAGTGCAAATGTTATGTTGTTGGTTTAGTTCTGAATTTGATCACATTGCAGGGCCACTTTTATGTCAAGGATGTCCACTGTTATTTTGTTATGTTGTTGGCCTAAGTGCCACTTTTGCTGCTTTAGTTCTGAATTTGCGCCAAAGTGCAAATGTTATGTTGTTGGTTATGTTCAACTGTTATAGTGATTTCATTGTTTCAAATTAGTTCTTTCTTTGTTGGTTTATCATGGTTCAATTTGTAGATGGCTAAAAAGAGACATGGTACAATTCTGAATAATAACATGTCTCTAACTCATTCATGAAACATCAACTTAAATGTCATAGAAATCATACAAGACTCTAATTAATACATAACAACATTACACCTAAAACAAATTACAGTGGACCTAATTTCCCCTATTTGAATACAACAGCGAAAACCAACAGAATGATCAAAGCCATGATCAAAACAATACAAGTCCCCAATGAAATCTCCAAAAGCCTTTCCTTCTTCTTCATAGCATCAATCTTCCTCAGCAGTGAACCAATAATTTTCTTCTCCCTTGCATTTTCTTCATCAGACTTGTCATATTTTCCTAGTCCATGATATTCATCATACCATACAAAGAACCTGCATACTCTCTTGCCATGAATCTGCAAAATCAGAGCACATAAGAGACCAAATAATTTTCGATGACAATGGGGAAGAAGAGACCACATAAAAGATCTATGAGAGAAATGACAAAACAATGGGGGAAGAACACGAACCTTGAACAGTCCACAACCATAAAATTTTCGCCCAGGGTTCTCACCAGTCCAGGATGTAACAGCAGGAGCCTCAAAACCACAATCGCACAACGGACCCCCCTTCCTCCTCTGTGAACCAGAATACGAGCCACAACTTTGAGACCCACCACCCATTTCCTTCCACCCTTCCCTTGGAGGTGCTCGCATATCCTTCTTCTTCGATTTCCAGGTAGTGATTTCAGAAGGACATGCAAGTAATGAAAACCCCTCTCCTAAGGGCTCAGGTGAAGAAGACAATGATGGAGGAGATGACCGTTGGGGCTTCATAGTGTCACGTGACACACACATGTTTGTCCAGTCATCACTCTCTCTCCTGAATGGTCACGTGAGAAGCATGTGAGTGAGCCTTCTCACGTTAGTTTCCTGACGGAATGCTAACGGAAGACCAAAATTGCAACGGCATGTATAGTTGGAGGACCATTTTTGCTAATTTTGAAGTTTAAGGACCAATTTTGCAGGAAAGCGATAGTTGGGGGACCAAAAGTGCAATTAAGCCTTTTTTTTTATACTGGGTTCCCCAAAACAAGCTTTCAATTGTGCAGAACCTACGTGGTATGGTGTTTTGGTTTTTTTGATGTGAAATGCTTTGGGATTTTTTTTTGGGTTTGAAGAAGTTTGATTTTCTGAAATTTTGTTTGAAGGAGATAAAGAACTAGATGGAGGAGGAGGAGGATCATTCTCAATTGATACATTAACCGATGACTACTAAGTAAATAATGAAATTAATAATAACAGTTATTTCATAGAAAAATAAAAAGAGAAAGTGCTTAATTAATAACACTCTGGATTTATTTAGTTGGTACACATCATTTCATGTATCATAGCCTACTCTGACTTAAGGTATGGTAGCAAGCACCTTGATAGACGGATTTAAACATAAGGGACCATATACACTTTATTTCGTGTTTGCTAAAGCATTCAAAATGCTCCTTGAATGGTAGTTCACTCAAAAAAAAGTAGAACTAAAAATAACAGAACATAATACTCTTTTTAACCTTTTACACTCATAAATATTTCTAGTTTATATTTGAAATAAACTATATAATATTGAAAAAATATTAAAAATTAATTGTACATATGAATATTATTATAATTAAATATGAGCTACAAAATTATTATGTATTAAAAATTATTATGAATTTAGAAATAAAAACCCAAAAAATTCGTCATCTTCATCTTCTTTTATCGTCTTCATCATTTCAAACCCAAAAACCTACCTCAGCCGTTGCACCACCCCACAACAAATAACCTCAAACCACACCACAGTCAAACAGAAAGGGAAGATGAAAGAAATCCTCATCCCTGCCAATCAACAACCGAAAACCCTTCCTATACTAAAACCTCCCCAATTTCGTCACTACAAGCCCAGTGGTAGAAATCGCAGCCATTGTCGCGCCCACTTTGGCAATCTCGCTCCATCACTGCCACCGGTGAGCCTCGATGTAATGAAGCTGAGTCCCATCGCACGTAACCAATTCGTCATCAGACTTTCCATTATTGTGTGATGCTCAAACTTATGATGCAAGTTAAAGTCTAATAATGCATTAATTTACTAAAAATTTAAACATTTTTCCTTATTAACCACAACTTCAAACTTAATATATCTCTAAATTACATATTCCATTACAAACTTTCTTAAGTAAGTGCACATATAACCAAAACGGATTACAAAATGCATGATCCTGAGTCCTAAGCTCTTACTCACCGATAGCTACGATGGCATAATAGCTTCGGTGCACGACACATAAAATTCAATCTACACCCAAAGTCTTGTCCTGTGTCTCTCAGCAGCACAGTCTCTATCTTCAGTGCCCATCACTAATAAAAGAGGAGATAACAAGAAGATAAAAAACAGGGTTCTCTAGAAGGGTCGATAGTTGAGGGACTATGTCTCGTTTCATAGCTCTTGATCCTTGCGTTTTCTCTTGCTGGAGGAAGGGTGCGGAATATCAGCTGTAGGCGGTGGTGTTTTTGGACCTTATATATTGCAGCTTTTTGACAATACAAGTTAGGCTGTATTTTGTGGGTTTTTCTTTTCTTTACTCAGCTATGTATCTGTTCTGTTATTGCTTCTTCTCCCCTGTTTCTATCTTTTTTCTTTCCCCCTGTTTTCTTATTTCGTGTAATCTTTTCTTTGTCCTATGGGTGGCAGTGTGGCACCCTTGTGCCTTATTAATGTTATTATGGTTTATCTAAAAAAACACAACGTCCATGGAAAAAAGGCTGTACCCTGTTGGGATGGGTAGGGGAATTTGATTAGCAATAAATTGCCATCCAAAATTTGCAAATTACTTAGTCTTTGACTTTGAAGAACATTTTCATATTGTTCATCATAAAATTGGATTTGATACTTAAAACTGTTTTCATTATCATATTGTCCATAAAAAACTTTTTACCCTGGTCCATACCATATATATAGCTACGGTAAAATTAAATTTGAATTTGCCAATTATATATATCCCACATATAAAAGAGTATAATCTGCATAACCACAACCAAGTTTTAGAATTTGAACTTACAAATTAGCACCTCCAAAAGGGATCCGGATCCCCAACAATTCATTTTTCAACGTCATGGATTCTAACCGTGAAATGAATAGTTAAAAAATCATTGCAAATATATATTAGTCAAATTTTAGTGGTCTCGTCAAACTGCAGGACAAGTCATTATTCTTGAATATTACTGGTGATCTCAATTCTTATTTAGAGATCACCTGTTGTTCAAAAATGAATTAATCCTGATCTGTTATATATGATTTTATAGAAGTCTTTTATTTTGTAATTCACAAACAAATTAATTATTTCAAAAACGAGACAAGAGTACTAAAAGAAACACCCAGTTGACATGCAGTGAGTTTGATGAAAACAAACTAACTGCAGGGTCATAGTTTTATTCCATTTATTTATTCATTTCCATTACATTACATGAAAACAAAGCTTAAGTAACTTTGTTCCACACATCATATATAGTAATTGGAACGTTAACTCATTCTTAGTGAGCTTCACCTTCAGGGGTACATGGGTCATAGCAAAAGTTAGTGATATCTAAACAACGACACTGTGGAGGAATTGACCTGGTACAAATGCAAGCTTTGCAAGCAGAGTGGCAGGTTTCCCCAATATCTGTACAGCGACACTGGGGAGGGATTGATCTTGTGCAGGGGCAACTGTTACAGCATGCAGTAGCGGTTGATTTGACATAGTAACTGGTATCATCAGTACCTTTTGGGAGAACTTGAGCGATGAAGGAATTTGGGTCGAAACTACGTGCATCAGCAACAACAGCTGCAGTGAAAGCCAAGAGGAAAAGCAGCAAAGCAACATTCACGGATCCATTCTTGTTGAACTCCATCTTTCTCACTCTCCTTTTCTTTTTCACCATAGCAGCTATAGCCTATAGGTCCATTTATAGGCGAAGTAGTTGATGAAGTAAAGCCGTCGGATAAGGTCTTATTTTTTTTGGTCCATAGGAAAATAAAATAAGGTTTTATTTTAATTAATTTCCTTGTTTTTTCCTCTTTAGTTTAAGAAACGTCATACACGTGCCTTAATTGTTTTTTCTTTTTTTTCTACCCCAGCACTAATTATATTTCTGACTTCTCTCTTTGGTTCATTTTTCTCTTTAAAGGTGAAGAGGTATAATTGTCAACAAAGCGTTTTTGTCTTTGATCCAGCTGTGATGTTCACAAAGATCCAATCTTCATAATAAGTAGCAAAACTCGCCTTAAAATACGTTATGGATCCATTTTTGTTGAACTCTATCTTTCTCTCTCATTTTGAGAAATAGAAAATAAAATAAAATGAGAAATATGATAAGTGGTCCATTAAAAATAAAAATTGAAGACCGAAAGAGAAAGAGGTCGAATGAAAATAATATAGAAGAAAAAATAATATGTGAATCAATTATAAGGCAAATGCTAATAAGGTCAAGGGAACGGTTAGATGCAACTATCTCTGCTGTAATTTGTGCACCTAACCCTTTACTTTGGGTACCACCCTGGCACCCTCTTCAATATAACTGACAATAATATAATATCAACACTAATGCCACACAGAAGAAAAATTAGCCACACGACAATTTTCCTGAGGGGTTGGCTAAATGACCCAAGATAAAAATTGGGTTAAATAACCCAAAGTCTAGTTGTCTCAATAATAATTTAACATGTGTCTTAATTAATTACAACTATTTTTTTATTTTATATTTTTGTAACATTTATTTTATTAAATAATCTATTGCACAATAAACCAATTAATTAAGATAATTACAATAGAAACCATTTTCCCACAAAAAAAGTGAAGAACCCTAAATTCTAATTTCTTCTTCCATGGTTTCTGCGCATATATGTTTCGAGAGCCTTTTCCATAAGTATCTCCAGGCTCGCCATCGCCGGGTTCCGTCGATGACTCGTACTACTCCGACCATTTCTGCATGTTTAAGCTCAAGGTCTGGTGCAGCAGCCATTACGACAAGAATTGCAAGCGTAAAGTTTGATTCTTTGCTCACCAACTTCTAATCTGTTTGGGGTGTCTAATTTTTCTTCTTTTCTACCAATGTCACCTTATTCTTCTTCTCCTTCCCCTTCCCATTCACCTTCACTTTCATATTGATTTGAACAACCATGTGAGCTGCAGGGAGCTTGTGTGCTCCTTGGAGGGTCTGAATTTTGGTGACTCTGTTCCTTCTTCTTCTCTGGTTTCTTCTTGGAAATTAGTTGGCTTGATGTTTCACCAAGCATTTGTTTTGGAAGGTTTAATTTCTTCAATGAGGGGAAAGAACAAGATATATTTTAAAGTTTACATTAGTTTTCTTCAATGGTTATGGTTCTTCTTCTTCCCCTTGCCCAGAAGCCGTGGAAGACCAGATTCTCAGTTGTTTCTGGAAAATGGGGCTCTATTGTAACTATTATAATCAATTGGTTGATTATGCAAATAAAATATTTAATAAAATAAACATCACAAAAATATAAAATTTTAAAAAATAATGAAATGAGTTGTAATTAATTAAGACACATGTTATAATGTTATTGGGACACCTAGACTTTGGGTTATTTAACCCAATTTTTATCTTGGGTCATTTAGACAACCCATTTTCCTGATATCAGGTCTGTGAAAATTTGCAACGTGTCTCTCCCTTTTAATTTCTCATGTTGTCATGCATATTTATGGCTGGAACATGATTGCGTATGTTAATTAGATACTGTTTTGATAGACAAATTTAGGCTCTGTTTGGTTCGGAAAAAAAAAGTAGAACGAAACAAAGAAAAGTAAAAGGAAAGAAAAAGAAAGGAAAGTGAGAAGATTTTCTTATGTTGTTTGGTTTAAAAGTAAGCGGAAAGAAAAATATGTATATATGAAATGACATAAATATCCTCGACTCTTTTATATTATAATCATTATTCAAGATTAATATGAAACTTAACTTTTTAAAATATATCGTTTTAATAAATTGTTCCAAGCATTAAAAGTTTAGAAGTAAAACAATTTAATTTAATCATATGAAAAAATTAAATATATATATATATATATATATATATATATAAAAGAACGAAAGTTTGTATTATGGTCTACTGGTGGACCAAATACAATTAACCCACCCTAGTGGACACCTATATTATAAACTTTATTTGTGCAAAAAGGGCATAGTCAGAATAATCAAAAGCGTTAGGGGTTAAATTGTCTTTTGAACAAAAATCATAGCTATTCCAAATACCCTGAATCCTCAAACTCCATCTTTTCAAACACAGTTTCAAACTTTTCTGCAACATCCAACATCAAAAAAGTTGAGTTCCACCTAGTGGGGACATCAAGACACACTGATTTTTTACTTTGTAACTCCAGCAAACCCCACACACTGACTTAAACTTAGCCTTCCTTAGGGATGATGACCTCACATACCTTACAACATTGCAGATACCAGAAATAGACTTTTGCAAGTCCTTAAGGCCATCATTAACAACCAAGTTCAGAATGTGCGCACAACACCTCATGTGCAAGTATTCACCCTTCATCACTAAACCATTCATATTCATTATCCGCCTTTTCAAGTAATCCACAATAGAATCATTAACAGTTGGATTATCCACTGGTGGACACATTCCTAAGTCCTCATTCTCTTAAGACTTTGTCAATTTGTTTTCCTATGGTTTCATCTTTATGGTTAGCAATAACAGAGAAGCTAATTATTCTCTTTTGGTACTTCCACTCTTTGTCAATGAAATGGGTTGTGAGGGTTAAGTAATTGAGATCTTGAATAGATGTCTAGCAATCAGTGGTCAAGGAAACCTACTACAATCAGATCTAAAAAAGCTCTTAACCTCAATTTTTCAACTAAATAAAGTTGATAACAGTCCCTAGCCACTAGTGGCGGAGCCAGAGTTTTAGTTTTAGGGTGGCCGAGACTAAAGACATAGTAAAATTATAAATTTTCACATACATAATATGCACAATTTTAATATATTCATATATCTCTTTCTCTTTGGTCTCATTTTCTCTTCTTTTATCAACATATTACTTATCATATATCTTACTTTTCTCTCTTCTATTTATATATCTCTTAAATTGGAGGTGGAATTACTGTGAGAAAAACATTTTCCGAATACAATATGTAAACTTCTTTCATTGCTACAGTCAACTATACATTTCAGTTTGTTATATGCTCACAAAGGTCTTAAATAAAATGTTAGTAATTGGTTGTCAATCTAACAATAGCCACTGCTTCAAAGAATAACTTAGTGAGGGGTAAAAGCAATAGTGTAATATACAGAATAATTCTTTGTAGAATACACAGTATAGCTGTAATTAAACCATTCATTCAGGGTGGGGCAATGACCCCTATGGGCCACCCCCTCCCTCCGCCACTGCTAGCCACCGTGTGCCTTGAAGGACTGTAAATTGGGGTTGTAACAGTTTTAGAAGATAAAGCCCTGACCCTCAACCACCCTAAAGGGTTGTTCATCTAAAATGATGAATATTGACAGCGCGACAACGCCCTTCTACAAACTTGCAAATTAAATCTCTGGTTGGTTGCAGCTAAATCATGACCTCCTCCTCTACTACCACTAGGCCCAAAAATGAGAACAATTTGGTTTGGATCAAATTTAACAGTTAGATGAGATACTGGGGCATACTTTGATATCAGCATTTAAATTTGAAGTACCATGAGTCTTAATTAGGGTCACATAAATATTTCTTACCACAATGCTTGCAAGCTGCAGTGGGATCTTTGGCTTCACTCTCAGGTAATCTAACAAAGTGTTCCCATGAACCAGAGCTTTTTTCTTGAAGGCGACAACGCCAAAGCCGAAGCTGATGTGGCTCCCAAGAAGATGCAAGGTCGCTCTGTTCTTCGTGATTCGTCCTTTTCATTGATGAAATCTCGGAGGATGTCTCTTTTTTCCATATCAGAGACCTCTTTTCTAAGTTTGGAAAGATCATAATTAAGAGTGTTTGTCCAGAAGAGGAAACCACCTAGCTAGGATACGCTTGCAATTTGGTTTTATTGTACATATGGTCTCATAGAGGGACAAAAATTAATGAATTCTCGGGAAAGAGAGGGGGAAGATGGACTCGGTTTTGGCTTTGTGAAGCTGCAACCTCCGGATTCTCTTGCAAAATCTTCTCAACAGAATACCTTGTTCTCTCTATCTCTTCCTCTTCCAATTTGTACGCAAGGTTAAAGCGGTTTCTCTCCCAGTGTCTTCTTTTCCTAATTCGCTTTGACCAATCGGTGCATTGAAGGGTGATTCTGGGATTTGGTAGAACCAGAAGCGTGTGAATCTCTGTAATTCCTGCAAAAGGAAATATTCATCACTAATACCTAGTGCATTCTGCTTAATTCTCTTCTTCCTCTTTTCTTTAAATTGCTTCTCAAAGTGTCAAGAGCTTTTACAAATTACAATTTATATCATGGATGATGTTTTATAGAAGTCTTAATTATTTTGTATTTCACAAATTAAACTAAATCATTTCAAAATGAAAATTACTCAACTAACACAAGACAAGGGAACTAAAAGAAACACCCTGACTTGCAGTGAGTTTGAGGAAGACAAACTATAAACTGCAGGGTCATAGTTTTTATTCCATCAATTTATTCATTCCATTCCATTACATGAAAACAAAGCTTTATAAGTAACTTTGTTCAACATCACAGTCTTCATGCTCATTCTTAGTGAGCTTAGGTACATGGTTTATAGCAAAAGTTAGTGACATCAGTACAACGACACTGTGGAGGAAATGATCTGGTACACAGGCAAGTTTTGCAAGCAGAGTGGCAGGTTTCTCCAATATCTGAACAGCGACACTGGGGAGGGATTGATTTTGTGCAGGGGCAATTGTTACAGCACGCACTAGTTGTGGATTTGACATAGTAATTGGCTTCAGTACCTTTTGGAAGCACTTGAGTGATGAAGGAATTTGGGTCGAAACTACGTGCATCAACGACAACAGATGCAGTGAAAGCCAAGAGGGAAAGCAGCAAAACCACATTCACCTTGTTGAACTCCATCACCTCAATCTCACTATTTCTTTGGATGTGTGAAGATCTGAGGAGCAACTACAGGTCCATTTATAGTTGAAGTTGCCCCCAATAAGGTCTTATTTTATTTTAAGTTGATGTGTCGTTTTGTTTTTTTGCCTTGTAGGGTGGTGTATGAATTACTCCATCCGTTCCTATATAACTGATACTTTAAGGTTATGGCACAAATATTAAGAAGTAGCAATTAATATTATTGTTTTACTAAAATTACTATTTAACTTCCCATTATATCCTCTATCTCTCTTATTAATTTTAACTTTTCAATTTTCCTACCAACAATAAATGAAGGGCACAATTGATAAAGTAGCATTAATGTTCTTTTGAAATTGTAAAAGTATCAGTTAAATAGGAACAAAAAAAAGAACCAAATTAGTATCAGTTATTTAGGAACGAAGGGAGTATTTTCAATTAATTGTACGGTAAATTACGCTATCAGAAGCTGTCGGTTTGCTGTTCCCCGTCGTGGTGAATCATGCTTTGGAATCCTAGGCATTAACGTTTGTATTCTTATATTTTTCTAACTTTAAGCCATAAAGGAATAGTTATTCTTTCACACCTTAAAAATGAGGTTTTGAAGTGGAAAAAGGTGGATGAGTTGAAATAGAAAGAAAAGAAAAAAGTATGAAAGAGAAAGTATAAGATGTGATAAGAGAAAAGAGATAGAAATAAAAATAGGTAAAAATAAAGTAGAGAAAAAATGAGGTGTGAGTATATCATTATTGGGCCTGAAGCAACAAGTTTAATTTGGGGCGTGTTTGGTGGGAATGATTATTCAAAGGTTGTTATTAGTGTCGTTCTTCATTCACTCTTAAATTCGTAAAATTGGAAAAAGACATTTAAAAATTTTTCACTTGCATTTTGAAAGTGTGTATGTTAATACACTTTAAAGACTGGCTAAACGCACTTTAAAGTGTATTTACTTGCAGATAGAAATGATGGTAAACAACAGCGAGTTTATCTGCAAGTGGAACAACAACATCAACGAAGCGAGCTAGGCGACGAAGAACGACAGAGTTTCTAAAGATTCTGATGGGTTCAACGGAGAGCGACGGAGAAGAGCGAGAGTGGCTAGTGGAGATGCGTATGAAGATGTGTATACATATGAGTAGAATTAATGAGGAAAGAAGAGAGAGGATGGCTGGTGGTGAGGGCAGGCGGAAGGAATTGAGGTGAATGTTTTTTATAGTGTATGTATTTTGGTATTTTTGCCTTTTTAGGAGTGTCAGTGTGAGTGTCATTATTAGATGTAGGGTGACACCAATAACAACTCCATTGATAAAATTGGTTCTTTAAAGTATTGAATGCCGATAACTTCGTCAAAGAAAGAATGTCAACAACATCTCTCATTGTGTAAAATGTCGGTGAAGGTGACTTATTTGAACATTATGTTATTTTTTTTATTTGATATAAGTTTATAAAATTACAATATTATATGCAATAACATATAAATTAATTTTCCGATGAATATATATATATATATATATTTTGAATATATATATATATAAATTAAGTTTTATATTTGTCGCTTCTTGGTGGAAGATATTAAATTTGTAATTGTATATCGATTTCAAAATTTCCATGCGTACGTTATAACGTTTTGCTAATTTTTATCTTGATTTAAAATTTGTACATTATGTTGGCAAACAATATACTAGTAAATTTTAGCAATTAACAATTGACAGGACAAAACTGTGTTCCTCGCGTCTCATATTTAATGCCTTATGATATAAAATGGGTCCCCAAAAGCAACAATGGAACTAGTCATCCATCCTATACAGAAAGATAAGATCAAAGTTTTAAAATTCAACTGGAGTTTAAATATTTGGAATGAAATATGCATGTGCGCATATGTGAAACACAAAACTATGAATATATTTTAGACATTATTTATTTAGAGTTTATAAGCTAAAAATATGATTTCAATACTTAAGTTATAGAGTAAATTGCTTTACCAAAGTTACACTCATCTCTACTCTTATCCATTTGTTCCAGTTTAAAGTTTAATTTTAACATCCACACGGTTGGTGCATCATTTTTTCCTCATAGTATTAAATGTTCTTACTTTTATCACCTAATTACCCAATATACCATTTATATCCCTTATTAACACTACTAAAAAAATCCAATTGGGAAAAAATTCCCTTGCTAATCTTTTAGCGACAGAATTAACGACGAATTACAATTTATGGCAAAATGTGGCGTAACTAAATCATTAGAGATGAATTTGAGTCTGTCGCTATCAGCAACGGAAATACCGTTGCTAATATATACCATAACTCATTTGCTAAATTGTTTGTCATATTAACTATTATTTTATCGCTATTTGCGACGATGCAATATGTCGCTAACATATCACAATCTGTCGCTAACCAAGTATTGTTTAATTTTTATTACGTCGCTAATTTAGCGAAAAAATTATTACATTGCTGTTTTTATTTTGGATTCACCATTTTTAGAGAAAATATTTTTATCCTGTTGCTAAGTAACACCACCAACAAGAGCATTGGAAATGTCCCTAGACACTTACGTTTTAAACATAAGGAAAATTAGCTTCAACAAGCTTTCTATTTGAATGATTAATCTGCTCAAGTGGAAAAAAGTATATGTCTATATAATAAGATTCGGAATTGTATGTCTATAATTTAGCGACTATAATTCTGCTTTTCATTTGTTTTGAGTACTCTACAAGAGACTGTCAAAAAAAAAGTACTCTACAAGAAAATCCTTAATAGGACAGAAAAATTTATTGGTTTGTTTTTCATTACATTCGCTTTGATGTTATTGTGTAATGTTGTTTCAAAAAAACCGGTGTTATTGTCATAGCGTAGGCTGGCTCTTATTCAAGTGTTATGTATCATTTTATAAACACATATTATGGATGATTTTAAAAAGACTTAAATATGTTACTGAGATTATAAAGGGAATTAAATTGGGCCTTTGAAAAAAAATTCTCTGAAATGCAATTTTTGGAATAATTTTTTAATCAAATTGAGTTAATTTGCTCAATTTTAACCAGATGACGGTCCAGTTGCGAGCCTAGTCGGCAAATGGTGTCAACATAGGTTATTTTGTATCAATTTTAGTCCCTGTAAAATTTTTAAATCATATTTTTAGTCTCTATTCTTCCACCACCATCTTCTTTCTTCTTCAATTCTCATCCAATGATAAAATTCTTGTTCATTTGAGCTTTTGGGCACTTGCATGCTTCATTTTCTTCTCTTTGATCTTCATCATCTTCTTCCCTAATTTTCTTTTTTTAAGAATATAATCAGCAAATTTTAACTTGCGGTGAGAATTACATCCAGATATATGTTTACGGTAATTATATAAATTGCTGTAAAAAAAACTTTTTTTAATTTGTTGGTTATGGACTGAGGAGGAAGAGGAACAAGAACAGAATGAAGGAGGTAGAGAAGTGTGGGAAAAAAGTTCTGAGTTGAAGGTTGTGGTCTAGAAAAATTATGGGCAGAGAAAGAAGGAGATCAGGGAAGAAGGTAGAGTAGTGTGGTGGTAGGAAGGAGGGGCTGAAAATATGATTTAAATTTTTTTTAATGATTAAAATTGATGCGAAAAAATTCATGTGAACATCATCTGCTGACAAGGCTTGCCACTGGACCGTTAATCGGTTAAAATTGAGTAAAATGACTTACTTTGATTAAAAAAAATCAAATATTACATTTCAACGAAAAAAAATTGAGATCAAATTTGATTACGTTTACAAATCTCAGAAATCAAAAACATATTCAAGCCTTTTAAAAAAGTCTTATTTTGTAGTCCACAAATTAAACAAAATCATTTAAAAATGAAAATAATTCAACTAACACAAGACAAGAGGACTAAAAGAAACACCCTGACTTGCAGTGAGTTTGAGGAAGACAAACTAACTGCAGAGTCATAGTTTTTATTCCATCATCAATTTATTCATTATATTACATGGAAACAAAGCTTAAGTAACTTTGTTCAACATCACAGTCTTCATGCTCATTCCTAGTGAGCTTAGGTACATGGTTTATAGCAAAAGTTAGTGACATCAGTACAACGACACTGTGGAGGAAATGATCTGGTACAAATGCAAGTTTTGCAAGCAGAGTGACAGGTTTCCCCAATATCTGAACAGTGACACTGGGGAGGGATTGATTTTGTGCAGTAGCAGTTGTCACAGCATGCAGTAGCAGTGGATTTGACATAGTAATTGGTATCGTCAGTACCTTTTGGGAGCACTTGAGTGATGAAGGAATTTTGGTCGAAGCGTGCATCAACAACAACAGTTGCAGTGAAAGCCAAGAGGGAAAGCAGCAAAACCACATTCATCAGTCCCTTCTTGTTGAACTCCATCGTCTCAGGCTCAGCTGTCTCTTTATTTTGATGTGTATTAATGTCTCTTTTCTTTCTTGTGAAGATTTGGGGAGCAACTACAGGTTCATTTATAGGGAGGAATTTATTATACACCTCTAAAAACTTGTGCATGGTTGCACATTTGCTTTTTAACCTGCAATAGCAAGTTTAGTAGGTTTTTTAAAAAAAAAATAAAAAAACATATATATTAGTAAACTAATTAATGAAGGATTAGGTTAATTATTAACTCAGTAATTAAAACCCAAATCATCTTCATCATTCATCTTCTTCATTCCCCAGATTTTTTAAATAAAAAAAAGGAAAATAACCCAGCAATCTATCCCCACATGCAACCTCAATCCCCCACCTGCAATCGTCCTCCTAACCGTCCCCAAACCACCATCAAACAGAGGTGAGATGAAGGAGAAAACCCAGCCACCACATATCCAAGCAAATCCCTAACCGTCGCGCCACCGTCCTCCTATTCCGCCGCTCCTCGTCGTGTCAAGGTCGTGGAGTATCAGACCGACGTTGCTCTCCCCTTTCGCTCTCAATCCACTTCGATCTCTCTTTATCAGTCTCCATGTCGATCTCTCCCACCAAAACCAACTGACAGAGTGGGGAGGAGAAGAAAGAAGCTCTTTGACCTGCTACCACCCTGAACCAGTTCATCAGCTTCGTCACTAGCGAGTAAGCTTCTTCGTTTCACTCTGGTTCCTCTGTAGTGATTCCTTAGAATGAATGAATCATGTTCATGTTTCACAGGGCGAGTTTGGATCTCGTTCAACAGCCATGGGTCGGATCTAGATTTGGGGTCATCAAAGATAACACCTTTTCACCTGATTTGGGGTTGCCGGTGCTGGATCTGAGGAAGAAGAAGGTCTGATAGTGATATTATGGAGAGAAGAGGCATGACAACGGTGGCTGGTTATGGCGGCGGCGGTGGTGGTAAGAGGGAAGAAGATAGTGGTACGGTGGAGGTTGATGGAGAAGAAAAAAAAACATTTTGAAAATATTTATTAAAGATAAATGTTTAATTAAGAAAATATGATTTTTGATTTTTTTTAAAACCTGTTATAGTGGGTTAAAAGTGCTTGGTGCAACCTTACACAAGTTTTTAGATGACCATAATAAATTTTTCTCATTTATAGTTGAAGTGTTGATCAATTACAACCCCAAATTAGGTCTTATTTTCAGTTTACTCCCCACTACACTTTTTTTTATCTTTTATTTCTTATTATATTACATCATTTATCATTTATTTTAAACAGAAGGATATAAGAGCATCTCAAACGCTGGGCTCTTAGCCCAGCTGGAGGTTTTAAGAGCCGACTCTTATTTTTAGCCTGCGCTGGAGTTAGCCTTCAGGCTTTTAGCTACAGTGCAAAGGCCTTACTCTATAGAAAGAAAGGAAATAACAGCTTATGCACACAAAAATAGCAAAAAGCTTATATTCATTACACGTGACCCAAGCAGCCTCGAGACAAAAATTAATTTTTATAAAATATAACTTAAAAAAATTAAGATGAAGTTTTTTTTTATTTTACATCAAAAAGATAAATTACAGTGATCTCTGAACATATTCCTCTCAACGCATATGTCATCAAACTCTTATCACTTGAGTTATGTTTTGCACACAAAATTAAAATGAAGCTGGCACATAGGTCAACATATCAACGTGTATATATCATATTAATTTCTTTTTCTTTTTCTTTTGGTGGTCCGCAATAAATTAAAATCATATCTTATATCATTTATATTTTAATTAAAATTTCAAGAAAATTAAGATTAAGTTTTTTTTTTTTCAAAAAGGTAAACTATACCCTCCAGAAATTGAATTCTTGGACATGCAAACCTCTCCCACGCCTTATGTCATCGAACACTTACCACTTGAATTATACGTCGGAGATAAAATTAAGATAAAGTTAGCACATAAATCAAGATATCAATGTGCATATATCATATTCATTATTTTTATTTTCTTTTTATTTTGGTGTTCCGCAATAAAGTATCCATAATGAGTTCTTTTCGGATTATTTTCAATTGAAAAATGAACTCTTTACACTTCTCCATCTCCACTTTATAATAGAGAAATAAAAAGAGAAAAGAGAAAATTAAAAGATATGATAAATAATGCGATAAAAAAATGAAAGAGATACAAAGAAAAAAATGAAGATAAGACAAAAATGAATGTGAATATATCATTGTGTATTATTATTATTTTCAATTAATAGTACAACAAATTACGCTTTTAGTGTCGGATAATGTTTCATTCACACCTCTCTTTTGAGGTGGAGAGGTGGAATGGTGAGAGAGATATGAAGAAAAGAAAAAGTAAGAGAGAGAAAATATGAGATGTGATAGATGATAAGATGAGAGAAATAGAAATAAAAAAATGTGGAAATGAAGTGTTTAAAAAATGAGGTGTGTATATATCATTACTCTCTGTCGGTTTGAAGTACACATAGTCGTGGAGAATCTTGCATTGGAATCCTAACTAACATTTGTATTGTGTTATATTTCTCTAAATAAATTAAAACCATAATTAGCACTTAACATATAAGTTAGAATATTCTTTTTGCTTGGTGAGTGATATAGTGAGAAGAAGCTATCTTCAAAATTCTCCCTTGTTTCATTCGAGAGTGGTTCGACATAGAGGTGGTAAAATGGACCAACGAGACAGGGCGAGACATATTCGTTATTTGATCACCAAAAAGCATTGCGGTGCGAGTTAACCATTTTTTGATATTTATTAGGTTGAAAGTGTTAGCCCAACTCATATTTCAACGAACCGGCAAGTTGGCTATATATATATATATATATATATATTGGGATGATCTTATGAGAAAAGTGATGTTATGTGAGAATATGAGAATAAATTCATAAATGGTCCAGATTAAAACATTAAGTCACATGACATTTTTAAGTGGTCATGTGACTATACATGACTATTTAAATCTTTTAATCTGGACTATTCATAATTAGATCTAACGATAATGATTTATTCTCATTTTCTCACATTATAACATCATTTTCATAAGATACATCATCTATATATTTTCATTGTTATGAATTAAAGTTTTATATCTGTCGCTACATGGTGGAAGATATTAAGTTTTTATTGTATGTTGATTTAAACATTTCCACGCATTATCACGTTTTGCTAACTTTTGTCTTAACTTAAAATTTGTGTATTATATTATTGACAGACAATATATATATTAGTATAACAATCAACAGGACAAAACTGCGTGTTCCTCGCGTCTCATATTTAGTAATTTAGTAATGCTTATGATGTAAAATGGGTCCAAAAGCAACAACGGATCAATTAATCATCCAACCGATTCTGAAAGACAAGATCAAAGTTTTAAAATTCAACTGGAGTTTAAATATTCGGGATGAAAGAGAACCATGAATATATTTTAGACATTATTTAATTTAGGGCTTATAAGCTAAAAATATTATTTTAATACTATAAGTTATTGAGTAAATTACTATACTAAAATGAGTTTAATTTTTGTAAGATTGGATACTCTCACCACAAATTGTGTGTGAGGTAGACAATGTTATTTATAATAGAAAATTACAGAATATGCTAAGGAATATGCTGAGGCATATTACAAAATAGAACAAATAATAACAGAGGAATATCCTGTAGGATATTATGGCTATTTATCTCTAACACCCCCCTTCAAGCTTAGCGTTGGATTAAGACCAACTCGAAGCTTGGAACGAAAAAGCTCAAACAACGGACGAGGCAACGCCTTAGCGAAAATATCAGCAAGCTGGAGAGAAGTAGGCACATGACGAACAGCTAAACGGCCAGAAGCAACCAGCTCACGAACGAAGTGACAATCCAAGTCAATGTGTTTGGCATGCTTATGAGCAACAGGATTCTGAGCCATAAACAAGGCGCTTTGGTTGTCACTGAGTAGAAGAGGAGTCGCAGATAACCGAACACGAAGCTCATAGAGAAGATTAAGCAACCAAACGAGCTCGGAAGTAGTATTAGCCATGGCTCGGTACTCAGATTCACAACTAGAGCGAGCAACAGTGGGTTGTTTCTTGGCACTCCAAGACAATAGATTATCACCAAGAAAAATAGCGTAGCCATAAGTAGAGCGGCGAGTGTCCGTGCAGCGAGCCCAATCAGCATCACTATAACCAAGAACAGCGGGGGATGAGGTACGACGAAACGTAAGACCAAAATGTTGCGTGCCACAGACATAACGAAGAATGCGTTTGACAGCCTGAAAATGTTTCGCAGTCGGAACCTGAAGGAACTGACTAACCGCGTTAACAGCATATGACAAGTCAGGACGAGTAATAGTCAAGTACTGCAAGATGAGAACTGACAAGATGGGAACCAGCAGCCAAGGGCGTCGAAACAGGACTGGCCTCAAGCATCATAGCACGAGAAAGCAAATCATGTGCATATTTGGCTTGTCCCAAGAACAAACCATCAGGAGTATAAGTGATCTCAAGATCAAGGAAGTAGCCAAGCTTACCCAGATATTTAATGGCGAACTCAGCATTAAGGCGAGTAATAAACTGAGTCAGAAGAGAGGGATCACTACCAGTAAGAATAATGTCATCCACATACACAAGAAGATAAAGCGTAGTATGTCCTTTGTAGAAAAAGAACAAGGATGGATCAGCCCGACTACATGAAAAACCATTACGCAGCAGAAAAGAGCTTAAGCGCTGAAACCAAGCACGAGGCGCCTGTTTGAGGTCGTAGAGAGCCTTGTTCAACCGACACACATGAGTCGGGAAACGAGGATCAACAAATCCAGGAGGCTGTTCCATATAAACAGTTTCAGTGAGATGACCATGAAGGAAAGCATTTTTGACATCCAACTGATGAAGTTGCCAATCATTAAGCACGGCAAGAGATAAAATAAGGCGTACATTAGTAGCTTTGACAACAGGACTGAAAGTAAGAGAGTAATCGAACCCTAGAATCTGCGTGAAACCCTGAGCCACCAAACGCGCTTTTAAGCGCTCAACAGTGCCGTCATTGTGGAATTTAGTGCGAAAGACCCATTTACTTCCAACAACATTTGTAGTGGAAGGGCGAGGAACCAAAGTCCAAGTACAATTTTTATGAAGGGCAGAAAGTTCATCCTCCATGGCTGCCAACCACTGAGGATGCTTCATAGCTGATTTGAATCCCTTAGGCTCAGTAACAGCATGCAAAGCAGTGAGAAGACCAGTAGGTTGAGCATGAACCAAGGCATATCGCGGATTCGGCTTAAAAATACCATTCTGAGAACGAGTCCGCGGACGAGCAGCAAGTGGAACCTGAGCCACAACAGGGGAAGTAGCCGGCGGTGAAGCAGGCGAAGCCGGAGGCCCAACAGGAGGGGTGTTCGGCTGTACTGGGGAAGTAGGAACCGGCGAAGGTGGTTCATCATCAGGAGGAACCGGCAGAGCAGGTAGGGCGTCTGAGTCATCACAAGATGGACAAGACAGAGAACCAGTAGGCGGTGAACTCTCCGAAACGACAGGAGGAACAGGTGGTGGAGATGGAGGAGAACCTGCAGTTGGTTCATAAAACGTAGAGATCACCAAGTCATGAGGTGAAGAGTGAGAACCTGCAAAAGGGAAGCAAAATTCATCAAATTGAGCATGATGGGACACATAAGTCCGAGAAATGGTCGGATCGAAGCATTTAAATCCCTTATGGTGACTGCTATATCCCAAAAATATGCAAGGAGTACTCCGAGGGCTAAATTTATTTTTCATGTATGGACGCAAGCACGGGAACACCCGACATCCAAAAGGATGAAAATTAGCATATGTAGGCGCAACATGAAACAAAAACTGAAATGGAATCTGATTAGCGAGCACCTTAGAAGGGACACGGTTAATAATATATACCGCAGTACTGAAAGCATCAACCCAATAGATAGTAGGGACATGAGAGTGATACAACATAGCAAGACCAAGCTCAAGAACATGTCTGTGTTTACGTTCGACCCGCCCATTCTGTGCCTGAGTATGAGGACATGAAAACCGATGAAGCACACCTGAGGAAGCAAATAAAGTCTGAACTTTGTTATTAGTGAACTCGGTGCCATTATCACTTTGAAAACTTTGATCGACCGGGAGAATTGAGTTTCCACAAACGCTTTGAAGCGAACAAGAACGTCATAAAAATCAGACTTGCGCTTCAATGGATAAAACCAAGTAAACCGGGAAAAATCATCCACAAAAATAACAAAGTACGAAAAATCATCAGCAGAAGCAACAGGAGATGGTCCCCACAAATCACAATGGATAAGGTCTAAAACTGCAGAAGCTCTTTTATTATTATCATAAAAGACTAGACGTTTGCTTTTAGCCATCTGACAAGAAGTACAACAGATAGGCTTAGGCAAAATGGAGGAAACATTGAAACAACCAAGTTTATGCAATTGTTGAATAATATCAAAATTAACATGTCCTAATCGTGAGTGCCACAATTCAAAAGAGGCACGAGGTAATGGAGAACTGGTAGTAAGCAGCGCCTGTGATCCTTGGTCAAGCACATAAAGTCCTTTATCACATCGGCCCTTTCCCAGAACGGCGCCTGTCTGTCGGTTCTGAATAACAAAAGAATCATCCAGAAAAATAGCTTTAGCATTATGGTGACGAGTCAATTTGCTAACAGAGACAAGGTTTTTAGTTAACTGGGGCACAACCAAAACATTAGATAAAGGAACAGAGTGTGAAACAGAACGAGAACCAATATGAGTAATATGTAAATCAGCACCATTACCTACAAGAACATGATCATTACCAGAGTAGTCCTGGGAGTCCGTCAGCTGAGATAGAGAAGGAGTCATATGAGAAGTGGCACCTGTATCCATGTACCAGTCGGAACGGTTTGAGTTGTCCAACGAACAACCCGCAGCAAATGATTGTGCCAAATTAGCAGACTCAGAAGAACGATCCCAGCGAACCGGACACTTATCAGCATAGTGACCCTGCTCACGACAAATTTGACAGCGAGGAGTGTAAGAGCCACGACGACCAGAGCCACCATTATTGCGACGCTGGCGATATCCACCATTAGAGTTTCCACGATTTCCACCACGAGAACCGCCACCGGAATTTCCACGGTTGCCACTAGTGGAAGACGAAGTACCAGAAGGGCGGGTCTGGTTGCTTGCATGGAAGGCAGCAGGTGGAGGAGTCACTGATTCTTCAAGAGAGGCCTGGAAAATAGCATGGCTCTCGACCTTACAAAGAATGTCAGTAAATAAAGGTAGGGGTAACTGATCAAGCTGACCTGTGGAAAAATTTGCATATGAGGGGCCAAGACCACGAAGAAACCAGTGAACCTTATCATCATTAGGCACGGGTGCACCAATAGCAGCCAGCTGATCACAGATAGTGCGAAATTTCCGTCCGTACTCAGAAACTGATAGAGAACCACGACGCATGAGTTGAAGTTCATCACGGAGACGTAGTTCACGTGCCTTGCTGCGTGAGGCATAAGCAGAATGTAAAGCAACCCAAACATCACGAGCAGTGGTTGCGCTTAGAGTCTCAGATAAGGCCTCCTCAGTGAGGGAGGAAAGAAGCAGACTGTTGACGTTACGATCTCGAGCCTGCCACGCAGCATAAAGAGGATTTGGAGAAGGAGCACCATTACGTAGTGGTTGAGCAACAGTTTGTGCAAATGTCTGTTGAGTAAATTCTGGCGGAGGAGCGACGTTAGGGTCAACAATATCAAACAAGTTCTGATTTTGAAGAAGAGCAGTAACCTGTTTACGCCAGAGAAGAAAATTATCTGGTTTAAGTTTCACCGTAAGCATATGCACCAAAGTGTTCATGAAAAAAGTCGGAGGAGTAGCATCGGAAGCCATGTGGAAAACAGACAACAACTATGCCAAAAACAAATATCAATAAACAGCCAGCCAATAAATCAACTCCCGGTCAAAGGAAAGCTATCTGGTTAAACGGTCAAAGCTGAAGAAAAAAAAATAATAATTAGAGGCAAACCAACGAGATCCCCAAGGCACCGCACAAAGCACGAAACTGGCGGCTGGCTAAGGCTGTCTGGCGGCGGGAGACAGAGAGCTGACAGCGGCTGGCGCGTGGACGCGTGGCAGCAGCAAACAAGTGGTGATGGCTCACGCAAAGCAAGAGCTGCGCGGAGCACAAGAAGTGGCGGTTGTCACAAGAAAAGGAGTGACGGCGCAAGGACAGGCGCTGAATCCAAGGCTGTGACGTGGCAGACACGGAAGGCAAGGCTGCGCACGAAGCACAAGAAGGCAACAACACAGAATTGAGAGGCAGCAGCGTGTATAACTCGTGGAAAGGAGGAAAAAGAAAAAAAAAGAGGTGGCGGTACAAGGAGAGTGTTTGGGGCTAGGGTTTCAACCTAAACCTGATACCATGTAAGATTGGATACTCTCACCACAAATTGTGTGTGAGGTAGCCAATGTTATTTATAATAGAAAATTACAGAATATGCTAAGGAATATGCTGAGGCATATAACAAAATAGAACAAATAATAACAGAGGAATGTCCTGTAGGATATTATGGCTATTTATCTCTAACAATTTTGATGCACTGACGGTGTAAAGTTTTTTTACACCGTCAACCAATCAGATTTCAAGAATATGACATGTCAATTAAAGAAATTAAATGAAACATAGATTTTCTCACGTCCTTGAAATCTGATTGGTTGACAGTGTAAAAAAACTTTACACCGTCGGTGCATCAAACTTTTTCTCTACTAAAATTACATTCATCTTTAAAATCGATCATTTTAAAGTTTAATTTGACATATATACTCTTTTTTTTTTTTGAAATAACATATATACTCTTCTTCAATCATTCTTTTCCTCATAGTTTTACTTTCTTAATATCAATTATAGAACATTTTGAACATTAAATAAATAATTTAGATGATATTCAGTGGTCAATGAAATAAGTATTTAAAGGATTTTAAATCACTTAAAAAATATTAGTGTTTAAAATTAGTTAGTCATGACATTCATAATTACATAGAAAAGAAAAAATATATTTGAGACTCATTCAAAGTTATTTAAACAAATAAAAGGTCCCTAAAAAACAAATAAAAGATTCATCTAAAATTAAATATACTAAAATATGATATATTTATCTCTTACACTTTGTTTGGTTGAGAAGAGAGTATAGAAAAAAGGGAAAATGAGTAGAGAGAAATATGTAAGAAATATAATAGATGTTGAAGTTGTTTGTTATGGTAGAAATTAAAGAGAAGAGAGAAAGAAGAGAAAGAATAACATGTGACTTCTGCCTCCCTTCATTTGGTTGAATAGAGAGCGAAAAAAGAGAAAATTACTCTAGGATAAAATGGCATGTTTACCCCATGTTTCCTAAAATAACATTAGAAAGTAATTATAAAAATATTTATAAATTAATTAATATATATTATATCAACATAAATATCTCAATATTATTTTTTGTAATCAATTTTTTAATATTATAATGATATATGCATCAAATATAAAATAATCAAAGACATGTATGTTGTATTCACGTTGTACACTAATAATGATATATACACACGTCATGTTTTAAACACTTCATTTTCAATTATTTTTATTTATAACTCTCTCCTTTAATCATCTATCACATCTCATACTTTTTCTCTCATACTTTTTCTTTTCTTTATATCTCTTTCATCATTCCACCTCTTTCCACCTCAAAGAGAGGTGTGTAAGTAACATTATTATGTTGCACACAGCAAAGCAAGGCATAAATAATTAAGGGTATAAAGGAGAAGTCATGCATTGCATTGTATCCTCCTCCCAATTTCTTCGCAAAATACAGAGAGATTGGGAAAAAAATGTGGGTCCCGCAAGTTCCCTCCATCCCTCTATGGCAACCAAACGAGGGTGAGAGGTATCTCTCTTCACTAACTCCCTCTCCTCTAACTCTCTTTCTTCAAACTCTCCACAAACAAACATAGCATTAGTGGGAGTTTTAAAAGAAGATGTGAGAGAAAATATAATTTAAGTTTCTCTTAGAGAATCCACATGTAGATTTTAGTATAAAAAGGGAAGAGAGTGCAATTTAAACATCTCACATGAAAGGATAAGTTAATTTTTCGAAGTTATTCTAAGATTTATAATCCCATTTTACCTTACTTGGGAGGGTATGTTTCCAAGAGCCTTTCTTTTAATAAATTTATATATATATATATATATATATATATATATATATATAGTCTTGACAGGAGTGGTATTGACATATCCAGCTAAATGGATAGTAGATCCGTCATGAGAGAGGGAAGGTCGAGCACTAGACTCAGGCTGGTTCCTTCTAGTCATAGAAAAAGATCTTCTAGACATGGCGGATTGGAAATCATTTGAGGACGTCCTAATAGATCTAGGGATAGAGAAGGAATTTCTCCTATCAAAGATGAGATCTACTTGGCCAGATTGGTGTTGGACAATTTCACGAAACTCAGGAGTTTCAACAGGTTGGGCTGGAGTAGCCTTTTCCAAAGACCATTTCTCTGGAAGGGTGATATCACTCCATTGGATGGTTTTGGGCACAATAACATTGGCCTTATCATAATCCCGACCATCATGAGTTGCTAAGCTTTTTTGTTCTGTCCTTTAACGCCTCCGCTGCAGAGATGATCATAAGTCTGAATAGTAATAATCCTAGAAGGTTTTCAGAAGAGCTTTCATTTTAGTTTAGTTCAAAGTGTACTACCAGTCCAGATCCCGACCATAGTGCTTAATTATATAAGAACAGAACAGAGAAATAACTTATATCTAACATATTTAGCATGTTCCTACTTCCCCATCAGGCTCTGATACCAAGAGGGGGTCGGAAGCAGAAGGAGGGGATGAGAGAAGGATTAAGAGAAGTAGGACGCCACCACGGAGGGGCTTCTTGCAGAAAATTAAATTGCAGAAATTAAAAACAGGAATTAAAACAGGAGGCTCAGCCTTCCATAAACAGAAAAATAAAACTTGAACAAGATATATATTACATAAACATAGATTACAAAACTGAAACTTAAAAACTGAAAAACTGAAACTTAAAAACAGAAAAGATTGAAAGAAAGGAAAACTGAAGGAGAACTTACAGAAGGAATTCTCTCAGTGTTTCTCTCTCTAAACTCTCTATCTAAGCTCTACCAAACTCTGATCAACAAGGTTCAGAATGAGCCTATTTAAAGAAAAGATTGGGCACTGTTTGAATAGTTCCGGTTGAATAGTTCCGGTAGACGGTACTATTTGACTGGCACTATTTGCTACAGTAAAAAGTCAATTTTATTATTTGCTACAGTACAAAAATTGAATTATTACAGAATAAAAATGATTACAAGACGACAAACTTAGCAGAAGTCATCATCATCTGATTCTGTGGTTTGGGCAAAATCTGACGACCCAAGAGAGGATGGCTCGGAGACTTTGTGTTGAGGGGCCTTTGAGGATGAGGCCTGTTCAATTGGCTCCTTCAATAATTGAAGAGCAGATTCGAGATTTCTAAGCAGGTCTTCTTCTGTTGAAGCTCCTGCAAGGGCCGCTGTGATGTGGGCCTTTTGATTTAGCAAGAGGCTGGTTTGCGGACTTGCATGCTTGAGATATTTCTGGTTGTTTTTGAACCATTGGATTACTTTATCCTTGTGAGCTTTGGAAGCATCAAAAGCCTTCCACCACTTGATAAGGGCAAGTTTGTTGAGAATTGGTTGGGGTTTGGCTTTAAGACCGTACCTCCAAGAGAATACCCAAGAAAGGGAAAAGATTGTATAAAAGTTTAAACAATCAGGATAATTGTTAAACTCTTTGTCCCAATGTTTCAGGAAAAGATTGTATCCCTCCAGAACTTCAGGGGGAAAAATTTCAGTAGTTGGACCAAAGAAGCTCCACCAAGAATGGAACCAAATTGGAAAGGAATATTTGTTGGTCCACTTGAAGTAAATGAGCCAAGAATGCTTGAAATTTTGGTTTTGCAGGCCAAGGATTGTAAAATCCCAAGCTTTGATGTAATCCCAATAATTAAAACCTATAGAGTCAAAATTCTGGGAAAATTTTCTGTAGGTGTTTGGATTGGGTCCAAAGTCAGTGGGACGAAGGACACGGAGAATTTGGAGTGTAGAGTGGGTAATTAGGGAGTTGTCATTTTTATCCCTAAAATGCTTAATATCCACACTGTTTGTATCAACCAAGATAAACTCATAGAATCTCTGGGTTTTGTTTGGGTGGATTGGATCAAGATAACCAGGGAAAAGTTTAGTACCAATTTTATTGGCGAGGTTCCCTCCTGAATGGTCCCACCATTCTGGTTCAATCATGGTTTGGAATTTGGAGATAGATTTGGTCAAATATTCCGATTTTGGGTTAGATTGGGTAACTGGGCTAGATTGAGCAACTGGGCTAGATTGGGCAAGAACAACTGGTTTCTTTCCATCATGAGTTGCTAAGCTTTTTGTTCTTTCAATAAAAGATTGGAGGGATTGGAGATCTAGGTCATCATCTTTATCAGCGATGCTGGCCCAAGATTTATTTGGTAAATTGGTGAGTCCCTTAGGAACATTGTCCAGGCCTGCTTGTTTGAAGGCAAGGAGAGTTGGAATAGATAAAGCATAATCAGCTTTGGTTTGTTTTGGTTGTGAAGATTGGCTTTGAGCAGTGGGCTCAGATTTTTGGACAGTGGGTCCAGATTGATGGGCAGTGGGCCCAGATAAGATTAAAGAGTCAGAGATTATAATACCTTTGCTCTTTTCTTTGTTTCTTCCTCTTCCTCGGGAGGAGGAGGATCCTCCTCTGGAGGACATCTTATGATCTTCCCTGCAAATATTCACGAGTGAGGAAATCAGGGAGAGAATTGTTAGAACCTTTTATATATTCAATATCGAAGTCAAAAACGCTTAAAATAGCTTGCCATCTGGCAAAGATATGTTTTGAAGCTAAGTTTTTGACATCTTTTTGTAAGATTTCTTTCGCAGATTTGCAGTCTACTCGGACTAAGAATTTTTGATTAATCAAATCAGATTGAAATTTTGAAATAGATAAAACGATTGCTAAAACTTCTTTTTTAACAGTAGAATAATTCTGTTGAGCAGGATTCCAATGTTTTGAAGTAAAAGCAATAATTTGTTCTTTATCAAGAATTTTTTGTTTCAAAATACCACCAAAGCCAATATCAGAGGCATCAGTTTCAATAATCTTGAAAGCTTGAGGATTAGGGAGATAAAGACAAGGAAGATTTTTGACACGCAGTTTGATTTGTTTGACCACGTTGGTATGAATATCAGACCAGGGTGGAGGATCCTTCTTGAGTCTATCATGAAGGGGTTTAATTATTGTGCCTGCAACATAATTGAGACATCCCAAGAATCTTTGCAATTGGGTTTTGTCTATGATTTGATCAGGGAATTTGTCGGTGAACTCGATGGCTCTATTGATGGGAATGATAGTTCCTTGGTGAATATTATGGCCAAGGAATCTGATTTTGGTTTGGAACAAGCTGACTTTTGTTTTGGATACTGCCAGACCATTCCTTTTGATTACAGAGATGAAAGTATTGAGGTGTTTGAAGTGTTGATCCACGGTTTGAGAGAAGACCAGCACATCATCGATGTAGACAATAGTGAATTTGGAATAGGGATTGAAGATTTCATTCATGATCCTTTGAAATTCAGATGGGGCGTTCTTTAGCCCAAAAGGCATAACATTCCACTCATATTGTCCAAAAGGGACAGTAAAAGCAGTTTTATACCTATCCTTTTCTTGTAATTGGATTTGCCAAAATCCAGATTTCATGTCGAACTTCGAAAAGATCTTAGCATCATGCAGTCTGGCAAGAAGATCTTTCTTGTTGGGAATAGGATATCTAATCCAACAAAGGGCTTGATTGAGAGGTTTGTAGTTGATGACCAATCTAGGGATTCCCCGTTCTATCTCAGCTTGTTTGTTGACATAGAAGGCTGCACAGGACCAAGGACTTTTACTCCTGCGGATTAGTTTCTTCTTAAGAAGATCATCGATTTCCTTTCGGCAAAAATGAAGAAGTTCTTCATTCATTTGAATAGGTCTAGCCTTGGTTGGGATCTGTTTGTCTGAAAAATCCTTATCATAAGGAAGTTCCACCATATGGCTCTTCCTTTCCCAAAAGGCATTGGGTAGGTCAGAACAGATGCTAGATTGAATATTCCCCAAAATATTCTCAATCCTTGTTTTGACTGAAGGTTGTTGTAATTGAACTTCAATGTTCTTGAAGGAGATCTCTTCCTTGAGGAAATTGATTTGCTTTTCCTTGTAAGATATAACATTCAGGGTTTTGTCAAAGGGAGGTTCCGAGAATTTGAACAGAATAGGTTGTCCAAGGTGCTGGACAGTGATGCCATCAACATCAGTATCATAAGGGAAGAGTTTCTTAATAAAAGGAGTCCCTATTATGACTTTTTGACTAAGATTTCTGACGAGCAGAAAAGGGGTTTCAATTTCAAGACTACCATTTTTGATGATAGCCGAGGGGATCTTATATTTGATTATTAACCTAGATCCTTCAGCAGCACTGAGTTTCTCAGTTGTTTTTTCAAAATATCTGGTGGGAATGAGTCCCTCAGAAATACAACTGGAATCAGCCCCAGTATCAAAGAGAGCTGGAGTTTCCAAGATAAAATCTCCTATAAGGATTTTGATGTGGATGTAGAATTTCTGGATGGTGACATGATTGATAACTTCCAGAAAATCATCGCAATTGTTGTTAGGAGCAGGATTGGAATCAGGTATAGAAGAAGAACTGTCTTCTTCATAATTTCTAGTCAGTTTGTCTAAGATAAGCTGCTGACTTCTTTGGATTTGTTTGAGACCCTTAACTTCGATTTTAAGGGTACTAACTTCAGATTGGAGGTCTTGAATAGTGACAGGTTTGACAGCAGATTTTTCAAGACGCTTGAAGGTATCCCTAAGATTGAACTTATTGGTAGTAATAGGACTTCTGGGAGGCCTGTCTTCAAGAGTAGATCTGAGGCGTTCCAAGTAGATTTTCTTTTCTTCAGGATCAGGGATAGAATTGATGGCCCTAAAGAGAAGATCTTGCTCATTAGTCAAAGTGTTAATGGTCAAGGTATTGACAGAGGATGATGATTGAGAATCATCATTCTGGATTTGATTTAGGTCTTCGGAGACCTCGGAGTCCGAAGGATTGGATTCTTCTTCATCAGAGGTTTGAATGAGAAGATTGTTGATCTTATCCTCAATCTCAGGTTCAAGCTGAAGCTCAGAGATTCTTCTTTTGAGTCTGCAATATCTGCTAATATGGCCAGGCTTGCCGCAGGTATAGCAGGTGACATCTTTTCCTTGAGAGGTTTTAGTCTCAGGAGGGTTTTTGGAAGTTTGAGCAGAATGAGGTTTAGATCTAGGTTTCCTTTGATCATTTCTGCTTGATCTCTTTCTCCACTGTTGTTTGGGAGGAGGATCTTGCTTTCTAGGTTTAGGTTTCTTGGGACAACCTTGAATTCCAAATTGTTCGCAGAAAGTACCCAAATCCCTGCGATTTTGAGACTTCTCCTTAGTGAGTTGCTGTTGGATTTTGTCATCCTGACAGATTTTGAGAGCAACTCTTTGAATGATAGCAATAAGCTGTCCATAACTAAGGGTGTGATACGGGATTTCTCCCCCCGGATTTTGGCTTCTAAGTTTTTCCCGAACTTTGTCGCCAAAAGATTTAGGGAGGCCTGCCAGGAATTTCTCTTTCCAGAAGGCTTGTTGGCTGTCTTCCCGGGTGTAGACTCTGGTCAAGAAGGTATCCTTATACCATCTAAAATCACCCAAAGATTTACACTTAAGATTGGACAAAAGATCACCAGATCTATCCTTGATGAGGGAAGGATCTCCAACAAAATGTTGGGCTATAGTGAAGATTAAGGAGTTGACAGCATCAGGAATGAATTTGCCATCTTCAATGATAGGATTACCTTCTTCATCAGTCTTGATAGCAGTCAAGATCTGATTCTTCTCGTCTTCAGTGAGATAATTATCCCACCAACCTTTGAGCTGGCCACAGAAACCAGCAACCAAGACTTCGACAATAAGAGATTCAGGACAACTATTGGCGGTAACATAGGCAGTGGCTACCATAGTCATATTTTGGAGGATTTTGGTGATGCCATACTCGTTTTCACCATCAATATTCCATTCATAGACATTGTTGGCACTGAAGCTTTTGAAGTTTGAAGATTCTTCTAAAAGAAGATCAGGAGCAGTAGCTCTAGGATAATAGAGTTTGGTTTCTTTTCTCCACTGATTCCTAGAATTGTGATTAACAGCGTTGATAGGAATACTCTTGACAGATTGGATATCAGAATCAGACTCAACCTTACCATCTTCAATATTGTTTAAAGAAGTAGAGGCATTACGAGTAGAAGTCCGAGTTTTTGGAGGAGCAGGAGCAGAGACAGCAGGATTAGAAACTGCCTCCGGAGTAGGAGTTTCCTGAGTCGGGGTTTCAGGGATCACTTGATTGAGAAGCTTCAGTTGTTCCACAACTTTCTGAAGAAGCTCATTATCAGATTCATTCTTGGCACGAAGGGATTGAGCTGAGTGCCTAGATCGATTACTGATTTGGAAAGGTTTGAATAAAGGTTTTTCCAGTTGACACCCTTTAGGGATATCAAGATCTGGGGAAGAGGGTTCAGTCTTGACCTTTCCTTTTCCTTTTCTAGCAGATTCATCATGAGTCTGAGATTCTCCAAGAGTTTGAAGATACTTATTGGTATAATTGGCCTGTTCCATGAGGTCTTTGATGTCCTTACTGGTGACCTCACCTTCTTCTTCTCTAGTCTTGAAGGGAGAAGCCAAAACAGGTGTAGATTGAGCTCCTTTAAGAAGGAAAGGAGTTTTAGGTGGCAGTTTAGAAAGGGTTTCTTTTCCATCTTTATGCTGCCATTTAACCATGTCAATTTGGAAGGGGTAAGATTTCCAATTCTTGTTGGCATAATCTTGAAACCATTCAAAAAAGAAGATGTTCTGCCGGGTTTTTTCAAGGAACCCGTAGAATTTTTCTTGGATCTTCTTTCTCCTTTCACCCTGATATTTTGCAAGGAACCATTTTCTTTGCTTAGTCCATCGGTCAGAGTAGAAATCTGCCTTGATACTTCCTTTGTCGATGACAAATTCAGTAGTGATTGCTCCAATGAAATCAGAAGTTTCTCCAGGGGTTTCTAGAGAAGAATACGTTGGAGATAAAGTGGATTGATGTTCTTCATCTCCCTTGTCATAGGTAGTCTTGACAGGAGTGGTATTGACATATCCAGCTAAATGGATAGTAGATCCGTCATGAGAGAGGGAAGGTCGAGCACTAGACTCAGGCTGGTTCCTTCTAGTCATAGAAAAAGATCTTCTAGACATGGCGGATTGGAAATCATTTGAGGACGTCCTAATAGATCTAGGGATAGAGAAGGAATTTCTCCTATCAAAGATGAGATCTACTTGGCCAGATTGGTGTTGGACAATTTCACGAAACTCAGGAGTTTCAACAGGTTGGGCTGGAGTAGCCTTTTCCAAAGACCATTTCTCTGGAAGGGTGATATCACTCCATTGGATGGTTTTGGGCACAATAACATTGGCCTTATCATAATCCGTGAGGAAGAGGGTAGTTTCTCCAGATTTCTCACAATTGGTTCGCAAGAAATAAGATTTGATAGAGTTCATTACCTTGTATTGAACCCTGTAGATCAAAGAGATAGGAATGGAATCTTCTTTCATATCAAGGCCTTGAAGCTTGATATTTAGGAAGAGGACTGAAGGTATGAAAAACGGTAGAAAGGGGGGGGGGGTTTGAATAACGTTTTCAGTACAAAACTACCACCTTAAAGATTTTAACAAATCTTTTCGAGAACTAAGTGCAAAAGATAGAGATAGAAAAGCACACAAGGATTTTATCCTGGTTCACTTGATAAATCACTCAAGCTACTCCAGTCCACCCGTTAAGGTGATTTCTTCCTTCTTAGAATGAAGGCAATCCACTAATCAGGTAAGAGTTACAACTGCACTTGAAACCTACAAGTGACTAACAATTACACTGACTTAGCTCACACTAAGATTCACTCTCTTAGTCTTCTCTAGGATCCGATCAACCTTGATCTCCTAAAGGAAAAATCAAACAACTGTTTGAGGTTGGTGTTTACAAGGGTTTGCTTCTGAATAAGCTGAGTGTAAACTAAAATAAATTACAAGATGAAAGAAAGCTTAGAATATATCTTGCGCGTGTGTATTGCTTCTTGTATATTTTTTTTTTCTTCTTGTTATTCTAGCCGCTTCTTTCAATCTTCAGCCTCTATATATACTCCAAGGATTAGGGTTGAGCGTTGCATGGGAAATGCTACCGTTGGAGGGCAGTTCTGGAAAATCCAGCTTCTGCTGTGGCTGAGAACGTTAGGTAGGTCGTCAGGAAGGTACACTTGCTTTTGTACTTGGATAGCGACTTGACCTTTTAACCTAGGAGACTTCTGATCAGAGGAATGCTTCGTATTGGAACTTGTGAAGCAGGTTGATCAGAGTCAGAGGGAAAGCACAGATCCTCTGACCATTGTATCTTCTGATTCTGAACTCAGAGGGAAGAACATGGCCTTCAGAGTTTCTTGCTTCTGGACTTCAGAGTTTCCACTATTCAGCTTCTGGATCTTCAGAGTCTTCTACACCATCGGAACATCTGAACCTTCAGTGTTTCTTGGTTGTCAGAACTTCTGGATCATCAGAGCTTCTAGCGACTGAGTCCTCATCAGAGTTTGTATGGCTTCAGATCTTCTGAAGCTTTTCCACTGTTCATACTGAACATGGTGAATGCGAAAGCGTTGCTTGGGTTACCCTTTATACACAGTGCTTCTGATTTGTGTGAAATTGAGTCAGGGTCAGAGCCTGTAAATAGCACACTCAGAAAAACACGTTAGAGTACCACAATTGTTCATATCAAAAGGTTAACTTGTAATCATCAAAACATAGAGTTGTACTACTAGATCAAAACTTGATCTTACAATCTCCCCCTTTTTGATGATGACAAAACTAAGATTTTTGATGAACAATTCTTAAACATTAAACTGAATTCACTCAGAGTTTAGAGATATAGAATAAGACTTATCCTGATGTGAATAGTTTATCTTGCTCATTCTGAATTCAAGTCACTGCTTGATTCTGAGCTTAGCTCCCCCTGAATCTAATACTTGATGAAAACGTTAGTAAAGTCTAGATTCTGAGCTAAATCATATAAGAGTTCAGAGTGAAAAGCTTATGACATAGATGAAAAACGAATAATCAGAGCGCATAAGTGATCAGAGTCATGGACAAGGTATCAGAGTCTTGGGTATCAGAGTCAACTTAGAATCACTTCAGAAGAAGTGAAATGTATTCCTTGTATTTGCCCAGTGACACATCTATGGTCATGAAGGTGGAACTCTTAAAATCTCCAAAAGAAAAATAAGTCACACTAACACATCTTACACATCAAAAACTGGGTTTACTCCCCCTTTTTGTCATAAGCAAAAAGCTTGGGGTGTGAAAAACTTAGCTTGAAGTACAAGGTACTTCCCCCTTAGAGAAGGTCTAAGTTGAAAGAAAAAGAAGACGATGTAAGAATCAGAGTGAGGCGATAATAAATAGAAGAGTTAATGCAAGGGATGAACGTTTACCACCGGTCAAGTGAGGAAATAGAAGGGTCAGTTACCAAGTACTTAACCTCGAGAAACTGTAAGAGCATTAACTTTCAGAGAGAAAGTGAAGCCTATAAAAACGTTGGAGAGAAAGGTAAGCTTCACACCTCGAATAATATTTAGAAAAAAAATGGCATCATACAGAATGGCATTAGAAGAGCTCAGAAGGAAGGCGTTTGAGGAAGATATGTTCCTCAATATTAGGCATCCCGATGGTACAAAGACCATACAAGAGCTGACGAAGACACTGCTTGAAGAAGATCTTGGTCCAGAGATGGAGAAAGATCTGAAGGAGTTCCTCTGCTTCGTGGAAGAGATTCAGGAGCTTTGCCAGCGGGAGCTGAATCTGCTGGAAGAGAAAGAGACTGTAGAAAAGAGACTCAAGACGACAGAAGAGAGTCTAGAAAAAGATGATCTGAGCATCAAACTTGGCAACATAGAGTATGCATTGGATCGTCTGGAGAAGGAAAGAGTGGAGCAGCGCCAAGAATGCAGAAGAATGAGGAAGGATCCTCCATTCTAGATATAGGGAATAATGTATGATGTAAACATAGAACAATGATGAATAAAACAGGTTTTGCAAACATGTGTGCCACAAATATATATAGATATATGCATATAGAATCACAAATGAACAAATTAAAGTAAGTAAGTAAGCAGAGTTTAAATAAAACAACGTTAAATAAAAAGGAAAAGGAAGAAAAAGAAGAGATCCTAAAAACTAAGATTTGTCAGTACGGCGCAGAAGTTCCATCATCATGTGCTTCATCTCAATCAGCATGGATTCATGAGTGTCAAGACGTTGTTCCATGATGTCGAGTCTGGATGAGCTTGTCGGAGTAGAGCTGGAAGGAACGTTCTGAGCAGCTTGAGGTTCTGGAATGGAAGCAGAAGCAGCAGGAGTAAACAGAACTGGTGCAAGTCGCTCTGCCTCAGCCTCAGCTTCAAGACGTTCTGCCTCAAGTCTTGCTTGTTCAGCCTTAGCTGCTGCTTGACGGGCAGCTTCTTCTTCTTGTTCTTTCTGTCTCTTGGCTTCTTCAATGGCTTCAAGAAGCTTGGTTCTCTGTTCGAGTTCATGAAGAGCCACCCTCCTAGCAAACCTTTGCTTTGCAGCCTCAATGCTCTGACTTCCCTCGGCATGCAGGAGCTGCAGCATAACGGGAAACTGAGCCACCAGCCAAGTGCTCAAATTGTTCCACTCATCAGCCACATTTTCAGCATTCTCACTGAGGTCAGTCTGACCGTGCACATTGCGGAGCCTCAAGGAGGCTTCATGATTGAAAATATTGATGCACTCAGAGAGAGATGTGGGTTGAAGGTGAGTATAGGGAATGATGGAGAGGTTGGGTGCAGGAGAGGCTGGGTGATTGCTGCTATGAGCTTCAGAGGCACCTTGTGGAGAACCAATGTTAATTATGGGAGCATTGGGTTCAGAGGTTCCACGGTGAGGGTCTGAAGTTTCAACCAGAGGGTGAGGTGATCTAACCGAGGATTGGTTAGATACTGATTGTTCAGGTTCAGGGTCTGGTTGAATTGGCTCTTGTTGGTCAGGGACAGGGTGAGCCTGTTGGACTAAGGGGTCTGCCTCTTGGATAGGATTGGCCAAGATAGGTTCATCTGGGTCAACTAGACGTTCAGGTCTAGGGCCAGGATATTGCCTAGGGCTTGGACAGGTAAGGTAATATTCTTCCAAGGCAGATACCTTCTCTTTCCTAACCTCCATGAATTTTCTAAGTGATTCAGAGGTATTGGAGGGAGGAGAGTCAAAGACATTGATGGGGAAGGATACAGGTGTGAAGGCTGATGAAGAGTCTGTATCCGTGGTTCTGACAGCAGGACGTGCTGATGCTCTGGGAGCAGAGTGATCAGACGTTCTGGGTTGTGGTTCTGTTGGTTTGGGTTCTGGTTGGTTGGGAATGATGGGTTCATAAGTTAATGGGTCGTATGGAATGGTAAGGAGAGAGGTTGGATCTTCTGACCTAGAGGGTTGGTTCTGAAGCAAATTCCAGAGTGGTGCTTCAGTAGGAGAAGGTTGAAAGAATGAAGATCTTGGGGAATGTGGTGGAGAGGTGGTTTGTGCGGCTGGCTGGGATTCATGAATAGGAGTGAGGGGATTTGAAGAGTGTTGGAGTAAGGCAGAAATTGGGAGTGCATCAAATAAATTCAAATCATCATCAGAGGTAAGTGCAGGCTTACTTGTATGTGCTGATGATCGAGTCACTCTGGCAGGAGGTTCAGTCCTTCTGACCTCTGCAGCAGCTGGTTCCACCCGAGTAGGCTTCACCACAATTCTGACTTTCTTCTGCTTCTTCTTTGGAGGACCATCCTCACTATCATCACCATCATCATCATCATCATCAGGCTTGCTCTTCGCCTTCTTGACCAGAGGGACATCAGATTCCTCTGAGGATTCGTCCAGAACCATCTTCCTCTTGGTTTTCTTCTTGGGAGGAGAAGGAAACTCTGGAGCTGGTGGAAGTCTGCTGACGAAATCATCAAGGTCAATCTCGAATCCTTGAGCCCTGAGGTCTTCAACATAGCATCTGATGGCTTCAGGATGGTCTGCTTGAGTCCACAGAGGGTAGTCATTCAGAGGCATTCTTCTTCCTCTGATCTTAGAAGATGTGTCCTCATGAGCAGGAGCAATCTTCTTCTGGACCAAACCCATCTTCTTCAGAGAGTTGGCAGTGAAGACATCGCTAACAATTGTGCTCAAATCCTCTGTGCAACCAGCATTGATCAAATCTTGCACCAAGTTGCTTTCAATGAGAAAGTCTGAGATCAGCCTCCCAAAAGGGATATATTTGATGACTGACTTGATGGAGGAGGTGGTGCGAGACTTCCGGATGCATTCCTTCAAATAGGAGAACAGGAAGTAGGGAAGGCAGATCTTCTCCTTGTCTTGAATGAAGAACAGCATCGCCTTCTGATTGAAGTTGATGTAGTCTGGAGAACTGCCCTTTGGTCGTTGATTGATGCAGTTGAGCAGGATCTTGTGCCAGACCCTGAGTTTGGGTTGAAGGTCCATCACTTTGTAGCTCGTCTTGCCCGGTTTGAAGGTGGTGTACAGGGCCTTGTTGACGATGTCCTTGGTTCTGGGTTTCAGCTTCGATTCCGTCAGTGAGAACCGATACCCATGAGCAGTTTCTGCACCTAGCAGATTCACGAATGACTTCTCCGTGATGATGATCTTCCTACCCAGTATGTAAGAGACCACCTGAGTGTCATCACAATCAGCGTGCTTCCAGAATTCCTTTACCAGCTTCTCATACACCGGTCCTCGAAGTCGATTGAAGTAGTTTCCCCAACCTTGAGCTTGGACTTCAGGACGGAGATCAAACCCATTTGCAGCCAAGTTGTCGAGGTTGAATCTCCATTCTGCAAGGACTTGGAGTTCCTCAGGAGGAAATACACAGTGAACGGCACAGCCCCGTTCTGCAATAGGAACAATCTCCTCTTGAGCTTGAGCTTGTTCTTGTGCTGGGTTCTCAGAGCCCCGTTGACCCGTTGCCAACCCGACTACCATGTGAGGGAACTGAGGTGCATCTGCAGTAGATCTTCTGGTTTGTCTCACCATTTTGAAGAGGTTGAAGGTTTGAGGTAGAAGATGAAGTTTGAAGGATGAAGAGAGATCGAGAGAGAAATCACGAAGGAGGCGGTTTTGAAAAGCAGGGAGTGCGAGAGTGAAAACCGGAAGTGAGAGAGAACGTGTGTGTATAGTGGATTTTATCAAATAACCGTTGTTGATTCAAAAAGCACTTTAAGATCAACGGTTGAAAATTAAAGATACACAGTAACAGTAAAATACACAATCACACACAGGAGATAAGCATATCTACACGCAATCACAACAGACTGTCACACGGGCACAAGGAACTATGCATCAGAAATTCTGACGCACGTGTTGTTGTCTCAGCTTCAGAGTCAGTACCAGTGGGCACACACACTCTGATTGAGTTACCTTCTGGACTAGACATCTTCTGATCAAGAAGTATCATAGTCAGAGGTTCTGATCTATCTTCACTCTGGACAAAAGTCCATGTTTAGATTTTTTAGAATAAAATTAAATCTATCTTCAGCTAAGGGCTTTGTAAAGATATCTGCCCATTGATGGTCAGTATCAACAAACTTCAGAAGAAGTACGCCCTTCTGCACATAATCTCTAATGAAGTGATACTTTACCTCAATGTGCTTTGCCCTTGAATGCAAGATAGGATTCTTGCTCAACGAAATTGCAGCAGTGTTATCACAATAGATTGGGATATTGCTCTCAAGGATCTGATAATCCTCCAGCTGATGTTTCATCCAGAGCATCTGAGTGCTGCATATTGCTGCTGAGATATATTCTGCCTCTGCAGTTGATAGAGCAATGGTTGATTGCCTCTTGCTTGCCCATGAGACTAGATTGCTTCCCAGAAATTGACAATTTCCAGAAGTACTTTTTCTCTCTGTTCTATCTCCAGCATAATCAGCATCACAATAACCTGAAAGCTTATACTCTGATGTTTTCTTATACATCAAGCCAAGGTTAGTGGTGCCTTTCAGATACCTTAGGATCCTCTTAACAGCAGTTAAGTGGGTTTCCCTTGGATCTGATTGGAAACGAGCACATAAATGAACACTAAATAATATGTCTGGCCTAGATGCAGTTAAGTACAGAAGTGAACCTATCATGCCACGATAGAGCTTCTGACATACTTTACCACTTATATCTTCTTTTTCCAGAATGCATGTTGGATGCATTGGAGTCTTGGCCACTGTAGATTCCAGCATATTGAACTTCTTCAGAAGTTCTTTAGTGTACTTGCTCTGATGGATATATGTTCCTTCTGGTGTTTGATCAACTTGTATTCCCAGAAAGTACTTTAATTCTCCCATCATACTCATCTCAAATTCAGCCTGCATCATCTCAGAAAATTCTTTGCATAGAGATTGATTAGCAGAACCAAATATAATATCATCAACATAAATTTGCACAATTAAGATATCATCTTTATAAGTCTTGCAAAAGAGAGTTGTATCTACTTTACCCCTTACAAACTCATTCTCCAGAAGGAATGAGCTAAGTCTCTCATACCATGCTCTGGGAGCTTGCTTCAGACCGTAGAGTGATTTCTTCAATTTGAACACATGGTCTGGTTTCTTTTCATCTTCAAAACCTGGGGGTTGATGAACATAGACTTCCTCTGAGATATAACCATTTAGGAAGGCACTCTTTACGTCCATCTGATGTAGAACTATGTTGTGATTTACTGAGAAAGAAATCAATAGTCTGATTGCTTCCAGTCTTGCTACTGGAGCAAATGTTTCAGTGTAGTCTATTCCTTCCTGCTGGCTGTAGCCTTGAGCAACTAGCCTTGCCTTGTTTCTGACTACATCTCCTTTCTCATTTAGCTTGTTTCTGAATACCCATTTCGTTCCAATAACATGGACATTCTCAGGCTTCTTCACTAAGCTCCAAACATCGTTCTTGGAGAATTGATTCAATTCTTCTTCCATGGCCAGAATCCAATCCTTGTCCTGAAGAGCTTCATCTATGGACTTGGGTTCAATTAAGGACACCAATCCTTTCAGACTCAGCAAGGTCTCTTCAGAGGGTCTGAAGGCAGATCTGGTTCTGACTGGTTCATCTTTGTTGCCCAGAATCAATTCCTTAGGATGAGCTGCAGTGATTCTGCTCTTCTTCAGAGTTTGTGAGTTAGAGGGACCAGCTTCTTCCTCTGGTTCATCTTCCTCTGGCTCAACTTCCTCTGGAGCTTTGCCTTTGTCAGAAACATTAATGCTTAAATCTGCAAACTTTTCAACTAGCTTTGACTGGTCAGAGTCAAGCTTATCATCAAATCTAACATGAATAGATTCTTCAATAGTCTTAGCATCAGTATTATAAAATCTAAAACCTTTAGATCTATCAGAATAACCAAGTAATAGACACTTAGAAGATTTAGCATCAAATTTATGCAATCTATCCTTAGTATTGAGAACATAACAAACACAGCCAAAAGGATGAAAATAAGAAATGTTGGGTTTTATGTTCTTCCACAATTCATAAGGAGTCTTATTCAGAATTGGTCTCACAGAGATTCTGTTCTGAATGTAACATGCTGTATTTACTGCCTCTGCCCAAAAGTGCTTAGCCATGCCAGTTTCTTGGAGCATGGTTCTAGCCATCTCCTGAAGAGTTCCATTCTTCCTCTCAACAACACCATTTTGTTGAGGAGTTCTGGGACAAGAGAAATCATGTGTAATTCCATAGGAATCAAACAGACTCTCAAACTTGTCATTCTCAAACTCTCCACCATGGTCACTTCTGACACGCACAATTCTACAAGCCTTCTCGTTTTGCACTTGAGCAATGAAGGTAGAGAACACAGCATGAGACTCATCCTTGCGGGTTAGAAACTTTACCCATGTCCAGCGGCTATAGTCATCAACGATAACCATCCCATATCTCTTGCCACCTATAGACTCAGTTTTCACTGGTCCAAACAGGTCGATATGCAGAAGTTCTAACGGCCTTGAGGTTGAGACAACATTCTTTGCCTTGAAAGGGACTTTTGTGAATTTGCCTTTCTGACATGCTTCACAAAGAGCGTCTGAAGCGAACTTCAGATTGGGTAAGCCCCTGACAAGGTTTAGCTTGCTCAGCTGAGAAATCTTTCTCATACTGGCATGCCCTAACCGTCTATGCCATACCCACTGCTCTTCATTAACAGACAGAAGGCACTTCACATTCTGAGCCTCCAACTCAGATAATCTGATCTTATAAATGTTGTTCTTCCTCTTGCTGTTAAACAGAACAGAGCCATCGATCTGACTTACAGCCCGGCAGGACTTTTGATTGAATATAACATCATAACCCTTGTCAGCTAATTGACTTATAGACAATAAGTTATGTGTTAAGCCGTCTACCAATAAAACATTATCAATGCATGGACTACTATCTACACAAATAGTACCAGTACCAATAATTTTACCCTTTTCATTTCCTCCAAAGCCAACTTCGCCTCCAGGCTTAAGTTTCAGCTCTCGGAACATACGCTTTTCTCCCGTCATGTGACGCGAGCATCCACTGTCCAGATACCATGATTGGTGTTTCAGTGGAGCTATCAAGGATATCTGCAACATAGATAATCTTGTCCTTAGGTACCCACTTTCTGGGTCCTCTTTTGTTAGTTACCCCAAGGGTTCTCATCACCTTGGGTGTCTCAACATGATATTTTAAAGGAATATTTGCATGATATTTAGTCATAGAGAAAGATCCCTTTTTAAGAGGGTTTTTAGCAACTTCAGCAGGTACAGAATCAGGCAATATGGTACCAGAGGGAACAAAGCATTCATACAAGGATTTAGCTTTAGACACAGAAGGCTCATTTCTAATTGGTTTAGAATAGCCAATGCCATGCATTCCATTTCTGCTTACACCATAGATCATTGAAGCCATTAAGCTTCTATCTACGCTTTTAGCCAGGAATCTTTGAAAAGATTTTTCATACTTAGATTCATGCTTACTATCAGAGGCATCGCAGGCAATAACTTCTTCTAACTTTGCAATTTGATTCTTAAGCACAGAGTTAGAATTAACTAAAGCATGGTTATCATTTTTCAAATCAGATATGATTTTCTCATGTTCAGAAGGAGTTTTAGAAACAGCAGATAAATTCTTTTTCAGCTTCTTATGCTTAGACAACAAGGAGTTATACTTATCCATGATATCAGACAAAGCATGTTTCAGTTCAGAGGTAGAGAAGGAAGCAAATACCTCATTTTCATCGTCAGAGTCTGGATCTCCTTCTGATTCTGAGTCAGAGTCAACAGCTTCCTTTGACTCTGTTCCTTTGTCTTTGACAATAGCCATGAGTCCTTGGACTTCACCATCAGAGTCAACATCCTCTGACTCTGATTCATCGAATGTCACCATCAGACTCTTCTTGGTCTTGAAGTGCTTCTTTGGCTTCTTGTCCTTCTTCAATTTTGGACAGTCACTTTTGTAGTGCCCTGATTCTTTGCACTCAAAGCAAGTGACTTCCTTGATTGATGACTTCTTCTGACCTGAGGATTCAGACTTTCCTCTTGCCTTTCCAGAGCCTTTGAACTTGCTCTGCCTGTGCTTCCAGATGCGGTTGAGTCTCTTGGAGATCAGAGTCAGCTCATCTTCATCAGAATCTTCTGATGCTTCTTCAGATTCTTCTTCTTCAGCTTGAAGAGCCTTTGACTTCTCAACCTTAGCCTTTTCAGATTTGGATTTCAAGGCTATGGACTTTTTCCTCAGATCTTGCATCTCTGAGCGCTTCAGCTCATGGCATTTCAAAATGCTGATGAGTTCTTCTAAACTCATATTCTCAACATCTCTCGTGAGCTCTATTGAAGTCACCAAAGGCATCCAACTTTCAGGAAGACACCTGATGACCCTTATGACGTGATCTTTTGTTGTGTAGCTCTTGTTGAGAGGACGTATGCCAGCTACAAGCAGTTGAAATCTGGAGAACATTTCTTCAATGGACTCATTTGGCTCCATGATGAAGGATTCATACTTTTGGATCAAAGACAATGCCTTTGATTCTTTGACTTTCTTGTTTCCTTCATGAGACATCTTCAGAGAATCAAAAATGCCTTTAGCAAACTCACGATCTGTAATCTTCTGGTACTCCTCATAGGAGATAGCACTTAGAAGAATTGCTCTTGCTTTATGATGTTGTGAGTACAGCTTCTTTTGATCTGCAGACATCTCTGACCTTGGGATCTTTTTGCCATCTGCATCAACTGGACGCTCATAGCCATCCACAATAATATCCCAGAGATCTGCATCGAAACCCAGAAAGAAACTTTCCAGTCTATCTTTCCAATATTCGAACCTTTGACCATCGAACATAGGAGGCTTTGCGTTGTAACCATCTCTTTGAGTTTCACTGGTGGTGGCAGCCATTGTTTTTCACACCGGCCCGGATCACTGAACACTGTTAGGTGTGGTAATCAGAACTTGCGCTCTGATACCAATTGAAGGTATGAAAAACGGTAGAAAGGGGGGGGGTTTGAATAACGTTTTCAGTACAAAACTACCACCTTAAAGATTTTAACAAATCTTTTCGAGAACTAAGTGCAAAAGATAGAGATAGAAAAGCACACAAGGATTTTATCCTGGTTCACTTGATAAATCACTCAAGCTACTCCAGTCCACCCGTTAAGGTGATTTCTTCCTTCTTAGAATGAAGGCAATCCACTAATCAGGTAAGAGTTACAACTGCACTTGAAACCTACAAGTGACTAACAATTACACTGACTTAGCTCACACTAAGATTCACTCTCTTAGTCTTCTCTAGGATCCGATCAACCTTGATCTCCTAAAGGAAAAATCAAACAACTGTTTGAGGTTGGTGTTTACAAGGGTTTGCTTCTGAATAAGCTGAGTGTAAACTAAAATAAATTACAAGATGAAAGAAAGCTTAGAATATATCTTGCGCGTGTGTATTGCTTCTTGTATATTTTTTTTTTCTTCTTGTTATTCTAGCCGCTTCTTTCAATCTTCAGCCTCTATATATACTCCAAGGATTAGGGTTGAGCGTTGCATGGGAAATGCTACCGTTGGAGGGCAGTTCTGGAAAATCCAGCTTCTGCTGTGGCTGAGAACGTTAGGTAGGTCGTCAGGAAGGTACACTTGCTTTTGTACTTGGATAGCGACTTGACCTTTTAACCTAGGAGACTTCTGATCAGAGGAATGCTTCGTATTGGAACTTGTGAAGCAGGTTGATCAGAGTCAGAGGGAAAGCACAGATCCTCTGACCATTGTATCTTCTGATTCTGAACTCAGAGGGAAGAACATGGCCTTCAGAGTTTCTTGCTTCTGGACTTCAGAGTTTCCACTATTCAGCTTCTGGATCTTCAGAGTCTTCTACACCATCGGAACATCTGAACCTTCAGTGTTTCTTGGTTGTCAGAACTTCTGGATCATCAGAGCTTCTAGCGACTGAGTCCTCATCAGAGTTTGTATGGCTTCAGATCTTCTGAAGCTTTTCCACTGTTCATACTGAACATGGTGAATGCGAAAGCGTTGCTTGGGTTACCCTTTATACACAGTGCTTCTGATTTGTGTGAAATTGAGTCAGGGTCAGAGCCTGTAAATAGCACACTCAGAAAAACACGTTAGAGTACCACAATTGTTCATATCAAAAGGTTAACTTGTAATCATCAAAACATAGAGTTGTACTACTAGATCAAAACTTGATCTTACAAGGACATCAAGGATGTTTTTATCTTCCAGACTAACAGTTAGATCTGGGAAGCAATTGAAAAAGATTGGTCCATTACTCAGGCTGGATTCAACCGTTCCTAAGAGGGAGTCATGGAATTGATTATGTCTAACATCCCTAAGACAAAGGAGTACAGCGATGTCAAGAGATTTCCTGGTTAGGGGTTTAAGACCAACTTGAACACTACCTATATGAAGATAGTTGAAGTTTTTGCTGATATGTTCTTTGATGCTTTTCTCGGAAAGCAGATGGATTTCTTCATCATCAGATCTGAGCTTGTAGGTTTGCTCAACGGTTTTGATAATGAAATCTGATCGTTTGAAAAAGGATCCGTTTGGTTTGTAGATCTCAGCATGAGAGATTTTAGGGATTTCCCAGTTGTCGAGATCTTGATTGATATCTTCAAAATGAATTTCTTCTTTGAAGACAGATTTGGATAATTGATTGGATTGATGAGGATGATCTATAGAAGAAGAAGAGGGTTGGGAAGATTTGAAAGAAAGCTTGGAGGAAAAAGAGCGAAGCATCATAAAAGACAAATCTTCCTCACCCGTAAGTATCATCGCCATCACCTGGTTCTATAGAAACAGATAAATAAATTAGAAATATAAGTTACGTTCTGTGTTGTTCTTAATAGTTGAGCAGTATAGATCTGGATCAGACTTAAGCCACCACAAAAAGAAACTAAACAAGGACATTAAAAATATTCAGAACTTAATAACATGTCTGTAGTATGGCCAATATAGACTTACTGCCACACAGGGACTTACTGCCTTTAACGCCTCCTTCTGCCTCAAAATCCTTATATATATATTCCTGTTCCGGTATAGAACTCTCTGGTCAGAGCTAAGCAGTTTGAGAGCGATATAAAACTGACAAAATGAAAAAATGTGTGAAAAGTTAGATCTCCATCGATTGGGTGGTGTCTGATATTTATAGCTTGGTTCTGACTCGCTTGGGATCATTGGTCGCTCGACCCATTATGTGTACAAGTATTGCAAAGCCCACAATATTACAAAGTTGGTACGCCCATATCAGTAATGCAAATTTTCTAAGTTCTCGACGCTTATAGAATTAATGCGCCCTATAAGCTCATATTAGTACACAAGTCCACAAGACACCAAGTCTTAAAAGCTTTAAGACGAAGTGTGTCTTCTCTTTGTGCCCACAAGTAATCAACTCACCCAACATTACACAAAGACTAACAAGTAATTGATACGCCCAAAATGTGAAAAGAAAATAATGGGCGCGCAGGCTTCAAAATCAAATAAAAATTCAAAAACATAAAAGCTAAGTAGTCATTCCTTTGTCATTTCAACTCCTGTTGTTACTTCTTAATCTTTGTGTAGCGCGTGCAAGTTGACTCAAATTGTCCCTTCACAGCCTCAAAATTCATGTGCGTGTAGTTGGTTGTACCATTTGTAAAAACGATATTGTTTGCCCAACAATCTCATCATTTCTCTATCAACTATTCTCGGAATTCATAAGGTTTTAACACTTGAACTTAATCAAGATTCAACCAAGAAAGTTAATTTCAATTAATTTCTTGGCATTATGCTCGTTTTTTATCGATGATCTAACAAGGTTTTTGCTCGCTTGGATGCTTTGTGCTTGAATTGGGTAAGCTTAAACCAATCAAGGCTGTACTTATGAATTCGTGGTCAGATGCTCTAGTTTTAAGAGTCTTACTCTTATCTCAATTGTCTGACATCGCCCAATTGATAGACCTAAGTTGGAAAAATGAAAAACATGTTTGTTCAAGCAATGTTTTAAGAATTATGCCTCATTAAAAACTATCCCGCCCGGGTAGAGAAAAGAGTGCATAATGTTGTATCCTTTGACTGTTTTTTAGTCAACTCATAACCTGTCAACTCATCACCTTGTTAGCATAAGATAAAATATAATATAACACATTGACAATGTCAAAACTAGTTGTTCTCCGCCCAATGTTTTAATTTCCACGCCCAAATAAGAAAAACTAATCTACATCCCCTTTTATTTGTCTTTAAAAATTGCAATAACAAAATAAAATCTTGCCAGAAGAATTAAACGCCCAACACTTGCACTCTTTCAAAGAAGAATTTCGACACAAGAGCAACTCAATCATATGTATACAAGCATCATGTGTGTCACAAACTCATCATATAAATGTAACTCGAGAAAAAGAACATGTTTTAAGCGCAGATGTTTCAAAAACAGTATTAGAATAAAAATCCTTCAATCAATAAAGAATTAATACTAAAAGAAATGGAGTCAGAAAACCTGATTTACGGATAACATGAAGCAAATCAACTCTGCCATAAAGGGGCTGATAGGCGAATCAACCTCCGTTTTACGACAACCAAATCGCGCGCAATCGTGAAATTCTTTAGAAGGCGGCGATAGATCGGTACACACCAGTCATGGCGTTTCAAAGGTTAATTGCTTGCAAAAGCACATTGTCAAACATCTTTTGGTGCAATGCTGAATTTTAATGCACTATCTCAACTCCGGATTTTAGGAATTTCACTTCTCCATGAAGGACTCGCCATGACAATTCTTATTCCTATACTTTTCAACACAAGGTTAAGGAAAAATATGATACTGATTTAATGTGCAAAAGCAAAGATTTTGCAGCTCAATCACATTTACTAAATATACTCAATTCTTTTCAAGATGATCATATGGGCTTTCTTAAAGTTTGTCAACTAGCCTTGGAAAATAACAAATGCTTCACTTTCAAAAAACACTAAGCCCGAATACGAAATGCCAGAATCACTTGTAATTAAAATCATTGATAAAAAGATCCAGTTTCGAATAAATCATCACATCGCCTAGTAGTGGAATCATATTTAAACAGTGTTAATTTTATTCTTTGAAACATTATCAATTCAAGTAAAATATTCAACAACAATCAGTTTAAACTCAACCACAAATTATAGGAGTTTAGCAATTAATAGCACAAACAGCCCCAAAAGGCCAAGATTTTGAATAAACAGATAACATGAGTGAGTTTAAAGGGTACCACTTTCGAAAGTCACCGACACAAATGTTATATCTTTTCGCCTTTGAGACTTGAGCAAGGTGGTCCAATTTGCATCGTCCTACTCACAATGAAACAACATCTCATTGTGGCATTTGATCAAACACTTTGTGTGCAATGTTGAAATCTGTAATTTGCACAAAATAAATGACAATAGAGGGTGAAAATTTGCTAGCCGAAAGAGAGCATCGACTCAATGGAAATGTGCAAAGAAACTTTTAAAAGGAAAAAAAGTCAGAGATAGGGATCAAAGAAATCGAATGGCTTGAAGAGTCATCCTTCAGAGGTGGCGGGCATGAGCGGTTGCAACTCCAAAGTGGCAGTTGAGACAAAATGACAGTTTAAATTTAGAGTTGGCGGTTGATATTGAGTGGGCGGTTTCAACCCAAAAGTTGTGGCTTCGGCGGTTAATATTGCATATCTCGTCATCAAGCATCAAATTTCGCCTGCGTCTGGGCTTCCGCGCCGCCGTTGAAGATCTCGCCGCCGCGAATTTCTGTTCTCCTCTTCGTCTCCTTCCCTTTCCCTCGATCTGTTTCCTGATGTTGAATTTTTGGTTTGATGTCATCAATTTCGTTCGCCCTCCTCTTTGATGTCAAAACATTATTTCCTTTTGAAACTGACATTTTGACAGAGATGGCTAAAAAGCATTTTTGGCCCCTGATGTTTCAAGTTTGTGCAAATTCTGCCCCTATCTATTTTTGTCGATGTTTCTACCCCTCATGTTTTCAAACAGTGCACCGTCTACCCTTCAAACAGTGCACCGTCTACCCCTCCGTCAGGGGTAGACGGTGCAATGTTTGAAAACATGAGGGTAGACGATGCACTGTTTGAAAACATGAGGGGTAGAAACATCGACAAAAATAGAGTAGGGGCAGAATTTGCACAAACTTGAAACATCAGGGGTCAAAAGTGCTTTTTAGCCGACAGAGATTTATTGCATCGTTTCCCCTTCAATTTCGTTCATCCTCCTCTCTCAGAAGTAGAAATCACATAGCCTCTTGTTCGTGGTAGTGGAGATTTGTTTTACAGAAGCCCCACGGTGGGCGCCAATGTTCTGGTATAGAACTCTCCGGTCAGGGCTAAGAAGTTTGAGAGCGATAGAAAACTGACAAAATGAGAAAATGTGTGAAAAGTTAGAAAAGTTAGATCCCCACCGCTTGGGTGGTGTCTGATATTTATAGCTTGGTTCTGACCCGCTAAGAATCATGGGTCGCCGACCCATTATGTGTACAAGTATTGCAAAGCCCACAATATTTGTAACGCCCCGATTTCTCAACCGAGGAATCACATTAGAAACCTATCAAAGTCTAAGGACTATTTTGCAATCCTAAAAAGCAAGGATATATTTTTTCTTGAAAAACAACTAAACACTTCAACCATAAGGTTTGAAACATAACATGGCCTTAATTAAAATTCTCATTCCCGACATATAATAATAGTAGTAACTTGCAATAACATAAGTAGGGTTCCAAAAATCAGTACGCACACTTAAACAGTGGCGAAACAAGGGTTTAGTAATAGAGTTTTCAGGAGATGAAGAAGACTCAAAACATAAACTACTAAACGATAATCAAACTATCTCTCCTCCATCTCGTGCATGGCTAAGCATTGTCGGAAGACTCTCCATCGCCTAATAGCATTAAGCGCCCAAACAACAAGTAGCAAACAGAAAGGGTTAACTCCATGCAATTACCACATATAAAAGAGAAAAGCATGCTATTCAAATTTAATTACATAACATGGTAAATAAACTAGCAACTTAACTCAAGTTAGATGACAACTCATCCTATCAATCATTAAACCAAATTACATATCAACAACTTAACAACATAGATACCACAAATAAATAAGCTAACAATATAATCCAAGACACATATCAATAGAAGCAACAACAAAGAATTAGACCTGATATAAACAACCTCAACAATATAGAATCAAATCATATGACAATAACCTCAACAATATAGATCAACCCAGATATCAACAACCTCAACAATATAACACCAAATCAGATATCAACAACCTCAACAATACCAATCAAACAATAACGTCTCGCAAGACGGGACAATCACACAGGACAAACCCACCTCATCGCCACTTTAACGCCTCAAAGGACGGGACAATCACGTGGGACAAACCCACCTCATCGCCACTTTAACGTCTCAAAGGACGGGACAATCACGCGGGACAAACCCACATCATCGCCACTTTAAAGTCTCAAAAGACGGGACAATCACGCAGGACAAACCCACCTCATTGTCACTTTATAACGCCTGGAAAGACGGGACAATCCCGTGGGACAAACCCACCTCATCGCCACTTCAAGCAATTCAAAACATCTCATCCAACTAAGTAGTCACTCAAACAACAATCTCAAATTCCATAATCAAATCAGGATAATCACATGTTATTCATATTATCAACAAACATATGTCTCATCAAAATGCATACTAACTCAGCTCACTATTTCAACATAACAACAATCAAAGTATCAACAATAACCCTGTCTTATCCACTAGAAAGCAGTAATGACAGAAACCAGTAAACGGTCGAAGCCTCTCAGAAAACAGAGACACACGTCTCAGTAAGTTCACTCGGCCGAAGCCTCCAGAAAACATTTTCCCAGTTCAGCACAACAGTCATAATCAAATGCCAATCAATTTAAACACCTTCATCTCAAACGCATGCAGTGCTATAAAAGCATGCAAGACTCAACGACGCACTAAAACTGAGTTACCCTTACCTTCGTAAGTAGAAGTAGTGCATGGACGTTGCGAACCTCGAGGTCTACGCGTAGCAAAGAACAGAGCGACGATCATGCAAGAATCGGCGAAAATATTTCTCTCCCCCTCCTCCCTTGAAGCTCGCGGGTTGTGTGTGTGTTGGTGAGAAAATTTGATTTTTCTTGCTATTTATAGAAGATGGAAAACGCGGGAAAATGAAAATTTCGCGATTTCAATTTTTCCTGCACATTCCTCTGTGAATTCTAAGAGAGAATCCGGCGACAAAATTCCAGAACTCGAAACAGGTTTCATGGAATTTAAGCAAACGATTCACTAACGGTGTTAATCGATTCAACCCGAAAAGTTACTTTTTGCAGTTGATGTCGGATGAGAAAACTTCCTTCTGCAGAAAGGTCGAAAACATCGAAAAAAAATGGGTGTGCGCGTGTGGAATCTTCGTTTGAAGCTCTGAATAGAAAATGTCTTCACCTACAGTTCATTTTAAGGTTCTTGAGTTATCAGGAACTCGGTTTCGACAAACTTTCGAGAATTGAGATCGATCGTTCGTACAGTCCAGGGTTTCGTGTCGAAACGCTTGTCATGGAAAGGAATAAGAGAAATTCTTATATTCCTCTGAACATTTTTGAATTTCACTTCTACTGTGCTTTAAGAGCAGATTAGCCATATATTAACATTTTCGCCCTAAGGCGGAAGTGAATAATACTCGTGCTAAAACCTATAGCGACTATAGTACTATTCTTAGTCATTTCCTGAACTTTCTTCTTCATAATATTAATCCAAACATCAAACACAAGTCAAGCCCCCCTCACGCTTACACAGAATTCTATGCGTGAGTTGGAAATTAATTAATTATTTAATTCTAAAATTCTGGGTCTTACAATGTTACAAAGTTGGTACGCCCATATCAGTAATGCATATTTTCTAAGTTCTCGATGCTTATAGAATTAATGCGCCCTATAAACCCATATCAGTACAATTCCCATTTTAAAAGTAACATATGCATGTTTTTTAAGATTTCTAAGTTTTTTTTCTTGAAAATAAGATTTCTAAGATTAGAATTTAATGACTATACGTCAATTTTGTGTAAGTAATAAGTTTTACGCAAAGATCGCATCTTATTACATGCAGGCTGGTCCAAAGGTAAAATCACTTAAGTACGAGCTTTAGCCCTCCTAAAAAAGAATTTTTTACTAAGGAAAAAAGACCTCAAAAATATTTTTTTACTAAGTAAAAAAGACCCCAAAAATATTTTTTTACTAAGTAAAAAAGACCCCAAAAAACCAAACATTAATACTAAGTCAAAAAGGTCTCACTTTAAAGTTGGCTTTAGGTCTCATTTTGTGTTGGGCCGACCCTAATTACATGTCAATTTAATTAAGCTTTTCTTAGGGGATTTTAATTAAGCTTAATAAAACTATTCTAATACGCACATCTCATTTAGCGAAGACTTTCTACAGCCGGTAATTAAATGTGAAGAGTGAAGAAAAGTGTTTAAGGGAATTTTAAAACCTTTGCAAAGTAAATACGCTGAATTTGTTTCGGTTTGTTCAGCGTTCCCAAGCCGCTAGAATTGTTTTTGAATAATCTGCAAACTCTGGCGAACTAAAATTGCCATAATGCACATGTGTCGATCGATGGCTGAGACTCGCTATATAATCAACCAATATTATCCTTAATAAAATGACTAAAAAGATGTTGGTCGTGCATAGTAAAGTATCAAAAAATTATATTGACATGCACTGACCGGCCGGATGGCCAAATTCAATAGCTAACCATTAGAAAACTTGGGCTGCAAATCATACTTGGAACCTCCCAAACTCCCCCAAAGCCTAGTTGATTTATAATAGGGATTGGCATGCAGAAAAATCCTTAACGGCCATAGAAGTAGTCGAAAAGATGGGTTAGCCGAAGCAAGTATCCAATCGTTGGTTAAGTACGGGTAAAATCGTCGTTCGGAGAAGAATCTTGCATCTAGACGGAACTTAGGGACAACTGCAGCAACCTAGGTTTGAAAATTAAGATATTTTCAAGATTATTCTCATAACCTAGCTAAATTTATTTGAACCAACAATATGTGACCCATATGGTTTTATTGCTATTTCCATTTGGTATTGATAATGTGTTCCAAATATGTGTCTCCCATTCAACAACATCTGCATGACAATAGGCGTACCGTTGATAAGCAGTAAGGGGCATTGAATGTCTTTCCTTTAAGTGCATCTATATGTATAAAAAAACTTAACATGTGTTAGTGAAACATATAAAATAGAATCAGATATATGTATTTGTATGTAATTGAAACGAGTTACACATTCACAAAGAGACCAATATTGACAGACTCAAAAACTATGATTTTGTGGTTTCGTGAATGTGATACTAAACCTCTAAATGGTAAGAATGTCATAGAACCGACATTTGACAAGAAGATAAAACACCTTAAACAGTGTAGCATGCGGAATGTTAATTGCCAATACCGCAAGAAATACATGCTGCAAAGTGCAAATTGTGAAACGCTTTATGTATTTTTTTTCTTCTAATACAACATTTTCAAAATACGCAAACATATTTAAGACATTTTAATCACGTTATTAGCAAAATCCACTCCGCAAGCTAGATTGCAAAACTATAGCTAATGTTTCCCTCGTTATTTCTTTTAATTATGTAAAGACTAAAGAGAGAAGCAAATAATATGGCTCATGTTTAGCTTTTTTTGTTGTTATTTCTTTTAATCATGTTTTAGCTTTAGTGGCATGTAATTTACCCCATACAACGGTGCGATGAACCCCAACTTGTATTTCGTCTGATTTTTTTGCAAATTCTGCTTTCAATGATTAATATAAGTTCCAAACTTTACCTATAAAAAGAATTAGTCTAGGGATCATATTAATAGTTTTGCCCATTACACATTTTGTTTTCTTATAGGTGTGCTCATTTGAAGATAATTTTGTTTGAGATAGAAACCTTCGTATTACGGTGGGTTAACTTTCTCAGCGAAATTTTTTCCCATTCACGACACTCAAGCCCGCGCAACTTTTAATCAATTTTTTTATACGTAAATGTAGTTGTTAGTAAATTAGTCTCTTCTCAGAATTTGAACCTTGAACCCTTCACTATCTTATAACTCTTATGACTTGAGCTAACCCGCGTTACAACCTTTAGTCCTTCATACACTTGAACCAACAGGTTTTGCCCGTTACACTTTGTGACATACATAAACCTTCACAAAAGTGAGCAAAGTTGTGGTAGACACAAGAACTCATTCAGCACACCATCGTCATCCATGGAAGAATCAAAGGCACCAGAGGCTGCACCACCACTCTCTAACCCACCACCAACCACTCAAACTCAAACTCAAATCCCTTCCTCCACAACCAGGAAGAGGCCACTCGACTCTGATGTTCACTCCAATTACTTCAAGCTTCGCGCTGTTGTTCGAGACCTTCGCCCCCATTTTATCCAGGTACCACTTTCCCACACACCCATTTCCCCCAATAACGTAAATCATCTCAAAATCTGTTCTTTTCATGGAATGCGAGCATAGTTGGGATTTTCATATCTGGGTTTCACTTGTTCATCAATGGTTGATTTAGGGATGAATTGGTTTGTAAAGTTTGTAGCTTGATTTTATTTGGTTTGTTTTTGCATTCTTTTGTCCATTGGAGAGTATTATTCATGTCAAGTTTTATGTTTTTTATGCCTATACTACTGTTAGGGTTTCCATTCTAGCTTTTAGGGATTTTTATAATGGTGGCACAATTTTTTTGGAGAGGGACAAGTCTTTTTCTCAAGGTACTGGTTTTGCCAAAAACTGAAGGAGCTTTATAAGTTATGTTATTCTAATTAATATAGATACAAGGAGTGCTAACAAGTTCTGGATAGGAAGTTAGTTAGGTTGTTCTAATATCAGCATCTTATATCCAGAATTTGCTTGGAGCAATCTCTTCTCTTCTTCATCAGTGACAGGGCTATGGTCGAGGTTGGATACTTAATACTTGGATTGCAAACTTCTTCTAACTAAATTGATAAGGAATCGGAGTATTTGAGCTTAGTATATGATGTAAGGAAAATGATTGAAAGGATGAGAAGTTTTGAGTGGTGTGTGTTTTTTATGGAAACTGGTTCTGGGGAACTATCAGCTGTGAACTCTTGGTTATTGTGAGTAATGAGAACTTATTAATATCAACCATTGGATTAAATTGGAAGGTCCATATTGAAGTTTTAATTAAAACTGGAAGGTCCGCATTGAAGTTTTAATAAAAATAGTCACGTGAGTGGGTTTTCCCTTTCCTTCACCGTACCTGCACCATCACGATGACGGACGTTGGGTTCCTCATTCTCTGTCACTCATGGTTTTCCTTCTCCCTCACTATTTCATCTCCGTTCTTGTTATGATTCTCTTTGATCTGCGTATGGTTCTCCGATGATTTCTAGTTTTTAAAGTGAATTGAATTTCTCATTGCCATACATGCTCTGTTTCTCGTGCCTCTTTCATCAACATAACAATTTTTTTAAGGTTAAGGAAAGCGCAGTACCCTTCCCATATTTTCTTTCTAATCACTCACATTCGTCACCTGACACCTGGTTAAGCATAGTGGTGCCTAACATATATCCAACATTTTTTAAAATCCCTAATTCTTTTTTTCTTCTACCATCCAATCCCTAATTCCTTAAAATTTCAATGTCTGCTCTCCAAGATGAAGGTGGTGATGGAGGGGATAATGTTCGCTCAGCGTTTTCGAACGCACTAGGTCCTTTGAATCTGTCGCATATTGAAATATTGGAGAAGTTGTGGAGGTGGGTTGCGGACATTGCCGATGAAAGATGGTGAAGGATGGTAGTATGGTACCACTACGAGATAATGCGGGTCACGTGGCTATTTTTATTAAAACTTCAATTTGGACATTCCAATTTAATCCAATGGTTAATATTAATGGTTCTCATTTCTCACCGTAACCAAAAGTTCTCACCTGGTACGCTCCCACTGGTTCTGATAGAGTATTGAATTTAAACCAATCACTTAACGAACGACCAATATCCTGGTGTTTGAGAGTTCAGGGCTCTCCTAAAACTTAATTACAACGTGCAATCCTTGCTAATCACCCCCTTATTTGGGCTATATATCAGCTTTCTGGAAGCAAAGCTAATATAGTGAGATGAAGAGATATGTGTGGTCATGTTGATTAACTTTTGGGGTCAGAGGATACCCTTGAAACTCAATAGTATACTTCACATGCCCTCAATGTTCTTGGTTTGAGACATATCCTAAAAAAGATTGTGGTTGAAACAGGATCTGCAATGCTTAGCTGATTGGTTGAGTAGCAATGTAGCGCATAAGATATGTGTGTCTATATGTGTCAATTCAGTTAAAAAAGAACCTTATATATTTTGTTGTGTCTGCTGATTATCGAAGGACCTTATATTCCAATTCCTCCTACTCTTATTAAGATAGACACGTACCTATATCTCAACATTCCTCTTGAACATGTATTGGGTTTCACTGTAATAGATATTCACAAACAGTCCTAAGTTAGTGCATCTTTGTTGCCTCATTTTCAGTTAAGGTTTTTTATATAATTCATCTAGCTTTCTAATAAGTACAAATATGTAGGAGATTGAAACCTAGTAAAGTAAGAAATCACTAAGTGAGAAAAAGAAGTAAATAACATCAGCCCAACAGAGAAAACTAGTCCCTTTGCATAATGGGTAGAAAGCCCCTCAAAATAACAGTTAGCCTAAACCCATAATGAGACCAAGAAAATATGCCTATTCCTCAAAAGAAATGAAGGAAGAAACAACCACGTATAAATACTGGCATATCACTCAATCCTAATGCACCAAATCCAAGTCAAAAGAGTAAAATTCCAGTGTGCCTAATTAAATTTTACTGCTAACACCTTGGAAGAAGGTAGAAAAGAACCCCTGGAAATTTTGTTGGCAAGACTTGTTAGCCTCTTATGTCATTCCCTCTTGTAGCAGGCTAGCAGCATGTTTGTTACTTTCTTTCCAAACCCTCGTCTCTTCTGGTTATCTTTCTGCCCATACCCATGTTCATGTGTTAATAAATTACATGCTTGGAAAACTGAAACTTTGAAAGAATGTATTTGATTACCATCCCATGTAAAAAAAATCTTGTTTTGCAGCTCTTAATACCTTATCAGCTGCCTATTTTTTGTGAGAATTTGTTTAGCCATATAAATTCCTTTTGCTTTGTTTATTTGTTCTTGGGGATTTTGGATCCAAAGTATCGGCAGCACTTTGGACAGTAAAGTTAGTTGATAGCCTCCCCCCCCCCCTCAAATGAAAACCTCAATAATTAGATGTTTATAAAATTGTAAAACTTACGTAACTCGTATATGTACGAGAACCCATCCAGATCCTTTTTGAAACATACCGAGTCTAAACTTGTTGACCTTATGAAGTTTTGTTAGGTTTGTAAGATGGAGGATGAAGTTTCCAAGGAGATGGGTGGCTTACATCATTTTCTGCAAAAGTTTGCTGGTTTTACGCACTTGGTTTCCAAATAAGAAAATGGAAAAAAAAGTGGCACATTTGACCTGCTGGCTCAGCACAAATTTTGGGACTTCTTTTTTTTTTTTTGGCTTTCTCTCTTTTGATGACAATTTGACTAAGAATGGAACAGCACCTTTGCCAAGTTCGATGTCTCTATTATTTGGATCATGCATCATTAATTATTATAACCTCTTACAGTTTTTTATACCATCATGCATTGACCATATATTGTACTAGTTTACTTTGTTCGTAGTAACTACTTACTCGTTTATTTTCTTTTATCAAAGTCAGGGTCTGAACTTAAAAGAACCATTTTATGTATCTTTAAAGTGAGAAAAGATTGTATTGAACAATCGTGTCACATTTCTTATAGTTCAGGGGGATTGAGTCATTTTGGACACCTCTTTCCCTTTATCTGGTTGTGTACAATAATAGCCTTTTTTTTTCGTATCAAATACTGTATGTATGAAGTGCCTGACTATTGCTCTTTGATCTTGAAGGTTCTCCAAACCCCTGACTTCAAAAATTGCAAGGCATCCGAGGAAATTCGAGAACGTAAGCTCATCCAGACTAAATTATATTTATTACATAGTTGACCAAATAATCAATACAAATGTCATATGTCAGTTAGACTTCTGACTTATGAAAACAACATTGAATTTTGTCTATTTATACAAACCCCTCACTCCCCCCTGCTCTCTTTGCCCTTGCTCTCTCAAGACCTATGACTTCTATTGCTAGTTTGCTACTATGGCAGTATGAATATGTTATGAATTTCAAGTAATATGTATCATGGATTTAGTGTATATATATGGTATACATTATACAAAAGATAGACAAAAGTTCACTATCCCAGCCATCCCGCTCTCCTCCATCCTACTATCCCAGTTTGGGGGCCGGCCGCTATGTGCCGAGATCTGGGATTGACAACCTAGGATGACACCATGTCTAGGATTTCTTGTAGCATTAGATTAGGTGGTGTAGCAGATACTATATGCAGGGTTACTTTGAAATATGTTTTTTACTTCAACTTGTAATTGCAGGGCTGAAGATTGTGATTAAATTATGCGATAACATGAAAACATTGGATCAGAAAACACTGCAAGAGCAGCAGCCACAACATGTCAAGTCTCCAGAGCAGCTTCAAGTGGAGAAATCTTTTGCTCGGCAATCGGAAATTAAGCTTACCCCGCCAGTTCCCGGTTCTCAGAAGCTACAGCCTGATCAAGATAGTCAGATACATGGGACATATGTAGTTGGAGGATCAGCTTTTGGCTGGAATTTCATCACCTTCGCAGGCAAGGAACCTGTCTATTATGGCAGGACAAAGGAGCAATTTCGATCAGCAAGACTGACAAGTTCTATATAGCAACAGTGACTGAGTAATCCTATACATGGCGCTAAGGCTCAATCAAGAAATTTCAATATGCTCAGCAAGTACAGAGTACAAGTTATTTCCATAAAACCGTTTGTCTCCCCTTAGTAATTTTGTTTTTGTGGTTAACATCCTTATAAATTCACCATGAGACTAATATTTTTGCTACTAGGTGGATTTCATCTCAGAAAGCAAATTGTAGTTTTCGTTAAAAAAATTAGTGAACAGAGAAAAATACACTTCTGATTCTCATGCAAGTTATGTTGCCGCTTTATCATATTGCTGCATAAACTTCTATTATTCTATGGAATGAACTGGAGAATTGATGCGCAGCCATGATAATGCCATTTTACTGGTGTTGGTTATGTTTACGGTATTTACTTCACATTATATTTTCACCCCATCTTTCCATATAAACATATTCTAATTAACTTTATTTTAAAAAAATTCATCAGAAAATGTAAATATGATTGTGAATAGTTAAAAGTAGTTTTTAAATATACCAACAAATGGTATTGCGGGAAAGCTAGATCTCCGTAAGGGTGATGACATAAGTTTAAACTCTAAGTCATTTGTGTTGGAGTAGTTGCCCCATGACCGATTTACATGTGTGAAAGACCAAACAATAAAAAAAAACAGTTCTTAATACAAAATAGCTCAAAATTGTGTGGCTAGTGTAGTGGTTTAGTACTTCATCCCTGAAGCAAGTAGTTGAGAGTTCGACTCCCAACACTTGTAAATGAAAAAAACTCATTAACCAGCTTTTATCGCTTAGTACGCTAGCAGTGGATGAATGATCAGTCTCACGAGTAATGACTATTGCCTGTGAGAGTACCTTGATTAATACTGAGAAAAAATTGTACATGACACATAGAAGTAGAGTCAGAAGAACCTCCATATATAAAAAAACAAAGCTCATACTTATAGCCTGTTTGGATACATGTTTATTGGAGATTATCTATTAGAAAAACTACTATACAAATTCAAATAAGTGCTCTTTAGTTTACATTCAAATGAATTCTTAGAAACCTCAGTGGAAGTGTCATATTACTGTCTGAAGTTTTACCTTTGTCCAACCATATCACCAAACAACTCAATTTATGGTGGAAAACATTCGACCAAAAAAAACTGGTGGAAAACTAAACAGTCAATCTTTTCACTGAGACCCTCAAGTAAATAGAACAATATTCATTGAAGAAATTACATAGCTGTTAAGATCATTTAAAAATGACACAAAGTGAATCAAGTTTGGAGTTCATGGGTACAATCACATATGTCTAGAATCATGACAATTAAAATTTAAAATATTCCTCAAGCACAAAATCTGAGGCCTTGGATTGTAAATTTGTCACTACTATTCCTTGCTTGAAGCACTTCAATGGCATTAGAGGATCCATGGACCATCCTTAATAATTTCAAACAGGTAAAATTTCTGCCACACATTTATTAACATATTTCTTCTCATCACTCTCCTTAATAAGCTCGTCAATCGCTGAAATTCCCCCTAAAATCCAACATTACACTGTTCAGTCCTTGTTGATTACAATAACCTGAACATTCAGATTTATCTGGTCCAGTGCAACAATTTCAATTCCTTGCTGAGCCATTTCTGGAGGTGCTGCTGTCCTGTTATCTGTAAAAATGATCGCTTTACCAGCAACTTCCTTGATGACCAGAGGAATTTCATTGGAAGAACATGTTCTTGTAATAACCATGAATGGTATCCACCACTTTCGGTTCATACAGTTTTTTGGAAAAATCAAAGTTAATACGTATGCATGATGGAAGGGCAAAAATTTTAGAAAAGAAAAAAAAGACAAAAATGTCTGAGCCCGGGTTCGAACCGGGGACCTCTAGTGTGTGAGACTAGCGTGATAACCGACTACACCACCCAGACGTTTGATCTGTTTGCCATTTCGTTACAAAATAAAGATCTATTTAATACCACATGATGATGGGTTCGTCAATACTCTTTGAAACTGATGTGAAGTCCAGCAACACATTTTTCGTGTTTATTATTTATCAAGTGAATCTTATTTAGTATTCATTTTATATTAAAATAAAATTTATGCAATAGTTAATAGTACTACATTAAGAAAGTATATTATTAGTATTTCTCTTAACTGTGACAACAAAGTAAATTGTGAGCACAAAATAAACTGTGAGCGTTTCACAACTGCAAAAAAATATGTATCATCGTTTTATTTTCGATGCAATGATCTATAGTTTGTGAAGTATGCTTTTGTATTGTACACTACTTTATTGGTTGAAATTCATGTCAAATTTATTGTATTGATGAATTATATGGCTCTTTTAATTGGGCATCTATTCACCACATAAGCTGCAGGGATACAGCTTCACCCCATAAATTATGTGAAAGATTTTTCTGTTTTTACATGCGTGTGGCCATCTCAACTAGACTTATGTTTCTTCTCTCAGCCAGACCATTATGTTGTGGTGTGTAAGGGGTAAACTTCATGAAGAATTCATTGGTCTTCAAAAACCATTTGCTCCTTATTTGGTGGAATAACATGAATTGTAACCAATAAGAAATAACATTTAAATGGTTGAACTGTCTCTGGGTTCATCTCTTTATTTAACCTTTATTTTATGTAGAGGAAAAAACTCAATTACATAATGAGGGTACTTATAAACCACTTATCAGAAGAGCATTGTTGACAAGGAATTTAACTTCAACCACCAAACCCACATAAAAGTGTTCACCGAAGGTGCACAACTTTAAAATTGGTCTTACTTAAGTGGTTCTTCAGAAAAAAAAATGGTAGGAGAAGGGTGACGGGTGAAAGGGAAAAAAGAGGAAGAAGAGAGGAAAATGAAGGGTCTTACTTTAAGTGCGGTGGTTCGTCGGAAAAGATGGTAGGAGAAGGCGTGACAAGTGAAAGGAGAAAAAGGAAGAAGAGAAAATGAAGGACTAAATTTAATGAAAGACAATTTTAAAAGACTAAAATTGATTTGAAAGTTACATGTGGACACCTATATATGACTACAATTGCCATATGGAGTTGTGTAAAAATTATATCAAGTATTTTATGACATCATAATAACAATTTTCAATCAAACATTTTTTTTCCTGACTAAAACCTAAGAATTTTTTAACTGAACCATTTAAAATTATTGTGTATAAATGACAACAAAAAAACATATTTAACCCAAAATATGTCTATAATTACATTCCACTTTCACAACGTATTGTAATTCTCAATTACTTTATGTAGCAACACTAAAATAATATTACATATATTTAACTGAAAGTCGTGCCCGAGTGATAGCTCAAGTGGAAAGAGCTAGAAGGCATATGAGTCAGGGGAGGTCCAGATATCGAACCCTGGAGGGTGTAATTTATCTTTCTGATGTAAAAAAAAACTGGAAGTCTCATCACCCATAAAAAATGAAACCCATAATCTATTATGGAACTCAGAAGCACATTTATATGGAACTTTGAAGCACATTTAGATTTCCTTTTTATTTCCTCATAATCATTGGTGCTTGTTGTGGTACTTTGAATCAATTCAAGGCGTGGTACCCAAAATGAGTTAAATTAGTAGTAAAAATTTATATATTCATTAAAAGTTTGATTTTATTATATCATAGTAATGTAGTATTACATTGTTAGAGACGTGAAATTTATTTGTTGTGTTTTTTAACCTTTGTTATTCCGTCAAATATGGTCATTTGACGCGCATTGATACCACCATTGTTCATCTTCACTAGTCGTCCATTTTTCATTAAAAAGTGAATTCTATGGAATGAAGTTAATTGAAAAGTAAAATAAAATTTGAAAATGTAAAATTTACGTTGAACAACATAGTAATAATCTATTAAATAACTTATTGTGGGTATCACACCCAGAAAAATTTATGGGTACACAGAATTTGCCAAATTGTATTCCATTTACTACCAAAGAAACTCTTTTTAGGCAAGAATTCAGTTAAAAGGGCTAGACAAGTGTCAAGTGTGCATAAAAAGCAAACAGCAAATTTAAATAAAGTTGACGACGTACTAACTATCATACAACACGGTCAATTTTCAATTGCTCACCCTCCATTGTCCCTTTTATTTTCGTCTCTGCCAAATATAAAGGAATTTTAACAGCTGATAATTTAGGCAGATATGTACAAATCATGTATTACATTGCTAATAAAACTTCAATAGACCTACATAGCAGGAAAATCTTGAAGACATGTAAATAATAAAAGCAGACAACCAAGACCCCTCCTGGCCTAGCACCGCGAAACAAAATAGAACTAAAGTGAAGGCTACATGTACCCCTGCATTCTCAGCTGTTCACAACTTGGATTTGAACGCTGGATTTTCGGGACTAATCTTCCTCATTAGACCTTCTTGAACCAATGATACAAGAAGCTGCCAGTTAACAAATTGGAAAAGCTTTAAGACAAAGTTGAACCAGGGAAAGAAACCTATATATGCTGACAGAAGTATGAAACACACACACAATAAAGTGAAGGTAAGTTAAACCCTTCAGAACTGCACTACACAAAGGATAGAGGTCATAGATGAAGTAATTGAACAGGTGTAATCCTTACCTCTCCCTTCTGATTGAACATTTGGCCAGTAACAAAGCCACGAGCATTAGAGGCAGTAGGAGCAAAGATCTGAAGAACAAATTGGATAGGTTGACAACTTTACGAAACAAAGATAAAAAAAAATACAATAAAAGAAATAATAGGTAGAAATATTTTTAATTTAGGACAAATTAACCTCTCAAATAGTTTCTGATTATTTATACATGGTTAACGAGTAATCATTTATTGACTTAGAAAACTATTTGAGAAGTTAATTGTTCCTAGATGAAATTATTTTTACCCATAATTTTGTCGTAGTAACTTTCCCAAAATAACGAAACACTCACCACGAATAGTATCCAGTCATCAGCTCTTACAAGTCTGTGAAACCACACGCTGAAGAAAAAATAGAAAAGCATTTAAAAAATAAACAAGAAAGCAAATTTATAATCACAGGTTGAAAACTTGTTGTGTAAGTCTGACATGTTACTATGTTAATTTATAAATGATCTATCATACAACCAATAGGATTCAGATACTTACGAGTGGTCCAGACTCACAGCACGTGCCTTTAAGCCTTTACGACGATGGGGATTCACACTTACTTGAAGAAATATTAGATCTGAAGTATATGCAACCACACAACTGCAATACAAAGCAGACACAGATTATTGGATATAAAGACATTGATAAGCCTATTGTTTACGTTTTTTGAAAAGTGCTTCTGACATGGTATTAGTCTGATGAGCATTGTCCTCTAATAGAGAAGGTCTATGAAAGAAGGAATAAGAAGAAGGCAGCTGTTTAGCCTAATTCTGTTATATTCTGTTATCAATGTAATAAGGACTAGCCTAGTATCTAGTCTGTTAGAGTTGGCAGTTAGGATCCTGTCCTATAAATAGAAGGACAGGGTAGTTTGTAAGGGAGTTAGAGAATCAGTTAGTTTGTTGGAGATTCTGGACTCTCGAAGTTCCAGAGGGATTAGGGTTCATAGTTCCCTGTTGTAGTTCCCAATTCTTGTATCCTAGAGCCATTGATTCTCACTGTGAGGATCTTGGTTCTGTTTCAGTTCAATTGAATAAGCCAATTCACTTTCTCTGTTCTTGATTCCATCATAGTCATCATTATGACCGACAGGTCATTAGTTTGAACCTTGCCTACCCATTCTTCTTTGCAAGAGTTGAATTTCACCAAAGTAAAATGGGTTGGTGAATTGGTACATCATAAGCGCAAAGTGTACGTGCATGAGAGGACATGTTGGATATAAAATCATTCAGGAGTCTTCACTCAACAACTTTTAGTGTAAGCTTTTGGTATTGGGATTATTTGTCCTCAAAAGATTCAACTTAGATGCGCTGGTACAACCCAATTGAAATTTCAGCATCTTCATTTTCGCAAACTCTCCAAACCAGTCCTTTCTCATCACAAGAGTTTTCCAAAGACAATGTTGAAATTTTAAATGCAGGAAATATGAGGGCTTTTACTCGTACTAATTTCATGAAATAAACAGATTTGCATGAAATTTGATGCATGAAATCTCTCATCAAAAGCCCTCATATTTCATACATTTTCCTGATCATCACTAAACAACTTAAAACTGCAATATCAAACAGTAAAAAGAAGATATGTACCGATGCAAGGCCTGATCATCAGACAGTTTTCCTTTTGCTCGAAACCAGTATCTCAAACTGCATTCACATTTTCAAGAAGTTTAGATCATATGTAGAATTTAAATCCCAGGCATTGAAGCCATTTAAAAATGATTTACAGAACAAGGGAGGCAAAGGATTGGTATATCCGGAAGACTACACTAATCCTTTCCTTTCTCCCCCTACCAAATCTTTTTCGCTAAACATAGCATAAAAGATCACTATAAACATAAGAAAAAATTGGCAGAGAGCATCCAGCTAACCTAGGAGGAGATTTAGTCTGATTTGTTGATGCTTTCGGTTCACAGAACCGTATCTCTATGGGCCATGGAATGAATTCAGCAGTAGCAACTTTGTTCCGGTAAGTTCTGAAGCAACAAAATTTGTCATGATGGCACAGAAAATCACCATGCAGACTAAAAAAAAAAAGAACATAAATTTATTGCATCAGGCAGGATATGCTTGACGTAAATCTTACCTAGGAAGACGAGGGTCAGTTAAACGTTGCTCTCGTAACTCTTCCATTGATAGAAGCTATAACAAAGAGCAAAATGCTATAGTGCAAAATTGATAGTAGCAATATGACTATCTTTCTTCTGTGACTTTTTCCTAATCTATATAAGGTTGTTACTTACAGCATCTGGAGCAGGGACAGATGGGATAGATGCTTCCTGATGCTCAAACCCTAGTTCTTCTTTCTGTAGAATTAAAGTATCAACAAAGTTAAATGTGCCAGGAATTCAGAGCAGAATTTTTGGACTAGAGCTGTAGAATATAATATATATATATACCAACAATGATACATTTTGTAAATTAAGACATTATACACGCAAAGTTACATCAACAATGATATATTTTGTAATAAAAGAACTGATACAAGGAATCCATAGATTATGTTCAGTTGAATTGTCAATACTAGATGGCATCTGATCTGCTAATTGTTGATATTGCATAAAAAATTCTGCTCCTAGGCTCCTAGCAGTACTAAATCCTATCATGCCATAACCCAAGGTAAATTATAAGTGCCTTGCATACAAAAGTTACAACATGTACCCTCCTTTAGGATCTGTATTTTACCATCAATTAGCTTTACTGTATTAAATATGGGAATGTCAAGTTATATAGATTCACTATCCCAAATGGCCCTACAAATTATAATTTATCTTTTTTTAATTCCGAGCAATACTAGTATAAAATGCTAAGTAAATATAAAAGCCTACAGAAAATATATGGATACCCCTTTTGAACCTGTATTTTATCATCAATTATGCATTAGGTTAACTGTATTAAAGATAGGGATGTCCTGTTATACAGTTAAACTATTCCAGACGGTTATACAAATGATATTTCATCTATAATTCCTAGCAATACTAGTCTGGCATGTTAAGTTAAATATATCTGCTTGTATATAATCCTAAAATTTTCTGTTAATATAGACTATTCAATCAACAATGATAAGCAAAGTCAAACAAATAGAATAGAGAAAACTTGACCAGATTCACAGATAAATAAACCAAACAATGACTGAAAATTTATCCCATTCCAAGTCAAGAAGAATTAGGATTACCTGAAATGAAGCCAGTAACGTGAATATAACATTTCCCTTTTGAACTGCATCCACTTTCCTTGTGGCAAAGCTCTTCCCATCACGGAGACGACTAACTTGATAAATAATTGGTACTGGAATAAGAAAGTTTACATATGCATTAATTATTTTTACTATTATTTGCTAGCAAACAAATGAATTAGCATTACCCGTAACAGAAAATAGTATGTGAATGATGATAACGAATACACATGCAATTTTCTATTATAAAGAAAATATTGCTTGATTTACTTAAACATGATTTGTCATCTTAAAAGACAGGAACTTTATCAGAAGAAACTATAGAAAGTAAACCTAACAAAGGGATCATTTAGAGACCTGCAAGTTTTTAGGGGAACGATTTAGCAACATGGTAGCATCTGAGTGTAGCTAACAACCCATAAAGAACTTAAAATTACTTGGTGCCCCTTGAGAGGTTTAGATAAACTATGATCTACAAATTAATTACCTGTTTTATGCACAACTTCACCCAAAATTTTATTCTCTAGAATTATCTATAAATTTATCTTGTCTCTCAGTGCCATCTAAGAAAAATATAAACAGTTGAAGCTATCCTACCAAAATCAACATGCACATTGGTACACAGAGCTGGTGATGAAAAACCAGTAGTAGGATTTGTCAAAAAGAAGAAAAATATTAAACTGCCAGTTAAAAAATAAAACTTTCCACCATTTGTCAACATAAATCTTAAATAAAACTCAAGATAATCTGCTTATCCAAAACAATGTAACAGGTAGATTAAGAAAAGAAAATGAATCTTTAGAAAAGGAGTAGAAAAACAAAAGAGTTTACATGAGAGCATGTCAAACAAAGTTCAGTGATTAAACATACTTACTGTTAAAATCCCCCACAAGAAGAAAATAGGCATGCAAGCTATGAACAAGTTTAAGACAATCAACAGATTTTGATGCTGCAGCCAGTGCCTGCATGTATTACACATTACCTCATAAGAAGTCTATGCCTCGGAAATGCTACTGAAATTAGTTGCATACAATATGAAGAAGATAAAGTAGTTTTACAATACCTGTCCAACTAACTGTCCCCCAAACACCTTCCCAAATTTTGGAGCATCTGGAGGGGTGATTCCTCGGAAGATATCTACCTTCCATAGAGAAGAGGAAAAAGATATAAGGCTGAATTATAGGAAATATAGCCTACCACTACTTACTATCAAAGATAAACCAGGACAACCATTACTGTCCACTATCTTTTTCCTTCTCTAGTAGCATATGTCTATTATATTCCATATTATAAATGAGCACCTCTATGGGATCCAAATGCAATATATTCTCCACAGGTGAGCATGTTTCAACAGACTTTTCGGCACTCCAGATAGACTTTGGCTGTAGCAGTGCTGAGTGCTCAAGTGGCAACACTAAGCATGATAGCTGCCATAGCAAACAAAACAATCACTAGCTATAGGATTGGAAATTTTATTTTATTTACAATAACACTAGATTGAAATCGGAATTTAGAAAGCAGTAGGACAAGAAACTAAAATGGAACCTTAGTCAAAGCTACGACATCAGCAGGATGAACTGCATTTGATAAACCTGTAACTTGCAAGTTTACATTAGTCTTCTAAAATTACAGTTATGAAACAATTTCAGGTAATATCTCTCATATCTTTATTGTAACACAAATTCAAGACAAAATTTATTCACAAAAATACTAAATATGACCTATACTTTTTGGAGTAGTGAAACCTCTTTTGTGTGATTACAAAATTATTAACTAATTTCCATATTTCCGGTACTGAATACTATTGAAAATATTGGTTTTAGAACAAAGGTAGGAGAAAGGAAAAGAGAGAAATAAGACTTTTAATAGTAATTCTATCATGTATAATCGTGAGTTAAAATATAAAATACTAAAACCTATTAATACCAGTACTGAAGGAGACCGGCTATTGGCTCAGTCGACGAACTGAATCAATGAGAATGACTCATTGGTCGAACCAACGACAAGCCTATACCTTTACAATAAAGGAAAACTTTTAAACAATCAAGAGAAGTTTTGAACATAAGTGCGTGAGAATTAAATTTATTACCGAAACCAAAATAATCATATCTTTTCAATTGAAACTCGGGATGATTTTCGTCATCAGCACTAACAGATCCAACAACTTCTGCCTGCAAACCGAGAAACTGAAAGTTCAGCACAACACAGAAAATTTTCGTAAACTAATGTTGCAAGAACACAACCATTGCGCCCGTTACTCACCATGAGAAACCCTCATTCAAGAACTGAAAACATTAAAGAAGTAAAGAATTGAACACGATCTTCAAATCCAATTCCCTAGCATATCAGTCCTAAAATATAAAATGAAAAATATCCAAACCTCTCCCTCCAAAATGAAGTAAAGACCATCCCCGGGTTCACCCTCACGGACAACATACTCTCCTGGCTCTACATGAGAAACCATCATTCAAGAATTGCAAACATTAATGTGTCTACTAGTTCATTATCCAAAAAATAAAAAATTCTAAAATAAATACCATAAAATCAAAATGCTACTACTACATAATTAAATTTCAAAACATATTTCCACCTAACTCATTACAGATGAAATACTCATCTCATTATGATCATGAAAGTTTGAGGTCAATCACTTTAGTCTCGGACGAAATTCACCTTAAATTGATGTTAAAAACAAAACTTGATAGTTTTTTATCATTCAAAAGACAAAGATAATCATTACATCTTCCGGAAACAAGGTAACGGATCCCAAATCTTTCAAAACTTGTGTACATAACCAAAATGACTATTTACTCATTCATTGCCATTCACATTTCACACAACAAACTAGGTCAAATTTCCAAAATTCAAATCTAATTACCATAGTGTTTGACAACAACGAGTTCAGATATCTTCCTTACAGACAAGCTAGGAAGCCTCTGCAGCAGAGGAACGCAACCGAGAAACTCAGACACTGCAACAAGATCAAACAGACATAACCGAAATCAATGATCATAACAGAAATTCAAACGCATAAAACGAAATTCAATTTGCTGTTTCTGTCAAAAATCAAGTCTCAGTTCCTGATCATATCATCTGATTCTGTTGTTTCGCTGAGAAATTTAACGATGAGGAAATGAGAAAAAGGAAAATCAAAATCTGTTGCGTTGTTATTTGCTTTTTCTCAGCATCCAAACAGGAAATTTTCTCGGCATCCAAACAGAAAATTTTCACGCAGAGGCTTGCTTACCTTCTTCCTTCGCCATTACACTTACCATTTGTGGTAATTGTGTATTCGCTATTCAATTATGAAGATCGTGCTTGGAACGGGTACTATCTGGTGTGTATCAGTGTAGAGTAAAAGAATGGACCCGAGTTGTTGTGTCATTTCCGGATAATTTTTTGGTATTGTCTCACGTGAGCCAGTTTTAAAACAGTCTCAAATCAACAAATAAAGGCATGACACGTGTTATTTCTATTAATTTATTTTTTATTTTTAATTTTTAATAGTCACAAGATATTCAATCTTTGAACCCCAACATTTTACTAAACTAAATTTTAGTCCCAACTAATTTACATTATTATACATTTTTCTCAAGATGTAATAAATTATAATTTCGACCGTGAAAAAACGTATTTTCATCGTGAACATCATCTTCTTCCTCAGTCTGCCGTTGTACGCCCCGCAGAGTGCCACTCGCCGTAGACGGCTGACGCTCGTCGTTCGCCGAAGATTGTAACGCCATAATTTCTCAACTGAGGGGTCACATTGGAAACGTGTCCAATCTAAGGACTTAATTGCAAATCCTAAAAACCAAGGGTATTTTTTTTGGAAATGACTAAATATCATAGGGTTGGAAACATTACATAACTTTATTTAAATAACCTATTTCCCGACATAATAATATAAATAACATAGAGTATTTCACAACACCATAAACGGGGTTCCAAAATAAGTACGCTCACTTAGACAAGTGGCGAAAATAAGGTTTAAACAACAGAGTTTTCAGATGGAGGAAGAAACTCAGACATAGTCCACAAAAAGGGAGAAGCAAACTGCTCCATCCACCTTTACTCGACCGCCCACAATCACGGTCTCCAACTCGAACAGCTAAGCTTCAGCGGAAGGCTCTCCATCGCCTAATAGCGTTAAACGCCCAAACAACAAGTAGCAAATAGAAAGGGTTAACTCCATGCAATTACCATATAATAAAGAGAAAAGCATGTTATTCAAATCTAATACATGCCATGGTAAGTAAGCTACCAATTTAATTCAGGATAGATGACAACTCATCCTATCGATCATGAAATTGAATCATATATTTAAACATAATTAAACATATCAGCAAAATCAACGATATGGTTTTATAACAGATACCAACAAAACTTAACATCATAAACTAACTCAGGAATCAATGACTTAACAACATAGGTTAATTCAGATAACAATAACTTCAACAATATAACATCAAATCAGATATCAACAATCCTCAACATTATAACGACAAATCAGATATCAATAATCCTCAACAATATAACAACAAATCAGATATCAATAATCCTAAAAAATATAACAACAAATCAGATATCAATAATCCTCAACAATATAATATCAAATCAGATATCAATAATCCTCAACAATATAACATCAAATCAGGTATCGACAATCCTCAACAATATCAATCAAACAATAACGTCTCGCAAGACGGGACAGTCCTGTGAAAATATTCACTCCACTGTCACTAAGTAACGCCTCAAAGGACGGGATAGTCATATGAAAATATCTACTCCACTACCACTTGATAACGCCTCAAAGGACGGGACAGTCATGTGAAAACATCCACTCCACTGCCACTTGATAACGTTTCGCAAGACGGGACAGTCCTGTGAAAATATTCACTCCACTGTCACTAAGTAACGCCTCGAAGGACGGGATAGTCATGTGAAAATATCCACTCCACTACCACTTGATAACGTCTTGCAAGACGGGACAGTCCTGTGAAAATATCCACTCCACTGTCACTAAGTAACGCCTCGAAGGACGGGATAATCATGTGAAAATATCCACTCCACTACCACTTGATAACGCCTCGAAAGACGGGACAGTCGTGTGAAAATATCCACTCCACTGTCACTTCAAGCAAACCAAAACATCTCATCCAACTCAGTAGTCACTCAAACAACAATCTCAAATTCAATAATCAAATCAGGATAACCACATGTTATTCATATTATCAACCAACATAAATCAATTCAATTACATACCAACTCTGTAACACCCCAATTTCTCAACTGAGGAGTCACATTAGTAACCTAACAAAGTCTAAGGACCAATCTGCAATCCCTAAAACCAAGGGAATTTTTTTTCTGTAAAACAACTAAACACTTCGGCTAAAAGGTTGGAAACATACCATAACTTTATTTAGATAACTTGTTTCCCGATATACAGTAATAATAGTTTACAATACCATAAGTAAGGTTCAGAATAAACATGCGCACTTTAACAGTGGCGGAAGCAAGACTTTAATAACAGAGTTCTCATAAAGTAAAAGAGACTCCAACATAATCCACAAGAAGAGAAGCAAAGCTGCTTCTCATACCTCTACTCCACCGCTTACAACTCGATCTCCAACTCGAGTAGCTATGCCTCGGCGGAAGGATCTCCATCGCCTAATAGCGTTAAGCGCCCAAACAACAAGTAGCAAATAGAAAGGGTTAACTCCATGCAATTACCATGTATAAAAGAGAAAAATCATGTTGTTCGAATTTAATTACCTGGCATGGTAAATAACTAGCAACATAACTCAACTCATATATCAACAACTTAAACATAAATCGGACTCAGATAATAATAACCTCAACAATGTAACATCAAATCAGATATCAATAAACCGATACGAAAATCCAACAACATAGGGTCAGGTGTTAGTTCCCTATAATGCAACTATATGCTGCTAACAAAATGGATCGATCAATATCGTCTCTCAAGACGGGACAATGATAGGACACACCTCCTCATCGCCACTTATAACGTCATACATGACGGGACAATCATAGGACACACCTCCTAATCGCCACTTAACGTCACACAAGACGGGACAATCATAGGACACACCTCCTGATCGCCACTTAGCATCTCGCAAGATGGGACAATGATAGGACACACCTCCTCATCGCCACTTGACTCAAGCCCTATATGCCAAGTCAGACAATAACAAAGCCCACCCAAGGACCAATCCAAAGTAACCACATGTTCCATCCACTAGGAAGCAGTAACGACAGAAACCAGTAAACGGCCGAAGCCTCTCAGAAAACATTTTCCGAATTCAGCATAATAATCATAATCATCTGCCAATCAATATAAACATCTTCATCTCAAACACAGGCAGTGCGATAAAAGCATGCAAGACTCAAAGACGCTCTAAAACCGAGTTACCCTTACCTTCGTGAGTAGAAGTTGGGCATGGAAATTGCGAACCTAGAACAAAGAAAACACAATCATCAACACAAGCTTCACTAGGAGCAACACGATCTACTAATACTAATCGAAATCGTAAAGAAAGCCTCTAAAGCTTCAGAGTTCCTATTTAGGCACAAATTGACAACGGAGACTTCGTTCGCTAAAACGAGCATAACTCGAGCTACAGAACTCAGAATGACACGAAACCGGCGCCAAAATTTCGACAATTGAAAGAGCTACGCAATGGCTCAGGTCATAGAGACCCAAAAATTATTTTTGGACACGGTACCCAAGCAATTAGGTTTCGGCCACTATGGAAAATAGGGTTTTCGAACTTTTTCTTCGATCTAAATCAATTCACAAGGTAGTTTTAGGGTAAAACTAAGGCAAAGAAATTGTCGGAACAATTTTCGGACAATCGGGTCGAAATACGACTATCCAGGGGCATTTTGGTCCAAAATAAAGGCTCAAAACTTCAAAGTTATCAGTTCGGAAAACAAATTTGACAGCATTGATCCTCATGACATCCGTGACAACAAATCCTAAAGGCACGAAGTCAGATTACAGCTTTTCGACAATAAAGTTTCGAAATGTGCGACTAATGGGGTTTTGAATCAATTTTTCAGATCTTGGACAACTGAATCGCAATCGGCGATTACTGACAGAGGTTTTAGACTCATGGGAACATAAGGAACATAACCCAACCAAGAAATCAAGGAAATCGGACAATTTTAGAAAAAGCTCAAAACTGTGAGCACAGAAACGACTTCAGAAACGCAACAGAAACAGTAAACAGAGGTAGGATTCATGCTAGTTACCTCAATACCTAGAAGTAGGGACGAACTGCACGAAGATTGGTCAAGTTTTCGCGAAAATTTCTCCTCTCCTCCTCTCTCCTTGCTCGCGGCCTTGAATGGGTGAGAATGAAGAGATTTTGCTTTTTCGAGCTATTTATAGGCAGGTGAAATCGCGGGAAAATGAAAATTTCGCGATTCCGATTTTTGCAGCACGTCCACCGAGGAATTCTAAGAGAGATTCTGGCGTCAGAATTCCAGAACTCAAAACAATTATCTATGATTTGGGAAAAACGATATCTAAAATCCCAAAGGCGGTGTAAGTTAATCTGTCCCGTTAAACTACTTTTTGCTATGATGCTCAGACGACAAAACTTCCTTCTGAAGAAAGATTGGAAATGTCGAAACAAATCTGGCAACGCGGACGGAAACTTCGTTAGAATTCCCGAATAGAAAAAGTCTTCATCCATCGCTCGAATCTAGGGTTTCGAAGCAAGGAAATTAGCGTCGTCGGACTTCCGAAAAGTGAATACTATCGTGCGTACAGTCTAGAGTTCCGAAATGAAACGCTGGTCGAAGGAAAAATAAAGAAAATCTTTAAATTTTCCAAGGATTCGAAATCTCACTTAAAACGTTGCTCTAAAGCGAAATTAGCCTATTCTGGACACGCTTGCCATAAGGCGGGTGTGCAGACGACTCGCTCTAATTCCTAAAATGACTACGCAACATTCCTCAAGCAATTCCTGAACTTTCTTCTTCATTAATCTTTCTCAAATATCAAACTCCTGTCACGCTTACACTGATTCTACGCGTGAGTCGGAAATTAGCTTGTTCTGAAAATCCAGGTCTTACAAACTCAGTTCAATGACAGGAACCAGTAAACGGCCGAAGCCTCTCAGAAAACGGAGACACACGTCTCAATAAGTTCACTCGGCTGAAGCCTCAAGAAAACATTTGGCACAAGCCTTAGAAAACATTCAACATAAGCAAGCATACAACATTGCAAAACATGTCAATATTTCAATTAATAGCCAATCAAATTAAACACCTTCATCTCAAACGCATGCAGTGCGATAAAAACATGCAAGACTCAAAGACGCGCTAAAACTGAGTTACCCTTACCTTCGTGAGTAGAAGTTGTGCATGGAAGTTGCGAACCTCGAGGCCTACGCGTTGCAACGAACAGAGTGACGATCAGACAAGAATCAGCGAAAATCAATTCTCCCCTCCTTCCTCCTCAAGCTCTCGGTCGTGTGTGTGTGTTGGTGGTGATGATAATTTTTTTTTGATTTTTCAAGCTATTTATAGAAAATGGAAAACGCGGGAAAATGAATATTTCGTGATTCCGATTTTTCCTGCACATTACTCTGCGAATTATAAGATAGAATCCGACGACAGAATTTCAGAACTCGAAACAGGTTTCTTGGAATTTAAGCAAACGATTCACTAACGGTGTTAATCGATTTAACCCGAAAAGTTACTTTTTGTAATTGATGTCGGAAGAGAAAACTTCCTTCTGAAGAAAGGTCGAAAACATCGAAAGAAATGGGTGTACGCGTGTGGAATCTTCATTTGAAGCTCCGAATAGAAAAAGTCTTCATCGACAGTTTACTTTAAGGTTCTTGAGCTATCAGGGATTCAGTTTCGGCAAACTTCCGAGAATTGAAATCGGTCGTTCGTACAGTCCAGGGTTTCGTGTCAAAACACTTTTCAAGGAAAGGAATAAGAGGAATTCTTATATTCCTCTGAATATTTTTGAATATCGTTTCTACAGTGCTTTAAGAGCAGATTAACCATTTACTAACGTTTTTGCCCTAAGGCGGAAGTGAATAAGACTCGTGTTATAACCTATAGCGACTATAGAACTATTCTTAGTCATTCCCTGAAATTTCTTTCTCATTATACTAATCCGAACATCAAACAAAAGTCGAGTTCCTCTCACGCTTAAACAGAATCCTATGCGTGAGGTGGAAATTAATTAATTTATTTTAATTCTAAAATCCTGGGTCTTACAAAGATCACCGCTCGCCACATCCAAGACCTAATAATGACGGCGGCAACAAGTCGAGCGGCGCATATGGCGAGAGGATTTGTAGGCGAAAGGCTAGCGTCACCGGCGGCGGTCTACGGCAAGCGGTGATGGCGAGAGGTGGCGGCAAAAGATTTTAAGGATGAAGTTTCTTTTTTTTTTAACGTGGTTGAATTGATTTTTACGGTTATTAAGTTTTTTTTTTAACTAACGGTTACAAAGTCAAGATTTGTGATAGTTTTTGAAATACAACATAAAATATTGATTGCTGAAGATTTAAAATATAATTTGATAAATGTTATGGGTTAAATCATAATTTATGATATCTTGAGAAGAAAGTATAATAATGTAGATTAGTTGGGACTAAAATTTAGTTTAGTAAAATGTTGGTGTTAAAAGATTGAATATCTAGTTACTACTAAAAATAAAAAAAATAGAATTAACACGTGTCATGCCTTTATTTATTGCATTTGAGACTGTTTTGAAACTGTCTCAAATGAGACAATAGGCAAGAGGTCACCCTTTTTGGTTTGTTGCTGTACATCCTTCTTGTTAGAGATTGGGGCTTTCTTGTTTATTTTTTTTTGGGGAAGACTTGTTTTAGAGGTGGGTCTGGTGCTTTCTCTTCTTTCTTGTAGAGGTTATTCTCTAACTTTTTATCAATATTAATCTATGCTTTTGTTTTCGAAAAAAAAAATAGAGTTAAGCGTTATTCTCACAAACCAAGAGGGGACTAAGAGGGGTGAGTGTATTTTACTCTATAATTTATATTCATTTTCTTAATGGGTTGGTAACCCTTTTTTTTTTTTTTTACTGTACTCAGGCATTTTTTTTATTGTTACATTAATTTTATGTAAATATGAAAATTTCTACTAGAAAAGTTTCCCAAATGGAATTGTGGAAACCACTTTCATACGTGAGATTCCAAGTCAGAGACCACAAGCTGCTGTCAAGTCAGATAAAAGTAATTTAAGGAAAGCAAAGATATCATAGTCATAGACTAGTACTTGAGTAATTCAATTAGAAAATCAAAGTACTAACAAGTCATAGACTCATAATTCCATCATTAAATGATCACAAACCACTGACAAGGGAAATCAAAAGCAAATAAAACAAGCAAACTCAAAACATAGATTAGAGTAACAAGTAAAGCTTAAGATCTATGCAGTAGACTTATTCAGATGGGAATGCAGAACTTAGGAACTCCTCATCCTCACATGAAATCTGCAGATTCTTGGACTCCATCAGAAATTCAATTTCTTCTTTCTCAAATTTCAGCACAAAACCCAACTTGATGAGCTCACAGAGTTCAGGAATGTGTTCAAGATTCTCACGCAGAACACCCTCGGATACTGCTTCAGAGAAATAAGTAGCATATTTCAGTGAATTCCCAGAAAGCCCATTCTTCTTGTGGGTGAAAAACTTGGAGCCTTGCCTTTCCCAGCGCACCATTCTGTTCGCTTTCTTGGTAATCACGTCACCTGAAGATAGTGACAAACTATAGCTCACAGTGATTGGTTCCAATGTCTCAAGGAAACTCAGGTTTAAAAGACCTTTAACAGCTTCATGTCTCTTTTCTGGTTCCATTTGTAGGCTAGAGCAAGCAAGAAAACCAAGAATAAGTGTAACAAGTCCCTTCACATTGAAAATAGTATTTGGATCAACCTGCTGGAGCTCAACCTCATTCAGAAATGATGATTCTTCTTTCTGCAGAGATTCAGAGATATTTCGAACACCAATTTTTCTGTAAATATCAAACAATTTAGACCTCGATGATGGCACCGGGTTCTGCTGAGGATACCAAGCGAAAACCGTTTCATCCTCAAAAATCTTCTTCAGGTGAAGGTTATCAGGAATAAAAACATCCTCTTTATCCAATAAAAATATTTCATTGTTGCCTGATGCTGCAGGAAGTTTCTTCAAGCTTTCAGAAAGCTTCTTCTCTGGATGTAAGCTCAAATGCTTCAAGATAAACATCCAGAACATTGTACACTTGTCAAATGGCAACTGTTCCACAGAACTCTCCCAATCATTCCAAAGGGCAACATAATCGTCAAGTGAGGGCTTGTTCCTGACTTCAATGGCAAAGGAGAAGAAAGGAAGAATCTTCTTATCATATATGCCTTCAAGAACATGAAACTTGGAACCAAAAAGATTATCCGGGTCATGTATGATGCATTCTTCAGAATTGACCCACTTTCCACCTTTGATTCCATCTGGAATCCACACATTTTTGGCCGCTTTATCCTCAGGTTTCCAGCTCTGTTGGTTCAAGTACAGATATATCTTTACAATGGTTTCATAATCAGAGAGAAAGTCCAGGTGACTAGCAACCAGGTTGCATCCTTTCTCTACTTCAACAATAACTCCTATTTCATTGAGTTCTTTGCTGTAAGATGCAATTTTAGGTCCATAAAAATTCTCATCAATGAAAGGACCGTCACTGGGCTTCAGGTACAAATCCCATTTAGAATTAAACAGCAAACACTTATCAGGAGGATGATAACCAGCATGAGTCTTTAACCAATTTCTGGACAATCTTTTTGTGAGATCATCTTCAACGACAAGCTTCTTCTCTTGCATTAGAAGTCGGATGCACTCCAGAAAAGAAAATACGCTTTCAGGAGTAATGGTGGAGGGGTCTGAGGGGAATTTCAGATATTTAGGCACAAATTGCAGACCACCTTTCAATTCAGTAACAACACCAAAACTCTTCAGCTCTTCCTTGTACTCATGTATTCCCATGCCATAGCAATTGTCACTGTCATTAATGAAAGGGAGAAGAGTTATTGAAGAGATAGATTTCCACTCTGGACCATATAAAATGCACTGTCTTGCGTCCCTATAATCACCAAGCCTTGTCTGCAACCACTTCTGCTGTCGTATAATGAGTGAGAAATCAGAAGGAAATTTGTATTCAGTTGCCTTCAGCTTCTTGCAACAAGAGAGAAATGACCTGACATGCTGTGGATTAAATGAATTTTTCGAAACCCTTTGTTTGAAAAGAGGAGCAAACTTATCAATAGCATCTTCAAAATCAACAACCACCCCTATTTGCTTCAATTCATGTTTGTAAGTGAAAATCTTCTCACCATAGAACTTATGATCAATCACAGGAACATCATCAAACACCTCAAAGATGCAGCCCCACACAGGGTCATACCAGAAACATTCACTTGGTTTTTTATAACCCAGGTTGGTCTTCAAGCAATTTGTTCCCTTCAGTGAATTCAAGAGTTTACTAGGAGTATGCAAGGACCTGACGCATTGCATTATCAGGAGTACAGCATTAGCTGACAAATGAACCAGATTTGAAGGAGATCTTAAATGATCAACTACAACTTGGTAATTTCCAGTGAAGCCAGCTATCACACCCAACAACTTGAGTTCCTCTCTGAAATCAAATATTTCATCACCAATATAAGACTGGTCAATGAAAGGGATATCACTAATTTGTGATGCCACTTCCCATTCTGAATCATACAATACAGATCCCACAGGAGACCTAAGACCATGAGAAGTCTTCAGCCAACTTCCCTCTCTTACACTGTTGACAAATTTGTTTAGAGGCAGAAAATTTTTCCTGACATACTGAATGAACTTGAGCATTAAAACAACATGGCTCTTGCTTAAAGTGAAAGTAGCTGCACGAGTCATTAGTTCCTTTCCAATGAATTCACATGCTTCGTCGTAACTGAACATTACCCCAACTGTTTTCAACTCCTCGTCATAACCTTTTAATCTTTCCCCGTAGAAGCTCTCATCGATCAGAGGAAGGTCAACAAGAACGGAACCACTTTGCAGAAGCTGTCCCAACGATGAGCGAATTAAGAATGACTTGGAAGGAGGCCTGCATCCATTGGCTGTAACTCTAAGCCAGCTCCCTTCTTTTATACATTTCAAGAACCTTTGTGGCAGCTGCACTCCTCTAGACTTCAGGTTTCGAATCCAATCCAAAAGCAAAAAGGCGTTATCTTTCGTTAGAGGTGTCTCTACGGCAGAGAATCCAGCATTAGGAGGAGAAATGTAGGGTATGTCAGAAGCATCAGCATGCTTTTTGAGGAATTCAATCAATTTCTCAGGACCTGTATATTGACCTGCATAATGAGAAGAACGCAAGTACTCCTTTCCCAGCTCAACATAGTTTTCACTTCTCCATGGATTAGTGACAATCAAGTCTGCCCATTTGCTCACATTTGCAGGTACAAGAACCCCATTCCTGCATTCAGTCACAGATCCATAGTTGTCCACAAGGGGCATTGAACCACATAGAGCATCGACCTCCCGACTTGATAAGTAACGTTTATTGAATGAGTGATACAAGAAATGAGCATATGCAATGGCGCGCTTGCTGTTATTTTTAATAGAATTGCAAAGGCCATTTGCAAAAGTGTACAGTCTCAAAGTCTTAACATGAACTTGATTTTCTAGCAAATCCAACAAAGTCCTCTTCTGGGAAAATTGCAAGATAGCTTCCTGTGTGCTTTCTGGCACAAAAAACTTGTTGGATGAACATGCGAATTCCTTGTTCCAATCAATCAGCCACGAGCAAGGACATGACTCACTTGAATCTGCTAGGACTACTTTCTTTGAACACTGTGTGCAATCATAAAAACTGAAATGGGACAGACTGCCATCAGGACCAACATATTTAATCAAAGGAACTCTCACCATCTTGGAGTCCTTAAACATTGTTAACCAGTTTTCAGTAACAAACAACAGAAGCTCCAGATAAACCTCTTCAGACACGCCATCTACAAGATTAGAGCTCTGGATGCACTTAGCATACCAATCAACATTGACTGGTTTCACCTCTAAAAAATTGAGTATGCGGTCATACACGCTTCTGTCAAATGCAGAACTCAAGATTTTCCTCCCATCATGAGAAGACAGGTCAAGCAAGTATACTTGTTCCGATCGAGCCTTACTCAAAATATTCCAGAATTCAGGCAGTAACCTGCCAACTTCGCGAGGCTTGTAGAAGTGCTTCTGCTTCGTGTATGTCTCAATAGGAACAATAGCTTCTTCAAGAAGTTTTGCTTTTATTTGGTCTCTGACATGGTTTAACTTCTCATATGGAGAACTCTCAATAGGAAGGAATCTGAACATCTGAGTCAAACTGGAAACGGGAGCTTCATCTGAACCTATTACAAGTGTTTTAAATGCATCCATAAAAGCCGTTGGAATGCATTCAAGTATACCTTGGTTCCACTTATCATCCATGAGAATTGTTTCGCGTGACGAAGCAAGGACAAAATCTGCTTGAATTATGAAAGGGAAATTAGTGGCCATCTCTGTAGGAAGAAAGGCATACACTCCTGGTGAGCTCAATCCCCTGTGAAGCCTCTCCTGATTCGGGAAGGCTAGCGTTATAACCCATTCCTCCACGCCCGTTCTCCTTTCCACTACATTTTCCACCCTCACATGAAACTTTTTCTTCCACATGTAGTAGCTGCATTCCTTTCCAGAATTAGAACTTTCCTCCGCGGAAAGATGAAGCGTGTAAGACTCAGCATTCATATTCTTCCTCGTCACGAAGTTAATCTCACTTGAAATAGAGACAGCAGCAACCGTATTCAGTTTAGGATTCTTATTGTGTTCCCTGACAGAGAGTTGTCTGATTTTGGAAAGGAATAATAGAACTTCTGGATGAATGCTGGAGAGTTGCTGCTTCACAGCTTTGACTTTATCCGACTTCAGAGGCAACACGATGGTCGTGGTTGGAAGGGAATCTTTGCCATATATCTGTCTTATTTCTTGAAGTGTTGGCTTCTCCTCAACCCATTCAGGAACTACATAACCAAGACTGCAATGTGGACAAGGCTTCTCATTGAACCTTATCTGATATCCATTGCTAAATATGTAAGGCTGAGCAGTAACCAAAAATACACTCTTGAAACCAATTCCTGCAATTCAACCACAGAAAAGGTTCCATCAACATTTACATTCATCTCATTTAGAGTCACATTTGACATTTGCTAAAGCATTGTTAAATTAGTTAAATTAGTCTTTGTTTCTTTTCTTTGGTATAAGAGCTCAATATAGTCTCTCTACTAGAAGAAAGATCTTGACATCGAACTGATTCAACAAAGATATGTGAATATTTGTATAATCCATCTAAAGGTGTTTGAAATAATTTAATCTTCATAGAAATCAAGAACTATTAACAACAGTCCTTCTTGAAATTAAAGTTCAGAACATTTTTGTAGTCACATCTAAATGACAGAGTGTACCTTTCTCGCCTATGTAACCACTGCTCCTACTGTCTTTCTTCGTGGACCGTCCAACACTGCAAACAGATTCGATGTTTCTTGGAGAGAAACCCTTCTCATTGTTAAAAATCAACAATGTGGCAGGAGCACCGCTATCTGTAATGTCCTCCGAAGTTATTATGAATTCAAGGGCTGGACTCCCTCCCTCAGGGTACTGGTTATCTTCAGCATTCTGTGGAAGTTGACAAATATATTTAGGATAGTGAATCAACAACTACCAACAAATATAATTGGATAATAAGATTGCTACATCATATATATTATAGACAGAGAGAATCAAACGATTCAAACCTTTATCCTGCTACTGAAACAACAAACATACTCAGCTTTTAACTATCAGGCACAAAAATGTGTTCCCTTACAAGGACTGGATCCTTGTGACATCATGATGTGAGCTTAAAAAATGTTTTTATCATGTGAAAACTCGGTTACTGTTTAGAGAATTTTACCCAAAGCTGAAATTATTTGGTTATGGTAGTAATATTTTATCCAAATAATTTGTTCTATTTTTCAGCATTTATTTTCACTCTTCAATTTCTACGGCATAGTTTAGTTTCAGCAAATTATCTTCATATTCTAGTTATTGAAAAACACCATAAGAAAACATGTAGTAATTCTATGTAAATAGTTTATGACATACTTATAAGCGGTTTTGAGCTTATTTATAAACTATTTTAATCGTATTTCAATACATTTTCACAAATTAACTTATCAATGAGCATTGATCCCTTATAGTACGATAAGCGCTTAATCATACTGTTTTTCCAAAATGCTTGACCATCTACTCTCAACTTAATCAAGCATTGCATAAAATACAAAAGGTAAAGAAAAACAAAAAACAGAATTGTCTAAATATTTCTAAAGCAACATAAAAACAAAACAAAAATTGTTGGCATGCATCATTACAAAATCAAAACAGGATAACACCCACACACACACACATATATATATATATATATGAAAAAGTTAAAAGAAATATGGTAAGAAGTGCTTACCTGAATAAGTTCCATGAGGAAATGCACATCTTTAGCATAAAGTTCAGCAGAGAGATTCTTGACAGCCTGGTGAAGATCCTCAGTTAAAGGGTTGGGTTTGCCGCCAATGGAGAATTTGTACCTTCGTATCTCTTCAACATGTTCTTTTGGTGTAGCAGCCATTATCAAAATCACAGGATCAGAAGTAACTAGTACTAGTGAAGAAGCACATACACGTTAGAAAGAGGGAAGCAGAAGAAAAGTGAGTGTTGTTGCTTTACTTATTATTGGGAAGACAAAGAGAGAGACTCCTTTCTTTCCTTCTTGGAGAAGTAAGTTGAAAAGACTTGGAAAATATATGGTCAATAATTATTGTTATTATTGTACGGTAAAGAGGTCAGTTACTTTTCAAATTCCACCACAACAGTTTTCGTTTCAGTTTCCTCCTCGACCTTCCGTCCTTCCAATAAGGAAAGAGTATTGGGCAATTTTTTGTTATTGTCTCACATGAGACAGTTTTAAAACAGTCTCAAATCAATAAATAAAGGCATGACACGTGTTATTTCTATTTATTTATTTTTTATTTTTAATAGTCATAAGATATTCAATCTTTGAACCCCAACATTTTACTAAACTAAATTTTAGTCCTAACTAATTTACATTATTATACTTTTTTCTCAAGATGTAATAAATTATAATTTCGACCGTGAAAAAAACGTATTTTCATCGTGAACATCATCTTCTTCCTCAGTCTGCCGATGTACGCCCCGCAGAGTGCCGCTCGCCGCAGACGGCTGACGCTCGTCGTTCGCCGAAGATCACCGCTCGCCGCATCCAAGACCTAATAATGACAGCGGCAACAAGTCGAGAGGCGCGTATGGCGAGAGGATTTGTAGGCGAAAGGCTAGCGTCACCAGCGGCGGTCTGCGGCAAGCGGCGATAGCGAGAGGTGGCGGCAAAAGATTTTAAGGATGAAGTTTTTTTTTTAACGTGGTTGAATTGATTTTTACGGTTATTAAGTTTTTTTTTTGAACTAACAGTTACAAAGTCAAGATTTGTGATGGTTTTTGAAATATAACATAAAATATTGATTGCTGAAGATTTAAAATATAATTTGATAAATGTTATGGGTTAAATCATAATTTATGATATCTTGATAAGAAAGTATAATAATGTAGATTAGTTGGGACTAAAATTTAGTTTAGTAAAATGTTGGTGTTAAAAGATTGAATATCTAGTTACTGCTAAAAATAAAAAATAAAAAATAGAATTAACACGTGTCATGCCTTTATTGATTGCATTTGAGACTGTTTTGAAACTGTCTCAAATGACACAATAGCCAAGAGGTCACCGTCATTTCCACGTGTTTGTAAGCTGTTACAGGCGTAGTTTTTTATTGGTGTCCGTTTCTTACGTGTTTTCTATTAAGAAAAAATATATATATTCCCACGTGCTCAATTTTTTTCCATTCTTCAAATAAAGGACTTTTTTTTAAGTTTAAAATAATATAAAGGACTTATTTGAGAGGAAAACTTAAAAAATTATAAATTTTAATTAATAAAAAAGAGAATACTAAGTTCAGAAAACCAAATAAGTTTTCCCCGTAAGATAACTCAAGTGGTAGGAGCTGGGACATAAGGGTTGGGCAGGGGGAGGTCTAGGGATCGATTCCTGTCGGGTGCAATTTATCTTTCCGATATACCGAAAAAAGAAAACCAAAAAAGAAAACAACTCATCAGCTCTTTTGTTTAGTTTGTATTCTCATAACCCTAATCCCCGAGACTCTAAGATCACGTTAAGTGGTAGGTCTCTCCTAACAAATACTTCTCCATACGCACCACCTAGAAATTAAACGTCGAACTAGATACTTAAGGAGTTCAACTATCTATCAGTTGTACTATCAACTCTACGATAAGAGGTTATAAAAGTTTTAATGGGAAAGTAAAATATTTATCAATTTAAAGTATAAACATACAAAAATAATTTATTTTTCATCCCTCCCTAAAATTTGATATTAATTTTTTTATCGTAAACTATGAAAATATTTACAATTAGTTATTCAAATTCAACTAACATTGTAGATTCTAGTTTTTCATTTTAAAAAAATACTCCCAAAGTGATGTAAGAAAAATAAATTAAGAGTAACTTTTGAGAAAGAGTTTATTATGCCTACAAGTAGCTTCCTTCATTTCCGATCTTTTTTATAATTGTTCCGAGGCACAATATATTTTCAATTAGCTTTCACTACAAGAAATTTCCAATTTTCCTACCAAAATTGGCTTCAAACAATATAGATATAATAAAATCAAAATATTATATATAATATTCCCAATAACATTCTATTTATAACTTTCTTTGCAAATGACATTGATTGGTAATCTCAAAACTCTACGTTTCCATGTCTCGAGTTTGCCGTGTTTTCAATCAGATCCATGAGTTGAATGCAAATTTACAGTGCCATCTGCTCCATCTAAACTTTCATATAATTATATTATTCAAGTTCAAGTGCATAACAAATATAAAATTTATTTTTGGGGGATTATTAAATATATCATGTTTTATGTAGCAAAAAAAAAATACCATGTTTACTATTTTTATTCCGTAAATTATAGCTCAAGTCGTAGTGAGGATAAATGGGTTGGAGACGTGTGTCCAAGTATTTCCATGAAGATGATTCTAAATGTGTTTTTCAATGTACTCAAACAAAACATACCATAATTCGTAGTTTTAATTTTATATTATAAACTAATTGATTGATATTATTTTAAAAGATTTGGTCTATTATTTATTTTAGATTTATTTTCAGAGTATATTAATTAATTTTTATTGAATTTTCGGATTTTTAATTAATTGGGGTTTTATGAGTTTTTATTGTGATTTGCTAGATTTTGGAAGTTTTTATCTATCTTAATTTAGTACCTTTTTAAATTTTAGATTTCATTAGGATTTAGATTGTTTATTTCTTAATTTTATCTTAATTATCTTATTATTTATTTAATTTTAATTCCAGGAAATATTTTATTTTAGAGTATAATAATTATTTTTATTGAATTTTCGGATTTTTAATTAATTCATGATTTTATGAGTTTTTAATGTGATTTTCTAGATTTTGGTGGTTTTTATCTATCTTTATTTAGTACATTTTTATTTTTTAGATTTGATTAGGATTTAAGTTGTTTATTTCTTAATTTTATCTTAATTCATCTTATAATTTATTTAATTTAAATACCAGGAAATATTTTATTTTATTTTTGTGTTATTGTTAGAGTATAAATTAATTTTTATGGTATTTTTATTGAATTTTCATATTTTTATTTAATTCAGGATTTTATGAGTTTTTATTGTGATTTGCTAGATTTTGTTAGTTTATATCTATCTTTATTTAGTACATTTTTTAATTTTAGATTTGATTATGATTTAGATTATTTATTTCTTGATATTATCTTAATTTATCTAAAACTCCCATCAGGAAAATTTGATTAGGTGTCACTCCCAAATTAATTCTCAGGCCAATTTGATGATGTGTCACTCATAGATTAATTCTCATTTTATATTAAAAACATTAAAAAGCATATATGTACATTAAAAAAAATACGTGAAAAAATAAGCATGTATAAAAAAATATTTTTTCAAGATTTTGTTTTGTGTTTATTGTCATTTGTTAGATTTTGGTTGAAACCGATTTTTCAAAGGTGATTTTAAATCTGGTTTTTTTTTCATAAAATTTTAAAAGAATTGCCATGACTATCTAAGATTTATCTACATTAAATAAAAAACTAAAAATTCAATAAAAATACCTTAAAAATTAATTAATAAAAACTACCAAATCACATTAAAAACTCATAAAATCCTTAATTAAATAAAAATAACATAAAATTTAGTTAATACTCTAAAAATAAATATTTTTCCTTCACCTAAAATTTATTTCCATAAAAAATCTTGAAACCGATTTTTTAAATGTAATTTTAAATCTGAGAAACTTTTTCATAAAATATTAAAAGATTTGTCTTAATTATCTAAGGTTTACCTAAATTATTCCTTACTAATACTGTATCAGCAATCTCCTCCCCTACATGCATCAGATGTGAACATGTTGGCATGCAGGAAAAATGAGGAAGATCACTCGAGTATGCAACTTACTTTATGTGGTGCTGATAATTGTGTAAGTGTTTGACATAAACGTTGTTGAGTAATTAGATTATTTTCCTCATCCTCTTTTGATATATTTGTTAGAATGATTTTCCCTCATCGTTCGTGGGGTGAAATTGAAGGTGCCGGTTATCGATTTGAACGACCGTGATGAAGGGAAGGTTCTCCATGAGATAATTGATGCAAGAAGGGGAAGGCAAATGATCACGCGTCCACCTAGCGCACTTTCTTCTACAGAAAGAGATGAAGAAATGGGCTTAGACATAGCAAATCTACATCCATGGGTGATTATCAAAAGAGACAAGGAACTGGATTTGATTTAAATGATACACTTCTGTTTGACTTCTTTACTTATCAAGGTAAATGCAATTCTCCTCTAAAGTCATTAATAATTTATTTTCTTACTTACCAAGCTCATATAAGTGCATTGGCATGTCATGATCTGAACTTAAGGTTAGCATGTCATTACCTCATGATCTCCTGCATAGAAAGAGAGGGTATAGTGACAAATATAGTAGTTTTCTCCTTCATTTGTTTGATGAAGAAAGTATTCGCAAAGACGGGGTTAATCCCATGGCAGAGCGGTGTGATTACCTTTGAGACTCACGATATTGCTCAGGTTCGTGCTATGATCTATGATGAAAAAACTGATGTATGGTTGTTTGGTTTTCTCTATCCTGCTTTAACTCTTCAGTTGCCAAACAAAAATATATTCATTGCTATGCTTATATTCTTATCTCAATGAACTCCTACTTTTATCTATTCTTCACTACCTGCTTCAATATCACATTTTTTACTTCATTTTGGGACTGTGAAATAATGGCAATTCAAATGTATGTTATGTTCTGTTCTGTTACAATTGGGGTAGAATTGACCAGAGCTTTCACGGTTGATTACAGTTGTGTAGAAATGTGGATCTACAATTCATATTTTTAATGAACCTTTTTTTCTTTTATGTGAGTACTCATTACAAATATGATCTGTGAAATTTATAAGGTAACTCAACTTGCTTTTGTTGAATTACCATATTGCACCTAAAATTTATTAAAAAAATTGATATTAAAACAAATATAAAAGTTTAATATAACTTAAAAGTGTTTTTCACAACTTTTTATATTTATATAGATAAAACTATAATTTGCACGAAATGTACAAGTTTCAATTTAAGCCTTTTTGTCTACTTTGCTCATCAATCCAGACTCTTCTATTTCATTTGTTGTTTATTAATTTTTTAATAATCAATGTATTGATTGATGTATCAAATACAATAGACATATTTCCCGTGCAACGCGTGGGTAAAAAAACACTAGTATGTTTAATTTTAGTTAATTTGATTAATGATCTGACATGTAATTTTTTTTAAATTTTAATTTTTTTAAAATCCACATAAGCATAACTAACACAGTCAGCGATCCAAATCATCACTCGCTGGAGCTCCGCCCCAAAAATATTTCAAAGACGAGAATCAAATGCAATAAATTTTTCGGCAAAGGACTTAGATCAGACGGCGAGACAAAGACAGGGACCAATATGATGCTTAACCCTTATCTTTAACAGTTGCGTCTTTTTTAGCACTATGAGCAAAATGGTATCTAGAAACCCTTGAAGTTCTTCTAGCAGAGAAAATAGTGGATAAAAGCCATCTATTTGCCTAAACCTGAGTGATATAGAATTTTGCTCTATTTAGCTTGTTCTGACCCCCCTGATCCAGGGGCGGACCCACTAAGGGGACCGGTTTTTATTGTTTTTTTTTAAAAAATTTATATGGTTAAAAAAAAAGAAAAATTATTTGTTTTCTATCACCAAACACGAACGCTTCTTCTCTGTTCTCAGTCTCACTCTGTTCTCTCACGCGACGGCGAGTCACGCCTCCGCCTCTCTCTGTCGATTCACGGCCGCACGGCGGCGGCGCACGCCTCTGGATCTCTCTCGTTCCTCGTTCGTGCCTCTTCCTGTTCTCCAAGACTCCAACGAACCAACAACGAAGCTCAGTGCTCTCCAACGAACCAACAACGACAGTGCCTCTCCCTCTCAACTGATTGAAGCTCTCACTCTCAGTCACTCACTCAAAGTCAAAACTCAAAAGGTAATGCTCTCAGTCTCTCACTCTCAGTCACTCAAAGGGTTTGGGATTTGGATTCTTGTTCTAGGGTTTGAGGAAATTGAAATTGATATGTGGAAAAGGGTTTTCTGAATTCTTGTTGGACATCTACTTGTCTGATGGTTGGTGTTGGTTTTGGGGGTGTGATTATGTTTGAGGTTTGTCTTGCATTTCGTTCCTTGCTGGTTTTGGGGGTCTGATGGTTGGTGTTTATTTTGCATTTCTGATGGTTTTGGTGTTGGTTTTGGGGTGTGATTTTTGTTCCTGATATGAGATGTTTTCTCAACTGGTGTGGGTGTTATTTTCTGTTCCTTGCAGACTATATATGGACTTCAATTACAAGTGACAGCTGTTTTTCCTTGTGTAGCTTGAAATTGAATTACACACTGAATCTACCTGATTTTGTCCACATTAATTTTATGCCTAAATTTGGTTCCAATATAATGAACGGACTAATATGTGAATGCCATATTTCTGCAGTTACTTTATATGAAGTTTGAATTAAACACTCCCATAATCAACGTACAGTTGCAGGGGATGTATGAATGTTATGTTGAATTTGTTTTCTACATGGATGAATATAATGTGGGATCTCTTTCATTATTGTAGAACTGGCAGGATTGTTGGACTCTTGTTATTGTTGGTTTAAGTAATTTGCTGGACTTTTGCAAGGTGCTGTTTAGCCTCACTGATATTCAAGGTCTGGATCCGCCCCTGCCCTGATCCCACTGCTAATCTCACCCTCTCAAACCCCCTCCTCCGAATCAGACGCCAATCTCCTCTCCCACCGCCATGAAACTCTGTGACATTCCAAACCTCGAAGACGCCAATGAAGCTGGTGGACCGAACCGTAAACAGTGTACCCTGATATTAACAGAGGGGATTTCTGCGATGAGCCTTGTTGTAAGTCTTCAGTTTCAATTTACAATTCCCCTTTATTTTTCATATAAACTTCAATTTACAATAAACTTCTTCAATTTACGATAGATGGCTGCGCTCTCTGACGCGCAACGGGACTATTTTGGTGTTTTTGCATTGAATGGCAAACCTCTAAATGCGATGAAGGCAAACCTTGAGGAGTTAATTAAAAAGGTTAAAGCTCGAGGTATATTGAAAATTCTCGGATTTAAACCAGGGAAAGAGAGTATAGACGAGTCCATGGAGTCTTTTAGATATGGTCGGGTGATGTTTATGGCTGATCAGGTAAGTTGCCTAAAGATTGTATAGTTTTTAATCATGTTTTGATTTTGTTTTGTCTTAACGTACTGGTTACTACCTTGTTTTTTGTTCAGGACTATGATGGATCTCACATCAAGGGGTTATTGATAAACTTCTTTTATATACTCAGCCCATCACTGCTTAAAATTCCACATTTTTTGTCTGAATTGATCACTCCCATAATAAGGGTAAGTTGTTAGAACCGGTACCAGATTACACCTAATCACACACACACAATCAATAAGAAAGCTCACTCCAGAATTCAGTGTGAATTCTGGAAGTTGAGAAGCATCGTTTATTGATAATTTTGGGAAAAATGGGAAATACAATTCTCTTGGAGAAGAACACTGAATCCCACGATTCAGTTCCAACAACCTTCAACTTCCCAAAAGATGATATTCCTAACTAACTTCCTTCTATTTATAGAAGTACTAACAGAATAGCTATTATTTACAGAATAGTCCCTAAGAACTACTTATTACTGTTTAACCCCCTAGCCATTATAATTCTGGCTAATTACATATTAAACCCCAAAAGCTACTAACAGACCTACTCTTTCTGTCTTCTGACATAAACAGAAGTAATAGGTTTCCCCTTGATTCTATCATAAGTAAGTATGAGAAATTATCTTTTGTTGATAAAGATACTTATCATTTATTATACTTATCATTTTTACGCTTTGGAAATCACACAGGCTTTTCATTGCAATGGGATTCAAAAATTATCATTTTATTCATATCCCGAATATGAAAAATGGTGGAAGAACTGGGGGAATTCTGATTGGAGAATCAAGTACTATAAGGTGGTGTTTTTAACTTGTAGAACCACATGTTTTTTTTTCTTCTTCTAGTTTTTCCTTATTTGGCTTCTGGTGTTTTTCTATAGGGGCTGGGTAGCTTTACTCATGAGGAAGGGAAAGAATTCTTTCAAAATGTTGAAATTCAGAGAAAATACTTTGTTTGGAGCAGCGATGAGGATGGAGATGCCATTAATATTGCATTCTCGAAGTCAAAGACTAGAGAAAGGAGGGAATTGATGCTTAAATTTAAGGTGGTAGACACATTTTTATTTATACACATGTTAGTTGTAGAGAAGCTAATAAAAAGTCGTTTCTCTTTTCTTGCAGTCTAGCGATTATCGCGATTATACAGATCTTAGTATCTGCTACAAGGATTTTCTACAGAAAGAATTTATATTGTACTCGATGGCGAGTGTACGGAGGTGCATTCCTTCGTTGATAGATGGTCAGAAGCCCTCCCAAAGGAAGATCCTTTACGGTGCATTCAAGAGGGAGTTGTTCACTGAAATAAGAGTGGACAATCTTATTGGTTATGTAGCTGAGCATTCTGCTTACCACCATAGTGAATCCAGTTTGGCTACCACCCTTATAAGAATGGCTCAAGATTATGTTGGCAGCATGAATATAAATCTCCTGATGGCAAACGGTCAATTTGGTACTCGTAACCAGGTGAGATGAAACTGCTTATGAACTTTGTTTCAATTTTCTCCATGCTTTTGTAGTACTTACTCAATAACTTGCTCTTCCAGTGTGGCTCAGACCATGCATCTCCAAGATACATATACACTGAGCTTAACCCTATTACTCGTTTCCTCTTCCCTGAGATTGACAATAAACTTCTCAAATACTTGAATGAGGATGGAATCTCAGTTGAACCTGAGTGGTATTTTCTTTTTTCTCTTTTGTTTTCAAAGGCTGTTTGTTCTTAGTATCTACTAAGAAACACAATATACTAATACAAATTCCATTTGGCACATAGGTACCTTCCTATCATACCTTTAGTGCTTGTCAATGGTGTTAGCGGAATTGCGACAGGCTGGAGTTGTTCCATCCCCTGCTACAACCCCAAGGATATCATTGCAAACATCAAGCGTTTCTTAAATGATGACGAGTTGCAACCAATGGTTCCCTGGTACAAAGGATTTAAGGGAACCATTGATAAAAGTAAAGAGGGGGGGTATGTAGTGAGTGGTAAAGTTGGAGTAATTGATGATCAAAGTTTTAGAATAACAGAGCTGCCCATCGGCACCTGGACTCAAGATTATGAGAAGTTCCTTAAGGATCATCGTCTCATTGAGGTAACTGACCTAAACATTTCTTTACCATATATATATATACAAATTTACTTGGTTTATGTTAAGTTGGGTAGTTTTTCATTCCAATAATTTTCTTCATGCAGGCTTTCTGGCAGAATGGAGATAATAACATGGTTGATATAAAAGTCAAACTGAAGCTGCAAAGAAAGATGACGGAAAAGGAGCTTCTCGTTGAGTTCAAGTTGATTTCCAAAATCCCCAGAAGCGGAATGCATCTTTTTAATAGGAATGCGAGAATTCAGAAATATGATAGTCCTGAGCAAAGTATAACCTTTGTATGCTGAGTTGTTTGAATAGTAATAGTAACATATCAATGTTTTTAATTAATATTCAATGTTTTCTTTCTTATGCAGTTCTTCAAGAATTCTGTAAATATAGGCTTGAGTGCTATGATATGAGAACAGTGAGTTATACAATGAGAATATGATGTCTTTATCTTCTCTTTTTATATTGGCAATGGGGAATATACTTAATCTTCTCTGAACCTATTAGTAAGAACTGAAATGCAATTTGGTTATGCTTTTGCAGGCGCCTAATGTTCGACAACTTAAAGACCAAGTTAGATTCATTTCAGAAGTTGTATCTAACAAGATTGTGCTGAGCAAAAACATGAGCAAAGCTGAATTGGTGTTGAAACTGAAGGGTAATGGTTTCAAACCTTTGTCACAGAAAGGGGAAAATGTTGGAGGCGCCAAAAACTATGAACATCTTTTGCCCATGTGCACTTTGGCCTTTGAAAGTCTTAAGAAGCTGCAAGCTGAAAAGGAGAAGGAGTTGGATAATTTAATGAGAGCAGATCTGTGGGCTTATCAAAAAAAAAAATCTATGGATCTGTGGTTGGAGGACCTATTAGAGCTTGAGAAAAAACTAAATGTAGGGGAAGGTATGTCCAGAAATCTACATTTTCCGGAGCAACTACTTGACTACTCTCATATTGAAGAGTATAAGTTGTGCACTAAATTGAAAGTAACATTGAGAAGGTAAATTGGGCTTCTGTTTTTTTTTGTTGGGGTAATATTGCTAACTTTATTCCATTTGCCACTTGTTGCTCATCTAGTTCCAGGTTTAATGGAATGGACGATGAAAGTATGGTGGATTTTTTTTTATGAAATTGCATGGGAAGCATGGTTTAATGTTGAAATCCAGTTTTAAACCTTCTCATAGTTCTGGTTGTTGTTTCTATAAATTCATTTTGTTTAAGTCTTCACACTGAAGATGATATCTCTCCAGTGGTGCTCAATCCCTGTATCTTCTAGCTTGATCTTCAATTTTCAACCCTATTTTGATCTCATCCATGACAGTCCACCCACTACGCACTTTTCTTTTTCTTCTAGTTGCTTGATTCATGACTTCTGTCAATAATCTTTTCATATATTATTAGATTTGCAATCTGTTAGTTTAGCCTTTTATATATTTTTTACCTGCGCTTCCAGCTATCAGCAGCAAGGTATAAATTGGTTAGCTTTTCTAAAGCGTTCCAAGCTTCATGGAATTTTATGTGATGATATGGGGCTTGGTAAGACACTTCAAGCATCAGCCATTGTAGCCTCTGATATAGCAGAACATCAAGGGAATGGTGATCTTCTGCCATCTTTAATAATTTGCCCATCAACACTTGTTAGGCACTGGGCCTTTGAGATAGAGAAGTATATTGAGGATCCAGTGATATCTAGTCTTCAGTATGTTGGTTCGGCACGGATGCTTCTTCGAGCTAATTTGTGCGAACATAATGTCATTATAACATCATATGATGTTGTCCGTCAAGATATTCAATATTTGGGAAAGCTGTTATGGAATTACTGTATTTTAGATGAAGGGCATATAATCCAAAATGCTAAGTCTAAGGTTACACTTGCTGTAAAGCAATTGAAAGCCCAACACCGCTTAATATTGAGTGGGACACCAATACAGGTCGGTAACGAGTTTATTTTCTCGTTAAAGGTAAAACCTATGCCACTAATCTGATAAGCACTAATCTGATAAACGTGTTACCTTTTCCTGCAGAATAACATAATGGATTTGTGGTCTCTTTTTGATTTTCTGATGCCTGGTTTCCTTGGAGCAGAAAGACAGGTACGTTTTTGCGCTCATCATTTTAATGGACGATGTTGCAAAAATTGTTGGTTTTCATTTTATCATCCATTTTTATTGTTGTCTCACCTGGCATTCATTTAATTTGGATTTAACAGTTCCAAGGTACATATGGAAAACCACTTTTAGCTGCTAGAGATCCAAAGCGCTCTGCTAAGGATGCTGAAGCAGGAGCACTTGCTATGAAGGCATTGCATAAGCAGGTGATTTTCTCTTGTTATTTGTAAAAACCTGCTTTTCTCTTCAGATAAGTTCACATACTGCTTGTGTCATAATAGTCTGTTGTATTAGGCTATGAGCTATTTTGTTGGCTTAGTTGTTGTTGCTTCTGTGACTGTAGATTCTGTTAGTTAGCTTTACATTCAGTTATGATATAGCTCTGTCTAGATATGGGTATTGGAAATGGAGAAGTAGAAGAGAATTGAGAAATGCAAAAACTTCTTATTACTCTGACTTTGGTGAATGTACAAATTCATAGTTTATATCACTCAGTAGAAACTTATCCTCTAAGCTAACTAATCTATCTAACATGACAGCTATTACTAATTCTGTTAGAGACTTTTAACAGATTACACAGTAACTAACTATTGATTAATTGAATAAACAGCTCAGCTGTATACTCTAACAATGAGCATCCTGTAATCACTGTGTCAGAATGAATGATATTTAAATTTCATTTTTGTTCATAATATATTCAGTTCTTTAGAATTCTATCATTATTGCACATTTGCACTGCAAAATTGTGTTTTGTCTTCTAACTAGATGCCTCTATCCTCTAGGTTGTGCCTTTCCTCCTTCGAAGGACAAAGGATGAAGTCTTGTCTGATTTGCCGGACAGAATAATTCATGACATATACTGTAATTTGGGCGATGTACAACGTAAACTTTATGAACAGTTTTCTGATTCTCGTGCAAAGCAAGAAATGTCGTCTGTTGTAACGACAAACGAACCTGCTGCAGCAGAAGGAAGTAGCCATACTACTAAAGCGGCTTCACATGTTTTCCAGGCAATATGATTTTTTTTAATAATCAGCTAGTTATTGTTTCATCAGTTTGTTTTTTGACGTCCAATCCATTCCATGCATCAGGCACTCCAATACTTGCTAAAACTTTGCAGTCATCCGTTGCTTGTTGTTGATGGGAAGATTCTAGATTCAATTCCTGGCTTATTCCCAAAACTGTTTCCTGCTGGCTCTGATGCCAATTTAGAACTTGGGAATCTCCGTCACTCTCCAAAATTAGATGCTCTTTTTGAAATTCTTAAAAAGTCTGGAATTGGAGTTGATGCTTTTTGGGGCTAATTTATTTCTGTAGATTAATAAATGGTTTACTGAATTTGTCATTTAACAATAGCTTGTTTTGCAGGCTTTTCTAGATATAATTGAAAAATGTTTGTTTCAGACGCACATGAAGAAGTAGGTTCCTGGAACTATCATCCAGATAATCATACTAGATTGGTTGTTTAGTTCACATGCTTGCGTTTAAAGCTTTTAGATAAATTATAAAACCTTTGTTAATGAACAGATGTTGCATGCTTTTTCATGGAATTATGTTGCTCTAAATCAATTGATTTTGATTCCAATTGATAATGACAATTCTCATTTTTGTTATTTCATTAGTGTCAAATATTTGAGGCTGGATGGATCAAATGAGCCAGAAACGCATTTTAAAATCGTCCAAGATTTCAATTCAGACCCTAACATTAATGTCTTGCTGCTTACAACACATGGTAACAACTTTTTTACCTTGTGCCAATGTATTTTTCTAGTAATTGTAGCTTAAGTTTTTAAATTATATAAAATTCTTTATCTGCAGTCGGGGGACTTGGTCTGAACCTGACATCTGCAGACACCCTTGTTTTTGTGGAGCATGACCGGAATCCTATGCGTGATCATCAGGTGATTATGGTCCATTAATTGCTTTCTCTGGATTCTATTTCAGTTCTAACCGCTATGATTTTTGGATCTGGGAACTGGGATACAAAATTAATTGCTGTATTTGGTTTTTTTCAACAAGCGTCTAATCAGGGTTGTTTCCAGCCTTGTATATGGTGCCTTCCTGGACTATTGCCATCTCTAATGCTTAAAACATGGAGATTTCTCCTCTTGCATTCAAGGGGAAGAAATGTTCAATATTTGTTTTTGTAATTGACAGTTTCTTATATCAATAATAACCTGCAGGCTATGGATAAAGCACACAGGCTTGGCCAGGAAAAAGAAGTTAATGTACACCGTCTAATAATGCGTGAGACTTTGGAAGAGCAGGTTATGAGCAAAGAAAGATTTGAGGTGTCAGTGACTAATGCTGCCAATAACCTAAGGTATGAATACAGATCAGTGGCTTGATTTATTTGCATCAGCAGAAATCCCCAAGAAGGTATGAATACATGTTGTCTGGTATTCTCTAAATGCAGAAATGCAGAATGTTATTACTTTACTATGACGGCAAATGGTTTTGAGAATGGCGAATTAGCATCATTAACCTGTGTTGTATATGCTATAATCTATATGTATGTCTGTCCTGGCAATCTTAGATTCCAAAAGGATTATTGTGTGCCACCAACAAAGTGTTGGTTTGAGTGGAAGGGGCTCAGGTTTCATATGGTTCTGAGTTTGATCCAGATCCTTGTTTATGAAACAACACTATTAGGAGCGGTCCCCACTTTGGTGTGTGACAGTACCCTAAGAGATTAGTCTCTCACCATCGTGTGGGTGGATATACTCTAGAAAAAAAACTTGGGCTTAAGTTTTTAGAATTTGTATGCCCTCACATAGGAAATATGTTCAGTACAAGCTTGATTCTTTTGTTATTTCAGTGAATATTAAGCACCATGGTTTATTTTTAGTTTCTAATGCTTTGGGCATGATCAATTGTGTAGGCTTCTGTGTTCAGTTGACCACTCTGATGGAGTCACTGAATTAGTAGGAAGTGGGGGATTGGTGGATCTATGGGACCAATCACATTATGCAGATGAATCCAATGTGGATCAATTCTTGGCAAAGCTTAATGCTCTACACATTTCACTCAAGAGAAAAACTCCAAATTTTGACACTGTAAGTTGTAACATCTAATTTTTTTGTCCTCCACGCCCTTCACTCGTTTTTTGTGCGTTTTAATAGCCATGTCAAAATCACTGGAATAGTTGTTTGGATTGAAAGACCCTTGAATTAAAATTCCACATTTAGCCTTATATGTAAACTTATTTACTTATCAGTTATCACACTTGTCTCATATGCGCACCGTTCCCGCACACAAATAATTACTACTTTGGAATAAAACAAATAATTTTATATTACAAATCACTAATTATTGGTTTTATTCTATTTAATTGAATTTTCAAATTAAGTAATCATTATTATCATTGGTATGACGATTTACTTAGAGAAACCAAATCCTCAATCCCAATGAAAACATTGATGATACGTAAACCATAAAGATGTCTGGACATCAACTTTTGTGGCGGTTTTAGACAGCCACAAAGTTGAAAATATGAAGAAAAGAATGCCCTTTGTAACGGTTTGTAGGTATTTGGGGTGTTTGTCACCGTAGAGTGGTCCACCCATATTTTTGCAGCGAAAATCAGTGTCGGCAATGGTACACGAATGAATTATTATTCTTGAATTGAAAATAATGATGATGACGTAACTGGTGATGCGAATGATCTGACCGTCCATGAAACAGAATCGGCTAAGGATGACCATGTGAGTTTTTTCACATCAATTTTAGTCCCTTGAAAATATTTTGATCAATTTTAGTCTCTGTTCTTCCACCTTTATCTTCTTCCTCTTCCACCTTTTTCATCTTCTTTCATAACTCAAATCCTTCAACCGAGAAATTCAAAACCAAAAAAATTATATGTTCATAATCGAGAATGAAATTAAAAAAATTCTAAAACAAAATGAAATTACCAATATAAAATTAAAAAATTCCTTAAATTTGCGATTCAAATGCATAAAAGAAGATGTAATTTATTTAAGTTTCTGGCTTTACAATTGCCTTTCTGATAGTCATGGTTTCATGTTTAGTGCTGGTAAATTTAGGGTTTCAATGAATGGTAGAGGTAGTTGCTTTCTTTAGGTTTTTGCCCCTGCAAATGATTATTAGCCCTGATCAAGAAGTGAGTATGCAATTATATATGTTGGTTTATAATATTGATGTCACCCTTTAAGGCCTTATGTATGCTTCCCTGACATCGTGAAATAAACTACAATTATGTATTTTTCCTGATCAATTTGACATGCTTCATAAGCTAAGCTGACTTATTTTGCTTTAAATAGGAGAAACTCTACAAAGCCTTCCTAAAACTAAGCTTCTGGATTTGTTCCATAATGCATTCTTTTAATCTTGCAGTGATTGTTATCAGAAGTTGGTGTCATTTCTCTTGTACTGGTTTCGCATTTCTATACCCAAACGTGTAAGTACCTTCATCTCAAAGCATTGTGAACTTCAACAGATTCTGACTCTAGTAAAATTGTTTGTTGGTCTGTCTTTCTGTAGCTCACTGGTCCTCTTTGGCAATGAGATGATAATTAGTGATGTTTTTATTTGGTGATATTTTTTACACTTCATTTGTTAAACTTAAAGTCAGCAAAGTTGACCTTTTTATTGTTTGTGTATTTGTTACATGAAGCTTCTTCCACCGGATGCATCAGCCAGAGAAGATTGCTGGTATGGATACGCATGTGTCCACATTGCCATCTAAATAATACCAAATGCTTAAAAATAAAACTATTGATCATGTCTTTCTAACTATACCACTGCATATATAGTGATAAAACATCCACTTGATTTATGATACTAAGGTTTAATCCTCAAGAAATATGATTTGATTCTCAGTGGGAATATTTGGCCCTATCTTGTTCTTTTTTTTATTTTCGTTTGTAAACGATCATGTCAACTCAACATATTTGATTATTTGGAGTTCAAGTTCAACCCTTTTCTAGAAAAAGGGCACGACATTGTTTCTCTGCCATTTGAATTTGCACGAATTGAGATCTAGGGTTCCTTTATTTGGGGATTTTGCCACTGTTGCAGTAATTTGTGGTCTGTGATCTAATTAATTGGCTGAATGTAGGATTTAAATGTGCATTATGCAACAAATTCTATTCTAGGTTTGAATTCTGCTTGAACTACATTGATTTTCTGCATGGTGCACTTCAAGAAGAAGTTTATATGGTACAGCCACCAGGTTTTCAGAAAGAAGATAGGCAGCTGGTTTGCAAGCTTAATAAAGCTTTGTATGGTCAGAAATGGGTTTAAACCTAGCTGTTTTGGTGTTGACATTGAATCAATATCTCTTATTTGAGTGATTTCGGAGCTCAATACAATCCAGTGTTCACACTAATTAATACATAAAGGAAAAAAATTCAAGAGGCTTTGGTTATCATCTAGAAGGGCCAGAAACATTGGGCCCCAATAAATAATCCTCATCCTTGTGATTGGTCAGACGAAGGCCGTTTCAGTCTTTGAAATATATCAAGAAGGGACTCAGACTCAGACGAGGAAACACCAGAGCTCTTATATTCCTGTGTTTGCCGCATGGGTAAAATACAACAAAAATACCAAGCAATAGTAAGATACAATTTGAGCCACTAAGACCCTTCTCCTCCTCCTCCTTCAAACTCGACTTAGGAAAACTGCCCTTTCTACAAAGGAAGGGACAGTAAAACTTGCTGACAATTTCCATATTGAGCATGTTCTTTATGTCCCTCAATTTGATTGCAATTTGATTTATTTATCTCAACTGATAGATGAGTCTAACTATGATGTCCTTTTCTCTAAAAAATTGTGTGCCATACATGACCAAACCTCGAAGATGCTGATTGGAGCGGGTGAACGAAGGGATGAACTTTTTTTCTTTCAAGCAATTCCTCAGAAGAAGGTATGCAGTGTTGAAGGAATGCAAAAAAAGAACATGACTTGTTTCACTTCAGCACCAAATACCTACAGTACAAAAATGGAACATCTTGCCTAATTCTACCAAATTCTACCAGCAGCTTTATGATTCATTATTGCTCACACAATATATGTGAGTTTGCTTTTGTTGATTTCCCCTATATTGTTTAATTAACCAAGCTAAGATTCATATGGGGTGTTTCTCACGCATGCTAACAGTTTAAACAATGCGTATTTTTAGAGCAAAACTCTCTTATTGCTTAGTCGCTAAGAAACAAAACAACTAATAACACTATCAAAACCCGAAAAGAAGCTTTCGAAGCTCTAGAGTTTGACATTTAGGCACGAATGGACAATAAGACATGTTTTCGCTAAAATGCGCATAACTGGAGCTACAGAACTCGGAATGACACGAAACCAAAGCTAAAATTTCGACAATCGAAAGAGCTACGCTATAGCTCAGGTCATAGAGGCCCAAAAATTATTTTTGGAAGTGTGTACCATATGTCTGGATGAACCTGCCTAGCCAAATTGATCAGCATCATATACACCTATAATCTTATCAACCCAAAACTATCCACCATCCAAACTGTCAAACATCAGTTAGAGCATGTTTGGTTTACTAGTAATTAGAAAGCATAAAAACGGGAAACTACTACGCATCCCAATGCACTTTTTTGTTGAATTACTTCAACAAAGATGACAACTAGTTTATTTTCTTATTCTAAGTCTGGTAATTGAATGTAAACTATTCATGTTCCCTTGTACAGAAGAAAGGCCACAATCATGGTGCAACGGCCGAGACGTATTTTCTCAATTCTAAGCAAATGAATTAGGATGATTTGGCCATCATTTTTCACTATGCAAAAATGCTCTCAAAGGTACATGTGTAACAAATTATAGCTTCAGTCGGCCATAGTTTTATGTTTTTGTGTAGTTATTGTTTCAGTGGCTTCCCATGACTAAGTCTTAATGCAGGATAGAATAAAAATATTCTATTATCTTTTCACCTCATCCCAAAACCCAATTTTTTTTTTCAATATTCATATTTTTTATAATTTAAAATATATTAATTTATATATAAAAATGTCAAGAGCCAAATAAATAAGATTGTACTTTTATGAATCAAAATAGTACAATGGACCAAAAAGTGACATAAATATAATAGTAGGGTAGCTATTAGAGTATTATATGTAATAATATTAGGCACATCTCCCCTCTTCTCCATGTCCCTAAAGAACCTCTCAGCTTCTGCAAGGTTTCCTTCTTTACAACATATCTCAATAAATATAGTGAAAGACACAACATTTGGAGCCAAACCCTTCTCTATCATTGTATTCAATGTCCTCCACGGGATTGTCCCGCCTGTCGAGGCGTTAAAGTGGCGATGAGGTGGGTTTGTCCCACGGGATGCATTTAATGTCTTTTATGATTTTAAATAAGGAAGTTAATATAATTAAATGGTTTATATAAGGAATTGAAGGAAATAAAAGTGATGGTTTAGTCTTTTTCTGGGGTTCTCCACTTCTTTTCCTCAAAAGGATATGATGAACTGATGATCATTTGATGAAAAATGTTCTAAGAAAGTTGCAAAGCTTGATGAAGGTTGGGTTTTGGCAATGGATAGTTTTGAAAAGAAATATGCAAGCTTTATATTCAGAAGCATCACTTTTTTCTGGCATTATCATATAATGATATAAATGATTAGCATATAAAAAGAGTTCACTTTCTTATTGTTGATCTCTTGTTTGTTCATGCTGTATCTGGATAGTGTTTTCAAAATGACTTGCAATTATTAGGAATTTATGATGTTTTGAGCTTCAGAGACACTGATGAACTTTTAGCTTTGTTTTGCTTTTTTCTCTTTTCCCAGAGAGGCTAGTAACATGATTGTTAAAACTTACAACTAAATTACCATCTGCGCTTGCCCAAATCTGGTGCTATAAAGCTCCCTCTATGCGCGAGGTCCAGCTGTTGGACCCAGTTTGTGGATCTAATGGAGGCAGTCTTACATTGCATTTTCGCAAGAGACTGATTCCATGGCTTCTACCCAGGGCCGGTCCCGACATTTTGGAGGCCCTGGACAAATAATAAAATTGGATCCCTAATAATTTTTAATGTTCGAAATTTCATCAGAATCATTATGTTGGTTCGTTTGGCAACTGACCTCTTGAAACCCGCCCAGGGGTCGCGTATTCGAATCCAAGCAACGCGATTTTTTCAATTCAAATTAATTAACAAATAACATGTCAAAAGCCAAAAGGTGGAATTCGAACCCAATACATAAAAGTAACATACACAATTACTAACCACTAGACCAACTCAAGTCATTGATAACATCATGAACATTAATTATTATAAATAAATTTTATTTTAGGGGAAAGTTTAATAAGATTTTTTTGGGGGGCCCTTTCTTTTTGGAGGCCCTGGGCTGTGGGCCTGCTTGCACAGGCCCAGGGCCGGCCCTGCTTCTACCTGTGATAACAAAGTCACATGGCAACAAGAGCGTGTTTGGTTTTCAGTTGAGTGAATGTGCAGCTGTGTAGTCAGGTCATGTATTGTAGGACCCCTTGGGGGTACCTTACATTGAAGAAGAGGTCGTCCTCAAAAGGCTTCTTTCTGAACTCTACCAATGAAGCAATATATGATGCTATTGCGGAGGCGATTTCCGGCGTGCCCGCAACACCACATGAGCCACCATCTTCTCATTTTTTTCCTTCCTTGTGCAGCACCACCACTTCTTCTTCCTCTCTCCATGAGACCACCACCGCTGGCCACCCACAACATCACCATGGACAGCCACAAGCTTTCTTCCAACGAGTCCTGCGGCCCCAAACACGCGAGCCACCATCACCACGCAAGCTTCTTCTCTTCATGGCCGTGAAGCCATCACCATCATCATGGTGGGAAAAAACTACTGATACGGCTAGAAAATGCCTAGAAAACCAAATTTTAACCAACACTTACCTAGGTAAGGAGGCATGCTGTCTCTGCAATGGGGAGCTTCGCTCACCTTTCCCCTGGTCCTCAAGATGTGCAAACTGTCGCTTGAACCGATCAACCCCACATGTAAATACTAAGCTCATCAAGAGGTTTATAAAGATGAGAAGCCAAAGGCTGTAAAATCTAACCTTCAGAGCGTCATCTATGCTCGTAGCTTCAAGAATGTCTCTAGAAATGAAGTTGCGCCCAATCCCACCAGCCACTATCTCGTCTTCAACAGGGGGTACTGAATTCAAGGTGAATGCCTGACAATCACAAAGCAACTTTAATACTTTAACATTTGTTTGTGAAGTTTGAACATCAAGCCAAAGGCTGTAAAATCCTTTTTTCCTGGAATTAACATTAAATAAAATAAATATGCTGAGGTTTAAGCAACCAGGTTACAGAAAACCTTAAACAACAAAAATGCTATGAAATTGAAGCCTTGTCAAATTGGAGCAGAGTCTTAACTATCCATCCATTGTTTAGAATAAAAAAAGATAGATTCCTGGACCAGAAAATCAGAAATAATTATCTTTTAAGTTTTCAGTAGTTTCAATTTTACAAAATATTCCCTAAGAATTGTTAATAACTGATTTTCCTTACTCTGAAACCATCCCTGCAACAGGCATTGTAATTTGTAACAAGTAACGACCTCCACCGTTTGCCAGTGAACAAATAGAAAGCCCACTTCTGAAATAATATAATGCTTAATTGTTATCTTCTTAACAAATTGAAAGCCCACTTCTGATGTATAAAAAACAAACAAATAGAAACCCATTCTAGATCTACAAAAAAAAAAGTATTCCATTCTATTATATTATAAATAACTAGTGTTATGACCCGTGCGCTGCACGGAATTTTAGATTGAATTTTTTTAATAAATAAATTAGTTTTCATATATGTAATTTTTAAATTATAAATGAGTCAATCGTGTATTAGTTTTTCCTAAGCAAGACATTTACAGTGTTTGTTGTTTGCATGACTCATCCATTATACAAAGTTTAAGACCATGTCTTGAGCATACTCTCGAAAGGAAGAGCACAACTTGCGATAGCGTTTGTCCTTGACTTTTGTTTATGGTCATGGAAAAACATACTGCAATTGGAAACTGTCATCTTATGAATTTAATTGGAAATTTGGAATTAGAATGAATCAAGTCCATTCTTGAAATGTGCACTTTGTCATTAGCATTTGTTCTCGTGATAACAGTTGCACCAATAACATGTTCACCAAGGTCATCCACAGTTAACCTGGTTCCATTTCATAAACCTACTGTTTGGTCTATATTTCTCAAAAGCATGATTGGAGTACTAACTTTCAATAATAGTTTGTGATTTAAGATTCCTAAACTTTTAGTGTCGTTCAAAAGTTTGTGGTAAACCACTCACTTCAGATTTCAGAATCCTCAACAGATCGCAAGGCAAAGTTAGAGCTTAGATATTTATGTTCTGGTGCAACTTGTAAGATCAAGTTTTGATCTAGTAGTACAACCCTATGTTTTGATGATTACAAGTTAACCTTTTGATATGAACAATTGTGGTACTCTAACGTGTTTTTCTGAGTGTGTTATTTACAGGCTCTGACCTCAACTCAATCTCACACAAATCAGAAGCACTGTGTATAAAGAGTGACCCAAGCAACGCTTTCGCATTCACCATGTTCAGTATGAACAGTGGAAAAGCTTCAGAAGTTCTGAAGTTATACAAACTCTGATGAGGACTCAGTCACTAGAAGCTCTGAAGATCCAGAAGTTCTGATAACCAAGAAACACTGAAGGTTCAGATGTTCTGATGGTGTAGAAGACTCTGAAGTTGCAGAAGCTGAATAGTGGAAACTCTGAAGTCCAGAAGCAAGAAACTCTGAAGGCCATGTTCTTCCCTCTGAGTTCAGAATCAGAAGATACAATGGTCAGAGGATCTGTGCTTTCCCTCTGACTCTGATCAACCGGCTTCACAAGTTCCAATATGAAGCATTCCCCTGATCAGAAGTCTCCTAGGTTTAAAGGTCGCGTCGCTATCCAAGTACAAAAGCTACTGTACCTTCCTGACGACCTACCTAACGTTCTCAGCCACAGCAGAAGCTGGATTTTCCAGAACTGCCCTCCAACGGTAGCATTTCCCATGCATCGCTCAACCCTAATCCTTGGAGTATATAAAGAGGCTGAAGACTGAAAGAAACGGCTAGAAGCATTCACATACGCAAGACAATCTTAAATTCTTCTAAGTTTTCTTTCATCTGAAATTCATTGAGTTTACTATTAGCTTTTTAGAAGCAAATCTCTTGTAAACAATTCTTTGATAAACAGTTTGTTTAGTTCCTTTAGGAGATCAAGGTTGATCGGATCCTAGAGAAGACTAAGAGAGTGAATCTTAGTGTGAGCTAAGTCAGTGTAATTGTTAGTCACTTGTAGGTTTCAAGTGCAGTTGTAACTCTTACCTGATTAGTGGATTGCCTTCATTCTAAGAAGGAAGAAATCACCTTAACGGGTGGACTGGAGTAGCTTGAGTGATTTATCAAGTGAACCAGGATAAAATCCTTGTGTGCTTTTCTATCTCTTATCTTTGGCACTTAAGTTCTCGAAAGATTTGTCAAAATCTTTAAGGTGGAAGTTTTATACTGAAAACGTTATTCAAACCCCCCCTTTCTACCGTTTTTCATACCTTCAATTGGTATCAGAGCGCAAGTTCTGATTACCACACCTAACAGTGTTCAGTGATCCGGGCCGGTGTGAAAAAAAATGGCTGCCACCACCAGTGAAACTCAAAGAGATGGTTACAATGCAAAGCCTCCTATGTTCGACGGTCAAAGGTTCGAATATTGGAAAGATAGACTGGAAAGTTTCTTTCTGGGTTTCGATGCAGATCTCTGGGATATTATTGTGGATGGCTACGAGCGTCCAGTTGATGCAGATGGCAAGAAGATCCCAAGGTCAGAGATGACTGCAGATCAAAAGAAGCTGTACTCACAACATCACAAAGCAAGAGCAATTCTTCTAAGTGCTATTTCCTATGAAGAGTACCAGAAGATTACAGATCGTGAGTTTGCAAAAGGCATTTTCGAATCTCTGAAGATGTCTCATGAAGGAAACAAGAAAGTCAAAGAATCAAAGGCATTGTCTTTGATCCAAAAGTATGAATCCTTCATCATGGAGCCAAATGAGTCCATTGAAGAAATGTTCTCCAGATTTCAGTTGCTTGTAGCTGGCATACGACCTCTCAACAAGAGCTACACAACAAAAGATCATGTCATAAGGGTCATCAGGTGTCTTCCTGAAAGTTGGATGCCTTTGGTGACTTCAATAGAGCTCACGAGAGACGTTGAGAATATGAGTTTAGAAGAACTCATCAGCATTTTGAAATGCCATGAGCTGAAGCGCTCAGAGATGCAAGATCTGAGGAAAAAGTCCATAGCCTTGAAATCCAAATCTGAAAAGGCTAAGGTTGAGAAGTCAAAAGCTCTTCAAGCTGAAGAAGAGGAATCTGAAGAAGCGTTAGAAGATTCTGATGAAGATGAGCTGACTCTGATCTCCAAGAGACTCAACCGCATCTGGAAGCACAGGCAGAGCAAGTACAAAGGCTCTGGGAAGGCAAAAGGAAAGTATGAGTCCTCAGGCCAGAAGAAGTCATCAATCAAGGAAGTCACATGTTTTGAGTGCAAAGAATCAGGGCACTACAAAAGTGACTGTCCAAAGTTGAAGAAGGACAAGAAGCCAAAGAAGCACTTCAAGACAAAGAAGAGTCTGATGGTGACATTTGATGAATCAGAGTCAGAGGATGTTGACTCTGATGGTGAAGTCCAAGGACTCATGGCTATTGTCAAAGACAAAGGAGCAGAGTCAAAGGAAGTTGTTGACTCTGACTCAGAATCAGAAGGAGATCCTAACTCAGACGATGAAAATGAGGTATTCGCTTCTTTCTCTACCTCTGAACTGAAACATGCATTGTCTGATATTATGGATAAGTATAACTCCTTATTGTCTAAGCATAAGAAGCTGAAAAAGAACGTATCTGCTGTTTCCAAGACTCCTTCTGAACATGAGAAAATTATTTCTGATTTGAAAAATGATAATCATGCCTTGATCAATTCTAACTCTGTGCTTAAGAACCAAATTGCTAAGTTAGAAGAAATTGTTGCATGTGATGCCTCTGATTGTAGAAATGAATCTAAGTATGAAAAGTCTTTTCAAAGATTCCTAGCTAAAAGCGTGGATAGAAGCTTAATGGCTTCAATGATCTATGGCGTAAGCAGAAATGGAATGCATGGCATTGACTATTCTAAACCAATTAGAAATGAGCCCTCTGTGTCTAAAGCTAAATCCTTGTATGAATGCTTTGTTCCCTCTGGTACCATATTGCCTGATCCTGTACCTGCTAAAGTTGCTAAACATCCTCTTAAAAAGGGATCCTTCTCTATGACTAAATATCATGCAAATATTCCTTTAAAATATCATGTTGAGACACCCAAGGTGATCAGAACCTCTGGGGTAACTAACAAGAGAGGACCCAGAAAGTGGGTACCTAAGGACAAGATTATCTATGTTGCAGATATCCTTGATAGCTCCACTGAAACACCAATCATGGTATCTGGACAGTGGATGCTCGCGTCACATGACGGGAGAAAAGCGTATGTTCCGAGAGCTGAAACTTAAGCCTGGAGGCGAAGTTGGCTTTGGAGGAAATGAAAAGGGTAAAATTGTTGGTACTGGTACTATTTGTGTAGATAGTAGTCCATGCATTGATAATGTGTTATTGGTAGACGGCTTAACACATAACTTATTGTCTATAAGTCAATTAGCCGACAAGGGTTATGCTGTTATATTCAATCAAAAGTCCTGCCGGGCTGTAAGTCAGATCGATGGCTCTGTTCTGTTTAACAGCAAGAGGAAGAACAACATTTATAAGATCAGATTATCTGAGTTGGAGGCTCAGAATGTGAAGTGCCTTCTGTCTGTTAATGAAGAGCAGTGGGTATGGCATAGACGGTTAGGGCATGCCAGTATGAGAAAGATTTCTCAGCTGAGCAAGCTAAACCTTGTCAGGGGCTTACCCAATCTAAAGTTCGCTTCAGACGCTCTTTGTGAAGCATGTCAGAAAGGCAAATTCACAAAAGTCCCTTTCAAGGCAAAGAATGTTGTCTCAACCTCAAGGCCGTTAGAACTTCTGCATATCGACCTTTTTGGACCAGTGAAAACTGAGTCTATAGGTGGCAAGAGATATGGGATGGTTATCGTTGATGACTATAGCCGCTGGACATGGGTAAAGTTTCTAACCCGCAAGGATGAGTCTCATGCTGTGTTCTCTACCTTCATTGCTCAAGTGCAAAACGAGAAGGCTTGTAGGATTGTGCGTGTCAGAAGTGACCATGGTGGAGAGTTTGAGAATGACAAGTTTGAGAGTCTGTTTGATTCATATGGAATTGCACATGATTTCTCTTGTCCCAGAACTCCTCAACAAAATGGTGTTGTTGAGAGGAAGAACAGAACTCTTCAGGAGATGGCTAGAACCATGCTCCAAGAAACTGGCATGGCTAAGCACTTTTGGGCAGAGGCAGTAAATACAGCATGTTACATTCAGAACAGAATCTCTGTGAGACCAATTCTGAATAAGACTCCTTATGAATTGTGGAAGAACATAAAACCCAACATTTCTTATTTTCATCCTTTTGGCTGTGTTTGTTATGTTCTCAATACTAAGGATAGATTGCATAAATTTGATACTAAGTCTTCTAAGTGTCTATTACTCGGTTACTCTGAGAGATCTAAAGGTTTTCGATTTTATAATACTGATGCTAAGACTATTGAAGAATCTATTCATGTTAGATTTTATGATAAGCTTGACTCTGACCAGTCAAAGCTAGTTGAAAAGTTTGCAGATTTAAGCATTAATGTTTCTGACAAAGGCAAAGCTCCAGAGGAAGATGAGCCAGAGGAAGATGAACCAGAGGAAGAAGCTGGTCCCTCTAACTCACAAACTCTGAAGAAAAGCAGAATCACTGCAGCTCACCCTAAGGAATTGATTCTGGGCAACAAAGACGAACCAGTCAGAACCAGATCTGCCTTCAGACCTTCTGAAGAGACCTTGCTCAGTCTGAAAGGATTGGTGTCCTTAATTGAACCCAAGTCCATAGATGAAGCTCTTCAGGACAAGGATTGGATTCTGGCCATGGAAGAAGAACTGAATCAATTTTCCAAGAACGATGTTTGGAGCTTAGTGAAGAAACCTGAGAATGTCCATGTTATTGGAACGAAATGGGTATTCAGAAACAAGCTGAATGAGAAAGGAGATGTAGTCAGAAACAAGGCAAGGCTAGTTGCTCAAGACTACAGCTGTAAGATCAAGTTTTGATCGAGTAGTACAACTCTATGTTTTGATGATTACAAGTTAACCTTTTGATATGAACAATTGTGGTACTCTAACGTGTTTTTCTGAGTGTGCTATTTACAGGCTCTGACCTCAACTCAATCTCACACAAATCAGAAGCACTGTGTATAAAGAGTAACTCAAGCAACGCTTTCGCATTCACCATGTTCAGTATGAACAGTGGAAAAGCTTCAGAAGTTCTGAAGCTACACAAACTCTGATGTGGACTCAGTCGCTAGAAGCTCTGAAGATCCAGAAGTTCTGATAACCAAGAAACACTGAAGGTTCAGATGTTCTGATGGTGTAGAAGACTCTGAAGATCCAGAAGCTGAATAGTGGAAACTCTGAAGTCCAGAAGCAAGAAACTCTGAAGGCCATGTTCTTCCCTCTGAGTTCAGAATCAGAAGATACAATGGTCAGAGGATCTGTGCTTTCCCTCTGACTCTGATCAACCGGCTTCACAAGTTCCAACATGAAGTATTCCCCTGATCAGAAGTCTCCTAGGTTAAAAGGTCAAGTCGCTATCCAAGTACAAAAGCAAGTGTACCTTCCTGACGACCTACCTAACGTTCTCAGCCACAGCAGAAGCTGGATTTTCCAGAACTGCCCTCCAACGGTAGCATTTCCCATGCAACGCTCAACCCTAATCCTTGGAGTATATATAGAGGCTGAAGATTGAAAGAAGCGGTGTAGAAGTAACACATACGCGCAAGACATATTCAAAATATTCTAAGCTTTCTTTCATCTGAAATTCATTGAGTTTACTATTAGCTTTTTAGAAGCAAATCTCTTGTAAACATTTCTTTGATAAACAGTTTGTTTAGTTCCTTTAGGAGATCAAGGTTGATCGGATCCTAGAGAAGACTAAGAGAGTGAATCTTAGTGTGAGCTAAGTCAGTGTAATTGTTAGTCACTTGTAGGTTTCAAGTGCAGTTGTAACTCTTACCTGATTAGTGGATTGCCTTCATTCTAAGAAGGAAGAAATCACCTTAACGGGTGGACTGGAGTAGCTTGAGTGATTTATCAAGTGAACCAGGATAAAATCCTTGTGTGCTTCTCTATCTCTTATCTTTAGCACTTAAGTTCTCGAAAGATTTGTCAAAATCTTTAAGGTGGAAGTTTTGTACTGAAAACGTTATTCAAACCCCCCCTTTCTACCGTTTTTCATACCTTCAACAGCCAGCAGGAAGGAATAGACTACACTGAAACATTTGCTCCAGTAGCAAGACTGGAGGCAATCAGACTGTTGATCTCTTTCTCAGTAAATCACAACATAGTTCTACATCAGATGGACGTAAAGAGTGCCTTCCTAAATGGTTATATCTCAGAGGAAGTCTATGTTCATCAACCCCCAGGTTTTGAAGATGAGAAGAAACCAGACCATGTGTTCAAATTGAAGAAATCACTCTACGGTCTGAAGCAAGCTCCCAGAGCATGGTATGAGAGACTTAGCTCATTCCTTCTGGAGAATGAGTTTGTAAGGGGTAAAGTAGATACAACTCTTTTTTGCAAGACTTATAAAGATGATATCTTAATTGTGCAAATTTATGTTGATGATATTATATTTGGTTCTGCTAATCAATCTCTATGCAAAGAATTTTCTGAGATGATGCAGGCTGAATTTGAGATGAGTATGATGGGAGAATTAAAGTACTTTCTGGGAATACAAGTTGATCAAACACCAGAAGGAACATATATCCATCAGAGCAAGTACACTAAAGAACTTCTGAAGAAGTTCAATATGCTGGAATCTACAGTGGCCAAGACTCCAATGCATCCTACATGCATTCTGGAGAAAGAAGATAAAAGTGGTAAAGTATGTCAGAAGCTCTATCGTGGCATGATAGGTTCACTTCTATACTTAACTGCATCTAGGCCAGACATATTATTTAGTGTTCACTTATGTGCTCGTTTCCAATCAGATCCAAGGGAAACCCACTTAACTGCTGTTAAGAGGATCCTAAGGTATCTGAAAGGCACCACTAACCTTTGCTTGATGTATAAGAAAACATCAGAGTATAAGCTTTCAGGTTACTGTGATGCTGATTATGCTGGAGATAGAACAGAGAGAAAAAGTACTTCAGGAAATTGTCAATTTCTGGGAAGCAATCTAGTCTCATGGGCAAGCAAGAGGCAATCAACCATTGCACTATCAACTGCAGAGGCAGAATATATCTCAGCAGCAATATGCAGCACTCAGATGCTCTGGATGAAACATCAGCTGGAGGATTATCAGATCCTTGAGAGCAATATCCCAATCTATTGTGATAACACTGCTGCAATCTCATTGAGTAAAAATCCTATCCTGCATTCAAGGGCAAAGCACATTGAGGTAAAGTATCACTTTATTAGAGATTATGTACAGAAGGGCGTACTTCTTCTGAAGTTTGTTGATACTGACCATCAATGGGCAGATATCTTTACAAAGCCCTTAGCAGAGGATAGATTTAATTTTATTCTGAAAAATCTAAACATGGACTTTTGTCCAGAGTGAAGATGGATCAGAACCTCTGACTATGATACTTCTTGATCAGAAGATGTCTAGTCCAGAAGGTAACTCAATCAGAGTGTGTGTACCCACTGGTACTGACTCTGAAGCTGAGACAACAACACGTGTGTCAGTATTTCTGATGCATAGTTCCTTGTGCCCGTGTGACAGTCTGTTATGATTGCGTGTAGATGTGCTTCTCTCCTGTGTGTGATTTGTGTATTTTACTGTTACTATCTATCTTTAATTTTCAACCGTTGATCTTAAAGTGCTTTTTGAATCAACAACGGTTATTTGATAAAACCCACTATACACACACGATCTCGTTCACTTCCGGTTTTTACTCTCGCTCTCTCTGCTTTTCAAAACCGCTTATTCTCGATTTCTCTCTCGATCTCTCTTCATCTTTCAACCTTCATCTTCTACCTCAAACCTTCAACCGCTTCAAAAATGGTGAGACAAACCAGAAGAGCTACTGCAGATGCACCTCAGTTCCCTCACATGGTAGTTGGTCTAGCAACGGGTCAAAGGGGCCCTGAGAATCCGACACAAGATCAAGGTCAAGCTCAAGACCAGAGTGTTCCAATTGCAGAACGGGGCTGTGCCGTTCACTGTGTATATGCTCCTGAGGAACTCCAAGTCCTGGCAGAATGGAGATTCGACCTCGACAACCTGGCTACAAATGGGTATGATCTTCGTCCCGAAGTCCAAGCTCAAGGTTGGGGAAATTACTTCAACAGACTTCGAGGACCGGTGTATGATAGATTGGTCAAGGAATTCTGGAAGCACGCCGACTGCGATGATACTCAGGTGGTATCTTACATTCTCGGAAGAAAGATCATCATCACCGAGAAGTCTTTCGTGAATTTGCTGGGTGCAGACACTGCTTATGGGTATCGTTTCCAACTCACGGAATCGAAGCTGAAACCCAGCACCAAGGATATAATCAACCAGGCCCTGTACACCACTTACAAACCGGGCAAGACGAGTTACAAGGTGATGGACCTTCATCCCAAACTCAGGATCTGGCACAAGATCCTGCTCCACTGCATAAACCAGAGACCGAAGGGAAGTTCTCCAGACTACATCAACTTCAACCAGAAGGTGATGTTGTTCTTCATCCAAGACCAGAAGAAGATCTGCCTTCCCTACTTCCTGTTCTCCTACTTGAAGGAATGCATCCGGAAGTCTCGCACCACTGCCTCCATCAAGTCAGCAATCAAATATATCCCCTTTGGGAGACTGCTCTCAAACTTTCTCATTGAAAGCAACCTGGTGCAAGATCTGGTCAATGCTGGATGTGTAGAGGATCTGAGCACCATGGTCAGTGATGTCTTCACTGCAAATTCTCTGAAGAAGATGGGTTTGGTCCAGAAGAAGATTGCTCCTGCTCATGAAGACACATCTTCTGAGATCAGAAGCAGAAGGATGCCTCTGAATGACTACCCTCTGTGGACACAGGCAGACAATCCTGACGCCATCAGGTGCTATGTTGAAGACCTAAGGGCTCAAGGATTCGAAATTGATCTTGATGATTTCGTCAGCAGACTGCCGCCAGCTCCAGAGTTTCCTTCTCCTCCCAAGAAGAAAGCTCAGAGGAAGATGATAATGGACGAATCTTCTGAGGAATCCGATGTCCCTCTGGTCCAAAAGAAGAAGAGAAAGCCTGATGATGGTGATGATAGTGATAATGAGGATGGTCCTCCTAAGAAGAAGAAGAAGCAGGTCAGAATCGTGGTGAAGCCTACTCGGGTGGAACCAGCTGCTGAAGTGGTCAGAAGGACTGAACCTCCTGCCAGAGTGACTAGATCATCAGCACATTCAAGTAAGCCTGCACTTGCTTCTGATGATGATTTGAATTTATTTGATGCACTCCCTATATCTGCCATGCTCAAACACTCCTCAAATCCCCTCACTCCTATTCCTGAATCCCAACCAGCTGCACAACCCACCACTCCACCACATTCCCCAAGATCTTCATTCTTTCACCCTTCCCCTACTGAAGCACCTCTCTGGAATTTGCTTAAGAACCAACCCTCTAGGTCAGAAGAACCTACCTCTCCCATCACCATTCCATACAACCCACTCGAACAACCAGAGCCCAACCAAACAGAACCACAACCCAGAACGTCTGATCACTCTGTTCCCAGAGCATCAGCACGTCCTGCTGCCAGAACCACGGATACAGATTCTTCCACAGCCTTTACACCTGTATCCTTCCCAACCAATGTTGTTGATTCTTCTCCCTCCAATAACTCTGAATCCATTAGAAAATTCATGGAGGTTAGAAAAGAAAAGGTGTCTACCTTAGAAGAGTATTACCTCACTTGTCCAAGCCCTAGGAGATATCCTGGCCCTAGACCTGAACGTCTAGTTGACCCAGATGAACCTATCTTGGCCAATCCTTTACAAGAGGCAGACCCTTTGGCTCAACAAGCTCACCCTGCCCCTGGCCAACAAGAGCCTATTCAACCAGAACCTGAACCCGAACAATCAGTGTCTAACCAATCCTCGGTTAGATCACCCCATCCTCTGGTTGAAGCTTCAGACCCTCACCTTGGAACCTCTGAACCCAATGCTCAAATGATTAACATTGGTTCTCCACAAGGTGCCTCTGAAGCTCATAGCAGCAATCACCCAGCCTCTCCTGAAACCAACCTCTCCATAATTCCCTATACTCACCTCCAACCCACATCTCTCTCTGAGTGCATCAATATTTTCTATCATGAAGCCTCTTTGAGGCTCCGCAATGTGCACGGTCAGACTGACCTCAGTGAGAATGCTGAACGTGTGGCTGATGAGTGGAACAATCTGGGCACTTGGCTAGTGGCTCAAGTTCCAATTATGATGCAGCTCCTGCATGCAGAGGGAAGTCAGAGCATTGAGGCTGCAAAGCAAAGGTTTGCTCGAAGGGTGGCTCTTCATGAACAAGAACAGAGAAATAAGCTTCTTGAAGCTATTGAAGAAGCCAAGAGAAAGAAAGCTCAAGCAGAAGAAGCTGCACGTCAAGCAGCAGCTCAAGCTGAACAAGCCAGACTAGAGGCAGAGCGACTTGAAGCTGAGGCTGAAGCTCTTAGATGCCAAGCACTTGCACCAGTTGTGTTTACTCCTGCTGCTTCTGCTTCCATTCCAGATTCTCAAGCTGCTCAGAATGTTCCTTCCAGTTCTGCTCAGTCAAGCTCATCCAGACTCGACATCATGGAACAGCGTCTTGACATTCATGAATCCATGCTCATTGAGATGAAGCACATGATGATGGAACTTCTGCGACGAACTGACAAACCTTAGTTTTAGGATCTCTTCATTTTCTTTCTTTTTCTTTAACGTTGTTTTATTTTCTTGTTAAACTCTGTTTCTTTTTATTTACTTATTCTGCTTTGTTCCTTTGTGATTATCTATGCATATATATATATATATATATATATATATATATATATATTTGTGTCACATATGTTTGCAAAACTTTTTTTATTCATAATATCTTTGTGTTTACATCATACATTCTTTCCCTAAAATCTAGAATGGAGGATCCCTCCTCATTCTTCTGCACTCCTGGCGCTGCTCTGACCTATCCTTCTCCAGACGCTCCAGTACATGCTGGATGTTGCTGAGCCTGTCCTTTAGCTCATCCCTCTCCAGATTCTCTTCTGCAGTCTTGAGCTTCTCTTCCAAACTTTCTTTTTCTTCCAGCAGCTTGAGTTCAAGCCGGCTGAGTTCTTGCACCTCCTCCACGAAGGCAAGAAATTCCTTCAGGTCTCTCTCCAACTCTGGACGCAGGTCCTCTTCCAGCAGTGTCCGTGTCAGCTCCGCGATGGTCGTTGTACCCTCTGGATGCCTGATGTTCAGGAACAAGTCCTCCTCAAAGGCCTTCTTCCTCAGCTCTTCTAGTGCTACGATGTATGATGCCATTTTTTTTTCTTTACTGAAAATTGTTCGAGGTGTGAAGCTTCCCTTTCTCTCCAACGCTTTATATAGGCTTCACTTTCTCTCTGAAAGTTAATGCTCCTACAGTTTCTCGAGGTTAAGTTCTTGGTAACTGACCCTTCTCTTTACTCACTTGACCGGTGGTAAACGTTCTTCTCTTGCATTAACTCTTCCATTTATTTCGCCTAACTCCGATTCTTGCATCGTTTTCATTTTCTTTAAACTTAGACCTTCTCTAAGGGGGAGTACCTTGTACTTCAAGCTAAGTTTTTCACACCCCAAGCTTTTTGCTTATGACAAAAAGGGGGAGTAAACCCAGTTTTTGATGTGTAAGATGTGTTAGTGTGATTTATTTTTTCTTTTGGAGAATTTAAGAGTTCCACCTTCATGACCATAGATGTGTCACTGGGCAAATACAAGGAATACATTTCACTTCTTCTGAAGTGATTCTAAGTTGACTCTGATACCCAAGACTCTGATACCTTGTCCATGACTCTGATTACTTATGCGCTCTGATTACTCGATTTTCATCTATGTCATAAATCTCTCACTCTGAACTCTTATATTATTTAGCTCAGAATCTAGACTTTACTAACGTTTTCATCAAGTATTAGATTCAGGGGGAGCTAAGCTCAGAATCAAGCAGTGACTTGAATTCAGAATGAGCAAGATAAACTATTCACATCAGGATAAGTCTTATTCTATATCTCTAAACTCTGAGTGAATTCAGTTTAATGTTTAAGAATTGTTCATCAAAAATCTTAGTTTTGTCATCATCAAAAAGGGGGAGATTGTAAGATCAAGTTTTGATCTAGTAGTACAACTCTATGTTTTGATGATTACAAGTTAACCTTTTGATATGAACAATTGTGGTACTCTAACGTGTTTTTCTGAGTGTGCTATTTACAGGCTCTGACCTCAACTCAATCTCACACAAATCAGAAGCACTGTGTATAAAGAGTGACCCAAGCAACGCTTTCGCATTCACCATGTTCAGTATGAACAATGGAAAAGCTTCAGAAGTTCTGAAGTTATACAAACTCTGATGAGGACTCAGTCACTAGAAGCTCTGAAGATCCAGAAGTTCTGATAACCAAGAAACACTGAAGGTTCAGATGTTCTGATGGTGTAGAAGACTCTGAAGTTGCAGAAGCTGAATAGTGGAAACTCTGAAGTCCAGAAGCAAGAAACTCTGAAGGCCATGTTCTTCCCTCTGAGTTCAGAATCAGAAGATACAATGGTCAGAGGATCTGTGCTTTCCCTCTGACTCTGATCAACCGGCTTCACAAGTTCCAATATGAAGCATTCCCCTGATCAGAAGTCTCCTAGGTTTAAAGGTCGCGTCGCTATCCAAGTACAAAAGCTACTGTACCTTCCTGACGACCTACCTAACGTTCTCAGCCACAGCAGAAGCTGGATTTTCCAGAACTGCCTTCCAACGGTAGCATTTCCCATGCATCGCTCAACCCTAATCCTTGGAGTATATAAAGAGGCTGAAGACTGAAAGAAACGGCTAGAAGCATTCACATACGCAAGACAATCTTAAATTCTTCTAAGTTTTCTTTCATCTGAAATTCATTGAGTTTACTATTAGCTTTTTAGAAGCAAATCTCTTGTAAACAATTCTTTGATAAACAGTTTGTTTAGTTCCTTTAGGAGATCAAGGTTGATCGGATCCTAGAGAAGACTAAGAGAGTGAATCTTAGTGTGAGCTAAGTCAGTGTAATTGTTAGTCACTTGTAGGTTTCAAGTGCAGTTGTAACTCTTACCTGATTAGTGGATTGCCTTCATTCTAAGAAGGAAGAAATCACTTTAACGGGTGGACTGGAGTAGCTTGAGTGATTTATCAAGTGAACCAGGATAAAATCCTTGTGTGCTTTTCTATCTCTTATCTTTGGCACTTAAGTTCTCGAAAGATTTGTCAAAATCTTTAAGGTGGAAGTTTTATACTGAAAACGTTATTCAAACCCCCCCTTTCTACCGTTTTTCATACCTTCACAACTATCATGCTAAGCATGTAAGTGTTTATCATTTCAACAACCTCAAGTGTAGGGGGGCAATATTGCTATATCTTGAAAGAATTGCGAATCTTTCATTCTGTGCGGAAGGTTAGGATATGCATATTTAATCAATTTCATTAATGGGTCAACTAATTGGGATGAGTAGATCTAGCGGGATTTGAACATCATACTCTCTTGCTCCGGAATCAGGATGGTCGCCATTTTCAATTTTAAGAATCCAATATGCAAACTCTTTGATTTCTTTTGCTTCATCAGCCGGCTCACCTGCGGTTAACTGCATGTTTTTAGACAATTTCATAACTTTGCAATACTTCCATAATGATGAAGAGTTTACAGTAGCTTCCACAATTTCCTGTATGCTTCCTGTAGTTATTACATGTAGTATTTGTCTAAAATCACCTCCAAATATTACGAATTTTCCTCCAGAAGGTTTATGTATGTTGTCTTCATTTTTCAACATCATTAACTCTCGGACTATAACGTTTAGAGCTTCGAAACAAAAAAAATCAACATTGGAGTTTCACCTCATATAATAAGGCTTGTTTCAAGCAAAAACTTTGCTCGTATACTTCCCTGCTTTATACTACATGGTGAGGTCTCTACAGTATCTGATGGAATGCAAAATTTAGAAATCAATGAGTTGTTCTGCCTCCAAGCAAGAGTAATGATGCTATGCCACTGGAAGCAACATTAAGCACAATTAGTCCTCTGAATCTAAGTGACGTGGATAAAGTGTTCCAAACAAAAGTATTTCTGGTTCCACCATAGCCATATAAAAAGTAGAAGCCTCATGAGTTTGACAACACAAATGTGACAACCCTCTCATATACATACTTTTACTCAGGTGTAAGCATACTAAGAAACTCTTCACATTGTACCTTTAATACATCTTTGTTATAGTTTAGTTCATCGACAATAAATTTATTGTCAAATTGTAGGACTTCATAATATTCTAGAGATAGCAAGGATGGGTAATCATTTAATGACTTATCATTTATTTGGAGCAACTTTTCAGTTTCAATGATACATAAATTTTTCAAATCAGCATATGAGATTCATAGTCATGCAGTCGTTAAGGAAGATTAACTAATGATTTTTAACTGTATCGAATATAACTAATGTTGTTCACACACTTTGCATAACTATCATGTGCAACATGATTTTCTAAAGTTTTGAATTTCATTTAAATTAAATCCAAGAAATAATTATGTTCTTATAGAAACATTTCAAATTTTAATAATATAACTTGAAAACCTACATACCTGGATTTTGAAATGTTTTTCTTCTAGGAGAAGAATGCCTTCTGATAAGAGAAGCCAACATGCGTCCCAAATATCATTAGGTTTTGAGATTGAATTCATCATTAACATTCTTACAAAGAGTTTCCGCATTTGTTCTCCGAAAGCTAAATTAGAGACTTCATTAATTGCATCTATATATTCTTTGTCATCTGTTAGCAACCCCAATTGATCGCATGCTTCCTTAAAAGTAACATGTTATTTCATTCATCGTTCTATACTTCTATATGATAAACAACCCTATTACATAGTTAGTAGGATTCTCATGTAATATAATTCTCTGATGCCTGGAGGGATATACTATAGTCTTTGCCAATTTTAAAACCTATTTTCCTTGATTTTCAGATTCTATCTTTTTTATGATAAACAAATCTACTGGAAAATTCAGCATATGTTAGATTCCGCTCGTCACGGTATTTCTCATTAGCAGCAAACCAAGCCATAAACATTGTGGATTTTGTACCACTATTTTCAAGAACATCTCCAACGTATTCATCATCATTATAGTGTACGAAATTTTCATTTGGAAGATGAAAATTTAGTTTTTGCACCGATGACCATCGTTTGTGTATGGAAAAGCCAAATGTTCTCCAAGCTGCCTCACACGGAGAAAGATAACGACAATCATAATATAACTTTCCCTCGTCCACTGGCTCTTTCGTTTGAGCTTCGTTGTCCTTATTTGAAATTTCAAGCATTGCTCGGTCTATGCCTTTGTTGATATATTTGAACAAATATTTTATAGCATTGGACTTGTTACAATACTAACATTAATGTGAGCTTGATACTTCATAAGGAGAGGGAGATTGTAAGGCACAACATACCTGCAATGTAGAACATGCCACATGCAGAATACAATTATAATAAATAACATATATGAGTTATCTTTCATTTTTTCACAAAGTTATGTTTTTTCAAATTGGTATTAATTTACTGCATTCGCAATGCATATTACAAATGTAATAAATAACATGTTATCAATTTTAATGTCTTTTCTCATAATTAGAATCCTTGTTTGCCTTCTTCTATACTGCGGGTAGCCTTCTTCGTCAATAGTGGTGTTTTAAAATTTATTCGGAAAGAATTTAGTGCACCTACCCTTCTCCCTGCATGGTGATTTTTTGTTTGCATTACCACACAGTCCATGTATCATGAAGTGAGAAACTATATCGTGCAACTTGGGATATAACATTGGATCAGGAAGCTCTACAGATATGACTTTGTCAATGTCGTCCCCAGTAAATAGCCGGTGAAATGCATGAGTGTTTTTAAAATTTTAAAATATTTAATTATTTTTCGTGTTTTTATTATATTTTAAAAATTTTTTAGTGCAAAGAATATGCTTAAATTCTTGATTTTAAATCACTACTTGAAAATATCTCATCATAGCACAGACACTAAGTATTCAAGTCAGTATAACTCTTGATTTCTTTATCCATATGATTGAGTCAATGAGTTTCAAAAATATATAATAAAATAATTTGATATTTTTTAATAAATCACAATTTAATTCATAATTTTAAAAATTAAAAATAATATTAATTATTTTTTTGAAAGTAAAGATATTATTAAAGCTATTCTAAAATATTTTTCAACATATAGAAACTTAGTTAGAATAAAGTTTAACTATAATATACGTATACTAACTTTTCTTTAATTTAATTTTCACCTCCTTTGAAAAAAAATTCACCAAATTTTTCTCTCTATCTCTTTCTTATTTCCTATCACTATCTCATGTTATATCTTTGTTTCTCACTATTCTATTCTTATCCCTCCGTTGGGCATAGTTGTATCAGGTGGTGTAAAGAAAAAGTATTGATCACTATTTATTAAATCACATAACCTGTGAAAATTAGATTGAAAAAATAAGTAAAAACTATATAACAATATGAGAATAATGCTTGACTTACTATCTTTTAAATGAAAAAAAATACGTATTTTAATTTAAAGGACACACCAAATTCCTTGTCTCTCTACGCGAAAAAAATTTACTTGTTTCTCCTTCAATCATCTTTAAATTCGCACTCTCTCATAGTGGCCTTACAACAGTATTTTTTTAGTAAAAGGATTATTCTAATATCTCATGAGTGGAAATGAAGTTCATAATTCAAGACTCTTGTTACTCATTAATGAAAGACACCAAATTATTTCATATTTTAATAATTGGAAAAGTTGAACAGAGTTAGAACCCTCTCCCCACGATGCAATTTTAAATCGTGAATGAGAGGAAAAATAGGATTGCTATATTCTCCGAAACAATGAGCCAAATAATCCTCTGAAGAATTCTTGGTTCAAGATACAACGTAATATCAATTAATTTCATTTTAACTTTTTTTCTTTTACCAAACTTACCCCTTGAATGCGTCAGTTAAAAAAAATCAAATGTCACTTTCTTTCCTGCTCTCAGTGCTGTTTATTTTTAGTAATTTAGATAATTATAACATAAAATATGGAAAATATTTGAATACTAATTTTTTATTTAATGAATAATTGATTAAATAGTTTAATTTTATAGTGTAAAAATATTTTATCCTTGTAACCAAAAAAAAAAATATTTTACCCTGACACTCAATTTTTTCTCAAGGTATCTTCAAGGTTCAAAGATTATGTTAAATTGGTGGGTCTTTTTCAATAAATTATTTTTTATACGCACTATTTAGGATCAAATTCTGAACTAAATGCTTAAGTAGTTCAGTTATCTATTAGTTGTGCTAGATTTTGTTCGAACACTAAAACTCAATTATACCACCAATGATTACCTTCCATTTTAATTTTAATTAAAATAAAAGTATAGTTGCACATGTGGAAAAATCAATTAAATAATTTTAAATAATGTCTATAAATGAGTAATGTTTTAAAAAAAAGTATAAATAGGTGTAATGTTAGTATAACGTTAGCCTAAAAGGTTTTTTTTAAGTATAACACGTTTCCCCCAAAAAAAAATATATAAAGTTTATTATGTTTATAATATAATTATTATGAATAATTTAAAAATAATAATTTTTTATTCTATTTATGATAACAATTTATTTTAATCATAAAAAGTGATATGAAATGTAAACTACCGTGAAAATAAAGTATTTTTTGTTGTACTGAGTTGTAAAACTAAAAAAGCGCAGATTGGGAAAACTTTAAAAACTAAAAGCAACTAATTAGGGAATGAAAGCACACATGCTATGTGCAGAATTTGAAAGGAAAAAAAAAATGAGAAAATGTAGGAATTTAATTTGGAGATGATTGAGGGGTAAAAACTGAGAAGATTATGCATTATTTGGCTTATAATTAAGACTGTACTTCAGAGTCAATTTGAAAGAATACGTAAATTGTGGACATTAATTCTCAAATTTACGTTTTTTTCCAAAATTTCCTAAATGAACGATTATTTAATAAATGTCGGCCATGTGAAAAATTCGTTTATTTCCTAAATTGTGTATTTATTTAATGATTTATTTATTAATTAATTTATGTATTAATTAAATTCGACCAATCAAAATTTAAGGAATTGGACCAATCAGCGAAGGTCATGTGGAAATTCGTTGAAACCAACCAATAAAGATGTGACATGTGGAAATTAAATAACATTATGACCCACTTTGGTGGATGAGCTTTATATATTATTAAGATTCGAAGAGTAGTAGCTGTTAACTAGTATTTTATTCCATTGTTCCTTTTTCTATCAATTTAAACATAGCTTAAATGGTCTTTTTAGTATTAACATCGTTGAAGTTGATTTAAATAAAAAATATAAAAGTGCTTAGGCAATTTAAGAGCATGGATTCTTGACTATTGCATGTGTTCATGGGACAAGTTTAATTTTTTATACTAACCCAATTCAATATTATAGTAGGATAACGCTTGTGAATTTATTCCTCTCGTTCATGGGGTTTCAAATCTCTGAATTCTCATCGAACTATCATAGTCTCATTCTTCTCATTCACTTTCCGACAGACATAAACTCAATGAACTCTAATCCTCTCCACGTTAATATGGAAATTCTAATTTTTTTAGAATTGATTCTAACGTCAAAATAATTTAGAAAAAAAAACTTCCGTAGCTACTAGATATCAGAATTGATTTTGAGACAGAAGCTAACTAAACATGCTAATAAATCATGAGTTAACTGAACCTACTGCAATAGACAAGGCTGAAATAAGTTGAATTGTCATGAATTGAGGAAAGGGAGGAGAAAATATAAAACCGCCACAAGTTGAGTAAGGCCGCCGCTAATTGTACTCAAACTGCGGCGCTTGGCTTAACTGCCTCTAGAACTGCCGCAATATTACACTTTGCGGCGGTTTTTCCGGCGACAGAATTCCAGAACTCGAAACAGGTTTCCTGGAATTTAAGCAAACGACTCGCTAACGGTGTTAATCGATTTAACCCGAAAAGTTACTTTTTGCAGTAGATGTCGGAAGAGAAAACTTCCTTCTGAAGAAAGATTGGAAACATCGAAAGATTTTATGTCTTATGATTTTTAATTTTATAATTTTAAAAAATGAACTAATTAAGGCCCCGTTTAGAAAAATAGTTTAATTAAGCACTTATGATCATAAGCAACAATAAGTGCTTATGACATAAGCGCTTATTCATAAGCATCATTCTTCAACTTGGTAATCAATTGAAATTTTTAAAGGATTCCTTCCATGAAGAGGGGGATAAAGTTAGCTGATAGTCCTAGTAGCTTGTTCACTCTTTATTAGTCTTTACAGCCTTTAACGATGTGGCTCTGCATCACTGCATGCGTCCTTGCAATGCTGACATATATAATTAACTGAAGTTAAGAATCTTACTTTTTCCTCAGTCTCATGATCTGGGTTTGTTCAGATTCTTGGAGAAGAAGATGAAGAATAGAGGGGTAGTTTTGGTGGGGAAAGAGAAGCGTAGAAGACCTAGCAGAAGGGGGCTCGCAGCGGGGAGCTCGCGGTGGAGTACGGAACGACCTTCCAGGCGACAGTGGTGTGCGACCTGACAGAGAGCTTTGTGCTTTCGTCGGTTGAGGCGAGTAAGGGTCGCGGACATGGAAAGTGAAACATGGCAATTGTAGTTCTAATATATCTACTTTTTCGTAGTTTTTTCTAGGGGTGCACATGGGTTGGGTTGAATGGATTTTGATCAAAATAAAATTCGAACCGATCAAAATTGGCTGGGTATTGGTTCTGTCAAAAAATCAAAAAATTAACATTGTATTGGTAAAGATGTGAAATTAGTAGTGTGAGTGTGAAAAATGAGGAAGGAATAGTTGACATGAATGAAAATAAATAGGGGTATTTTGGTGAAAATATTAATGTAATGATTAACTCTTAAACTGTGTGCAAATGCTAAAACAACAAATAAATTGGAACGGAGGAAGTATATGTTAAAATCATTAATTATCAATTCAAAAGGTGGCAGCAATTACCAAACACTTGACCCCATGTCCTTCAATGACCAAAATGACCATTTACTTGATAAAAAAAAGGACCCATAGTAGTAAAATTGACATCCCTCCACACATTGCATTACATCTCATGCATGTGAGGAGTTCATTAACCAAACTTGGTTTGAAATCCAGTGAAAGCATGGTTTGAAATCCAGTGAAAGCATCATGCCATGGAGCACAGAAGATAAACCACTAAGAAACTTACTTGTTAAGTCCCACATCGGAGAAGTCAGGGCAAGAGGAGGAGTTTATAAGGAGATGGACCCATAAACCTAATGCCTTAAGGTTTTGGGTTAAGATGTGGTGTCCAAAATCTCCTAGGTGTCTCCTCTCGGCCTTGGCCATGGGTCCTCGCCGTAACTCTTCCCAACATAGAGGAAAGTTTAGCGGAGGTTGAAAACCACTGCTACACGCGAAGTGTGTAAAATAAAAACATAAAACACATTCACGTGTTTTGGATGAAAATTTTGTGACAGTCCAAAACTTCCGCTGAATGGATATGTCAATTGAATGTCACGGATTGATTTTTGCAGCGCATTTGGAAGGGAAAATCGCAGAAAATGTCGCAGGTATTTCCTGCGATTTCTGGAAATCGCAGCAATAGTTATCCACGAAGGTATTAGCTGGGTATTGAAAATTCGCGAAAAATTTCGCAGGAAACGTGGTAATTAAGTAAAAGGCACCATTTGTAATTAATGGTGATCTAAGAAATACAAGCTCACTTTTCAAGTCTAGTGTAGGGTATCTATTCCCACAAACTCATCTTTATCATGTTGGAATTGAATATGTACTCCAATGGTAATATATACTCATATTCATATGAGTATATATTTAACATTAGATACTACCATTGGAGATGCTCTAAACTGGTCTAGAATTTCAAAAGATTACAAAACTACTGTAAGTCAACTCAACTCACAAGTCACAAGTGTGAAACTTGCAATGTTCTGAAAACCGGACCGGACCGGCCGGTTCGACCGATTTAACCGGGAACCGGACATGGTACCGGTCCGAAACACTGTAGGAACCGCTGGAAAGTAAACCGGAATTGAACCGCTCAAACCGGTCTAAAACCGGTTAAAACCGAAAAAACCGATAGACCAGCGGTCAAACCGGATACATTTTAAAATATGTTTTTTTCTCTCTCTTTAACTCTCCTCTCTCAACAGATTTCGATTTCCGTGCGCACCAGCTTTTCACTTTTCAGAATTCTCCCCTCCCAATATCAATCTTTCCACTTTCATTGTCAATCTAAACTTAAAAAATGGAGAAATATTAAATATGGTTTGGAATTTTCACCACTCTCCAATATATACTTTTTTTGATAGTAACACCACTTTCCAATATATACATTACCAAGGATCTGATGTTTTTACGTTCATAAAAGGATCTGATGTTTTTAATTATTTTGTACCTACCACTGTATAACAAAAATATGATGCTAGGAAACATGTTCGTTACTTTGTTTTATTTTGAATATATAAACTTGATAAAACTTTAATTATTTCATGATAGTATGTTTAATTAACATGTCCTGGCCAATGAAAAAATTAACACGTCCTAGGTGCATTCATTTTATTTATTATTTTGTTGGCTCCATATTCACTTATTGTAATATTACATGTAATTAAAATCAAATTTGGGTAAAAATGTAAGAATAACATAATAAGTATTAGTATTAAATGATATTTAGTATATTCTATATATTTTAAATATTAATATATTATTAACGGTTAGACCCCGGTCTAACCTCGGTTGAACCTTTAAACCTTAAATCAGTGCCATCACCGGTTCAATGATCGGTCCGGTTTTCAGAACATTGGAAACTTGTGACTTTATTTACTGGTCGGAGTTACGACTTACTTTTTTTTTTCTTTCATCTAGAAGTTGTGGATAGGAATGAAAACTCATTAATGTCTTGCTCGTGGAAGTTGTGGACTTTGACCAGTGTTTCGATACGAAACCCTGGACTGTACGCTTGTTAGGTTTTGATTCCTGGAAGTCTGTCGAAGCTAGACTTTAACTTATTGGAGACTTTAATTAAGACTCTGAATGAAGAATTTTTCTATTCGGAGCTTCTAACGAAGTTTCCATCCACGATGCCTCATTTCTTTCGACGTTTGTGATCTTTTTCCTGAAGGAAGTTTCTTCATCCGACGTCGACTACAAAAAGTAGTTTTTCGGCATAATACCATGGTTAATAAGACTAATTTAAAGGGGTTGCTGAATGGGGTAAAAAAATGCAATTTCATCTTGGATTATTATGATTAATTAATTGATTAAGCCTTCTTAAACTAGTTTTGATTGTATTTGAAGAATGTGTCTGAAAAAATGTACTTTATGGATGACCGAAAGCTAGCCTTTGGTTTAGATGTTGTTAAGTTGATGAATTGATTCACATCATCGTTTTCTCCAATAAGTGGGAGATTCAAATCTACAGGACTTGCATATTAATGTTGCTAGAACATTCTTACTAAAAACAAGAATTATAATAATAGTTTAATTTACTTTGGCTTAATATGAAGGAGATAAAAATGTTAGGCTTAATAGTTCTTTTGGTCCCTCACTTATCACAATTTTGAACTTTTGGTCCCTTTAGGAAAAAATTAGCAAAATTAGTCCCTCACATTTACACACTTTTGCAATTTTAGTCTAAATAGGGATCATTTTTGCAAATAAATAATCCAATGTCAATCAATATAAACATCTTCATCTCAAACGCAGGCAGTGCGATAAATACATGCAAGACTCAAGGACACTCTAAAACTGAGTTACCCATACCTTAGCCAATTTCTCCATCCAAGCTCAACATCCCAGTCCAATCCAAAATAAAGCTCCTAAACCCAGCAAGTTCCCCGGGCGTCCTCCTCAGTTGTGAAACCTCACCAATTGCTCCAAAGTCTCTTTCCTCAGCTCAACTCGTTCCAAACCTTAAGCAAAGTATCATTGCTTGGTCGCTAAGAAACAAAACAACTAATAACACTATCAAAATCCGAAAAGAAGTCTAATGCTATGAAGATATTGCAATTTGCAAGGTGTTTCAGATTCAGAAGTAAACAGAGTTTGCATAAAACTAAATCTAATTTTTCAGTTTCAATCTGAATGAAAATATCAAAATTCATGTAATCATTCAAATTTCTGTATGAATTAGGTTTAATTGGATACGAAGAGAGATTAGATTGAATTGAATGATTGGTGTGTAGTGTGTACTTTCAATAACTTAGCTATGTTTGGATAGTCATTAACATTAGTTTAAAATTGATATTACCTCGAGAGGAAAAATGAATGAAAATATTCTAATAAATTGAGATGAAAGTATGTTCTTAAATTGCGTTCAATTGGTATCCAAACACACTTGATCATAAGAAACTTAATAACTTTGACCTAGCTTTGTGCGAACCTTTTCGTTTTTGGAAAAACCAACCACACCATGGAACTCCCCTCGACGTGCGCTGCAAAACCCCTAAAGAAATTTCTGATTCCGACAACCTTCGCCGGAAGCCGCCGCCAACCACCGTCTTCTCCGGCGAGGGCTCGTCGGAGGACTCACTGAGCTCAGAACCGTGGAGCTCTCCTTCCCTTCTTGTCAACTTGATAATCAATTTTTATATGTATCTTCAATACACAAAAATATATGATATAAGTCTTCCAATTCATAATTTGAATCCTAATTCGACCACCATGTGGTTGACTACCATGGTAACAATAATAATAATAATAATCCTATAAATTCATTCCCCCTTTCGCTTCTTACACCAACACCAACACCGCGTGTTCCTCAAACATCTATCTCCTGCAAACTCACACACACTTTCTCTCATTTCCATTCATACATCATTTTTCTTGTAAGTTTCTCTGTTTTTGCTTCTCTTGCATTCTTCTATATTGTTTTCTTATTCTTCAGATTCATGTTTCTCTTGTTACAGATCTATTGAACTTCTAACCGCCGCAAAACAGAGGTGGAATGAATTACAGGTTTTGCTGCGCTTTTAACCGCCGCTAAATACTGCGGCGGTTATTCCAACGCTTGGATATAAGCGCCGCAGAACGGCCCCCGACGCTCGTAACTGCGGCGCTCGAGGAAACGCCCAAGATACAAAAACAGAACACACCTATTGGAGAGAATTACCTGTCGCGCAAGCTGAAAATGTACACATTAATACAAAATGCTCGGAAACCTTATTTCCGAAATATTTCGGAAACTAAATTTCCGAAAGTGGGGTGACATGCATATATTCCCCATTAAAGCTTCATGTAAAATGTGGTTTAAATATTTTATTCAATTTATTAAATAAAACAACTAATAGTTTGATCATGCATATAATGATAATCAATTTGTATAATAAAGAAAACTATCTTCTGAATATCATAGTTTGTTCAAATATTTGGATAGGCGCGCCCGTTGCTTGAAGAACATGCCATTCATAAACTAATAGATCCGAGCATAAAGAACTTCTATGTTGATCAAGAGGCCAACCTTCTTGGCGTTTTCAGTTTCTGTACCCACCAGGCACAAAGCCAAACTGTGGCATTTCATCAACAACTTGGCGCAGGCATTCAGCGGAAGGCGCAAGTCCGCGACCACGTTGGGGTTAGGAGGCTTCCGAAGGCGGCGAGTGACAGAGAAGAAGAGGTGGAGAGCCTCGGCCGAGTCGCCGTCGGAGGCTAGGCGACTGACAACGACGCTCCAAGCGTTGACGTCGGGAGGTAGCCGGAGCAGCGAACGCATCTGAAGGGAGAACCCGTGGGATGAGCCTTCAATACTAGGCTCTTCATATTCAGTTTTGTTGTTAGATTTGATTCATTATGGGCTCAAATCCATGCAGTGGCGCCGGAGACAACATTCTCATTTTCAGGGACGAAAACTAAAGTGCATATCATTTCTAAAAAAACTAATTTCTCACGTGCAACATCGCAACATCTATACAGCAGATTTAATATAGATTATTAATATTTATAGAGCAATGCTATATAGTACGAGAGGGTAGGTACGAGTGATGCACGAGAGTACCGCCACAAAATTACAATTGCCAAAAAAAAAAAACAAAGCTACTGTTTCTGGCGGTTCAAAACCGCCACAAAATTACAACTGTCAAAATAAAAAGAAAAGCTATGGTATCTGGCGGTTTAAAACCAAACTAAACTAATAAGTTTTCTTTATTTTTTGTTCTAATTCTAGAGTTGGGCTTGATATTCCAACCATTGAAGTTCAATATGAGCACTTGAATATTGATGCTGAGGCTTTTGCGGGAACCAGAGCTTCGCCTAGTTTCATCAACTAGCTACGGTTAGTGGTTTTATGTTAAAGAAATTGGTACACGTTCATTCAATTTCTTCAATTAGCCAAATGTTTCCTCTACTGCTCTACGTATCCTTGTTTGAGGCAAGTGTGAGAAATAACTATGACTCTGATGTATCAAGAACAATTTGAGATGGCAAGTTTGAAGGATTAAATATATGTTGCTGTGTATGGTGGATTATTATCTTTATTTGTAAGCGATTTATAATCCTAAAAGCATATCAAGGTGGTGACTAAAACCTAAACCACCCAAACTTTCTATTTTCATTTGATATAAAATAAATCATCTCTTAATTAATAAATAGCAACATTGAAGGGTTGCAAGTTTCATGAGGTCCCCTTGGCCCTTCATCCATATATTACCATCCCCACTGGACATTTGTAGCGGTTTTAAACCGCCACAAAATTTTTCCAGCTGCCACAAAATGCTGATGTTGAGTTTCAAGTGCCAAAAACAGCTTATTATAGAGACTGAAACTATTTACAGTAAAAAAGTTGGAGAGGAACTGTGCTTAGCGAACTCTTTCTTTAACGTGAAGGAAGAACTGGGAACCGCCTTTCAAGCGACCAAATGTTCGCTTGAGCCAACTTCAGAGCCAAACACTTAAAACCTTACGTTTTGCTGGCATCTGCTCGTTTTTGCTTGTAAACAAGTAAATCAGTGTCTGCATGTTACAGGGCATTGAGGAAAGTGAGGTTTGACCGATTGGTGGGGGCCCTTGGTGGTGATGTGTAAAGAATTGGTGGAGTAGTTTTATTTTTTCTTGGATTTTGTATATATATAGAATCATATTCGTAATCGTAGTTTTAGTTGCTAACACGTCAAATACTATGTATCGTCAAATATCATCTGCTTAATCATCGATGTCATGCCATCTAGTCAAACTCTTTCAAATTTGAGAAATCGCTAATTTGTATGTTTTCTCATTAGTTAAACAAAACTGAATGCTGGAAATGAAACTGAATATATAATATTTGAGGCTATACCGTGTGTGCACACGCGCACGCCCGCACACACACACACTCTCTCTCTCGGCAGCGTTTTCCTTCATCGTTTAGCTGAATCAGAAGCGCCTCAACAAAAGGTCCTTTATCATTACACAATTTGTGAGATTAACCCCAATCGTTTTTAATTTATTAAAATGGCCCCGAGAAAACATGTTAAGACTGATTATAGCAGGTCAAAAATCACATGTACCCATATATGGTTTATATACATCCTGATTTTCATTGTATATCAAACATGAACTAATTGTCTGACACATTTTTATCAAATCTTAAATATAAGAAAAAATCCAATAAATTTAACTTTTATCTTTTCAATTCTATTCAGAGGATTGATCGCAAATGAACACGAGATTTTCTTCTTTCGAAATAAATAACCATCTCTTGTCACGTGAGACAAAATATCATATGAATTACTAATTTTTTATATTAATCATATTTTAATAATGTTACAAGCAAGAAATGTTCCCATTCTAGCCTTGAAAGGAAACAGGTTCTGTATGTGTGTGATTTATATGTGTTTTCTTTCTTTATGATAAACAATACTAAACGGAGGAAGGGAGTGATAATTTAGAAAAGTTATCATGTAAATCTGTGAGTGCTGAAACAGTGTTGATGGAGATATGAAGAGGGTTCCCACCACCTTCCTCCACCAAAACCAAAGTGTTGTTTGCTTTGTCTTTAAGGAAAGACCGAGTCACATGATATCTGCACCACCATAACACATTGACAGCATTAACTAGTACTATCTCAGCACCGTGATTCTAGTTAGAGCATATAAACAATATGAGCTAGAAAATCTTTATAACAACAATTAACAAGATTGAATTTAATGGTTTTCTAGTGGATTAACTTACAGTGATTGTGAGGGTTTGCCCTTGGAATCATGAAACATAATCCAATAACGACCAATGCTTTGTCCATTAACCCAAGCCTCGCCTTTTCCCATCGAGCTAAGATCCAATGCAACAGAATCATTTCCTTCCGGTGTGTCGAATGTAGTCTACTAATTCAAAAGTTCATCATCATCATCATCACAATTCTGTTATAAGTATGTAACTGGAAAATTGAGAGTTTCTTTGCAGTCTTTCTTAAATTACTTAAACTATTAAGAAAAGTAAAGTGTTATGCGTTTATGGGGCATAGTTGTTGGAGTTAAGCCTCATATGAGGACTAAAAGTGAGTTATTTCCCAAACATCAAGATCTTTTAGTAACTTTCTTTCGATGAGGGACTAAAATTAAATCTCGCTTTTTTCATCTGGACCAAAAACATCGTTAACCCAAAGTAAAGTAGTGCCATTAGGATTAGTGACATAACTTTCTGCATCTTTTTACCTTGTACCAAATGAGAGTCTGATCCATAATATTCCCTAGTAGGGATGGCAATGGGTCCAATACCCATTGGGTACCCGCAAAAAATACCCACAACGGGTAGGGTAAAAACCCGCTAGATGAGTATGGGGTTGGGTATGGGTAAATACCCCCAAAAATTAATGGGTACGGGTGCGGGTATGGGCACTATAGTACCCAACCCGCCCCATACCCGCACACATATTATACATATACATGCATACACATAATTAGTAGTATATTTTAATAAACTTAAAGTATAATTTCCTAGTGAGGTCTTAATATTATATATACAGTTCATAATTATTCTCACTTATTTTTAAAATAAATTATTAACCGACAACTTTAGGAGTTTATTAATAATCTAAATTTATAAATTTAAAGCTTCAACTCTCGCTTATTTTTTTTATATAAAATTTATACCTATTCCAATTATTTTACTTCTTAAACATTCGGATAATCGTTTGTATTTTTAATTTATGCTTTTTATTTTATAATAAAATTTATATTTTGATTTTTTAATGAAGAAAGTTAAATTTTCGCTAGCTAAATTGTGGGTAACGGGTACGGGCATATAGGTACCCACAGGGTACCGGGACGGGCATCCGGGTTGCCACCCACGCGGGTATGGGGATGGGTACGGGTACTTTTTGAAAACGCGGGTAGAGGAATGGGTACTATAGTACCCTACCCAAACCCTACCCATTGCCATCCCTATTCCCTAGATTAGTTCATTCAACATCACTGCTATTTTGTCCATTGTATACAAAAAATTAACACACATACACCGTGACTCTTCCTCACTGCATTAAGAGACTCCCCGGTAACAGAATGTAAAATTTATGAGAAAACCTGATATCCCCATGTAGAATTGGTCAAATTAAGAGACCGTTCCTAATTAGAGATGTCAGATGAGTTTTGAGCATGTATGCTTGTGTATATGAAGGAAACTTCCAAGACTATATCGTCTAATGCATAACGCGTCCAGTACGTCTAACAATTCTAATTGAAGAATTTCAATCATCCTGAACATGTCACAATCAAATCTTGAGAGTTATTGATATCTTCAAGGGAATATATCTTATAGAATGAAAAGGAAAGAGGGCATATATCTTATATTTGAAGTGTTAATTTCAACTACCACAAAAGAGCACAATCTGCAGAGCTAAACTGAGGACTTCATGTTTAGATGCCAAACTAACAGAAAGGAAGTTATATTGGAAAACTCAACACATTTGCCTGCAAGTCATAGTGTTAAGATTATTACTACTAGTTATATATTTAGCAATAGTTATCTACTCCAAGAGATCTACCTTCAAAACTTAATTTGGTTTTGCTAAGGCAACTACATTTTGGTTCATAGCAATTTGGAATGATACATTTTTTGGTCTCAACACTAAGAAGTTAATAATGCCAGCACCAATTGCTAAATGAGCATACAAAAACCAGCAACAAACCAAAAGAAAAGAGACAACAACATTAGATGAAACACAAGCATGACATTAGATGAAACACAAGCATGACATTACTCTATTAAAAGTTCAACATAAGGGAATGAAATCATTAAAGCAGGTTCACAAACATTAGAACATAGTTACAGCCACTATACAGGGGCTGCAAACTACAAGTCAAAGACTGGATTTGGGATAAAAGAAACAAAAGGAAACCGGCACAAAGGGAACTGACACAGAAGAGGAAAGCGCTTTGACACTTGAGAAACCACCACAAAGGCGCAGGACAAGATGCAGGGTTGACTCCTTCTAGATATTGTAATCTGCCAAAGTCCTGCCATCCTCCAACTGCTTCCCAGCCTTACGAAAGATAAAAAATCATAGTATCGTACTGAGCCTTACGCTTTAGATACAATATCTTGTCATTGGGATCGTCACTGTCTTCCAGACACGTAAGAGTATGATCTAATTCTTCATAGTGATCGGGACAGACCCTATTAGGGTTAAGAAAACTACCACATCCACAGCGACATCCACAAATACTACATTCAGTACGTGCATCAGAATCATCATCATCAGAATCATCAAAATCATCATCATCATCAGCAAGTTTGGTTGGCTCTATCTCTGTGCTTTCTTCATCATCATCATCATCAGAATCATCATCATCATCAGCAAGTTTGTTTGGCTCTATCTCTGTGCTTTCTTCTTCTCCTCCGGCTTTCTTCACTTGACTGTTGGTGGTCGTCTTGGCCTTCACATTATCAATGGTGTCAATGGTGTCGTCAAGGTTGATGGTTCTCAGTGACAAGGTCTCCTTGGGGACGTCGTGGATGTCAAAGATAATCCTTTGCATATGAGCTGGGATGCCTTCCTTCTCTTCGATCTTAGCTTTGATGGTGTCAATGGAATCAGAACCCTTCACCTCGACAGGGATGTAGTCACCGGACAAGGTTCGTAGAAAGATTTGCATCTGTTGAAAACAATAGAGCAAAACATTGGAAATAAAATCACAAACCCTAATAATATCAAACTAAAACATAACCCTAAATGACAAAATTTGGGAAAGAATCAAAATTAGTGAACGCGTTGAGCAGAATAATTGAACCAGTAAAATTAACAACGAAAATCTAGACAGACAGAGACAGGATAATGGAATTGCAATTGAAATTTTCGAAATTGATAGGGGAAAGAACTGAACGTATAATTGACTACGAAAACACAGACAGTATAACAAACAAGATTAAACCTAATCAGATTGTATGAAGGAGTGAGAGAAAATCGAGACAAACCTTGAGAGAACGAACAAGAGGAACAAGAGGAACGAAATTAGGTTTGCGTGAGTTGAACGAAGCAGGGAGCCTTTATGCGATGAGATCATCGAGTGTATCATGGACCATGTATTCATGGTGGCCGAGGAACACTACTTGCAAGGCTAACCCATATAGTAAAAGAAGGCCTTGAGAGTACACATGTCACACTTCTCTCTCTCCGTTTTAACTAAGTAGAAATTTCAAAATGTGTTTAGTCATTATTATTGAATAAACTTTCATATAATTATATTATTCAAGTTCAAGTGCATAACAAATATAAAATTTATTTATGGGGGATTATTAAATATATCATGTTTTATGTAGCAAAAAAAAATATACCATGTTTACTATTTTTATTCCGTAAATTATAGCTCAAGTCGTAGTGAGGATAAATGGGTTGGAGACGTGTGTCCAAGTATTTCCATGAAGATGATTCTAAATGTGTTTTTCAATGTACTCAAACAAAACATACCATAATTAGTCATAAGATATTCAATCTTTGAGCCCCAACATTTTACTAAACTAAATTTTAGTCCTAACTAATTTACATTATTATACTTTTTTCTCAAGATGTAATAAATTATAATTTCGACCGTGAAAAAAACGTATTTTCATCGTGAACATCATCTTCTTCCTCAGTCTGTCGATGTACGCCCCGCAGAGTGCCGCTCGCCGCAGACGGCTGACGCTCGTCGTTCGCCGAAGATCACCGCTCGCCGCATCCAAGACCTAATAATGACAGCGGCAACAAGTCGAGAGGCGCGTATGGCGAGAGGATTTGTAGGCGAAAGGCTAGCGTCACCAGCGGCGGTCTGCGGCAAGCGGCGATGGCGAGAGGTGGCGGCAAAAGATTTTAAGGATGAAGTTTTTTTTTTAACGTGGTTGAATTGATTTTTACGGTTATTAAGTTTTTTTTTTTGAACTAACAGTTACAAAGTCAAGATTTGTGATGGTTTTTGAAATATAACATAAAATATTGATTGCTGAAGATTTAAAATATAATTTGATAAATGTTATGGGTTAAATCATAATTTATGATATCTTGATAAGAAAGTATAATAATGTAGATTAGTTGGGACTAAAATTTAGTTTAGTAAAATGTTGGTGTTAAAAGATTGAATATCTAGTTACTGCTAAAAATAAAAAATAAAAAATAGAATTAACACGTGTCATGCCTTTATTGATTGCATTTGAGACTGTTTTGAAACTGTCTCAAATGACACAATAGCCAAGAGGTCACCATCATTTCCACGTGTTTGTAAGCTGTTACAGGCGTAGTTATTTATTGGTGTCCGTTTCTTACGTGTTTTCTATTAAGAAAAAATATATATATTCCCACGTGCTCAATTTTTTTCCATTCTTCAAATAAAGGACTTTTTTTAAGTTTAAAATAATATAAAGGACTTATTTGAGAGGAAAACTTAAAAAATTATAAATTTTAATTAATAAAAAAGAGAATACTAAGTTCAGAAAACCAAATAAGTTTTCCCCGTAAGATAACTCAAGTGGTAGGAGCTGGGACATAAGGGTTGGGCAGGGGGAGGTCTAGGGATCGATTCCTGTCGGGTGCAATTTATCTTTCCGATATACCGAAAAAAGAAAACCAAAAAAGAAAACAACTCATCAGCTCTTTTGTTTAGTTTGTATTCTCATAACCCTAATCCCCGAGACTTTAAGATCACGTTAAGTGGTAGGTCTCTCCTAACAAATACTTCTCCATACGCACCACCTAGAAATTAAACGTCGAACTAGATACTTAAGGAGTTCAATTATCTATCAGTTGTACTATCAACTCTACGATAAGAGGTTATAAAAGTTTTAATGGGAAAGTAAAATATCTATCAATTTAAAGTATAAACATACAAAAATAATTTATTTTTCATCCCTCCCTAAAATTTGATATTAATTTTTTTATCGTAAACTATGAAAATATTTACAATTAGTTATTCAAATTCAACTAACATTGTAGATTCTAGTTTTTCATTTTAAAAAAATACTCCCAAAGTGATGTAAGAAAAATAAATTAAGAGTAACTTTTGAGAAAGAGTTTATTATGCCTACAAGTAGCTTCCTTCATTTCCGATCTTTTTTATAATTGTTCCGAGGCACAATATATTTTCAATTAGCTTTCACTACAAGAAATTTCCAATTTTCCTACCAAAATTGGCTTCAAACAATATAGATATAATAAAATCAAATATTATATATAATATTCCCAATAACATTCTATTTATAACTTTCTTTGCAAATGACATTGATTGGTAATCTCAAAACTCTACGTTTCCATGTCTCGAGTTTGCCGTGTTTTCAATCAGATCCATGAGTTGAATGCAAATTTACAGTGCCATCTGCTCCATCTAAATTGATAGTCCACTATACTGATATAATTTAGCAAGTACAGAAATAATACAGATCATTGTGCAGTGGCCAATACAGACTTCTATGAGTTTGCACATTTATGGACAAATTTTACATCCAGATTCGGATGGGTTGTTTGACCCCCCCCCCCCCCCCCCCCCAAAAATGTATCCTAAATCCTAATTAACTAACAACTAGCCAGAGCCACAGAAAATAACAATCCTATTCACCTAATCTGTAACAGGATAACCCAACCATTTCGTTGGTAAAACTAAGTACAAATTCTTCCAGATTCTCTCTGCTGTTATACTGTTAAATCTGAAGGTCAAGAACAGCTTCCCCTGCAGAGAGAAAAGACAGTAATAAACTCAAAAGCTTAACTTTAATCATCAAGGTTGTCAGACTACCAAGTCTAGATAGACTCGTTTTGGGTAGGTAGACTCAACTCATATGACATACGAGTCTACCAAAAATGAAAGTACTTAATAAAACATGTTAGGGTGTACAAAGATAACCTAGTAGGACCATCAAAGAGACACTAACCAAATAAATTCAACATCCAACATCATAATAAAGCAAAATTTCAACGAACCGCAATAGTAGAGTGAAATATTACTTAGACATCTCATAAAGCATACATAAACAACCAATGTAACAACAAATAGAACAACAAAGTAACAAAAACAGAGCAACTCAGCCGCTGTGAGACAGCAAGGAGGAGAACAAATAGAAACACTAAATAGTACAAATTTGGGTTTCCTAAAACTAAATACAAGAACACAGCGGCATGTGAAGGGGAGAAAAATATAACAAATGTAAAGAGGAGTAAAAAAGGCTGAAAGACGATGGTGGAGGGCATTGCAGTCCAGCAACACAAACTGAATGTTCACTGGGGGTGGAGCAGCTCCAGGTGACGGAGCACTTGTCTCTTGGTGGAGAAAAACCCTAGCGGAGGAGGAGCAAGTCCAGGTGGCGGGCAGCTATAATGGCTGAGCAGCTCTCTCTCTCTCTCTCTCCCTCTCAGGTCACTATTCTTTTATGAGCTCCAATATGGTTCCAAACTAAAAAAAAGGTCCAACATACCCTGCTAATAAAAACTCAGCCATTTTAGGTCAGGTTTCAGGTAAAAATCAGATTTCTCTTTAGACTCGTAAACTCAGAGCGGAATCGCGAATCTATTTGATTCTGACCAAGTCAAGGAAAAAACGAGTCTGCATCCGAGTTAACTCGACTTTGCTATGAAGAATCGTAAGCTCGTCCGAGTCTTGGCTCGCGTTTGACAACCATGATTATCATCATCCCCCAACATAGCAACTAGTCAACATTTTTTGCCGTTATGTGAAGTTCAACTTCAAGTTTCAACCCCCCAAAAACTTAGTCCAACAGAAAAGGAGGATTACATTAAAATAAGTGCACCTCTGATATACTTATTTCATATTTATTACTTGCAAAATAATCCCAATCAGATAAAAAGTTTATGTTGTAACTAGTAGTAATTGGGTGTTGTATGTGCAATGCATGGGGATCAAAGCATAATATTAGTGTGTGACAACAATGAAATCCGTAGTTCAATAAAAAAGTAGTAAGAAATTTGAGTCATTTTGCTAATTGGAATCCCAAGTATGGAGTAGAAATATCCCTAATGACGCATAATTGACCATTCAATTCCAGGTATTATTTCCTTAGTAGATATTTCCACAATTCAGCAAGAGCCTAAAGATACATTTGGAACTTTATCCATTAAACTTACCGTGCATTCTCTTGACAAATCGTTCAAACTCTATGAAATTCTGTCGTTCCATAAGAAGTGGACTAAGCCTCGGGTAAGCAAACGATGAAAAGTGTCTTCCATCTGGATCATTCATAGGCTTGGCATTATCCAAAACCTTGTTATAGCTAACTCTGTTTAGGCAAGGAAGCGCATTCTCACTGACAACTGGTAGGCCAACATCCCACCCAGCATTTAACACCTGCAACACACAATCATGATCTGTACTTTAAATTATACGAGTACAATACTAAAACTAGATTTTGCATATAGAAAATTTGTCCATAATAAACCAACAAAGTTATATTATTCTAATAAGTTCTTCACAGTTACTTATTTAAGCTTTAAGAAACCAATCAGACAAAAGATAATTTTTTAGCAATGATTAGGTATACTAACTTGCCAGACTAATCCCTCAGGATCTGCAAATGTCTCTGGAAAGCCCTCATGTTGGTTCAACGTCTGAAGGTCAACACAAGGAATATTTAAGCTAACTCCGTTTCTTTTTAGCATAGTCATAATTGAAGCATAGCCATCACGATTGCATGGGTTATAATACCCAGCAGTTAATTCTGCAGCATGACTGGCAGTCTTGTACCACCAGTAAATACCTGATAGCTGTATAGAAATTAAAATACATCAGAGACTGTTCGAGGCTAGAACACACACACACCTGTAAAAACTAAATTTAAACCTACACATGGATAAGTCCTAGTCAAATAGGGAAAGCATTACTGTAGAATTAATTTTAGATAAAGAATTTTCTTCCTTCTGATATTTTGGGCCTGGGAGCAGAAAATACTATTTTGTATATGAAAAAGTTTTACTTGGAAATATCAGTCTACAAAAGAAAATTCCTTGGTCATGGTAAAAAAATCATTTTGAAAAACTCGAATTAAAACTTCTTTTAAATTAAGGGAAAGTAAAATTCAAGAACAAATCACATATTTGAAAATTTTAAGGAAGTGTTGTTTTCTGTAAAAACTTTCAAGAAAGTAACACTCTGCAGAGTGCAGAGATGTTTTGAGCTGAAAATGTGTTATCAGAAATTATCTAACATGATGCTATATTTGTGCAATACCACTTACAAGATAAGGACGGCATCAATTTAAAATTCCTAATGCTGTAAGACAAATCCTTAAGGTTCAGATGCAGAAAACAATCGAATAAGCTTCCTTTGAAATTTAAAGAACAGAACTTTCTTCAAATCATGATCTTCTTTTTCATTAACTTACCTTTGCAGCTATGCAGGAACCCTCAAAAGCTAATTTTGCCAAGGAGAGTACCCGGTTTCCATGATCAACTAAAACCTGAGAGTACCAATTAAGAAAAAACCTGCCATAGAAGCTATCATAATCACCCCCATCACAAAAGAAACCTGTCTCATGTGGCTGAGAGTTATAGGTACCCACATTATCTGGCCCTCTAGCCCAGATAGAGTGCCCCCTTATTTCTGCTGCTTTCCTAAGACTTTTCAACATGTACTGATCATAGCACTGCACACAAAGTGAGAAAGATGATGAGCAAAGTGGTTAGAAAGAGATCTCAGGTACATGCACGGGCAAAAGGATATCAACAGAAAAACAGACAGCATAATCCACCGGCTATACTTGTGTTGTGTGACATGAAAACTATGCAACTTCTCCTTACCAGTATTATTCAATGCTTAATACCAACAGACTAAAAGAAGTCCCTGTATAATAGAGGTTGAATGACGAGCCCACTCCTAAACTGAATGTCAAAAACAAAAGACAAGGCAAGAAAAAGAACAGAGTGCAGAAGAACAAAACAATTTTCTTTGAAGCTATGATATGTCTCTGTATAAGTGTTTTTTCTTATTATTTTGGGCCCAACAGATTAAGGATTTACGTGGCTAAAATAATTCACAGAAGTAGAGATATTTGAGGAAGCATTTGCAATGAAAATTAAATCTGAAAATTGGAAGATTTAGCTAACTAAACTATGATACACTTCAGAAAATAATTATCCATAATTCTCTCTATAAACAAAAACTATTTACCTGGAATTCACCAATGCCAGGATATCTCCACCCGTGTTTTACAGGACAAGATGGGTATCTAAGCTCTCCACACGGACCTAATCCAACTTCAATCATGGAGATGAAACCATCCTCAAAATACTCATCAAACTCTACCCGGAAACTTCTCATGAAATCAAAATAAACCTACAAAAATGTATATAAATTACATGCCTTAATTTTACTGCCATAACATAAAATAGGAAACTCTTCATCCATCCTATCCTCGAAAAGCATCTGATATATATTCACATGGATTTTATTTGAAAAAAAGGTAATTTAAGACTAACACCATAATATGTACATAGGATGGATTTCAGCTTTCAATATTTTTACTCTTCAAATAAGTACTTTAAACTTGGCTTAAGAATGTCCAACAGATGGTTTTCTTATTAAGCATATATCAAAATTCATTTCTTACTAATAGCACCTAACAATAACAACACTGATAATAGTAGGAGGAGGAGTTAGAAAAATAATTGTTATTGTTGTTGTGATGGTAGTCATTTTGTTTATCATGTCATTATTACCTCCACAGCAGTCCGACCTCTTAAAACCCGTTCCTTATCTATTCCCCAAGAAAGACATTCAGGGTTGTGTCTTCCTTCTCTATCAGTAAAAAATATGTCAGGATTGCTCCTACCAATTTCAGCAACCCAATGGGGTAATGGGATACAAACATCATCACCAAAATTACCTCCACATTCATGAAAAGACATCAAAACCTGCCCAAGTGTCAATGGGATAAGCCACTATCAAAGCCAGAATTGAATCAGCAAGAGAGAAACCCACACTGATTGAAGTAGCTTATAAAACTCACCTGCAGCTTAAGCTTTAGCTCACGCACCATTTGAAAGAGCCTCTTGTAACCATTCCAATTATACTCTTGCGGAGCATGGGCCTCCACTATTCCCCACCAACAATCAACCATAACACCATCAACATTTATTGATTTCAATACCCTCAGCTGCTTTAGCAAACCATCCGGATCAACAAGCTCACATTTAATATTGATCACCCCCAACTGTCAATAGTATAGATAGAATATCTTATATAATGTTAAATCAAATTTTACATAAACTACTTCCTCTAGAAAATCATTTTTTCTTTTAATAGTTACATATAAATTTACCAACAATTTTTTTTTTTAGCGCAAAAGAGATTATTCATTAGAAATCAAAAGAAGGTACAATGCAATGGGAATGGATAAAACAAAACCACAAAGCCACCCAAAGACCACAAACAAACACCCAAGAGAAAGCGCAAAGGTCCTAACAAATAGAAGGAAATTTTTCTTTAAGTTCTGCGGCCAACCCTCGAATGGCATCTTCATCACTACCCGGAAAAGTAGAACTACTTCAAGCATTTTAAAAACAACAAAATATATTAAGTAGAACTACTTCAAGCATTTTAAAAAACCAATAAACAGAACTTCTAAAAATTAATGAAAAATAAGGGTGAAATAATAGTGCTTACGGGTAGCATCACGTAAACTGGAACATATGGGGTACCAGCCAAATCACGCTCTGGTAATCTTGGGGGCATGTCAGCAATCTGCAAATGATTAGAAGGTATGAAAATAATTCCAATAGATTCATCTTCTAAAGACACCACATTGAAATTATATGCAAAATAAAAGGAAGTTAGTTAGTTAGGTTAGTTGGGCTGACATAGTCAGAAGAAATAAGGTATGCTGTTTATAATTAAGAAGAGGGGTTGAGAGGGAGAGATAAATAGTTATTTTGTGAGAATCGTGGCCTTAGGGCAGGGAGGTCCAGACCTTAGAGGAATTATTCTCTATTCTTTGCAATATAATACCAGCCACCAGGTTCTATACACATATACCCTAGTAATAGGGGTCTTTCACATGACTAATAGAAAAACTCTAAGAAATTGCAAAAGTGGTCGAGGGGGTCGCAGCGATAGCACTGATAGATTTTACAGAATCAGTTAAGATGTTAGATTTTCGTTATGAAATTTATCCATTCAAGGCCATTCTCATTTAACATGCTCTGCTTCTAAACAAGCAGGGATGGAGAATTAGATACTGATATAGCAATAAATTATCATGTAGCAAGTTCATACAATCAGCCTATCATCACGGAAACCAGAAGAACTTAATTATATAAGAAATCAATATGTTGGTCAAATACGTTATCAAATACCTGCTTCTCATCAACACTATTCATTGAACCACCAATCCCAGGAATATTGTCTCTTTGTGTTTCTCCATCCCCCACTATAGATGTTTGCGATCGGGAACTTGAGGATAGATCATAAGGAGATGGAGCTGGCATAAAGACACCTTTCATTTGACATGCATTATACTCTAAAGGGCTTCCATAACCAGAAGCAACTCCCCTAAGTGAAGCAGATGGAGTTTGTTGTGAAGGCACTTGGGAAGATGAAGTGACAGGTGCAGAATTACCACCATCTGGCCTTTGACCCTGTAAGGTTGAAAAGAAAAGGTTCCAACATGGGAGTTTTTCTGAGATTTGTCAGAACTGAAATTGGCAGATAAACAACTGTAATAAGACATTTGAAATATATTGGTTTAACATTACATAGCTAATAAGCAAGGAACTTGACTATATAACAAGTACCAAGAGTTAATGCCTAAACTGCGGATAAATTGTAATAATTTCTCAACAATAGAGCCCTCCAAAAGAAATGTTGATAAGGACTTCTCAAAGTATAAACATTAGGGGGGAAAACAAAATAGTGAGGCATAGTCCCCCCACTAATAGGGAAACCGCACATGATGCCTGCAGATGCACATCAAAAGTCACAGACTCACACAATACAACTAAACTAAATATTAGTTTCAGAATCAGAAAAACGTAGCTCAAGTCTTTGACAGATAACTACCTGAGATCTTGAGGGAAAAGTAGTGCCATCTGGAAGAACCACCCATCCAGCTTCCCTTGCTAGAGCAGCAATGACATCGTTTATGTCAGCCCTAACTCTAAGATTGTAATTGCCATGCCTGCGAAGCCCTGCCAAGATTCTTGCAGTGATAGCCCTCCGGCGCCTCTCTCTTAGCTTTGTTCTTTCTTTCTCTTCAAGCGGCCTAGACCTTCGAGCACCTCCCCCTGGTTCTTCTAGCTCTTGAAACTGCTGGTGTTGTTGAAACCTGTTGTCACCTGGGGCAGTTTGTATCCCATTCCCATCATCAATCTCTATCATCCCCGGAGCATTTCCATCCTCACCATTTTCATCATAATCATCATCATCCTCATCCTCATCCTTCACACCCATTCCCATTTCTTCATCATCCTCACTTGTTCCAACAAACCTCTGCATATCAGTTGCCATAATCTCCACTCTGAACCCTAAATTTTTCAATTAAAAATTATTCCACTATGACCAACACCATCAAAATTAATGGATTCCCTCCATTTCAAACCTAAAATTCCTCATATCATAAGGAATTTCACAAGCTGCAAAACAAAAAATACAACAGTTAACCCCATCAGTAACCATTTTCTCTTCTCCTGAATAACTTCAATCTTCTATATGCTATAAATAACCGTAGATTCATTCAATTTCATGCAATTTTTGTCTTATCTAACTCAATTCACCAGAATAATCGTAGATTCATGCAATTTAAGCTTGAGGTTACCTTCCAGAACGATGACATGGTTCATTTGACAAAATTCCATGGCAGATCCATCTTCTCATCGCCAAGTTTCTTCAGAACTCCGTCAGGTACCGAAATTCCCGGCAACCGGCGGAGGTCCGGCGCGGATCGATGGCGAGAGAGAGGAATCCGGTAGCAGGAGATCGGGGGAGGAAGAAGCGGCAACGGCGGAGCCGGCGACGGGAAAGGGTTAGGTCCGGCGCCGGCGTGGGATAGGCGAGCGTGCGAGGTTAGGGAACTCTCGCTCGTGTCGAGTGTGCGAAGACGAGCGTGTCTGAGAATTTGGCACGAACGAGGCGTGCGTGTTAACCTTCACCGAGCTTACATGCTAGCACGTGCAACGCATGTGTTTCTTTTTTTCCTTTCTCGGGTAAGATTTTGTTTAATTTCACATTTGGTTCCTCACATATATCATTTTCACGATTCTTATTCCCAACAAAAATTAATTGCTTTATGCGTTTTCGATAGAATGTCAAAATTACCCACACCAGTGGATACCCGCTATGGGTAAAATTACTTACACCCACGGGTATCCACAGATTTATTTAATTGATATTTTCACTATTCATTTATTATTGGGACATGTATGGATATTGAGGTACTCGTACCCATGAATACCTACTTGATATATAAAAAAATTAAAATATCATATATATATAGCAAGAGGTGTATATTAAATCTAATATTTAATGACTTTGTGTTGGGATTATAATTCTCTTCAAGTAAACTTGTACAATAGTAATGGTAAAAAGAATCTCTTAGACTCAAAAAAGGTTAAAAAAAAATATTCGCCTTCATGTATGTCTCAAGTCTAATCTTGAATTTAATTTTGAATATTATTTTCATTTAAATAAATATATGTGAATCTATATATGTTCATGGGTGTCAATGGATATCCACTGATATTATAAAATCCGTTAAAAACTCACTTAATGGATATCCATATGGGTATGGAGCGGGTACGAGTATGCATTTTTAACTTCGAAGCGGGTGATGGATGTGTACTACCCTATGTTCTGAAAACCGGACCGGTCATCAAACCGGTCGAGGCACAAGTTCAAGGTTCAAAGGTCGAACCGGGGTCAAACCGCGGTTCGATCGTGGTAATATAAACAATATATTACATATATATTAATATAGATAATATATGTTATTTTAGTGAATAATGAATAGCTTATTGATAAATTATAATAAAATAATTTTTATTAAATATAAAAATAAAATAAATATAATATTACAACTTTACTCAAATTATTACTTAGTTTATGTCATTAATATGTACATACTTGTAAATTTATTTTTCTTCTATATAATAATAAATAAAAAATATAATATAAAATATATATTAATGTTTGATAAATAAAAACAAATATATGTTAAGCAATATGCATATATTATTAAAAATTGTTACTTAAGTTAAATATGTGCCTTGAATGCAAGATTTGTTTCCTCAGTCACTATGTACTTATAATAAATATAAAAATACACACAATTTATCCCAATAGAACTTGTGGCCTAGTGGTATACAAAGCTTTTTGGAACTCCAAGGTCCCGGGTTCAACCCATAGTGAGGACAAAATTTATTCTAAAAATATTTTTTTCTCAAACCGTTGACCAACCGGTTTAGACCGGTTTTCCCGGTTCTAATGGTTCGTCGGTCCTGAGACTGGTTCAGTAATCTCCGATTTAATTACCCTGACCGAACCGGCCAATGGTCCGGTTCTCGATTGAACCGGTCCGGTCCGATTTTCAGAACACTGGTACTACCCATGCCCACACGCACCCATTGACATTCCCCGATGAATACCTTCGTTTGTAGAATTGGTTTTCTATCCGGATTCCATAAAAAACTAACGGAAAAGCTACGGTGACATTTTTTATAATTTTAAATTATGAAACTGTCCCACCGTAGGTGAAACCTAACATTGAGCTTCGTGAAAAAATAATCAGCGAAGGTTGAGTTGGTGAAACACACAAAAAGAGCAAAGAGGGACATTGACACATGAATCAATTATGACATTTTATTTGAAAAACTTTTCACCGCAATTCGTATTGATGGTGTATTCTCTCTCAATCCCGTTAAAAGTATAGTACTCCTTACGTTCCTATATAACTGATATTTTAAGATTGTTTCACAGGTATTAAGAAATAGCAATTAATGTTCTTGTTTTTATTAAAATTGCTATCTAACTTCCTCTTTTACCCTTTATCTCTTTTTTTTTGGTAAACAACAGCTTAAAAAAAGAAAAACAAACAAAGATTACAGCTAACGCCTCATAAACAAGGTGTCACGGTAATCATCCGCCAATAAAGGAAGAGCGGCCAATAAATGAAGGATACAATTGATAAAGTATAATTAATGCTCTATTGAAATTGTAATATGGATCAGAGGAAGTATTAAGAATTCACTTAATGGTATTAATGATAATAATATATTAACTAATCATTAATTTGGGTTGAAGAATATTAAATGTATCTAATGTTAACATTAGAGTTGAGAGTATAAATGACAATCATAACTAATCACTGATATTTGTTGGAAAATGATTAAAATAATCATTTCATGTGTAAACTCTTTTATGTGCCATCATCAACATTTTTTTGTGTTTATTTCTTTTTTTATGTGTATTAATTAAATATGTGAGACATTTTAAATATTTATTAAAAGAGCGATAAACACAATATTTCACTTGGCATTTACGCATTATCTTTTATTTTTGGTTACAAGAAGAAAAGTCTACACATTATCTAGTCACATGAAAGGATTCAAATCGGTTAAAAAATATTAAATGTATTTAATGTAAATAATAGATGTTAGTTATTATTTGAGTTGAAAAATTATAATATGAGTTATTTTTGTATTGAAAATCATTAAAAATGTTTAATAATAGAAAGTTTGTTGTCAGTTAAATAAATATATTTAAGGATATCTTAATTAATTATTATTTGAGTCATTTTATGTTGAAAATATTACATATATTTAATGATAATATTAATATTTAGTTTTATATGTATTTAAGGATAATCTTAATTAATTGTTTCACTCACTTTTTTGTTGAAAATCTTAAATGTATTTAATGATAATATTAGTAGTGTCCCCGAAAGATAACTCAAGTGGTAAGAGCTAGGGGACATGTGAGTTGGGTGGGGGAAGTCCAGGAATTGATGCTTATAGAGTGTAATTTATCTTTTCGATGTAAAAAATGATAATATTAGTAGTTCGTTATTATTTGACTTGAGAAGTCATATATGTATTTAAGGATAATAATTTTTTTGAACGAATTTAAAGATAATATTAAGTAATGATATTTGAGTCATTTTGTGTTAAAAAATATTAAATTTATTTAATGACAATATTATTAGCTAGTTGTTATTTGATTTGAAAAATTATAATTGTATTTAATGATAATATCAATTTTGTTATTTAAGTAATTTTGTGTTTTAAAACATTCAATATATTTGATGATAAAATTAATAGTTATTTAAAATTAATAGTTACTTATTATTTCACTTGGAAAATCATAGATATATTTGAGCATAATATTAATCAATATTTTTATAGAATAATCTTAATTCAATATTTTTTGAGTTATTGTCATTAACTAACTAACACTCGTGAGCTTACTTGGCAACAAAATTGTTTATATATTTAAATGTGGAATTTCATAAATAATATTTATTTTTGTGAATTTATTTTTAAGGTTGCGGTTGAGGCGATCAAATGTTTGGATAATATTAGAGTGGGTGGGGCATCCTTATCTGTGACTTTGGCAAAACCCCCTCGGAAGACGGTGACAAGAGGCACCTCTTCGCGTTGTTTGGCTTCTCAGAAGATTGGAAATGCTTCTACTCGAACCTGGCGAGATGTGTTGTTGGGGGAGAGGAAGGATGCGTCTCCGATTGTTGGTGAGGAAGTTGATATGGTTAAGTTTGATAGGGAAGTTGATCAAGATACTAGGAATCCAATAGATGTGCTATTTCCCGAGTTGGTGGCCTCTGATTCCTTTCAGGTTGGTGAGGAGACTCTCTTCTTGGATGAGTTTTCAGGGAATCCATCTTTTGTTGGTTGTGATGAGAGGTCTTTATTGGATGAAGATCTTTTTCCGGAGTTTTGTCGATCAGAGAGTTTGGAGATGCAGGTTTTAGGAGAAGCGAATCTTTCGCAGTTTTCTGAAGAGATGGTCCAGGTGCAAGACCGTGTGCTTGAAGAAGAGAGTGTGTTTGATGCTGATCATAGGGAGGGTGTTGGGGAGACTTTAAGGTTTTCCCCGATCAAGGATGGTTGAATTTTGGCTACCCCTAGGTGTCGGGGACGACCCAAGAAGTCGGCTTTGTTGTCCTCTGTAAGACCCTAAAATTATTAAATAAGTTACCATGAAATAAGTATGTTATTACTACTATGATAGTATATATATATATAATTGTTTGATCTTTGTTTGTTACCTGTTTTTCGTGCATTGATTACTGTCAATTGATTTATTGTTGTCGTAATTATGAGGATGTGTAAATGGAAATAGGTTAGCACCATCTTTGTTGTTGTTGGTTTGATATTGGAAAAACAGCATAAGTTTTATTTATGTAGTTAGTCGTCAGTAAACGACAGAAATCAGTTATATTTAGAAATAGACTTAGGTTAATTATTTAATTAATCTTATGAGTCATAAAAATAAAAATAAAATTAAAATTAAAATAATTAAAAGTAAATTCGTGAGTTTTAAAATTGGTGACTAGGAGAGAGAAAAGTAGGGTAAAAGTCTAATTTGGTCTTGTTTGAGGGCTTTTACATAAAACTGGATTAAGCCTTTTAAAAATTGTAAAGGTGATACAAAATTTAAATAAAATTAAGATTAGGTCTGAGGTGACTCAAAAATAATTATTTCATTATAAAATTAAATTATTTTCTTAAATAATTCGTAATTGTTTAATTTAATGATATTAAGGTGAACAATGCGTTTGAACCCCTCTGCGAGGGTTTCTGGACCATGTGATGCGAAGACGGCGGCGGCGAATCGGAGGGGCTCGACGGCGGCCCGCGACGACAGCAACGTGGAGGGAGAGGCGGACGGTGGAGAGCTAGACGGCGAAACTGATGGTGGCTCAGACGGAAATCACGGGAGAAGGAGGAGGTGCTTTTCAGTGTTCATCGATGGGTTAGCAGAGAAGAGCGATTACCTGCAGCTCCGTGATCTTTGCTCCAAATATGGTAAGGTTATCAACCTCTTTGTTCAACGACAGAGAAAGGTTGGAAGAAATTGGCGCTTTGGCTTCGTCAGATATGGGGTTCGTGAGCATGCTTTGAAGGCGATTGAGGGGCTCGATGGGCTTAAATTGGGCAAAACTTATCTATCAGCTTCTATGGCCAGGTTTCCTAGGGTTGAAAATTCTGTTTCAGACAAGAATCGGGTTGATTCTCAGAGCAGTTCAGAACAGGGGAAGAGGTCCTCTGCGTTGGGGCAACAATGGAAGGTAGGCACTACTTCTACCCTTCTGTCCTGGCGTGATACTGTCTTGGGGATTAAAAAGGTAAGCAACTCATCTTCCTTCTCCAAGGATGAGTTGAGGATGTTTGATAATTCTGGGAGATTTGCTGTTCAGAATTTTAGAGTTCCGGATTTGGTCCTCTTTCCAGAGATTTCAGGTTCAGGTTTGGATAGTGATGTGAGAGAGATTAAAGGGAGCGTTGGAGTGCAAGATGGTCAGCTCATGGATTCTTCTAGGAAGGCTCGATGGTATAGTGGTGTGTTAGAAGCGGCTGAAGCGATAGATGCGGTGGTAGTGCAGAATGGTGGTTCCCCTGCTGCTGTTCTTTCAGTGGGGCAGGGGTTCTTGGAAAAAGGGTTGCTTTCTTTCCTTTTTCAGGGTCCCTCGGCTGGAAGGTGGAGCAGATGCCTCCAATGCGCTGATGCTCCGCGCCTACGCTTTAGTTTTCTTGCTGCCCCCTCTATTCTGTCGTTGATGGTGGGATTAAGGAATTCGGTTTTTCCGAGGACCTCCCCTTCTGCGGGTGTGAGGTTTGGGTGTGGGCTTTTGGAGAGCGCCGAGTCTTCTGAGTTGGTCGCTTCTGGTTTTAGTGCAGCTGTCGATGAAGCTTCTCCGCCGCTTCAGGTAGACCCGCTGGTTCTGCCGGAGTCTCACCTTTCTTCGAGTTTGGTACCTGTGGTTGGGGGTGCGGAAGTTGCAAGTTCTTCACTTGAGGAGGGGCCTTCAGCAGAGGTTCCAGTTCAGCAACCTCGCCGGCGGGGGCGTCCTAAAAAGTTTCCCCCTTGTCAGAGACCTATTGTTCTGCCTCCGGTTCTTGAGGAGGTTCAGGAGGATCTTTTCACCTCTACACCCTTGGCGTCGGAGGCTCCAGATCAAGCTAGTGGAGGGCGTTACTTCACGCGATCGAAAAAGACCTGGCTTGTTGGTAAAGTCTTGGGGCTAGAGTTTGAGGGGAATGACATTGATGCTATTCGAGGTCTGGAAAAGGTATACGAGGAACACTTTATGTCTTGATTTATTTTGTTTCTATAGGGTTATGCTTGTATAGTCTTAGGGTCTTCTTTTTGGCTTGTATCCCTTGGCTTGGTCTGAATTGCTTTTTTTATTATCTGTCAAGCTGCCTCGTTTTTATTGGGGTTGTACTCTCTCCTTAAGGGTTTTGTCCTTAAGGGTTTTTTGTGGATAATAATATATAATCCTTTATATTTCAAAAAAAAAATGATATTAAGGTAATTTTTTTTTAAAGCAAAATATATTGATAGATAGTGTTGAGAAATATCCCCTCTCAACATGGGTACAATAACCAAATTAAAGCAAGCCAAAAAGTCGGCAAAGACCCAATTCAAACATAAAACACCTAAAAACACCTCGATGGCAACCCCACAAGCATACACACATGCTAAAACGCCTAACACAACGGACCCTAACATCACCTCAGAGAGACAAGATCAACCCAAGAACCACAAATAACTTCAAAGCACGAATCACAGTGACAGATGCAGCTATAAAACCCAAAGAAGTAGCGTGGAGCGGTAACAAAACATACTCAGCAATAAGAGATACCAGCCAAATGGAACGAAAAACCCTAGACTCAACAATTGCACGGATCTACCCTGCCTCACCTGACCAGAAGCAAAAGGAGCAAACCGGAGAGCCACCAAAACCAAACAGAACCCACGACACCAAGTGTCCAGCAAACCTGACACACCCACTCCACGGAATTTCCCTCCTGACCAGGGCAACTAAACAGCCACTGCAACCTGTGGAATGGCCTGGAGGAGACCCAGCCAAATCCAAAAACACCAAGCGAACATACTGCCACAACCGGAAACGCACAGAGAAGTCGATCTTAGTCACCGCCAAAGGAAGAAGAGTCCAAACCCACCTACAAACACCACTCAAGCAAGCGACGACCACCACCAGCTTCCTACCTCCAAGCGTCAACGAAAGACCATGAGACCAAGATTGTGCTAAAAATCATATGTGATCAGCACCATTCCCACACTTGGCATACATAAAATGCATAATACCAAGCTGTTATCGAGGCCTCTATAAACAATGGCACCATGAAGACGTTTTCCACAAAACAGAATTGTTAAGTTAGCAAACGCCACTATGGCACTAGTAAATGTGAAGCATTTAGGGCTAAAACCTTCCTACACCAATAGCAAAAATATGCATAGTATAATCCATAGTTACAAAACCAGCTATCAATGTAAACCACATGATTGAGACTTTCTGCGTCATTGCACATAAGAACTACTTTGCCACAGATGCACAACGTCACCTGACCAAAGGAGGCACACGGGCTAACTGTAATGGATCGTCAACGGATCCCAAAGTAATGGACCAGCGAGGGGCGCATCAGACAGATCTGAGAGCGGCGGACCACTAGTCGGAGGACAGCGAACAGCGGAGGCGCGAGAGCGGAGATCGAGGGGGAAAGAGCACTCACTGCAGCGAGAAGGAGGAAACAACAAGGAAGGGGTTGCCACACCCAAGGCCGGCAAGGACCACAGGCGTGATAACCCACTGCGAACCCAACAGAAAACGCAAAAAACTAGGAAGAAACGAACCAGATCGCGGCGGACGACAATAGCATAGCAGTGAGCGTAACTTGTGGCCGACGAGGCGGTTCCGAAGGGTATCGCAGGAAGCGTGAAACCGGCACTGAAGAGAGCAAACAGTTGCAGAAGAAAAGGAAAAAAAACCTTAGCATGAAGAGAAAGGGGGCGGGACAGGGAGAAGGAAGCCACTAAAATAGGAAGATAGGTGTAGTGGGGGTTGCCGCCGCGCACGGAGGGAGGGCGGCGCGACGACTACCCAAGGAAAACCTAATTTCATAAACGAGAGAGTTTTAGAGAGGGAAAAAGTCTAGAGAGAGGAGGTAAGACTATATCATTAGCATATCTTAGAAAAGTTTGAAATTTGGGTTACTAAAAATAGTAGATAATATCTGAAGATAACCAAAATCATTTTGGAGTGGAAAATTGTTTAAATTCGGATTTTTTGATTTTTAGTGATTAATTTATCAATTAAACCTTGTTTTGACTTAAAACTTAAGCAAAATAGGAGATAATGATTTGACTTTTTTTAGGAGACTTCTAGAAGATGAGGGAAACATGGGGGAATGAATGTGATCAAATTTTAGGGTTAAGGGAATTTATTTTCAGAATTTACCCTTTTATTTTAATTAATTTCATCAAATTAAGGTTTAGTAGCTTGAAGGGCAAGCAAGCTAAGTTAACTTGGTTCTAGAACTTTGGAAAAGCTTCTAGAGAAGTGATATAACCTTAGAAAACTTAATGGAAGTCAGTTTTAACTAGTGTTTATTTAATAAATTAATTAGGGAATATTCTAGAGATAAGTTGTTGAGTTCTATCTAGTAATTCAAAGGAAATGGGGAAGAGAATGAACCAAGACTAGGGTTTAGGGAAAGGGGAGTTAAAAATAGAAGAAAAAAAAACCACCCTCATATGATGGGATGGTCGAGTATTTCAAGGGGGATGGGTTGGTGAACCAAGACTACGGTTTAGGGAAAGGGGAGTTAAAAACAGGAAAAAAAAACCACCCTCATATGATGGACTGGTCGAGCATTTCAAGGGGGATGGGTTGGTGAACCTCTCCTATAAATAGAACCTCAGTCAGAAGGCTAAAAACACATAACTCAGTAGCTGCTTCCCTTACTAGAAAAACTACACTTGAAACTAGGGTTGCTCAAAAAACCGGTCCGAACCGGATCCGGCTTACCCGAGCCCAACCCGATGCACACGGGCGGTCTAACCCCGGTTCGCGGGTCTGCGGGTTACTTGTTCGGTCCCGTACGGTTTCCAACGGGCGAATTCGGTTTTAAAAAAATTCACCCACTAGTGACCGAACCCGACCGGAACCTGTATAAAAATTTTGAAATAAAGCCTGTACACACTTGTCTGTCACGTAGCAGTGTAGCAGGCTTTAGACACATCACATTATTTCTTTCCTTCTCTCATTCTTGTCACTTTCCTGTCTAAGCTTCTAGTCTATATTAACCTAAGCTAAGCCTAGCATGCATGTGACTAAAGTCTAAAGAAATTAATAATAATTTTTCCACTGCTTCTCTTTCAAGCCTCGCCACCTAATTAATTTTCTCTGTCATAACTTTTAATATTGCATCTGAAAGTAAGCTTCTTCTTCTCCTTTACCATGTTATTGACCCTCTTTCAATAACTAAGAACACCTCCATAACTTCAAGCAACCGGAAGCAAATAAGGACGTCAGGTAAAGGAACGATGCAGTGCAGTTCGAGCAACAACAGAACCATGTTCTACTACGAAGCAAGGAACCCCTCAGGTCATATGTTCAAGCGAATCAGCTTCTTCTTCTTCTTCCTCCATGTCTCCAAGAAATTGCTCATGAGCTTCAGATCTAGATCCCTGAGCTTCTCCTTTTCACGGATCCATGTTTCCAAGCAATTGTTCATGAGCAATCCAGATCTGCAAGCTTCAGATCCAGATTCCCAGCCACTACAACACATTTTTGTTGTCCCCAACCCGTTTCAACCCACCTACGATACCCGAAATCCGCACAAACCGAACCTGCACAAACCGAAAGTATAAACGGGCGGAAGCGGATTGAAATATGAGTGTCATGGTTTTCCTCGGTTTAGCATTTTCGAGCCCGAACCCACCCTAAACCGCCCGATGCTCACCCCTACTTGAAACTCATCAATCTCAAGTGCTCCCTCTCGCTTTTGGTGGCCGAAACCCCCTCCTTCCCTTGGTAGTTAATAGCACTTCTTCCATTCTCCAATTCTTCAAGGTCTTTCGTCTTATGCGCTATAACCTAAGGAGATAAGGGTAGCTTCTTTCATAGTGCGTGAGTCTGCTTGATTTTTATTTTCTTGCATGATACGTGAAGTGAAGGTGTTTAAGGCATTGAATTGATTGAATAATTGTCTTGGTTGTTGTTGTTTTCTCTATATTAATAACATGCTTTCTTTTGTTGAATCATTGTTGGGCGAAATATTGATTAAATGTTGTTGTTGGAAAATTAATGGAATTAACCTTGTTAGTGGTTGTTGTTTGATTAAGGGGATGTACCTTAAAATTGTTGTGGGTTGTTTGATTAAGGGGATCAGATAGACCTTAATTTTTTTGTTGGTTGTATTGATTAAGGGGATATACCTTAATCTTATTGGTGGTATTCTGATATCTTATTTTTAAAGTAGAAGATATGCTGTTTTTTTTTTTTAAATTGAAGATATGTTGTTAGTATCTTAAATTTTGAAGATAAGGTTTTAATGAGATATGGTTGTACTCTTTTAAATTTTGAACTTCTTCAAGTTTGAAATTTGAATTTGGGATAGCTGTTTGTTGTTGATTGTTTTTCGGAGCTAACCCTTAATGTTTGCTACTTGTCTATGTGGGCGCTTAACGCTTTAGTTGATGAGCCGTAAGTGGTGAAGTCTGAATTTCTTGACGAAAAGGAGTCGATGACGAGACTTTGGAGCGGCGTAGAAGGAAGGCTTGCAAAGCGGACGTCTTTGAATAATTGTTATCTTTAAGCTTGAATTTTAATCTCGCCGAACGTCGATATTTTATTGGATTTTGAATTACGCTAGCGGTTACTTATGATTTTAATCGGTTTATCTTATTATTTCTATATGGTTATTAAAGTTATGCTTAGATATTATCATTTGCTAAAGTTTGAAAATCAAACGATTAAAGGATCAATTTTGAAAATTGAGATGAGCTAGTCAATCGGATTTTGAACTTAATGGATAATTGAATTGTTTTGGAAATGATTTGAAAATATTATCGAAAAACCTCATTTGAGTTCAAGTAAGAACTCAGGTTGTTCTGTCTAAGGCAAGAAGGGCTTTCAATGAGGCATTGTGCCCGGCCAGCTTACTTGGGAACTTCTAGGGCTATTACTTGGGTGATGATGGGCCTTTTGTTTTCGAAATATCACCCTTTACAAGAAAAAAAAAGCGAGTTAGTCCCCATATTTGTTGGGTTACTAATGTGATCCCCGGTTTAGAAATTTGGGCGTTACATCCTCTTCTTCTAAGGATTTTGCCCCTAGGCCTAGGGGGAGACCCAAAAAAGGTGATAAGAGGGGTAGTAAGAAGAGGGTCCAAGATGAGGTTTCATGTAACTTGGATGTTGTAGATACCCCAACCTCTCTAGAGGCTCACGAAGGGAATCATCTGATGCTTCTGCCGGCAGAGTTTTCAGAACCACAAGATGTTATGACTAGGGCGAGGAATGCTTTGTTGATGGGGAAATACTTGGGCATGAGATACAATTGTACATATGAGGTTGCTATGAACCAAATGGCAGCCCAAATCCTTGCGCGGAGACCTCCCTAGGGTTATTGGTGGCTTGGTGTTTCTGGTTGAATGTGGTTGTTTTTTCCTTTGGTGTTGGTGTAGTAGTTTGTCTTTGGGTCTTTGTAATCTTATGATCTTGAGCTTTTTGGTGTTCTCTGTGGTGGCTCACTTTCTTCTTGGTTGGTTGTAGGATTCTTGTCTGTTGTATAGTTTAATGGTCTTTTACTTTGGGGACTGTCTTTCATTATGGGTGATTAGTTTTTTGTTGTTACTAATCACCATTACCTGCATTGTCTCCTTTTCAGCTTTGTTATCAAAGCTGTAATTAATATATTCTTTTGCTTTCTAAAAAAAAAAATTTCTATAAGAAATTGTGAAATTTCTGAAAAAAATAAAAGTTTCAAGTTTCAACTACTGTCATGTTTTCATAAATTTTTTGAAACAAAATGGGTAGTTGCCTATATATAATATAGAACCACAACCCTTCAAAGATCTTACAATGTCTCTATTTTAAAAAATGTGTTCTTTTATCGAGGCTTGATCATGATCATTTTAAACACTTTGTGTTTGTCCCTCTTGTGTATCATTTACTTACTGTGAGATGGTTGTTCTCATAGATCTTCAATTTCAATAATACATCGCTCTTTGTTCTAAAAAAATGTGTTCTTTTGCTTTCCTTGCTTATGCTTGCATCATGTCCCAGTCCATTATTTGCAAAAACATTTGTAAGGGTCACAAATTCCTTGTATGGAAATCTGGACCTAACCCTCCATTGTGAATCTAAAGATGATGATATTGGACAGAAGCTTATCCATCAAGGTGTCTTTGTTGAATGGAGTTTCAACATCAATCTTTATCACAACACTTTGTTTCACTGTACCTTTCAATGGTCAAATGTCATAAAAAGGTTTGATATAGACAGAGCTGACATGGATGACTCGATGTGCACAGTTTTCCATTGGGATATAAACCAAGATGTACCCGATTGAACCTTCATATTTGAGTGATTTGAGTATCAAAAATGTGTGTTATACATGGAATAACTGATAAGAAATGGTTTTGTGTGTGATTTCAATATGTATTTGATAATGATGAAGCTGAAGTCAATAAATAATATGAATACAAACTAAAATATAATGTCACTAATTCATTTCCATGGTTTATTTGATTTTTTATGAGTTTAATTTCTATGCACTGATGGTGTAAAGTTTTTTTACACCGTCAATCAATCAGATTTCAAGGACGTGAGAAAATCTCTGTTTTTATTTAATTTCATTAATTGACGTGACACATCCTTGAAATCTGATTGGTTGACGGTGTAAAAAAACTTTACACCGTCGGTGCATCATCATTTTTCTCTTTTTTTATAGGTAATGTTTTTTCGCATTTCATTTAATTTGTTATACTAATAGCTCCATTTCAGCAGAGAGTAATATACTCCCATATTTTTTTTTGCTAGACCTGTACAAGTATCATAGTCCTAGTCTCGACACCTGTATAAGCGTCTCTACTCGCCGTATCCTATGAAGGCCTATATCTAAGGTCCTGCCCAAGCCTTATAGGGCGCGACCGGTCCACTATCAATCAGGGAAACTACTAAAATTATCATTAAATACATTTAAGATTTTCAACAAAAAAAAGTGAGTGAAATAACAATTAATTAAGATTATCCCTTGAACCCCTTAAAAATATCTCCTTCATGGGCGTCAAGCTGGTGTACCTTTCTCCAATTTTGTCAAAGTTCAGATCTCAGCCAACCTTATTTCCATCAATCGGTCGCTTGCTTTCTTCGGCAAAACCTTCTTCGGCTAGTTTTTCACGCTGGCACGTGAGATGATTCAATTAATTTCTAACCATTACCCATTTTGGGGCGCCAACACATTCCTATATTACTTGAGCAATAAAGTGCACTTACTCATTTGCGTGTGTAGTTTTTTACCGCAACAATCGATGCAAACTACTTTAGATCAAGCCTACGCAAAATTGAAGTGAGTTCTTGCATCGGTTTCTTCGACCCAAAAGAGTCAAATTTTGGCGCCAGTTACATGACCAACACTAATATTTTTTCCCTAATTTAGAGTGCCTACCAACACTAAATTTTAACGTTCTTTTTTTGAAAGTGATCATAATATTAAAAGAAAATCAAGGAGCCATTGAGGCTAGTACATCCGACTGAATCCAAAGAAAAACTAGCGGCGGAACCTCTTCAATTCAAACCATGTTTGGAAAAATTGAATAGTTCTTGGTCAAGTAATTAGCCACAAAATTCTAGGATCGACGAACAAAAGATATCTGAAACGAACGAAAAGATGAGACCATGTCTGTACAATCATGCAAAACAGAAAATAAATAAGAAGAACCCCACTTATTCTTACGCCAAGCCTCACATAGCTGCAAAAAATGATTGGAATTTTTTTTTACCGTCAAACATGTTAAATAAACCATGGGAAGGAATGAATGCCATTTTATTTTAAACTTGATTCATATTAATTCAGCCTCATCATTTAAAATACATATTGATATCACACAAAACTATTTCTAATCATTTGTTCCATGGATAACAAATAAATTTTAGGGGGGCTGATTTCGGAGTTCCAGCCACACATGGTCCATTCTGTTTTATACTCCAAGAGAGAAATTTTTCGGGCTCATCTCTTTCTGCTTTGTATATATCGAACCTTTTTGTGACATTTTCCCATTGAAAGGTACAATGAAAAAGTGTTGTGAAAGCAAAGTTGACTTTAAAACTCCATTCAACGGAAGTCCCCGGAGGCATATGCTTCTCTCCAAGATCATCATCTCCAGATTTGCAATGAAGGGTTAGATCCAGATTCCCAGACAAGGTATTTGTGACCCTCACAAGTGTTTTTTTAGTTTTACAAATCCAACAATTTGTTTCAGAGTCGTGACATGATGCCAGCACAAGCAAGGAAAGCAAAAGAACACTTCTAAAGATTAGAGACATTGTAGCAATATTGATATTTTTTGATTGTGATTCTTTGTTATATATAGGCAAATATACACTATAAACTTACCTAGTAGAAATATTATTAAAAGCAATCTAAAGATATTCTTATTTTTCTTATATTAATTTATTTAAAATCTTAAAGATACTCTTATTAAATAATAATAATGCTAATATTAATAATAATGATAACATTAAATAATAGTTTCAATTGATTTGACATAATTGTAATGATAATAATGATAATATTGTAATGACATAATTTTAAAACATTAAATAATAATAATGATAATATTAATAATAATAATAACATTAAATAATAGTTTCAATTGACTTGACATAATTGTAATGATAATAATGATAATATTGTAATGACATAATTTTAAAACATTACATAATAATAATGATAATATTAATAATAATAATAATAGTTTCAATTGACTTGACATTTATATGAAAACAATATTAAATATTAGTTAATAATCTTATATAATTGTAAACTTTTCAATTTCTTATAATCATGATAATAGAATTTTTTAAAATAATAATTATAATAAAGATAATCTTAATTGACTTGACCTTTACATGAACAACCATTTTAAGATGGTTTAGAGGCGTTAGGCCCAACTCCCCCAACTATAAATAGGGGATGATGACCGATTGTAAGGGACTCTTAGCTCATTTGAGAAATAACAAGCTGAAAATTCAGTTACTTTCTCTCTCTAAGCAGTTTCGCTCTCATTCTCTCTAGGAATCTCACATCACGTTCCTTGCACATTAGGTACTATACCTCATCTCAGTGTTCATGATGGAACACTAGCAAGGTTTTAATGAGGCTCTTTCTTGGGATTTCGTCTTAGTCATTATGTGGGTTGGGGTGGGTTTTTAGCACAGCTCAGGATGTATTTTGATGCTTTAATCTCTGCTAGATCAGATTGTACTTGGTTCATGCCTTGAGTTGTTTTTGGCTCAGGCTTTTATTAATAATATACATTTCATTTTCAAAAAAGATATATTATATGTTGGTTATTATTTGAGTTAAAAATCATTGATGTGTTTAAGGGATAATCTTAATTACTTATTATTGCAGTTATTTTGTATTGAAAATATTAATTTAATTTAATAATATATTATAGTTATTTGCTTGACTTTGGGTTCTATCAGGTATGTGGATCATTGTTATGAAAGTGGATAAAAAATTTGGTTAATTTTGCAAAGAAGCAAAGAGGTTTTCTGCTGGGGTTGGTTATTTAATGTTTGGGCAAAGGGGATGTTTCTGCTTGACAGGATTGGAGGAGCTAGTTTTGTGCTTCTTTGCAAAGGTGTGATGCAAATTTGATGGAAGGACGGTGTTTAACACTCATGGTTTAATGTGATGATGTGTGGGATACGTAGGCAATAATGTGCTAAGGCTCCAATGCAGATTCAATTTTAAATTCGTTGATGTGGCATGGGGTTCAAAACTTTATATGGTTTTTTTGGCATTAATTCGGTTGTGGTGACTATGGTCTTTTACATGGTGATGCATAGTTTGTTTTTATTGTATGGGTGCATTTGCTTTAATGTTGTATGCTCACTTTGGAGGGAAATGTTCTCAAGTATTATTTATAAACCATGTCAAAATATGAATGAAACTTTCTTTTAAATTTTATTGGTACGTAATCTCTATTACATTCAGCCTCATCATTCATAGTACATATTGTGATTACATAGAATTTTTTTTCTATTTTTTGTTCCATCCATAACACATCATTTTGACGCTGGGAGTCGGAGATATCAAGCATGGTATATCTTGTGTTATAGTCCAATTGCATTGTTTGCATATGCTCATATCCCTTACTGCATCATATATATCAAACCTGAAGTGGAGAGAAAAACGCAGAGTTGCACAAGAAAGGGGAGATTGAATTGTGTCATCCAAAAAATGGATTTCCAAATGATACAGAGATATCGTGATTTGATAGCTATGGTTTGGGGGCAGCGGAAATGTTAGAGAGAAGATGGGGGAAAGAGTTAGACGATTGACACAACGATTTATCCTGGTTCACCCCCATAATGATAGGGCTACATCCAGTCTCCAGCAAGGCTGGGATTTCACTATGCAAGTATCAAGGACTTCTCCTACAGCAAGTATTTAACATGACTTCTCCCAGTGAGTTTGTGGGTGAAATTCTTGTTCGCCTTGGACGAAAGTGTTACACAATGTTCAAGACATTGTGTAGAACATGCATGCAAAAAATCACAAAGTTAAACGTGCTACTTAAGAAAATAAAACAACAAAGTAAAATAACACAAGGAATTGGTAATCCAGTTCGGTGTAACGTCACCTACGTCTGGAGAGTTTTCACCCAAGAAAGGAAATCCACTATTAGTAGTTTAGGAACACCCGGTCTTACAAGAACACACATTGTTCAATGCCTTACAACCTAAACGCTACCCAGTGTATTTCTACTTAGTACTCCCCCTAAGTATGAGAGTCTCTCTCACTTTCTCTCAACAATCACTGCCACGGTGATTGAATCACAAAGTACAATAAGGATGTAGAGATTTCGACTCAACAAAACACAACAACTCAGTGCTTTTATAATCAATGGAAGCACATGAGTTGATTACGATACTCAAACAATGGACTCACAAAGAAAACCCTAATAGCACAAGCAACACAACTAATATTCCACACCCGACAGCTAGGGTTCCTTGATCAACTTAAATAGATGTTCTTCAGTCAGTGTCTTCAATGAGCTGAGCATCAAAACGTCCATGTAGTAAAACAGAAGTAAATATTCAAAATATCTTCTTCAAAAATAAACACATTAGGACCAACTCATCACAATTACTTGGTCCACACGAATTAATTCTATTTCTCAAAATATATTAATTCTCCAGATCACAGAAGATATGTTCAGTATATAAAACGCGTAGAATCACCGTCATATATTCAAAATTAAAAGCTTCACGTAGATACGTAAAGATCACACAACAGCCCGAATCACATTGTTCTACCATATGCTTAGAACATTCGGTTGCACATCAGACAAAGACAATGTTGTTTGTCACATAATGAAACATATCAAACACCTTAGAAAAAATGCAGCCAACATCAAGATAAACTTCATCAAGGCAGAATACTCAACAGTAAGGACTCCTCCTTTGAGTTTACAAGGACTCCTCCTATGAGTTTATAAGGACTCCTCCTACAAGTTTATAAGGACTTCTCATATGAGTTTATAAGGACTCCTCCTACAAGTTTATAAGGACTTCTCCTTTGAGTTTATAAGGACTCCTCCTACAAGTTTATAAGGACTTCTCCTATGAGTTTATAAGGACTCATTCTATGAGTTTATAAGGACTCATCCTAGCGAGTATTATCCAGGACTCCTCCAAGTATTATTTCACTGCCTCTTCAGGCATTGAGTATTAGAAAGGACTCCTCCAATACAAGTATTAGACATGACTTCTCCAAAAAACAGTCTTTCTCAAGATCGTTTTCATCTACTCTAAAATCTCTTCTTCTAAGAGGGATAGTAGATCAATTAAGTTCATGAACATAAATCATTTAGGATATTTTCAACTCTAGGCTTATGATTTATGTTCTATTGCATGATACAGATAGAGAAGATTTAACTCTAAGAATATCAACTCTACATGTTTTATCAGACGATGATAAATGATGTGATCATTAGGTGTATCATCGATGTCTGATGTTGGGCACTAAGGCTCCAATTCGCGCTTCATAGATTTGAGCATAAAGCTCAATCCTTGTGAGCATGAGCGCCGCTTCCTCCAACCTTTGCTTCTTCCCTTTATACTTTTGAGTCTTCTGTGAGCGAAAAGTAGCCGTTGCGACCCGTTGGAGATTGGCGTTCACAAAGCTTGTAGCTGTTGGATCAAACAACGTTGATGTACCATCGTCAAAGCTTGCTACTGTTTGATGGAGACTCTATGTTGTAAAGATGTGATATGTCATGTAGTAGGTAGCATAGGTCTGTGTTTCTATCTGTTGGTGTAGAGATATGGAAATCTGATAGTGACACCACGGAGCTCATTTTCATCATAGCTTTGTGTCAGATAGTTAATCTTTAATTTGAATCTTCTGCACAAAGCTATCTTCGGCTTCAGCTTCAAGGGAGAGCTTGCTTGATTTGACGTTGCGGTAAGCTGGAGTGAGCTGCTGACTATGTGGACGATCCTCTATGTCTTTAGTCTTCAATGCTGCTCCATATGATCTTCCTTTAGTCTTCCAGACGATGAGTGTATTTCTGCTTAGGCTTGGTCACTCTAAGACTTCCACTCATGTCTTTCTTCCTGGCGCTGAGGTCATTGGACGATGATGGTTTAATTTTCTTCGACATTGTGCTTACCATAATCTTCCTCAAACGATGTTTTCAGCTCTGACCAGGTTCTTCATTTGTCCTTAGAAATGGATTGTCTAGTTCGCCTTGAACAATGGGCCTAGATAATGGGTTGTGCTCCATTTCTTTATTTCTTTGATGAGAGAGAAAGAAACCTTTAATGTAGACAATTGCTCAGGCTTCCTTGGTCAATGTGCTTTGTAGAGTATCACGTGATTTCTTAACACTTGACTTTCTCATCAAGAGTGTCAGAGATATTTCCATTTGAATATGGCGCTCTTCTCTCTGGACACTGCGTTCTGTAATCAGTCTTGAGATAGACGTTTGAGTTGTGAACGATGCATTCAGTCTTCTCAAACGATTCATTGCCTTGACTTTGGCTCTTGCATAGTGTGCTCTTGAAGCTCTCCAATCTACTTTCATAGATGAGCTTTGAGACTTTGTTTGAGCCTACATCAATGCTGCTCAAGCTTCTTCTCTTGTAGACGATCCTTTGGATGATGCGTCTCTTCATGTCTCTTGATCTCCTCTTCTTCTTCTTCTTCTTCTTCTTCTTCCAGCTCCCTTCCAGACATAGCTTTCTTTTGCTAGTCATGTTGCACTGTATCTTTGAGCTTTCTTCTACTTTTTCTAATCATACGATCTGGACGATGACATTCTTATGTTCTCGTATGGTCATACATGTGTAGCGTTTCCTCGCTAACCGTAGATGCCTTGACTCTTTAACTGCCTCATCCATCATGCTCAAACGATTCTCGATGATACTACCTTGCCTTTCGTCGTCTGTCTTTTCTGCTTTGTCCTTGCTGGCGCTTTGACTGTCTTGACCGCTTCAGCTTTGTCTTCTCTTCTTCTTTGACTTTTCTCCATGTGGGTGAGTTGTCTTCTTGTCATCTTTCCTCAATTGATCTTTCCTAAAAGAGTATAAGAGTAACTTCCTGAAATGAAATTCATATGATATATTAAGTTAGTTCAATTGCATATTTGAAACGTTTTGCTCTTGAAAATTGTTATCATTCAAAATAAGATTGACGATGCATCCCTTTAATCTTTTAGAGTTTATTTCTAGCCTCTTTCCTCTTCTCATGTTTTATGTAATATTTGATGTTGCTGGTTGTTTGTAGGCTTTGGGCTTTTGCTGTTGTTGGCTAATGGTCATGTACTCTTTTTTCTCTCTTGGGTTTTTTCCCACTGGGTTTTCCCTTGAGAGGTTTTAACGAGGCTGGCCATGAGTTGGGTTTCTTTGCTTTGCTAGCCCTTTGTTTTCTTGCCCACTATGAGAGGGTTGTTCTCATAGATCTTTTTATCATTAATAATCATCTTTGTTCTCAAAAAAAAAAAAGATTGACGATGCATTTAGCGTTCTGAACTTAACAAAACCATTTTCTAGGGCTATTTTTCCAATAAAAAGCGCAAAAAAAATTATTGTGCCCCAAATGTTGACTCCAAAACTCCATTCAATGAAGCCACTGTGATGGATAAGATGTGCTCCATGATCATTATATTTGGATTTGCGGTGAATGGTAAGGTCCAGATTCCCATCTAAGGAATTTGTTACTCTCACATGTGTTTTTGAAAATGAACTCTGGCATGATGTCAACATGAGAAAGGAAAGCAAAAGAACCTTTTTCACAAAAAAGAGACTTTGTAGCTGTGTTGATGTGTTATGGGTTGTAATTCTTTCTTATATATATAGGCAGATCCACTTTCTTAGATAATTTTTACAAAATCCTTCACAAATAATTTACTTGGTAGAAATATTATTTAAAAACAATTTATAGATATACTTATTTTTGCAAATCAATTTATTTTAAAATTTTAAGCATTTATTTAAAGAAAATAAAATTAGTAATATTACATATTTTAATAGTTAGTTAAAAAATTGATACAAATTTATCTTTATTTTATATGGAAACTCAAAATATGTGTCTTGAAAAATAATAAAATACGATGAGACACAATTTCAATAAATGGTATTAGAGTCTTATCTGTGTAAGTAACATATTACTCAAACTTAATTAATAATTTATATTTGATCATTAGCATTGAAATTAGTCTAAAAATTTAATAATTTATTTAATTTATAAAACGAAAAATCATTCAGTAAGGTTGAATTTTTTTATTTATTTTTGGTAAATAGTAAGGTTGAAATATTTTGAATCAAGTAGTAAGTTTTCAGTATCATCAAATAAGTTATAATTACATATTTTTATGCTCTTTATCAACAATAAGATAATTTTAAATTTTATAATTATAATAAGTTACAACTTTAATTGCGTAAAATATTATTCAGTGAATTTAAATTTATTTAATTTTTGTCATAATTATTTTACTTTGTTATACTTTTTTAAGTCATTTAGTTTATGGACTCTGTATTTGTTCAAGCTCACTGACAATCTGTAAGGCCGGCAAAAGAACAACTACTTATGGAAACTCAACCCTAGCTGCTCAGTGTGTGTTTTGTGAGTGGGCTATTGTGTTTTTGGGTTGTGATTTATTTTTAGTCCATATTGTGTTTTTCTTGTACACTACTCTACTGGCTCCATTGATAATCATAAGGCATAGAGTTGGTTTGTTTTAGTTGAGTTGTAATCTCTTCATAATCATATTGTTTGTTGCTTCAGTCACTATGGTGAGTGATTGAGAGAAAGTGATAAGGGTATCATACTTAGGGGCAGTACTAAGTAGAAACACACGGGTAATATTATGTAGGAAGGCTTTGAACAAGGTTTGTTCATATAAGATCGGGTGTACCAATACTATTGAGAATGGATTTCCTTTATCGGGTGAAAACCCCCAGACATAGTTGACGTTTCACTGAACTGGGTTACAATTCTCAGTGTCCTTCTTTATTGTTTTATTGTTTTACTGTTTTTATTGTGTTGCTTTTGTGATTTATCTCGTGCATGTTATATACATTGTCTTGGACATGACGTTTAACATTTGTCCTGTGCGAACTAAAATTTCAGCACCTTTCATCTCTCTTATCAACAATCCTAGTTTATCTTTGTGATGCGGATGCTTTGATTTCTTTGAGTGATATGGTCGTCTGATTGAGTTGAATTTTTGTTCTCTGTCGCACACGCACCCCTCCATATGTTAACTTGTTGTTCTCAAAATCAAATAAAGATGCCCTATTTCTGTAAAATGAACCGAATCCAATACAATGCAATTTGGCATTCGAAAGAATCTTTTGGAAGAAAGAAGAGAGGGTACAAACAAGGGCATTTTTGGGTGATAAATAGTCAGATCTCATACAAATAGTCTTTCTAAGGGTTCTGCCGGTTCGGGGCAAGGATATGTTCTCCTTATTTCACGGTTTTGATTAGCTCTACGACTTGGTTTTAAATTCATTTATTATTTGTAAAATTCGTTTATTATTACCGTTTGAAATTGAAAATAAGTATGAAAAATATGTAGCAAATTAACATGTGGTTAGTTTCTGCGACTTGGTTTTAAATTCGTTTAATTTTTTTTCTTATTAATACATATATATTTAGTTTATTACGTGTCACAAATTAACATTCCCAAGAAATTGCTTCCCAAAGAGGCCACTAACTGATTGGCAGTTAAATACCACATAGCACATACAGAAAATAGAATTTGGAGAAAAGAAATTATATTGTATTTTTTTTGAACAGAGAAATTATATTATATTGAATGATCAAGATGTTGAAATTCCACATAAGCTTCGGTGAGGTCACTTGGTAAGGTCGTCGGACCACCACTTTAGACGAGAACTAAAATTGGCTATTTTTTCAAAAATTAGGGACTAAATCCAAACTATTGTCCAACAAGGAACGGAAGAGCTTTGCTAAATGGGCTGAATACGAAACTCACGAGGGTTGTAAAATAAGAGAAATAGGTGGTTATTTATACGTATTATATTTAATACTCCCTCCGTTCCTTATTATAAGGTTATTTTTTAGTGTTTTTCTTGTTCCTAAATATAAGTCCATTTACAATATCAATGAAGCATTAATTATTTTTTCCCAAAACTATCCTCATATTTAATATGAAAGAGACAATGAGATTTTTAAATAATAACTTGGAGAGAGAAATTTATAAGAAATTAAATAAGGGTAATCTAGGAAAGTGAATAAATTCTTTTACAAATTTATTGCTTGTAACTACTTTTCTTAATCTAAGATAATTGGTAAAATAGACTTATAAATAGGAACGGATGGAGTAAAAGAAAAGGATGTACACATAAATGTATGTGTTTCGACAGTTTTATTTCTCGGAACGGAAATCAAACTTCTCCTATATTACAAGGATTAAAAGCTTAATTAACCTTTTTTAATGCTTTAATCTTCTTTTGGTCTAAATACAAAATGGAAATGCCCTTAATATTATAGGATCATCAAGACACGTCCAGCATAATAGACCCGATATCCTTATTGTTTTTTTTACAGTAATATCCTTATTGTAACATAAAAAAATTATTACTATTATTATTATTAATTATTTCCAAAACTAAAAAGAAGTAAAAGAAAAAAAAACTAAAGGGAAAGAGAGAGCCACTTCCAGTTTATTTTCAAACGTACCCAACTACAGAGGATAACATTTGCAGGCTCCCAAATGGACCCAACTAGAAATCGCAGTCACCATGACAAACTACAACTTGCAATTTTCACGACCTTGAAACTCTATTAAAAAGGGAATTTCGATAATAAATCAAGAAAGAGGAAAAACTCATGAGAATTAGAGAGAGAAAACATAAAATTAGGGTGGATGTTGTGTTAAGTGTATTATGCAGTAGGGGTGGAGGATGGGCTGAAGAAGGGAGAAAAGCTTTGAAAAAAGAAGCAAAAGACGAGAGAAATAAAAGAAGATTGAGAAAATGAGAAAAATCAAAGAGGTAGAAGAAGTATAGTTAAGATCACTCTTCTAAAAGGGGGCTATTAATCTAGCAAATGAAATGGAAAGCAAAATTAGCCTTAAACAAATCAAATAAACCAGGTAAACAAATGAATGACATTTTCTTTTAAATTTTATTGGTACGTATTTTATTGAATTCATTCTCATCATTCAGAATACATATTGAGCTCACATAGAAAAAATTTCTAACTTTAGTTCCATCCATAACATATCGATTTGACAGTGGGATCCGGAGACTGCAAGCATGGTCCAGATCCTGTTATAGTGTAATAGCATTGTCCGCATATCTTCATATCCCTTTTTGCATCATATATATCAAACCAGTTTAAAGGGGAACCTTTCCAAGAAAAAGAACAAAAATATTTTGTTGTGTGCCAAATGTTGAGTTTAAAACCCCATTCAAAGAAGGCACCGTGATGGAGAAGACGCTCTCCAAGATCATCATCTTTGGATTTGCAGTGAATGGTTAGGTCCAGATTATCATACAAGTTATTTGTAATCCTCACATGTTTTTCTGAAAATGCACTCTGACATGATGCCAACAAAAGAAAAGAAAATAAAAGAACCTTTTTCACAAAAAGAGACATTGCAGTTGTGTTAATGTGTTATGGATTGTCATTCTGTTATATATAGGCAACGATCCACTTGGTTAGATAATTTTTACAAAAACCTCCGCAATTAATTACACGGTAGAAATATATTTAAACAAATTTATAGATATCCTTATATTTATAAATAAAATTATTTTAAAATTTTAAGAACTTATTAAAAGAAAATAAATAGTATTAAAGATTTATTTGTGTAAATAAAAATTACTCAAATTTAATTAAAATTTATTTTTAATAATTATCATTAATAATTTTAACTTTTTTTTGACAATAATGATTTTAACTTTTTTGGTCTTGACCAAGGTATCCCCACAGCCGACAACCGTGAGACTAATCCCTCGCCCCACGGTCAGCGCACTAAGCGGTAGGGGGCTGGCCAATGAGTTTTTTCTATTCGCAAGAGTTGGGATTCGAACCCCCAACCACTTGCTCAAAGGATGAAGTGCTGAACCACTACATCAACCCACTTGTACACAATAATGATTTTAACTTTGATAATACAGAAATTAAAATATCTTTTAAATTTGAGTGTACAATTAAAATATTATCATTTAAGATATTATAACTTATTTAATAATTTTAACTCATTAAGTGGACAACTATAAAAGATCATTAACTACTACCTAATATTGTTATTCATGTAAAGGTCGAGTCAATTAAAATTGTTATTATTATCATTATTATTATTTAATTTTTTTACTTAACTTGTGATTAACAATTAACATTTAAATAATGATAATATTTAAATATGAGAAACTTAAAAGAAAAAAAAACATAATTAGCAACTAAGTTAAAGATCAATAATATAACACATTATCAATAAATAATTAATATTTTTATTAATGTATAAGTCAAGTGATGTTTAGTTTTATACAATGGTTTATATTTTTTCTCAAGTTGTGGTTAATAACTAAAATTTAAATAATGAAACTTTTTACTTTAAAATATAAAAGCATAAAAAATATAAAATTAGATATATAAAAAATTATTAAAAATTAACTAATATTTTTATTAATGTGAAGCTCAAGTCAATTTTTTTTACTTATTATTATCATTAAATTTTTTTTAATTTTTTTCTTAATTTAGTCATTAAATATGAATAATTATTATATTTAATTATGTGAAACTGAATTTTTTTCAATTAGTAATAATTATAAAATTTTATAAATAACTAATTAATATTGTTATTAATGTATAGTTCAAGTCATTAATAAATAATTAATACTTTTATTACTACCTCTCTTTCATATTAACTTTTTTTTTTGAAAAGCCAAATTTGTATATAATAGAATTAGCAATTGGGATGCTAAAAGCCCATTTACAAGAATAGTGGAGAAGAAAAAAAAAAAAAAACAGAATTAGCAACTAATTGTTCTACAGAGGCAGCAAGTCAAGAAAGCAAAAGAAAACAAAAGAAAATAAGGATTTGCCGTCCATTCATAAGCAGAGCACGAAAAATCCTTGCCTCTGCAGTGAAGCCATTTCCATGATCTGAATTTGACCTGTTCCACCATCTTCTCAGCACTTACAGTTCTGGCATTGAAGATTGCATCGTTCCTGTTCAACCAAATTGTCCATACTACTGCAGCCCAGACTGAGTACCATCCTTCCACTGCCACAAGAAGTGCGCTGCTGGATTTTCTGCCACGACAGTGAGCACACCCAACCAGCGGTAACAGGACATCCACACCTGCCAGGAGATATTGCAAGAAAACAAAAGATGTGCTAAATCTTCCTCCTCTTCTGAACATAAAATGCACACGCACTCAGGTCCTGCTTGGATAACCTTTCTCCTTCTAAGATTCTCCTTTGTTTGTATTCTGTCATTGAACACTTTCCACAAGAAAGCCTGCACATTTGAGGGTGCTGCTATGTGCCACAACCTCTGAAATGGTCCTAGAGAGCCCTGCTGATTTGGAACTAACTGCATCTCATAGGCAGATTTTACAGTAAAGCAACCATCCGAAGATGTCATCCAAACCCACTTGTCAGAAGATCCTTGTTTTGGCTGAGTAGGCTCAATGTCCCTCTGCAGCTCCTCAAACATCTGAGCCTCCCAATCAAACATAGTTCTCTGCCATTCAAACCTCCGTATCCACTCCCCATCCCTCAAATCACCCATGTCCTTTACATAGTGGCTTCTTTGATCACTCATGTTATAAAGCCTTCCATACTTCCTTCTTAGAATTTCCTCTTCCCTCACCCACTTGTCATGCCAAAATAGAGTATTGCCCCCATCGCCCACTCTTAAGCTTACATTACCATCAAACAGCTTTGTATCCCCCGCACCAATTTTTTGCATATTCCTCCACGGCTCCACCACCATGATCCCTTATTGACCCTCCTAGGCTCCAATGCTCGATTCCCGCATCCATATTTTGCATTCAATACTCTCCCCCATAGACTTTCTTGTTCTGATAACAAACGCCACCTCCATTTCAAGAGTAGAGCTACATTGAACTTCTAGCCCCCTCTTCAGTCCCCCACAAGAACTGCATCTGGACCTTCTTGCAGGTATCTGCCACACTTTTCGGTAATTTAAAAAAGGACATGAAGAAAAGGGGAATAGCAGAGAGCACACTATTCAAAAGGCACAGTCTACCCCCAAATGAGAGCCATCTATTCTTCCAAACTGCGAGTCTTTTCCTAAGCTTCTGAATCATCGGTTTCCAAGTGGCCTCTTTAAAGATTTTTTTTTGTTTCTATATATGATATATCTGTCAACTTAGCATTTCAAGAGAGCAATAAATGATGTTTTTCCTAATAGTGCCCTTATATAATCAATAAATGAGAGGAAAGATAAAACAAATTTTAGAGAGTAAAATAGGAAGATAAGTAATACTTTTCTAAAAATTAATTGGACTTTTTAATATGTGTGTTTCTACTTTGAACAGTTAAATAGAAACAGATGTAGTAATGTATAAATCAAGGGACATTTACTTATAAATATTGATTTATATTTTTTTCTAAAGTTGTGGTTGATAATTAAAATTTAAATAATGACACTTCTTAAAGGTGCGACTCCCCTAGGGTTTAGGGAGTCAACGTCTAGGGTTTGGTGAGAAAAAAAGACTTTTGATGGCGGTGCTTAACCCCTGTCGGTGAGGCAGTTGTCGGTATAAGGAGGAATTTTTTTCCATGTTTTGTCACGTACTCTATTTTGTGCAGTCGAGAGCGTTTTAGACCTTGCTATTTCCAGCTTCTTAGTCTACGAGGTCTTTGGCTATGGATAACTTCAACGAGGTGATTCTCGAAGGAGCGGAGGCAGAGGTTCTGGATATTGGAAAGCTGGACGTTGAACCTGAATTGGAGAAAGACGTCTGGCTCCTGGGACGAGTTCTGACCAAGGCTAGGGTGGGTGTTATCCCTTTCCGGGCAGTGATGCAACCATTATGGACATCAAGGAATTGTGAAGAAATTCGCCAGGTTGGTATAAATCTCTTCTCCTTCCGATTCAAAAACACCAAGGACAGAGACCTTGTGTTGAAATCGGGACCCTGGTTTTTCGATCGACACATGCTGGCGTTGAATGTCTTTGATGTGAATGTTAACCCGATGGATATTCCTATGACAAGGATTCCGTTCTGGGTGCAAGTCCATGGCCTTCCTTATACTTTCCACACAGAAAAGGTGGCCCGTTCTCTCGCGGGAGACTTTGCAGGTATGGGTGAGTTTAGAACAGCCTTTGAAGAAAGGAAAACTAGTGGCGACAACAGGCAGGGAACCTTACAAAACGGTGTTTAAATATGAGAAGTTGTACAACTTCTATTTCAAATGTGGTCGGCTGGACCATATGGAAGGGGACTGTAAGGAAGTGCCTCGTGGGGAGGGCAGATCAGAAACGTTTTGGAGGGTGGATGAGGGCGAGGGAGTTTGAAGAAGAAGAAGGACCAAACCAGAGAAATCTAGGGGGAGGGGGTGGTATGAATGGAGGATGGGAAGGAGGCCGTAGACAAGGGTGGCGCGCAAACCAGAGAGGGAGGGGAAGCCATGCTACCAGGTTCAAAGAAGAAAATAAATCGGAGGTGAGGGGAAAGGGGAATGCACGAGTGGAGGAAAAAGTGGAACATGCTGGGGATGAGGGTGAATAGTTTGATGAGGAAGAAGATGACTTGCTGGATGAGGACGAAGTCCAGGATCTTTATGCACAGGGGATGTATTATGTGAACAAGAATCCGAATGACAAAGGGGAACTTGAGAGGTCCAAATTGGGTGGCATCCACATAGGTGGGACAACAAGCAGCGAGGTACACGAAAAGAATAATAGGAAACGATCTATTTTACCTTCTCAGTTGAGTGGTAGCCCCACAGGGGTGTCCCCTCCTTTCAAAAAAATTAATTCAGATTTTGGATTGGGATCGGCGGCAGCTGGTGACCAGCCCCACCCACCTCAATGAGGATCATTTCGTGGAGCTGCCGCGAGCTTGGGAACCTGGAGGCAGTACGGGCTTTGCGTAAGCTCATCCACTCTGAAGCTCCTGTTATAGCCTTTTTTATGGAAACAAAACTTCATACGTCAAAGATGTTGACCCACAGAGGGACTGGAGGGCTCGGAAATATTTTCCCAGTGCTGTGTGCAGGGAGAGGTAACTCCAGAGCGGGCGGTCTATGTCTCTTGTGGAATGATGAGGTAGATGTGACCATCTTAAATGCTTCTCTTAATGCATTTAAGATAATCTGGGGCCAGTGCTCTAGAGCAAATTGGCTGAGACATGGAGACAGGAACACCAGTTTTTTCCATAAAAAAGCATCACAGCGCAGGAAAATGAACTTAATTGAAGAACTTACTGATGATGGAGGTACAAAGTTTGTGAGGGATGCAGACATAGCTCGAGTACTGACTGATTATTTTATGAGCCTTTTTGCGACGTCTTCTCCTAGTGGCATGGAGGAAGTGGCATCTTTGGTCGATAACAAAGTGACAGAAGCACATAGAACTATCTTGTCTGAGGCGTTTTCCAAGGAGGAAGTGGAGGAAGCACTCTTCCAAATGCACCCTACGAAGGCTCCAGGGCTTGATGACTTTCCTGCTTTGTTGTACCAGAAGTTTTGGCATATTGTGGGGGACGAGTTCGCAAATTACTGCCTTCAGGTTCTCAACGACGCAACCTCATCATGTATGATCAATCAAACTCTCCTTGTTCTTATTCCTAAAGTAAAAAAGCTTGTTCATGCAAACCAATTTAGGCCGATTAGCCTCTATAACGTCTTGTTTAAAATTATAACAAAGGTGATAGTTAATAGGATGAAGTTAATTTTAACAGACTTAATTAGTGAATCTCAGAGTGTGTTTGTGCATGGTAGACTGATCACAGATAACGCTTTGATAGTCTATGAGTGCTTTCACCACATGAAAAAGAAAGCCACAGGTAAAATCGGAATGATGGCTTTAAAGCTTGATATGGCTAAAGCGTACGACAGAGTGGAATGGCCCTTCTTGCAGGCTATTGATAAGCGCTCATTTTACGTATATTTGAATATCATTTTAAGCACTTATTTGACTTGTATGCTTGCATTTTTTATCATTTTATCCCCAAAGTAATTGATTTAGTAAGTACTAAGTTTTAACTTAGAAATAATATAAATATTATATATTTCATGAGCTTAACTTGGACTTTTGATGCAGGGAAGATATTCATGAAGAATCCAAGTTTAAAGTGAAAATTTAGTTTTTTAGAGTTGCAGAGCGTTGAGCACCCAAAAAGGGGTGCTGAGCACCCAAGTAGCTGAAGAAACCCAATTCTGAAGGAAGCAGGGCGCCCGGCGGCCTCTGATGAGCGCCCAGCACCCTGTGACCGCCCTAAACACTTATTAAAGGGCAGAAACTCGATTTTCGTCCCATCTCTCCCATTCTCTTCGATTTTCTCCAAACTTTGGCACCATAACAGAGCAAGGGAGCTGGGCTTCATGGAAGAGGGGGTCCTTGGGCTAGGATTGGATGGATTGGAGCTTCAAGATGGTGATGGCAGCCATGGGAGGACGGTGACAACCTCCCGAAAGCCTTGGAAAGCTTGGGAAAGCTTCCATGGTCGTGGTTACGTCGTCTCCTCTTGGGTTTCGGTTCTTTCTTCCTTTTCCCTTGTAGTTTTTGTTTTCTATTTATGTATTTAGATTGTATAACCTGACTCTTTGATTGTTTTAAGTTTGTTCATTGATGTAAGTGGAAATCTTTCATGTATGGTGTTTCTCTTTGTACTTCATGTTTCTAACCAATCAATTGATAAAGAGCTGCACTAGTTTATAAATAGATCGAGAGGTTGATATGAGTTGGCGTATGTTTAGATCAATGAAAGTAGACACCTATGTCTTAGGTTCTTGCTTTCTTCGCTTCAAGTATTGATTGTTTGTGTTAGATCTCTATGGACTAGCATGAGATCGGGAGATAATTGTCGGTCCGGTTTAAGAGAGAAATCACTCAGTGAACTAGTTGTCCTAGAATGAGAATATCTTGGGTAGGAGCAATAGTGGATTTCCATGTGATAGGTGGAGTTCTGAGTTCTAACAGGAGTTTCCGGAGTGACAACGGAGACTTGCAAGCCTATGGTACCTTGTCTTAGGATGAATTGGTCATTGGGAATGTCTTTGAGAGAGAACTTGAGCTATATTATTCCTTTTGGGTTTTCTAGATGGCAAGGGATTACGTCTAGGACTTCTAATTGATAGATTCACCTAGGCTAGGGATATTTAGGTGGATAGCTCTCGACATCATAAATGAAATGAACCATTACAAAAGTGTTTGAGTTGAAAGCAATTAGAGGATTAGGTGAAAATGCATTCTAAATATGTTTTCTTCTTTGTTACCTCAGTAAATCTTCTTTTACTGTTTTCTTTTATATTCAAAAACCACAAAAACAATTTATCCAACATCTTTGTATCCGCTCAGATCAATGTTTAACTGGTGGAACTAATGTTCACACAATCCCTGAGGACGATAAACCCGTATCTGCTTTACTATGATTGAATCATAAAGGTTTAGCCAAAAGCAGTACAAACAATGAGAAAAAACCTTTATCAAATTTGGCGCCGTTGCCGGGGATTGTGTTTTGAAATGTTGGTGAAACTAGTGGAATTTTGATTTGAGCTGTACATACTGTATATAATGAATGTTTTGTTCTTATGTGTCAATTTCACTGATTTATTCTTGTTTTTAATGCTTGTTGTAGCCTGATCAACTATAACATGATTTTTAGTTTGGAATTCTGTGAACCTGTCTTAGAATGAATCAGCTAGTGAATTTAATGTAATTTAGGTTCATTAGTCATGAATTGATGCATAGGATAATGTATATAGGTGTTGTCTTGTGCATAGTTGTTTCTGTTTTCTTTCTCTTGTTCTCTTGTTTTTGTTTTTAAATTAAGGATTCCTCACTTTGGGTTCTTGAATGATCTTTGTATGTTTTCATGTTTAAAATCCTCTTTTGAGTTATTTGAATAAAGATAGAACCAAGAGTTTTGGAAACCATGTGTTTTGGTGTGCTTGTTTTCTCTTTTTAAATTATGTAGTATATGTGATTTAGTGAAGTTGTGCCTAAAGTTTAGTTTTTATCAGTTTCACAAGTTTTGTTTATCATATTGAGATTGTTCAATGAGTTTAGAAGCAAGAAATGTGATAAAATCAAAATTTGGGGGTGTGACTTGTTGAAATGCATGTGAACATTCGGTCAAATTTAGATTATGTGCTTTTGATGTTAATAACCTGTGTTTGAGACTTCTAACAGATCCAAAATATTATATCTAATGCACATGGAAGGTTGGAATGCAAGGTAGGTGAGTATTGCAAATTTTGAGGTATGTGGTTGTGTGAAAATGGTAAAACAACAAGTCCTCCGAAGTGTTTTTTCTGCATAACTGTGAAAACGTCTTCCAAATGATCTTGAGCAAACTCATTTTTGTGTTAGAATACTTTTCGTCAAGTGTTAGATTCGATTTTAAGTTAAACTCTTTGATTTTGTAGTGAAAGTGAATAAGAACTCCTCATTGTGTTCTTTCTTAGCCATGAAATGTGATTTTGAGTAAACATGCTCAATGCTGTTTTCTAAGGATATCCACAAGTTTTAAATGACATGAATGAATGATTTTAAGGCCTAGAATGAATGGAATTTGAGAATCGCAAAATTGAAGGCATTGGGTTGTGGAATTGCATGAAAATTGCACTTGAAATGATTTTGGTATTTGAAATTTGATTTTGATGCAATTTGTTTTCAATTGTTGGCTTTTAAGATCCACACAAGTTTCTTAATGGATATGAATGTGTTTGAACCATTTGGAATGTGCTAGAAAGGTTCACATCAAAATATAGCCTATCAAGTTGTGCAAAAGCATGAAATTTGTCTTTGAAAGTCCTGCACTGTCAATCTTTGATAAATACATTTGCTTGTTAAATTTTAATGCAATGACATATTTTAAATAATATATGAATATGATTGAATCAATTTACATGGTTGAGAAATCTAAAACTCAAAATTTAGCCTGTCCAGTTGTGGTTTATGGGGGTTTTCTGAGATCTAACACTGCTAAGGCCGCCCAGCGTCCATCTGATAGCGCTGAGCGGTCTGAAACTCTGATGCTGACCGCTCAGCGGTCTTCAGTAGCCGCTCAGCGCCACCCCTTTTGCAGCAATACACTCTTTTCTTCAAATGATCATAACTTCCTCATTTCTTATCCGATTTGAATAAATAACCACTCTATGGAAAGCTCGTTAAGTATACTTTCATATGAACTAGAGTGTGGTTTGTTTTTGTTGTTTTTATGATCTCATATCTCTCTTGTATCTTAACATGTTTTCAAGTGACTGTTAACAGGAATCTGTTATTGCTGGTATTGCTTGACTTGAGGACAGTCCAATTTTACTGGAGGGGATGAGTTTTGAAGAATACAAGATTGAGCATGGCATAGTATCATGAGGGAGTATTTTTTTTTGTTCTTCTTTCATTTGTTTTCTTTTAGTTTCTTGATAGTATTCTAGTCTGTAGATAATTTAACACTTTTTGTGAAATTCATGGATATATGACTGATTTCAATTGACATGGTTGATGAAACATCAATAGAATTGCATGATGTGTTTTTAAAATGCACCTTGAATTGTTTGATTCCATGATTTAACTAGTGTTTGCACTCAAAGATTGCATAACTTGATATGATTATAAGATTAACATGGAATACATAGGCATAACATGAAATTTTTGAAAATCAGAGAATGCTTTGAATCCAAACCATGAGAGGGAGTGTGCCTAAACACTTGTGAGCTGAGAGAATCACTGTTTTTGCATGATTGGTTTTGTTTGAGTCTCCAATTATCATTGTTGTATGGAATTTCTTGGAAATGATCAAGGCATGTTCTTTCTTTAGTGCTTACTCACTCAATTAGCCAAATGACCATAACCTTTTATTAGGAAATCAATTGTTCAACCCCATTGAGCTTGAAAATGAAAAAAAAAAATTGTCACTTATTTCTTGTTTATAACCTTGAGCCTAAAAGGAAAACAATGTTCTCACCTAAGCTGAATAAGTTAAGCGAGCATTTGCAAGATATGGTTATATTCAAGTTGGGGAGAGCTATTGTTGTGTTCGAGTTGGGGGGAGAAGGCTAGTTGCGCTATTTTTGCGTGGTTTGCGTATCAATCTATTTGTACATACTTGAAAGTGAAAATTGTACATAAAAAAAGGAGAAAAAGATGAAAAATAAAAGTAGGAGAAGAGGGATTGAAAAAAGAAACTGAGAAAGAAAATGGTGAAAATAAACAAAAAGAATGGTGAATGAGATAGTTGGTAAAAAGTGAGAGAGTCATTTATCATTTATGATTGTTTTGAATTGTGATTTCTCTCTTAGCTTATTGAGTTTCTTGCATATCCAGAAAAACCAATTATCTTTGAAACCTGGCTTCATTACAACCCTTAAAGACCTTAGAGATCCTTGATTGAACATGCAATCTTAATAACTGTGGAGACGGGTAACAAAATCGATTTTTGTGATTCAGTGTGTGATTGAGTGGAACACTTACCTTACTCTGTACAAACTGAGATGTTGAGTGAAAGAGTATTTCCTGGTTCGAAAGGAATGGATTGTATGCCTATTGATTTTCATGATGAATATGCATTTGTGTTACTGTTGTGTTATCTTTTGTGGGCCTTATATTTTGATTTTGGATCATTCAGTTTGAGATTCTTAAAAATCATGCAATGTAAGCTTTGGAGAATTCATATTCCATGCCTCTTGAATGAAAGTCAATACCTTTTGTTTGAGGACAAACCAAGTGATAAGTTGGGGGGAGTTGATAAGTGCTCATTTTACGTATATTTGAATATCATTTTAAGCATTTATTTGACTTGTATGCTTGCATTTTTTATCATTTTATCCCCAAAGTAATTGATTTAGTAAGTACTAAGTTTTAACTTAGAAATAATATAAATATTATATATTTCATGAGCTTAACTTGGACTTTTGATGCAGGGAAGATATTCATGAAGAATCCAAGTTTAAAGTGAAAAATTGATTTTTTAGAGTTGCAGAGCGCTGAGCACCCAAAAAGGGGTGCTGAGCGCCCAAGTAGCTGAAGAAACCCAATGCTGAAGGAAGCAGGGCGCCCGGCGGCCTCTGATGAGCACCCAGCACCCTGTGACCGCCCTAAACACTTATTAAAGGGCAGAAACTCGATTTTCGTCCCATCTCTCCCATTCTCTTCGATTTTCTCCCAACTTTGGCACCATAACAGAGCAAGGGAGCTGGGCTTCATGGAGGAGGGGTCCTTGGGCTAGGATTGGATGGATTGGAGCTTCAAGATGGTGATGGCAGCCATGGGAGGACGGTGACAACCTCCCGAAAGCCTTGAAAGCTTGGGAAAGCTTCCATGGTCGTGGTTACGTCGTCTCCTCTTGGGTTTCGGTTCTTTCTTCCCTTTCCCTTGTAGTTTTTGTTTTCTATTTATGTATTTAGATTGTATAACCTGACTCTTTGATTGTTTTAAGTTTGTTCATTGATGTAAGTTGAAATCTTTCATGTATGGTGTTTCTCTTTGTACTTCATGTTTCTAACCAATCAATTGATAATCAAAAGAGCTGCACTAGTTTATAAATAGATCGAGAGGTTGATATGAGTTGGTGTATGTTTAGATCAATGAAAGTAGACACCTATGGCTTAGGTTCTTGCTTTCTTCGCTTCAAGTATTGATTGTTTGTGTTAGATCTCTATGGACTAGCATGAGATCGGGAGATAATTGTCGGTCCGGTTTAAGAGAGAAATCACTCAGTGAACTAGTTGTTCTAGAATGAGAATATCTTGGGTAGGAGCAATAGTGGATTTCCATGTGATAGGTGGAGTTCTGAGTTCTAACAGGAGTTTCCGGAGTGACAACGGAGACTTGCAAGCCTATGGTACCTTGTCTTAGGATGAATTGGTCATTGGGAATGTCTTTGAGAGAGAACTTGAGCTATATTATTCCTTTTGGGTTTTCTAGATGGCAAGGGATTACGTCTAGGACTTCTAATTAATAGATTCACCTAGGCTAGGGATATTTAGGTGGATAGCTCTCGACATCATAAATGAAATGAACCATTACAAAAGTGTTTGAGTTGAAAGCAATTAGAGGATTAGGTGAAAATGCATTCTAAATATGTTTTCTTCTTTGTTACCTCAGTAAATCTTCTTTTACTGTTTTCTTTTATATTCAAAAACCACAAAAACAATTTATCCAACATCTTTGTATCCGCTCAGATCAATGTTTAACTGGTGGAACTAATATTCACACAATCCCTGAGGACGATAAACCTGTATCTGCTTTACTATGATTGAATCATAAAGGTTTAGCCAAAAGCAGTACAAACAACGAGAAAAAAACCTTTATCAGCTATCCTTTCTCATATGGGGTTCCCATTAAATTGGGTCAATTTAATTATGAATTGTGTTACGATTGTGAATTTCTCCATTATGTTAAATGGATGTCCGCAACCGACTTTCGCACCCAAGACGGGTTTGCGACAAGGGGATCCATTATCCCCATATTTATTTATTCTTTGTGGTGAGACACTTTCTCCTTTAATAAAAAAAATCAGCAGAATCATCAACTTTACATGGAATTAAAATTGCTAGAAATGCACCAGTGATTTCTCATCTCTTGTTTGCAGATGATTGTGTTCTCTTTGCCCGGGCTACTGTTGAGGAGGCAGAATGTGTAAAAAAAAAACATTTTATCCACCTATGAACGAGCTTCTGGGCAGATGATAAACTTGGACAAGTCTCAGCTTTCACTAGGAAATTGTCTTAATATCTTACAACAGGTGTTGGGAGTAAAGGTCGTGGAAAGCTATGACAGGTATTTAGGTTTACCAACCATTATTGGTCGGTCTAAAACCCAAATTTTCAGGTTTGTCAAGGAGAGAGTTTGGAAAAGGCTCAAGGGATGGAAAGAAAAATCCTTATCGAGAGCCAGAAGAGAGGTTCTGATCAAGGCGGTGGCTCAGGCCATCCCCTCATATGTGATGTCTTGTTTTATTCTGCCTGATGGCCTGTGTCAGGAGATTGAGGGTATGATCGCTAGATTCTTTTGGGGTGGTGACGCCTAAAAAAGAGGTCTTCACTGCTTGAGTTGGGGAAAACTTTGTCGGCCCAAACATGAAGGGGGTCTCGGCTTTAGAGATTTTAAATCTTTCAATCTTGCCTTGGTGGCCAAAAACTGGTGGCGAATTTATTCTAACCCCAGTTCTCTGTTAGCTAGAACGTTCAAGGCGGTTTATTACCAATCCTCTTCCCTTTTGCGAGCGAAAAAAGGGTATCGTCCAAGCTACGCTTGGTCGAGTATTTTAAAAACAACTTGGATGTTTGAACAAGGTTGCTGTTGGCGGATTGGAAATGGAACTCAGGTTCGTATTTGGGAGGATCCATGGTTACCTAATGGACCACCAATAATTTACAGGCATGATATAGCTGAGGAGCTTAACCTGAAATTGGTGGCGGATTTAATTATACCAGGATGTAACACATGGAATAGAGAGCTTGTTGAATGGGTTTTTTGTCCATCTGCATCTGAAAAAAATTTAGCTATCCTTCTTCCCTTGTCCCATGCTGAAGACATCTTAGTTTGGACACAAGCTCAGGATGGTGTATACTGTACAAAGTCTGGCTACATGTTTTTGAAGGAGGTGGCTTCTAGGAACTCCTCTTCATCCTCATCGGAACCAGCTTTAACGGTGTCCCAGTGGAAGAAGTTTTGGACCGCTCCAGTGATGCCTCGGTGCAAGGAGACCAGTTGGCGGGCGTGGGTTGGTGCGCTGCCGGTCCGGGTAGCTCTCCGCCAGAGGGGTATCAATCTTGATCCTTCCTGTGCAATATGTGGCGGCCAAGAGGAGATTATCGATCACCTTTTCCTGGAGTGTGCAGCGGTGTGTGCGACTTGGTTTGGCTCGGGGCTTGGCATTCGAATGCAGCAAGGGACCGGTTTCCATGAGTTTTTAACTCAGGTTCTGCAAGCGTATGATTCAGAGGGGGTAGCACAGGTTCAGGCAATGGTGTGTGCAGTGTGGGAAGCTCGAAATAGAGCTGTTTTTTAGGGGTGCGAATATCATTGGAGGAAGGTTGTGCTTCGTGGGAAATCCCTACTGTGCTTGTATGATCCTGGTCCAGATATTGGGGTGCAGAGAGCTGGTGGGCATGCCCGACAACATCAGTGGCAGAAGCCGGCAAGAGGGAGGGTAAAATTCAACGTGGATGCGGCGGTTAGTAGGGACAAAGTCAACGGTTTTTGGTGTGTGGCAAGAGACGCGGATGGTGCAATCATGGCGGCATCCTCAGCTTTCCCCACGACGGTCCTATCAGCAACTTTGGGCGAGGCTCTTTGTTTGAGATGGGCTATGGTGCTTGCAACTCAATTAGGTTTCCGGAGAGTCCAATTTGAAACGGATTGCTTACAGCTCCATACGGCTTGGAAGAAGAGGAGGGGCTCCTCTTTGCTTTACTCAGTTTTAAATGATTGTTTTCTTTTATTCAGTTCTTTTGATTATGTAGACTTATCCTTTGTTCGCAGGGAAGGGAATTCCGCTGCTGATTATATGGCACAGAATGCTTCTTCTTTGTCGAATAATGTTTGGTTGGAGGAAGGTTCTCCCGGTTTGATTCCTTATCTGAACTCTGATGTAATGGCAACTATGGCCACTTAATTTTAATGGAATTATGTTAAGTTCAAAAAAAAAACATGAAAAATAGAAGAAAAAAAATTACAATTAGTTATTAATATAATGAATAATATTAAACCCTATTCTAATTGTAAAAACTAGGATAGATAAAAAGGATTCCATAATATTAAAAAACGACAAGAAACAAACCTCAGATTGATGAAACCACTTGTCCAGAGAAAGACAGAAGGAATCAAGTAAATTGATAAGCTGGGTCAGATTTTGGGGATTCCTCGAACCCAAATCCTTCGAACACAAGCACTCGGAACCCTAACTGAAACCTTTGTATGGAGCCCCAATCCACGAAATCGATGCAGATTCGATGCAATTCGAAACCCAGAGACGAAATTGGGAAGAACAAATCAAACCCTAAAATCAGAGAGAGATGGGGAGAACCAAACGAACCCTAAAACTAGAGGCAAAATGAACAATGGGATGGACATATGTGAATGAAGGTGAAAGAAGGTCAGCCGAAATGGGAAGAACATAAGGAACCCTAAAACCAGAGGCAAAGTGAATAACGTGATGAACATATGTGAGATGAAGGTGAAAAAATTAATTTCATTCCAAATCCAGATTTTTTCACCTAACAGAAGGACTGAATTCAAAATTAGAAGGTTTTGGGGTTAGTTTATAATTACAATAAACCTACAGGGTTGATTCATATTTTCAAGAAATTCACAAAATTATTAATCAATAAATCCAAGTGTAATTTTTCTATTGGTACATATCACTCCTATACTTGACCCATAATTTTTTTGCTTGTACCGGAGGAAATGCCATTTGTGCTTTATACTTCACAAATCACAAGTATTTATAAAATATCATTAAAGCTGGTGAGAAGTTTCAAAGATATTTCTTGTTCTGATTGTGCTCGCAAATAAAAAATATCTTAAGGTAGATCTCAAGCACTTGGTATAGGCCTTGTTCGGGGTGATAAGAAGAAAAAATGGAACCAATCATGAAGACTTGGCATGAACCTTGTCATGTTGACTTCCCAAAGAAGACGAGATGATAAGTTTCGGGCCATATCACAAGGATTTTGCTTAAGCCTTTTAATTTCCACGATGATTTTTAAATAAACAATTGGTCACGTAAGACTTGGTTTTATCCTCGGCGAGAAATACATTTAAGCAACCCATATAAGGAACACAACATTTTCTTCTTAGCGAAAAAGATGTTTAAGTGATCCATGTAACGAATAAAGTTTTTTCCGGCGAGAAAGGCGTTTAAGTGATCCATGTAATAAATCTTGATGAGAAAGATCCATGTAATCGCCTACCTCTCTGTCTCCTTCGGGTCTTTATTTTACCCGAGTTATGAAGGCTTGGTGTCTTGCTAAGTCTGTAGGCATGTCTTTCCCTGACAGTGATGAAGATGTCGTTTGTGGGTTGGCTGAAATTATTAAAGAGAAATTTCCTTCTAGGTGCTAGGAAAGTTGCTCTTTCCTCTTTTGGGTGGTTGTTCTGAATTTTCTTGGCTCTCTTAGTGTTTTTTGTTTTCCCCATCTTGTTGGGTTGTAATCATCTTTTATTTATCAATTAATGATTTTCTTGTGCTCTAAAAAAAATGCATTTTTTTCATCTCAGTAAGAAAGACTTTTAAGCGGTTCTTGTGGTGGATAAAGGCAATCGCAAGCACAACAGGTGCTAGATGCATCAAAAACACTAGCGGCGGTAAGTACCGCCGCGAAATCAATTTTTTTGTGAAACTTTTGATACTGAACTAACATCGGTTGCAATCGCCGCTAGTCTTATTTTTTTTACTAGCGTCGATTGTAACCGCCATTATCGTCTTATTTTATTTTTTATTTTCTCCCACTAATTCTAACTCCTAAACTAATTTTTGGTACCACACTTAATTAATAAAAAATAATACTAATACTAATGCTAATACTAATATTAATAATAACTAGATAAGTGGTTATTTGTGCAAAAATAAAGGTACACCATCCTTATATTTTTATATGAGTTAATTTAGAATACATTTCGAATTAAATCACTGGTTTTTTTTACAATTTTGAATATAACTTCTCCAATCATATAAACTATCAAAATTATGAATGTAAAAGGGAAGAACATGAATGAAAACTTGAGCTCTCACCAGAATATGAGCTGAAGGCTGAAGCCTAACGTTGGTTATGCCTGCCGTTAATATTTTTTACAAAATTTGTTAGCTTAACGTCGGTAACAACCGCCTCCAGTCACAAGCTAGACTAATTTATCTTAAAATTCCTTACAAATAATTAGCGGGGTTTACAACCCCCACCAGTGATTAATTAGAAAAGGCCACAAAATGACTTTTGCTCAACGTCGCCCACTTTAACCGATCGAGGACAAGCTTTAGTTTAATGGCGGGTACCGTACCAATGACTGCTGCTTAGTAGTCGCCGCTAATCCTCTGAATTCTTGTAGTGTGTTTCATTATAGGTGTGGAAAAAGGTAGAAGGGCTAAACTAGAGGAAAGATTTTTTAGGGATTAAAGTAGATGTAATAAAAAGTTCACGCGGAAGCATGTGCGAATTGGTGTCTGGATAAAAAAATTGTAACATAAGCTTGATGTACGTTAGACTAAAACAAATTTGAATCAAATTGTTACTTTACGGTATGCCCCCAGCCAAATTTCTACTTGTCGATAGATATAATATATATAAATAAATAAATTTTATTATTATTTTATTTCGACCCCTCTAAATTTTGGATATGCCCCTGCACGCCGTTAACCATGTGTAACGTGGGGCATCTATTAAATAAGGAAGTTTTTTTAACTGTGAAACTGATTAAATTAAATCGATTCTTCAGTTTGTTCTCATTTTGCACATACATAATCAACACATAGCCAAGAAACAGATCAATATATGTCATTATGTCTTTATTTGCCAGAAGTGTTGTTTTACTTTGCATGCTTTCTTTGGCATCAGCCTTTGACCCCTTCAAGCCATTTGATGAAAAAACACGAGTTCGGATCACAAATCATTTGAAAGACAATAAGGCACTAAGGGTTCACTGCAAATCTGGTGATGAAGATATTGGATCGAAGCTTCTCCGTAACAATGAGTACTTTGAATGGGCTTTTGACATCAATTTTTGGGGCACAACACTTTACTATTGCTCCTTTAATTGGAAAGGTGCAGGCAGCATTCATTGGTTTGATATATTCATTTATTCTAGGGATAAATACACATGCACAGATTGCTTTTGGTCTATTAGGGAAGGTGGACTGGCTCTCATGTTAGCTCCGAGCGAATATAGTTGGAAATACTATGAATGGAAGAACTAGAATTTAAGGAAGATGGGGAAGATATCAATGGAGTACTAAGAATGAAACTTTTAAAAAGATGTTATATAGTTCTTGCTATTGCATGGTCAATTTGATTTTTTTTTAATTGATGGTTTGTTTTGCTTTGTTTCCTTTTCATTTTATAAGACATTTGTTCTGTAGAAGGATGATATTCCGCACGAGTCAGAGACGCACGACTCAACTCGACTATAAGCGGCACCACTTTTTCAATTTTGGGTTTATTATATATTTGAGATTAATGGGGTGTACTGACAGTATAAACCAAGTTTACACGGTCACCCAATAGAAACTTTTCATTTTTCGATGTCATACTTATTTCAAAAAATGAGATTGTTTAATTAAAAATACAAAACATGTCAGAAATAGCGCACATTTCCCCTGTCGGTGGGAAAGACGTTTAAGCTACCCATGTGAGGAAGACGTACAATCTCTTAATCTCAGTGAGAAAGACGTTTAAGCGATCTATGTAAGGAATGCAATCTTTTCATCTTAATGAGAAATATATTTAAGCAATTCATGTAAGGAACACATTCTTTAAATATGAGAGAAAGACGATTAAGCGATCTATGTAAGGAACGCAATCTTCCATCTTGACAAGTAGAACTTTTAAGCGAACCATGTAAGGAACACCATCAGCTCGACTAATAAGATGTCACATGGTTATCCAAGGATCACCAGTTCACCACTGTCTCGGAAGTCTTTCATTACTTCACGAATGTCCAAAGTCACAGGTATAATAATCATCACCATGTCTATAAATATATATATTTGGTTATTCATTTACCTGCATTACTTATTTTACTAACTCAATTTTCTTCTATGACATTAATATTCTCTTTGTACTTTCGTATTGATTTGAGTATCGAAGTATCTTATCTCCCTCATTGTGTAACACTACACCATTGTGCTGGAAGATTCTTTCATAACCGTGCATCACCATCAAATACAGAGAGATTCACCAATCCAAATTAAGAAATACCACCACCAAAAGGCTATTACGTATTAGGCTTAATAGCTCTTTTGGTCTCTCACTTATCACGATTTTGCACTTTTTGTCCCTCTTGAAAAAATTAGCAAAATGAATCCCTCACATTTACACACTTTTTTCGTTTTAGTCCCAAATAGGGATCATTTTGCAAAAAAATAAGCAATGCGGAGGACCAAAAGTGCAAAATCGTGATAAGTGAGGGACAAAAAGAGCTATTAAGCCTACTTATTACTATCTTAAATAGTTTGGGTCACAATGCATTTCTTTTACCATGGATGTACTGGGCTTGCGGAAGCATTTGACTGAGGCCAAACGTGGCTAATTAAAACAAAACACGTTGGTGCGTTGCCTGGTGGTAAGAACAAAGCATTTTTTTTACCATAAAAGAACGGAGTTTTAATCAACCTTTAGCATAATTGATTCTACACTAAAAATTTCGCGACACTGGCAACATCTGCAGTTTATAGTTGTCAATTGTCAAAGCCTTTTAACTATGCAATTTATGGTTGTTATAAACCGCCACAAATCTTAAGTGACACTAGTGTCGCAAACTTTTAAGTGTGCACAAAACTGCTTGTGGTGTAATGGAATCACAAAGCCAATGAGTGTTTGTCTATCCATTAGTGTTTGTTTATCAATTGAGAACAATGTAAAAGAACTTGTGTTTCACTCCAAAAGAATAATTTTATTCATTTTTATTATAATATAATATAAAATCATTCATATGACTCTTGTTCAATCATCCCAAAAGCTTAAATTGTTGAGTAAGGGTCCTATAAATTATTTTATATTATATTCTAACAATTTTAATCTTAAAGTGCACATGGAGGTTCAATTACACTAATGTAAATGAATATCCAACCACACACTAATAAGAATTTCATTCGCTCTATTTTAAAGTACGCACTAACTAATGATTCATTTCCACTGGTATCAACAGACAATAGTGCATTGATGATGTCCTTTTCAACTTAAGTGACAAAATTTTCAACCCTTTTGATGACTTGATTCTACCCTTTTATCAATAGCCTTCTAAAAATGGTAGGAACCTGATAATTGTCAAGGTCGTAGACTCATCATTGCTCATAATCATTCAGGTTTAGACTTTATACCAATAATGTCCAATTTCCTCGGTCATTCGGTTAGATCCTAATGTTGACATTTCACAAAGACACAAACAATATTTCAGTTCTGTTTTTATCTTTTGGCCATAAATCCTTGGTGGCATATACCATTGATAGCATGTCAGCTATTCTTATTCTGAATCAATTATGACACCAAGAAGCCACTCACGTAGGCTTCTCCTCACACTTGATTTTGCCTTTAGAATTCATTATACATTAATTTCCAAACATGCACTAATTGGCAAAATTAGTATACCTGTCCTTTCAACATTGCCTCATGTTCATTTTCCTGAGATCTCTTCAACTCTAAGCTTTCTGGCCAAACTTTCTTCATATTGAGTTAACCAAAGCATAGGCACTTTCATCTCTTCTTCACATCCTAGAAATCATGTCTCAAACCAAATCTTATGCTGACATTCCCATTGTAGACATTTCTCAACCACTTCAGTCACCTTCTATGTCCTCTCTCTCTAAAGCATGCAAAGATTGGGGGTTTTTCCACATAATCAACCATGGAATCTCAAAAGATATTGGCAGCCAGCTCCAGTCACAATCCAAACAACTCTTCAACCTCCCATCTGATACTAAACTTCAACTTGGTCCTTTTTCATCTCTAAAATCCTACACCCCTCACTTCATTGCCTCTCCATTCTTTGAGAGCCTCAGAGTTGATGGACCTAACTTTTATGCTTCTGCCAAGAGTTCTGCAGAAACTCTCCTTTACAAACAGGATTCCAAATTCAGGTAAAATACACAACCCGCATGGATGCAGATCAAAGAGCACTTATTGGAGCTTATCCAGTGTGTTCTCTAGTCCGTACCCAAATGGGATCATAAGCACACTTGTTATCCCATTAAGCCTTTTCACGTCATGTTTTTTTTTTCTTGTTCTTGACGGATGGGGAGGAAACTGTTGTAGCTATCCTCCCAACAAATAACTTTCTTGGGGTTTGAAGTTGTGTTCACACCCTTACTAGGGTCTAACTAGCTAAACCAACATCTTGTTGGATCACTTTATGTTATTTTTGCCTTTTTCTATATGTGCTTTTATTTATTCGAGCATAAGTTTATTTATATCTTTATGTTTTGAAATAGTGAGATATTGCAAGAATATGGAAGTCAGATGGAAGATTTGTCTAGGAAAATTCTAAAGCTTGTGTTGATGAGCTTAGGGGAAGGCATTGAGAAGAAGTTTTATGATTCTGAATTCAAGAAGTGCCATGGTTACTTGAGGATAAACAATTACTCTGCTCCTTCAGAAATTATGAAAGATCAAGTTGAGGGGCTTGGGCTGCATACTGATATGAGTTGCATTACTATCTTATATCAAGATGAAATCGGAGGGCTTCAAGTGAGATCAAATGAGGGAGAGTGGATAGACATGTTTCCATCTGAGGGGACCCTAGTGGTGAACATAGGGGACATACTTCAAGCTTGGAGCAATGACAAATTAAGATCCTCAGAACATAGAGTTGTTTTGAAGCATCCTGTGAGCAGGTTTTCTCTAGCATTCTTCTGGTGTGTTGAGGATGACAAAGTGATTCTGGCACCAGATGATGTTATTGGAGAAGGAAATAAAATGAAGTATAAACCATTTGTTTGCTTGGACTATTTGAAATTTAGAGAGAATAATGAGAAAGGAAGATTTGAAAAGGTGGGTTTCACAGTCAGAGATTTTGCTGGAATAAAAGCTCACCTGTGAGAGTGTGTTTGGATATCAATATAGTGAAACGTGAACGGACTATTATCTCAATCTATGAGAAGAGTTCGTTTACCTTTTCTTTGTTTCGAAATAAGTGTTAACATTTGTTTACACTGGTCACCCTAGGTATCCAAACATAGCCTGTGAATATCTGTTCATTCACCATCCATGTGAATGCCTCAGATAAGAATTTATGCTTTCTGCATATGGCTTGCTTTTATGGTGCTCTCTAAGTTGTTAAACTGGTATATAAGATAAATAGACTTCTCTGGTATTCAAATGTGTTGTATTTTCCACTGTTCTCATTGTGAAATGTATGAGAGAAAAGAAATGTAAGGTTTAGATTAGTTAGGGAAAACTTAATTCAGATTTTAGTAGTATTGCATGAAAGTTTACTGTGTTCTATTCCGAGGCTGGTTTGATGTACATAACACAAAATTTATTGAGTATATAATAGTTTTAATTTTAAAAGAACAAGATTGAAGTATTCTATTCATAAATTGTGTCTCATTCTCGGCCTAATCAAATAATATTTTGACATATCAATTAAAAAATTATGTAAGTTTGTAACCACTCTAACCATGTCTTTTTTAATTGATATAACAAATTAATTAGTAGGTATATAATTGTGACACCATATAATGATAAAAGATTTTGATTCATTGTAAGTGGTATTCTTTTCTGACTTAAACGGATCAATGTCGTCACTCATTCAGAAACTGGTTGCATGTCCTTTCTAACAAATGTCTTTCTCAAAATTCAAACTTGTACTTTCATGCTTACGGAGATGTAGTTTACTTATCACTAGACCATGTTTGACATGTTATAGAAAACTCCTGCTGAACCCTATTTAATGCCTGGGTTACTTAAGGCAGTTTCATGCTTACGGAGATGTATGTCCCCTATGTTGAAGCATGTCAAACATGGTTTGTACTTTCATGCCTATTGAAGCAATCACGAACTCCTTTGTCCCTCCTCTTTGTCAAACAGAAAAACAATGGTGATAATGGTTGCGATATAGTTTAAGATAGGGGATAGCAAGGGGTTTTCACATAGGGGTTGTGATGGGGTTGGCTGAGCTTGAGGACTAGTGGTGGATATGGGTTTTGTTGGAATTATGGCATGAGCAGTGGTGTCACGAGTCACGACAATGGCGGGTGATGAAGCCTTGGTTTTTGGCGCATTGATGCAACAACAATGATGGTTTCAGTTTGGTCTTAGGCACTCACGTGTGTGTCACATGATGCATGTTTTTCTATGGAGGGTAAACCTACGATAAGATCACTCACGAAATGCTTATTACAGTCTTCTTTCAAGACTTGACTTCCAACATAACTTGCATAACTAGTATTTTCTCATTTTTAGTATGTTCTTTTGAATTTTGTTTTGGGCTTCTACATGAACCAATTTTGGATTTTAGATTTGGGCTTTGACTCTCAAGGTATTTTGGGGTTATATTTGTGGCCCACATAGGATATAATATGGAGCTTGTTGTCTTGACCCAATTAGATTAGTAATACCCATGGAGTCTCATGATTGGGCTAAGTGTAGTTGGGCTTCTCGTTAACCTAGGCTCGTGCTACCTTCTCACTGTATAAGAGCTTTGTATTACCATTTTGAGAATTTGACACAAAAGTGTGTTGTTGAGAGCATAGTTTAATTTGTCTCTACCTTGTGTTCTTTAGAGAAAACTTTTGTGAGAATTATCAAGTGGGATAATTATATCTTCACACCTCACTTTTGAGGTGTGGAGAGGTGGAAAAAGAGAGAGATAAAAAGAAAGGAGAGAGAAAGTAAAGATGTGATGCGTGATTTGATTGATAAAGAAGAGAAAAATAAAGAGAATGGAGGTGGAAAAGAAGTGGAGAGTTGTGTATATATCATAACTCTTATCAAGTGTGGTCCAATTGTGACTTCTCTTCACCGTGCTTATCATTCTTCCTCTCATGAAGAGTGTGAAGCATTCATCCTCTCCTTCTCCTTTCTTTTGATGTTTTTTCCATCCTTTTGGTCCTAGATCAAAGGGCAAAATCATTGTGATGAAAGGTGTTTGATGATGGATCTAATATTATCACATCATTCTTTTTCATTAAAATATTATTAAATGCATGCCACATCACACACTTGGATGCCAAATCATGAGCTACTATTAGATTATGAATATGAATGAATGAACTATAGATGCACACGGGCTAAGTTTGATGGATTTTAGGCTAAACAGAATCCGAACCAATCAAAACTGACTGGGTTGGGTTGGATTGAATTTCATAAATTTTTATCTTCATACCGATCGGGTCAAACCCGACGATGTTTGGTTTAGTTCGGTTCAGGCGGGTTGATTAGATGACAATTAAAATAATATTTATTTGGAATATTAAATAAAAATGAAAAAAATATTAAAATTTCTAAAAAAATCTCAAAAAAATGATAAATTTGTTTTAATACCAAATAGCATGAAAATGATGCAATACATTGTATCAAATAGCATGAATGTTTCTTATAGTGACCAAACTAATAAATGTTCTTTTTTGTGTGGAAATCATGGAAATAAGACTATACATATACCTGCAACCATATGCGTGTATATAGATTAATAAGTAAGTTACCATATGCGTGTATATAGATTAATAAGTAAGTTATTCGCTTTTTCAATGAATGTCATATCGGAACTCAAAGAGAATGTGGTCATAGGATTTGGTATATGTATATGTTGTCATTATTTGGATGACAAATTGGATGCTTAATTAACTAATTAAATAGGTGACCAAGTTTTTTTTCATCTTTTCTTTAAAAAAAATGTTTTAGACCGGCAACAGCAAGTATAACTTGGTGATGTTGATCAGCCATGAATCGAATGATAGTCTGACAGCCTATATTGTGTGAAATGGAGTGCACGTCTTAGCACCTTCGAGAGAATTTTTCATTCTTCGTATAAAGAATAGCATATAATCAAATAGGGTACATAAATACTAAATAATTAGCTATATAATTCAGCCCAATCAAGAAAAAATACAAAAAATGAAATGTTTTTTTTATAACGAAGCATCTCATCCATGAAAAACAAGAATAGTCAATTCTATTAAAAAGAGTTTTAAATACTCCCACACAACCGGTGGTTTTGAATGAGTTTAATGGATATGCATGGTAAGTGTAAAAGTGTAAAATTTTTACACCGACAACTAATTATAGCATGCTACGGCCCATGCACATAAAATAATAAATTTCACATTAAATTTTAGTTAAAACAAGAATAAATTTACTGATGTGGCAGAATTCATCGGGTGACCGTGTAAATAAAGTTTACACTGACAGTGCACACAAACATTAAATTCATTTAATATTAATATCCTCACAACATATATTCTTTATTTTTATAAAATTATTTATTAAAAATAACTAGAGCTATAGCAGTGACTTTTGTTTCGTACTATATAACACAACTATCAACAAAACTAATGCAATTCCATCAATTTTAATGTTGTTAAAAATTAGCATGTGTACAGATTTTTTTCGTTAGAAGGGCTGAAGTATCTTTATAAAAAAATTACAAAATCTCTATGACCGGATTAAAAAAATCTATATAAAAAATCATATAATTGATGATAAAGTTACAATTCTTAGGGTGCCGTGGACTCTGTCAAACCCCTCTTGAATATGTCTGTGGTTGTGTGCCTTTCAAGAAGATCCAAACAAGCTAGCAGTTGTATCAATTCGCATTGTTGAGTTTTGTGTAATGGAGCTTCTTGGTTGTTCAAGTACGTGATTCACATGGAACTGTAAACCGTTGTACAATTTTTTTTTTATTGTACACATCTTAATCATATCAGAAATGATGAGTAGACACTCGTTTTCTGTGGTTTATAACCGTTGCTATTGTTTGCAGCAGTTAAAAACCGTCATTAAAATGTACAACTATTAGATATCTTGTAAAAATGGTATGCATATACATTAATTTAGATCGGCGTAATTTCTATCATTTCATAACTATCTTTTTATCATATTCACCGACAATGTGTTGGTCTCATATTCACTATTTCATTTCTATGAGGGTTAAATATAATTATTATAAAATGTGTCAATTTTTTATTTAATTTTCACATAATTTTTTTGTCACATTAATTATAATCCCCATATCCCAAAGTCCAAAAACAATCAAAGAGCTGATTTTGTTATGATGTAAATATTCACAGCTCGAACAATCTTACCTCATGTAGAGGATAATTGTACTAAAGCCCAAAATCAATAAAGATACAGATACAGAAAATGCTTTTGGTGAGTCAAACTCCTTATTTGGTGGGGGTTAAGACGAATTTTAACCAATTTTATAGTGTGTTGAAATGAAATTATTAGTGATTGTGTTGCCGGTTCTTCTCACTATATATTAAATTTTTAAGTGCATGAAGTCATAACCTATTTAAACAGAAACTCCTATTAATTGCTTCAATTTGTGAGAATTGAATTGATTATGCAAGAAATGAAAGTTGGCTCAGATATAAAGAAACAGATACATTATGGCACCATACATTATTACCACATGCAGGAATCTGAAGATTCTCATTTCAACTTCATTTTGAACAATTGCACACCTTCCATGTCTTGTTGTACTCTTTTTTCTGAGTCCCTTCCCTTTTGTCCTCTGAAACCCAATAATTTGACAATTTCTGCAACTTGGTCTTTTTTTCTTTAATTGGACAATTATTACTTTATCATTACAGTAGCAGGCTAGCAGCAGTATGAGAAGAAGGCCCATAACTTTATTACCTTTTCTTAGGATTTGTTCAAACACAGTTTTCTTTTTGCATGGAAACTCTTCAAGAGAAGAAGGTAAAGGCACAAATGATTAGGAGGGACATGTTTCAAATGTTATCAAGTTTAAACTTCAAATTCAAATCCAGCACATAAAAAGGTAACATATATAAGAAAAAGAATGCTGGGGACCCTTGCTTTAATTACAACCGTTTGTTTTTGAAGTTTTAAATTTCAGTTATTTTCCTGGAAAAGTTGCCAAAGATTGCTTCTTCTTTTTTCTTCACACCCCTTTTGCTGCGTTTTCATTGAATTGAAAAGAATCCCAATAGAACAAGCATTGTTTGGGAGCTTTTGAACATTCAAATATTGTTGCTTTTTCTTTTTAATCTCCCTTTTTTCCCTTTTGTTAACTATATGTATTGTTTGATTTGAATGAACATTATGTAGTTTCAGCTGAGTTCTATGTCATTCTTTTATATCCTATAGTATGTCTCAAATTGATCATGATCATTAAGTACTGAAAATTAGAGTTCACAAGTTCAATTTGTGACTCAAACATTCATGTTTATAATTTGCAGGTGCTGAGAATTTTGGTTGATCACAGATTCTAGAGCAAAGATGAAGAAATTATCAAACTTTGATGAAATTTCTGATGTGGGTTATGATCACCCTTCACCTTCTATGGATCACTCAGCTCCTAATACTCCTGCTTTCTCCCCAATGAGTCGTGATTCTCTTGCATACTGCCGAGCCTGGACAAGCTCAGAGGCATCAAATTCTAACTTCTCAGAGATTGTAGATGACAGCAGCTACTCCAGTGAACCTTCGCCGTGTCGCTGGACGGCGGTTAAAGCTTCGCCGATGAAGCTGCGGAAGCATTCACTGGATGATAAGCTTGATGACAGTGATCTCCTTGATTCAGGTTGGTTTGTCATAGCTTGTTTAGGGAATTTAATTAGATTCCCACGGTCAAAGAATCTCATCTGTTCGATCAAAATCAGACGGCTCAAATTTTAATCGTACTCTGTCGTCTGATCTTTGATAAAATATGAGTCGTCTGATCTTAATTGAACAGCAGATTTCTTGACTGTGTAAATTTAGTATTGTTCTGAACGCAAGGAAACTCAAATCCCTTGTTTAGTCACTTGTGAAATTTTTAGTTACTTTCTTAGTATAGGTACAATTTTCAACAATAACTGAGTAAATTTTGTGGATATCAGATGAGTTTCAAATGATGAAGGAAAGATTTGCAAAGCTTCTGCTTGGGGAAGACATGTCTGGTGGTGGGAAAGGTGTTTGCACTGCAGTTACAATCTCCAATGCCATTACCAATCTCTATGGTAATTTAATTTTGTTATGTTCTGAAAGATCAATAACAATACTATTTTTCTTCAAGTTAATTGCAATTGAACATGTTTGGATTTTGAACTCTGCAGCAACTGTATTTGGACAAAACTTAAAGTTGGAGCCACTGAAGCCTGAGAAGAAGGCCATGTGGAAAAGGGAAATGAAGGTTCTTCTGTCAGTGTGTGATTACATCCAAGAATTTGCCCCAACTGCACAATATTTAGAAGATGGCACAATTGTGGAGGTGAGCTTTTCTAAATGATAAACTATAAGTTAAATGGAGTTTGTTAATGTATCTACGGTGCGTTTGGTAAACAGCTTAATTAAGGGTTTATGTCATAAGCTAATCTGAGCAGCTTATCAAAATAAGCTCAAAGCAGCTGGCAGTTAGGTCATAAATTATTTACATAAGCACTCAAACACTTGCATAAGCACGTATGCTATAAGATAAGTTCAAATAAGTTCTTCCAAACGGGCCCTAATACGATGACCTGGTCTTTTCTTATAGATGATGAAAAGCAGGCCAAGGTCAGACCTATATATCAACCTCCCTGCACTGCAAAAGCTTGACACAATGCTCATAGTAAGACAAAAGTGACAAACCTCAATAGCTTCTTCTAGCATGTAACAGTTTTTCGTCAAGATTTGTCATGGCTAATAAGCATGAGCATTGCTTGCAGGAAATATTGGATACTTTTGAGGATACTGAATTTTGGTATGCAGAGAACATACCTGGGAACTCAACTCGGTCACCGCGCGCAGCCTCGTTTCGGAAGATTGTTCCGAGGAAAGATGAGAAGTGGTGGCTTCCAGTTCCTTGTGTTCTCCCTGGTGGCCTCTCTGATAAGTCAAGGAAGCACCTTATAGAGAAAAGGGATTGTGCTAATCAAATTCATAAAGCAGCGATGGCAATAAATAGCAATGTTCTTGCAGAAATTGATATCCCAGAAACATATATAGATGATCTTCCCAAGGTTAGTCCCTATTGCTAAAGATAGTTTCTGGTTCTGAAAATCTCAGTGCTTGTTCGGATACACAATGGAAAACCACCCTGAGCCAAAATCACGCTGGACTGACAAAAGCAACTTGCCTTAACTTTTTTGTGGTTGTCCACCGCGATTTTGACTTCACAGTGTTTTTCGACCGTGTATCCAAAAACACGCACTCAATCGAAAGTTTCAGTTGAAATCTCAGAATGAGTCTGCATTTTGCTTCTTCTTTTTTCCAGCTCACATTCTATTGCCAAGTGATTGAGGATTCCATTACATGTGATCCCATAAAGCAAATGTCTTGGAATTTCTCATCAAATTTCATAAGCCTTTTATGGAAGCCAATAATTGCAGCTGAGACTTGTAGAAAAAGGGATGATATAACTTCATATAAGGTACTAGTAGCATGCAAATCAAATTTTTTAAATTAATCATAAATTTATCAAGAGTCACTCAAGACTAATAAATATAATGCAGGAGAAGATTTGTTTTCATGCTACTAGTATTCATCATTCACATACTTTAATCAAAATGACTAAAATTTTGTGATGCTTCTTTTACTCATTTCAAACATTAATTTCTTCAGAGTGGAAGAGCAAGTCTAGGGGACTCAATTTACCACTACATGAACACTGCAGACAAGTTCTCCCCTGATCACCTTCTTGAGTTTCTAAAGATAAGTTCAGAACATGAAGCACTTGACCTAGTAGACAGGGTCGAATCGTCGATGTACACGTGGAGGCGTAAAGCTTGTCTGAGCCATTCAAAGTCATCATGGAAAAAAGTTAAGGATCTCATGGCTGATACCGACTGCAAGGACAAAAACTACATCTTAGCTGAGAGAGCTGAGACACTGTTGTTTTGCCTGAAGCAAAGATATCCTGAACTCTCACAAACTTCTCTGGACACGACCAAGATCCAATACAACAGGGTACTTTCTAGTAACCTTTAAAAAAATATCATCATGTCCAATATTAAGACATGTTTGTATCAGCTTTTCTTTTCTTAGAATCAATTCTGACACTCGGAAGCTACTCACAAAAACTCCCCCCAGAGTCGATTCTGGCTTTTGAATAAATTGTAGAAGGATTTTTAAACATTTAGTAGAAATATTTAAATTGGATGTATATGGACTAAGAATGACAATTATCTTTTGCAGGATGTAGGGAAAGCAGTGCTAGAAAGTTATTCAAGAGTTTTAGAAGGCCTAGCATTCAACATTGTTGCTTGGGTTGAAGATGTTCTTGATGTAGATAAATCAATGAGGAATCGAGAAGTCTAAAACCACAATTGAGTTTTTCACGTATATCCAATCACCGGTGCTTTTTCATCCAACAATATTTTGTAAACCATAGCTTTAGGAGAATGTAGACAGGTAATGGATTGTTGTGTGGTAGATATTCACTTGCTTTGTATGAAGCTTATTTGACAATAGTACAGTTTCAACATTCAGTTGAAGTTTAATTATAACTGCTTCTCCAAAAAAAAAGGTAGAATCAGTATTATTGTCTGAATTTTGAAATATATTTTCATCATCTACTGGACCAGAAGTGTAGAAACTAGAAAGCATGTTGTTTGCCCTGGATTAGATCCTCTTAAGTCACATAACATGTCAGGCTAAACATTATCTTCATAAATATTTAAAGGGTCTCGTGTCCTGTAAAGTTCACACGTGAGATGATGAAAATACTAATAAAAAATGCATAAAAAATGCAGGAAAATAATATAAAACTCTTAATAATAAAAAATGAATAAAACCAATAAAGTTTTTTTTTTCTTTGACCTATTCATTCATAGCAACCGCATCATGACAGACTATGAGGGCAATGTCAATTTTTGACCAAAAGTACACTATGCTTTTATTAGTTTCCCATAATTAGACACTTGACCTAACTCATTGCTTTGTGTATATCACAACATTCATTTTGGACGGCAATTAAAAGGATAAAATAAAAAAGCAAAGACAAGGAGGATATCAGATACCGTTCAACACTTTCAAAACTTGTTTTGCTATGAGTGCAATGGGTTTGGATCTCTTAATCATATGATTTAAATTTAATCATGGTTTAACGTAATGGAAAAAACATTATTGAGAGGGCTCTCGTCTTAGTAATAGAATGGCATAAGAAATTAGTTTATCACATGTAGAGCAGTAGCATTTTCAAGGAAATCAAAAAAGTACAAACAATAATCTCTTTATGTATCTACTAAAATGCTTAATTTTTGAAGTTTAAACTCTTGAGTTGTCATGGTGAAACAAAATTTTGAGTACAACCTTTGGCATGATATGAACTTTAAAATGATCTATATACAATATTAAAAGATCATTCTTCCTAGAAGCTCTGAAATCACTTTAAGTGGTAAGGTATCTCTAAACAAATTTTTCTCCATACACATTGTCTATGGATTGAACTCTCAACTAAATGCTTAAGAAATTGAGCTATCTACCAATTGTGTTGTGACTTATTGGTAGTGATACTGATGGTGTCTTAAAGAGTGATGTCGGAGGATTAAGATTAGGAGTAGGAAGAATTATGGGATGGAGAAAGAGACTACTTCATCATGTTAGATGATTGGAGAACTTAAGAGAAAAATTACATCTTGAATTAAAGAAGAATAACATTTCTAACTTTGCTCTACTCTAATATCCAAGAAAGATACATTTGACAGGAAAGCAATGAACATATCTTTTTCCTAGAGAGAGAGAGTTTCGATCTCCAGGCCACACATCACACACATTGCGTCCCCATCAACTTCCACACCTCTTCTGCGCAATACATTATTTATTTAAAAAAAATTACAATTGACTTTTATTAATTATTTTAAGTTATTAATAACCATTAAATGAAAAATTAATATATTAATTATTTTTTAAAATAAAAATTATTAATATTTAAATTACTAAAAAATTAGTAAATATAAATATGACATCATCTACCTACTAATTATAGTATGAGAGAGAAAACTTATGAAGAAAAGACATAGAATGAGGAGACACTTGTCGAATTTGCAACTTTTTAGTTTCGGAAATAGTATATAGTATAGGATTGAGATCACATAATTTTTGTTTGGCTTAAATAACCTTTTGGTCCTTGAAATTGTAAAGAGAATCAAATATGGTCCTTGTAAAATTTTCACATCAAATTGGGTCCCTAAAATTGTTTTTTTAATCTAATTAACTCATTTTGCTCAATTTTGATCGGTCAACGGTCCAGTGGCAAGCCTAGTCAGCTAAGGACGGCCACGTGGACTTTTTCACATCAATTTTAGTCCCTTGAAAAGTATTTTAATCAATTTTAGTCCATGTTCTTCCACCTTCATCTTCTTCCTCATCCACCTTCTTCCTCTTCCTCCATAACTCAAATCCCATAAATTCAAAAGGAAGAACAAGGTGAATGTGATGAACATATAGTTTTTTTAGGGTTATGAATTTCTAGATTTAAGGATTTGAGTTATGGAGGAAGAGGAAGAAGGTGGAAGAGGAAGGTGGAAGAACAAGGACTAAAATTGATTAATTTTTTTTTAAGGGACTGAAATTGATGTGAAAAAAGTCCATGTGGTCATTCTTAGTTGACTATGCTTTCCACTGGACCGTTGACTAGTCAAAATTGAGCAAAATGATTTAATTAGATTAAAAAAACAATTTTAGGGACCCAATTTGATGCGGAAATTTTACAGGGATCAGATTTGATTCCATTTACAATTTCAATGACCAAAAGAGTATTTAAGCCTTTTTTTCTATTTATTTGTTCCATCCATAACATATTGTTTTGACGCTGGGAACCGGAGATTCCAAGCATGGTCCATCTTGTGTTATAGTCCAATTGCATTGTTTGCATGTGCTCGCATCCCTAGTTGCATCATATATATCAAACCATTTTCTAGTGCTATTTTTCCAATAAAAAGCGCAAAAAAAAATATGTTGTACCCCAAATGGTTATTCTAAAACTCCATTCGATGAAGGCACCGTGATGAATAAGTGATAAGTGTCATTTTTACGCATATTTGGTTATCTTTTTAGGCACTTATCTTACGTGTGTGCTTCATTTATTCATCATTTTAGTCACCAAAGTAGTGAATTTAGTAAATACTTAATTTTGATGTAGAAATCGTGTAAATATTGTGAGTTTTTTGTTTAATCTTTGGTTTTTGATGTAGGTTGGAGTTTCATGAAGATTTGAGCAAGAAAACCAAGTGAGGAAAGTTGGCTCAAAAGTTGGCTCAAGTCATCACTTTACAGTAGATTTTTAGCATAGTTCGCTTAAGCCAACTTGAGTTAGCTTGAGCCAACTGAAGGCGGTTTTAACTACTTCAGCATGAAGAAAGGTTCGCTTGAGCCAACTTAGCTTAGCTTGAGCCAACTAAGGTCGGCCAGAAACTCTATAAAAGGGCAGACCACGAAATTTTCAGGATCTCTTCCAATCTCTTCCATTTTTCCTCCCTAAAACATTCATAGGAGGCTGGGCTTCATGGAGGAGAGGTCCCTGGGTTTAGGATTGATGGATTGAAGCTTCGGAGCATGGCGGCGACCACCGAAGGACCGTGACAACCTCTCGGAGGCGATGGAAAACTTGGGAAAGCTTCCATCGCCGTAGATCCTTCGTCGTTCTTCTGGGTTTCATCTCTTCTTCCTTATCCCTTGTACATGTTGTTTCTATTTTTGTATTTAGGATGTTATAACTTGATGCTTTGACTGTTGTAAGCTCTTCTCATGAATGTAAATGATAATATTTCATGTATGGTGTTTCTTTCTATGCTTCATGCTTCTAACCAATCAATTGATAGTCAAATGAGCTTCACTAATTTGTAAATAGATCGAGAGGTTGATATGAGTTGGTGAATGCTTAGATAAATGAAAGTAGAGCGCCTATGTCTTAGGTCACAACACTGTGTTAAAGTTTTACTTTCTTCGCTTCAAGTATCGATTGATTTGCGTTAGATTTCCAAGGACTAGCATGAGATCGGGAGATAATTGCGGGTCCGGTTCAAGAGAGAAACCACTCACTGAACCAATTGTCTTAAGGTGAGAATATCTTAGGTAAGAGCAATAGTGGATTTCCACGTGACAGGTGGGGTTCTGAGTTCTAACAGGAGTTTCCGGGTGAGAACGGAGATTCGCAAGCCTAGGATACCTTGTATTAGGATAGATTGGTCATTGGGAATGTCTTTGAGAGAGAACTTGAGTTATATTATTCCTTTTGGGTTTTCTAGATGGTAAGGGATTACGTCTAGGAATTCCAACTGATAGATTCACCTAGGCTAGGGATAGTTAGGTGGATAGCTCTCGGCATCATAAGTGAAATGAACCATGACATAAGTGTTTGAGTTGAAAACAATCAAAGGACTAGGTGACGACATATCTAAATATGTTTTCTTCTTTGTTACCTCAGTAAACCTTCTTTTACTGTTTTCTTTTATATTCAAAATCACAAAAACAATTTATCAAACATCTTTGTATCCGCTCAGATCAATGTTTAACTGGTGGAACTAATGTTCACACAATCCCTGAGGACGATAAACCTGTATCTGCTTTGCTATGATTGAATCATAAGGGTTTAGTTCCAAAGCAGTACTAACAAGGAAAAAACCTTTATCAATAAGATGTGCTCCAAGATCATCATCTTTGGATTTGCAGTGAACGGTTAGGTCCAGATTCTCATACAAGGAATTTGTTGTCCTCACATGTGTTTTTGAAAATGAACTCGGGCATGATGCCAACATAAGAAAGGAAAGTAAAAGAACATTTTTCACAAAAAGAGATATTGCAATTGTGTTGAAGTGTTATGGGTTGTGATTCTTTGTTATATATAGACAACGATTGATTGATAGATAATTTTTACAAAATCCTTCACAAATAATTTATTTGGTAGAAATATTTTTTAAAAACAATTTATAGATATACTTATTTTTGTAAATCAATTTATTTTAAAATTTTAATAATTTATTTAAACAAAATAAAATTATTAACATTATATGTTATAATATATAATATACCAAAAATATATTTAAATAATCATTTCCAAATAATAGCGCCATTTAAAAGGTTGTTCAGGTAAGGTCAAGTCAATTAAGATTATTTTTATTATAATCATTATTAAAAACTTTCTCAAGTTTTAATTATAAGAAATTGAGAAGTTTACAATTATATAAGATTTTTGACTACTATTTAATATTGATTTTCATGTAAAGGTGAAGTCAATTGAAATTATTATTATTACTATTATCATTATTTTTTTTTTTAAATTTCCTCAAGTTGTGAATAACAATTAAAATTTAAATAAGGATAATTTTTCATTTTTAAATTTGAAAAATTGAAGAAAAAAAATAATTAGTAACAAATATAATGAATAATATAAAATATTATTGATAAAAAATTAAAAAAAATTATGAATGTATAAGTAAAGTGACGTTTGCTTATATATAATGATTTACATTTTTTCTCACGTTTAGGTTAATAATTAAAATTTAAATAATGACACTTTCAAATATGAAAAGCAGAAAACGTGTACAATTATTTTTATTTTTTTAAAGCAAAATAGTATATTGATAAAAGAATCAATATAGGCCAAATTTTTTCTAGAAGCTCTGAAATCACATTAACTCGTAAAGTATCTTTGAACAAATTTTTCTCCATACACATTGCCTAGGGATTGAACTCTCAACTAAATGCTTAAGAAGTTGAGCTATCTACTAATTGTGTTATGACTTGTTTTAGGGATGCTGGTGGTGTCTTAAAGAGTGGATGTCGGAGGATTAAGATTAGGAGTATGAAGAATTATGGGATGGAGAAAGAGACTACTTCATCATGATAGGTGATTGAATAACTTCCGAGGAAAATTACATCTTGGATTAAAGAAGAATAACATTTCTAACTTTTCTCTACTCTAATATCCAAGATACATTTGACTGGAAAGCAATGAACATATCTTTTCCTTAGGAGAGAGGAAGCTTGTATAGTGTTTTCATCAGGAAGTATGATGGAATGAGGAATCTGATGTGAGAGAGAGAGGGAGAGAGAGAGAGAGAGAGAGAGAGCAATTTTCCAGATGACTCGTACGATTATAAAGAAGATTTGAAACACCACAGAAATGCTGACATGATTCCTTATAAAGTTCTCTCTGGACATGCAATAAATAATAACAGAATGCTGCATTTCATGCTGAATTTTCCAGATGAATGCACATAAAAATTTGATTATATGAATATACAGACAAAACTTTGGTTACTTGTCCTCATGTGTGCATGCAGCCCGCCCCCAAAAGATACAGACAGGCACATGAATGAGAACCAAAAAGCTAAATATATTAATTTACTCAAAATAAATTGAGAAATTAAAACAATAATCCTATATATACAACAAACAAACCTCTGAACTATGCCTGGAAAATGCACAAGTTCAGAGACTGAGAGGGTGATCAAGAGGTTAGTACTTAGTACTCAACTAGGCAAAAATCTTCACTTTTCTTCATCAAAGCACTTGTCTCTTCACCTGATTCTCAATTTGATGTCCCCTCAACAGAAGGTCAAGCACAAAATGGCACCTTCATGGCAGTCATGCACCAGGAATACATAATGGAACAACAAGTACACCGGCCGAGGGGTTCGCAATTGCATTCTCCAAACCAATCAAAAATCTTGTCAATCAACTATCCTCGTCCATGGCACCGACATATGTAAGGTCGGTTCGTCTCACCCTTACGGCCCCTTTAAGCCAGCTGGCAGCTCGAATATTAACGCGGTCTCCGCTTCCTATGGTGGCGGTATTACCTGCAGAAGGGCAAGATCCAGCATCATCTTCTAAAAGTGTCCAAGGGTCAACTTCCAGATCATTGTCCTGTTGTTTTGACTTCCCTGATGCTGTGGATTTTGATAATGGAACCTGGTTTCTCATAGTGGAGCTGCTGGAGTTAAACCCAGAATTTGTAATGCTGTATTGAAGAGGTGCAAGAGCAGAAATTGGGATAGTTGGTGGCTGGCACGAGAAAGAACACCGCGTAGAGGGAGGGAGTACAGGCATCGCAGCTTGGATACGCCACCGGACAGTATCAGGCAGTTGTGTACAATCCAAGTGATTCTGCATTACACAATAGACCATCAGAAAAACAAGAAGCCCACAAGCTTAGTGTTCTAGATCAAACAAGGCTAAAATGCCTTTGCTATAATATGGGATCAGTCACATAAAGCTACACATTCATAGGCTGAAAGACCAAACCTGCAAAGTTTCCAAAAACTCTCGATCAAATCCTGAAAACTCCCTTGTAGGTTCAATAGTTGTCTTTGAAACAGGTTTCAACCTAAGCCAACTTGGAGGACTACTACTCAACAATCCATGCAAAATCAACAACAAACGATCAAACAGGCCCTCAACAGAAGAATCTACAAAAGAAGCAGAAAAAGCAGCTTCAGAAAGTGATTCGGCCTCTACTCTCGGCAGAGAGCAGTGCATAGCATTCCCTGAAATGCCTGCAGCCTCATGAACCACCTGACTATTAAGTAGGCGAAGAATTACAGAGGCAAGTGTGTGTCTCATGTTCCGCACAGAGGGCTCCCTGCAAAATTTAGAATACAGTTAAACAGCCATCATCAGCCAATATTTGATAAATTAATGTGGAATACATCAGAACAAAAGCCAATGCCTTCATAGCACCAAGATCCATACTTCAATTCTAAAAAGATAATTAGTTAATTGATTTCAGCACCAAAATTTATTCTTGCAAGATATAAGGCACAAAATAATGAGTCGACATCATCATCAATACTAATAGCTTGGATGCCTGTACTCCCTCCCTCTAAAAGCTGCAATAATTTATTCTTTCAACACCCCGAACTAATGAGTTGTCATCAGCTTTCCGTCTTTCTCTCTTTTTTTTAATAGAAAACTGCATTGTTTCTTTATAAAAAGAAGAGAGAAAGAAAGAAAGCTGCAGAAAATGTTCATATTGCATTATCTCCTTTTTTTCTGCATTTCAAGAAATCTGAAAATGGCCAACTTGGGTTGGCACAATTGGCCACAGGTTTCGGATTTAACTCTCACCTCCCCATAGGTTGAGGGTTAGAACCCCCTGCGTCCAGTAAAATCTCAGTTAGCGGGCAACCCTCCTCAGGAAGATCCCCTGGCGCTCCTATCTAGGAGTGGGCCTCTGCTGGTCTCCCCAACATGCCACTAGCGCCATGCCCGGTCGTCTAGAGGTGCTTTCTCTCCGTTCTACAATTTTTTACCCAAAAAAAAACAAGAAATCTGAAAATGCAGACTTGTACCCTCACAACAAATAATTACATAAACATGTTCAAAGAAATCTAATTACTTATCCAGATGAAAAATATAATTCTACTGCAGCAACAATACAGGAAAGAAAAAAAATTCTTCAACACATCCAATTAAAAGCTCACAAATATTAAAATTCTAGTCTCAATCACCTGTCTGTGCAAAGAGTAGGAAGAAATCTCATGAGTAACTGCATACGCAATGACATTGAGACACGTAAAGCTGTAGGGGAAGGTGGGGGACAAGAATCTGTCGGAACTGTTTGACGTCTGGCTAATCCAGGGCTGCTACCTCTTAAAGATCTGCGGCTATTTGCTTTAGTTCCCTGCCCTTCAATTACAGGAGGAGAACTTGCCACCAGCTTACCTGGCACACGAGTAACTGCAGCTATTTGATACTCAATATAACTTAATTGTTTGATCAAATCATTTGCAAAGGAATTACGAGATTCATCAGAGCTTTGATCTATGCAAGGAATAATTAACTCAAGAAGAGCCCTCTCAGTGCCTTGCTGCTGTTTACTGCTTGAGCCTTCAGAGTCAATTACTTGAGAGAACCCCTTTGTGGACTTTTTCACATCTACCTCCTCTTCATTAACTTCTCCTTCTTCAAGAGAAACAGAATCAAATTTCCGTTTTTTCCCCTTCACAGTTATTGGATCAGGACATGGGCTGCACCAACCCCAGGGCTCCGACAACCGGGTTTTAACAGAAAATCCTTTGGTCTCTGCAATGTTAATTAGTCGTTGCCTAATGGTCTTACGACCAAATAGAACATCTTGACCTCCAAGGAACCATTTAGCCTGCAACAACATAGAATCCTCTAGTGACTTCCCGAAACGACGAATCAACTCTGAGAAAAGGGGTGCAGCATCAGGTCTAACTAGTAACCTTGTCAGAATTATTTCAATAAAATTGTTCTCATTCTCAGAAGCGCCAGCCTTCTCTGAACTAGGTGAAGACAACTTTATAGCATCAGCTAAGGACATATCATGTGTCTCCAGTTTTTCAATGAGGGCTTGTTCGTTTAAAAGAAGCCTGAGTTCAACCCATTGCCAATGAAATTTGGCAGGTTGCAGAGCATCCAAAATATCTATAAGCTTATCCTGAAGCTTAGATTCACTATCTGTAAAATGAATTTTAGATTTACCACGCCCAGCAGTACGGCCTCCATCATCCTTTGTACAAAAGGATTGTGGCATCTTACAATCAATCATAGCATTTAAAAACAGCCTAGCACGAAGGGGAACAAATGCCTTCGAGTTTAAATGCATGTTGGAGCCATTCAACTCTAGCAAAGTCGCAAACTCTGCATCACATGTATCTGCAGCCATAAGATCATAAAGACACTGAGAGTCATTAAAACATACATCTCGAAAAGGCATATGTCTTATTGCATCACTTAAGGCAATTGTTAGAGACTGATAAAGTTGGTTTATGTCTTCACGAACTGCTACATTAGCATTCATAATGAAGGACCGCCACATAACAAACGCAAATATTGAATAGGCAGGTGGAAAGACCAAACTTAGAGGAAGCATGCGTTGCATCCTTGAAAGAGCTACAATGGATGGTTCACCCAAGAGATCCACCACTAAGCCTTCACAGATGGTTCTGCAGTTTCCAACAAGCAATCTAAACCAATGGACATGAACTTCAACTGAACTGTCTACCTTAAAGGCCCCAGCTGAACGTGCACTTCCATTTGAATTGGATCTTGTGCTTCTCACAAATTGTATTACATTCAGGCCCTCCTTTAATCTGAGAATGGTTACAATTCTCTCCAAGCTGGTGACACCATACACAACTGCACCAACAAGAAGTGCAGAAACAGCAGTAGCAATTTTTGTTGATCTTGCAACCACAATTTTACTAGAGTTGTTTGCAGCATCATTTGAAATAGTACTAGTGTCATGAGTTTCAGGTGACATTTGAAATTGAGCTCGAGATGTTTTACTTGGAGTAAAAACTCCCGCAAGAGCAGTAGAAGCTTCTGTTGCAAGAGCAATCTCAAATACACAACTATGGCGTTCTCCCAAGGCTTCCTTGAGCAAGCACAAACAAGTTATATGCATTCGCAGGAGGCATTTAGCATAGTTCAATGAACTTGTTGCCAATGACATATTGGAATGATTATTGCTAGCTGAAAAATCAGGCAATATTGCTAAAGTAGGACCAACGCTACCAACAATGGCAGAAACAGCAGAAGTGACCAAAGAGGGATCACCTTCTTGAGCAGCACCACCAGTCTGCCTTATGCAATCTATCAGACCAATAACTATTTGTTGAGCAATTTGATATCCATTATCCCATTTTTCTAAAGCAGAAACTTTTGGTGTAGCAGCAGCAAAGAGCTTTCTGTCTTTTCCAAAAAGATAATGAAATGCATCTTCCACATGACGCTGTACAACATCTCTCATGCTTGAAGCTACTCTGGATGGCAATCGTCCGCCACTTGTCTTCTGACGGAAAAAATTGTCAGGGTCCTCAACTCCTGCAGGAACGCCAAGGGGAAGCCCAAACTCTCCATCAACTGATCGTCCAGAATCAAGTTCAGAAGCAAGCCTCTTATCGCATGTAGTCTTGAAACTTTTCTCCCACTCAATGACACTGACCACACTGCTATATTTTCTCAATAGATGACGAGCAAAAACTAGGGCTCCTGAGCCTGAAACTCTCCCATTAGATGCTATAATAGACGCAGCACGACGCATTAAAGATGACAGAGCTTCAGGAATAAGATCTGCTGCAGCAAGGATGTTCTCATACCTGCATTGAGTAAAAAATGTTAGACAGAGTAGACAATTGAATATCCTACCCCCCCCCCTCAAAAAAAAGAACTTTTCAACATTAGCATAAAGATGAAAAGTAATAAAGTAGTTGTCCAATGATAAAATCTGAGAAAAAATATCAGAGATGGGTTATAACCGGAAAGCTCATACAAAGTCATGGAAAAATAACTTAAGGTCAAACTTGCACTTTGTTATGAAATATTGAAATTAGCAATCAATCGCTATAAAAAGACAAACATTGATTTTTGTTGTCAACCTATAGAAAATAAGACTGTGATGTGGAGAAAAAATTAAATTTAAATGAAACTAGCCTTAGTTATAATTAAAAAGTAAGCACAAAAGGAAAGCACTGAGATACAATGGTTTCCCGTGCACTTTTTAAAATAAATTAAAATAATTTTAAGTATAACACAGCATATTCACATATTCAAAAGGCACAAAGCTAAGAAAAAAAACAGTAAAACTAACTGTCTGTTGGTGTCTGCGTTTGGAGATGGAAGAAATAGGCATTTAAATGGAAGCTTCATATTGTTGATTCGGAAAATACGCGTTGAAAAGGAGGGGGACGCATTACCAAACATACTCTAAGTGTATTAGAAGAAAAAGTTGATGGAGGAAGAGTGCAGAAACTGACTAGTGAATAAAATAATAAATTTCAGCGGAGGCAGCCAAAAAAACTGCATAACCAACCTTCTCAGTGACGATAACAGAAAAGCCTCCCCAATATCACAGACTTGGTTCTCCACATTCCTTGGCAGAATTAAAACACTCCTTCCACTATGAATTGTAGAATTCAGGCTACCGTAAACCTTTGGGAGCAACCACAGGAGGAACTTGACAGCCGATACTAAATCATCCGAGATATCCATCAGATAAAGTAAAGCATAAAGTTCATCCTCACCAAGTTTCCATCGTATTGAACTTCTATCATCCACAGTAGCAAAAGACCTGCCAAACTGACCAACTTTACCAACATTTTTTTCAGTCTCTTCGATAAGCTGTCTAACTACAGTAATCAGCCAAACTGTTATTTCCTTTTTTTCAATAAAGCGCAGGCATTTCAGTGCTCTTCCAGCTGAAATAATATCCTCAGAGTTACTAGTTCGAATTCCATCAACAGACTTTACCGTAACTCCATCCCTAGATGTTCCATGGTGAGGGCACTTTACCTTATTATCACACATGTGACTTGTTGATGCCCCTTGGCTACCCTCAATTCTAGAAGCTGCCAGATGAGCAAGACTCTGGGTTTTACGTACGGATTTTTGCCGAGTCTTAGTAACCTGCTTGGTTGTCTTAAGTGGTTGATCAACTTTCAGAGGCTCCGCTGGCTTCAGCCCCTTCTTCATCCACCACGTCTCTTCATCATCAGCAAGTACTAGAGAATCAGCTTGAGCAAAGGAACCTCTTTCCTCACTCAATTTTTGTTTCTTTGCTCTTGTACATTCTTCACACCCAGGCGTAGCCTCCGCAAGATCAATCTTGCTGTGAGACCTAATTGGACTTCTAACACTGCCTTGAGATTCATCCAATCCAGTAGTGCTCAAATTAGATAAATTTTTTGGTAGCTGTAACAGTTCTGAGATGACTTTCTTCAGTTCTTCAACACTAGTGTCATCCTTTACAATTTTAGAAGATAATATAGAAGGAACAGTTTTCAACAGATCATTTGACACTGTAGAAGCTCCATCTTTTGTTGAAGATGCACAGTGTTTTTGCTTAACAGCAGAAGATTCGGCACTAGTGGCATTGACATGGTTCTCACTCAAGGAACCACGAAGTAAAAGGCGTCGCTCATTCAAGTAAACTTGTAAGGCTTCAATAAGCAGTGGCCCTTCAATAATCCCCGATTCTTCCAAAGCATCACGAATGAAGTTACCAGGAAGCTGCTTCAAGATTCGACTATGCCTCTTTTGTCTCTCTATGTCAACCGCATTTACATTCATATCCATGATCCCACTCACTATCAGCTGGCGCGCATATGCTAAAGGGTAAAAGATGCCTGCACGTATGAGTTCCACCATAAGTAGATGTAAGCGTCTGCGGCCTTCCCCTTTTTGCACCATATGCTGATCAATCCAACAAACTATAATATCATGTAGAGGACCTGGGCTTTCAAATATGACTGAAGAATAGATACTCTGATCCATAGTTTTTGAACTAGTTTTTATTTTGGATGCATTGGTCATAGAATTCCAATTATTCTTCTGACTTGAACACTTTGCTAAATAACTGACTCTATGAGTGTTTCCATTCTTTTTTCTTGGTGCAATCTGCATATCCCTCAGCTTCATCTTTAAAAGTCTGACTGCTATATGCACTTGGGAAAGATCTTTCTTACCTGTGAACTTTATGTCAGAAGGAGGTGTGGTCCTAAAATCCCTGAAATCGCATGTTGCCCATTCACAAAGGAAAAACACAGAACAAATAAGTGATGTATTTACAGTCGCAAACCACTTCAGCGATAACCTTAAGCAAGGGCTGACTTTTACAACCCAACCTTCAGATACAGTTCCATTACAAAATCCTTCAAAAAGAAATCTGTATGCCCCATATGTATCACCAAGTAAAAGAGATTTATCCAAGGCCTGTGCAGCTTTAGCCAGACAGTGACCCGGACACCCTGGACTTACAGCCTCTGAGAGATCATTTGCATGCTTTTGAATGCATGAAATAACATAATCAAATGCCAATGACTGGTATTGTGCATCAAGGCCTTTATTTCTAAATACAGACACAATATCTTCTGAACTATTTTTTATCTTTCCTGCAGCTTCAGTTGCTTTAAGTACAAAATGCCCATCATTTATTGCATGTGAGACTACAGAGGATGGTAAAGGAAAGCAATCCAAAGCAACGAAAGTCTCCGGTGCCACAAGTATTAAATACCGGAGCATCTCAATCAGAGCAGTAGTCGTATATGCCCTCCGGGAATTATCTACTAGATCTGATCCACCAGGAGCGGGGTCACGAATAATACGAAGAGCTGCTCCAGCGAGAGTGCGTACATATGTCTGAGATAGAACAACAACTTCTAAAAAGCCATATATAATAGGCAATAGCAGCTGCCAAATCTCAAGCAATTGCTTTTCCTGAAAGAAACAGAAGCGTGACAGATCAAAACCTGAAGTCTGAAGGATTAGAATTAGTAGAATCTAAAAATGTTCAATTTTATTTTCATGAGCACGCGATTTGTTACATGCAATTAATTACCTGTAGTTTATGCAAAACCCAGTCAATGACAAGAGAAGGAAGAATCAACCCTTCAGCATGATTCCATTGCAGAAGCCGAACAATATACCACCATCTAAAATGTAAAGATGGTTCTTCACCATTAAAAACAGATAGTAATTGGTCACTTCTGTGCTGAAGCGGTGCACTATAAGGCATTTGGGATGATCGATCTTGACAGTGAGGAGTAGAATGAGATGTATTTTTGGAGAAAAATTCATCCATAAGAGTTTGCATGTATTCAATAACATCTTTGGTCCAAAGCTCAGAACAAGACAACTGAGTTTTATCATTAGTCCCAAAAGGAACACTGGCAGAACCAGGACGAACCTGCTAAGTAAAACATAATCTACCTTCAAACATTGAAAAGGGAGGGACACTCAAGGAAAATTAAATAAAAACATGAGGCATCCTTACCAGATTGAGGTAAGTAACCTTTATGAACCACGTAGCCCTCAGCAAAGGAACATTATTCCTAATAAGAACCTCTAATACTGATTTCCTTCTATAATGAGGGACAGGATCAGCCAAAGTACGTAATCGCTTGTGCTGTTGAGATAATCCCTATAAAAACAATGAGTTTGTAAAAGAACTAGTAACAGCAGAAAATAAGCACTACCAAGTAAGATTTGAAGTATTCAAGGATTTAACAGGAATATCAACTTAGGAACTTATAAACATTGGCTCTTCTAAATTCATGAATAGCTATAGCCTGCACGCAGTTTTCATATAAGTTCAGCAAAAAATTGCTAGAAACTGTTGTAAAATCAAGGTTACTGGATTTCGTTAGTAGACCTGGGCTTATACTAGAAGTACTAATACTTGGATAATTATTAGTATAAATAAGAGCATCAAATTAGGTATTGCATAACATCTAATATTAATGAGTCTCAGTGTCTCACAATCATAACATTAGCAGTATTTCTCTCTCTGAGGAGTACTAGGTTAAAGTACATTTAGGTCCCACCAAATTGGGAGTGGAGCCCATATAATCTAGTGAACCCTACATGGATTTCAATCAATAAAGAGAGTGTTGGGAAGAGAGTGTCAAAGTGAGTGTTGGTAGCATTTATGTTCTCTCTTTTCCATTCCATCTTTGTTTACCTAAGCCCTATTATATCAAAAGTGCATACAAGAGTAACCTGAATATTGATAAATGTGTGTATACAATACCCTAACCTATTCAATACTGGTTCAAGACAAGCTACCAAATAGTAAACCAATAATCCTGATATTCTTATCATCAACCAACTATCCCAAAAGCTTAAGTTATTATGTGAAGCCACATATTATAATTCTAACACACCACCTCACATGAGAGCCTCTGGGCTTGAAGCGTAAACAATGCACAGAACCACCAACATTGTGCTTAAATTCAACATTTTATTGGAAGAATGGCATCAAGGATTAAACTCTACACCAAATGGTCATAGATGGTCTCACACTCATGAACCAACTATCCCAAAAGTTTAAGCTGTTTGACAAAGGTATATAAATGGTTTTATATTATACTTCTAAGAATTTTAATTCAAACAAATAATAAGGGAAGTTAAACAAAAAAGTTTCGTGAAGAGTAGAGAGGGAGCAGCAAGACTTCAATTAATACCTCAATCCATTTCTTCCGGAAGTCTTCAGGACATGGCCTTTGTTCAGGGAAAACACCAGGCTTCGTGAGTTGTGATCCTGAAAGAGCCACTCCATAGACTTGACCAGCCTGCAAAAGTAAGCACTATCATGTAGATCATATACCGTCATGACAAACTGGCATAGAAATGGTCGAATAGACCCCAAATAATAGAAAATAAAACATATAAAAATATGGACATATCTCGGGAGGCAAGCATAATAAAATAGTAGAACAAAGATAAGAAGTCATCACCTTCCGCTTCTGAACACGAGATTCATTTATGGCCCTTAGACGTTTTCTAATGGCCTGGAGAAAAGATGAAAGACTAAAGAATTAATCTACAAAGACTTCCAATGAATACAAAACTAAATATGAAGAATGTGCAGTAAACTCATGGCAAAGCTATACAAACAAGAGGGCATGAATCCCTCACAAAGATAAAGGACTCACCTCTTTGCAATTAAGGACAATTGACTTGTTAAAATTCGGAACCTGGGTCAGTGAAATTTCTCTAGCTTCCTGAGACCAAGAAAGTAATGCTATGTCATAAACGGAAAAAATTCAATTCTTGCAGCCATCATGGCTGCTATTATGGTGCATTTCAGCCATTGCATGTACTATACTCATCTGAGATTGAAAATCTCTATGTAGCCCACGCTAAAGAGAAAAAAAATTCTTTCTATTATTGAAGGGGGGTTTTATATTCCTGACCACATCGCACCTCTTAGTTGACTTTACCATTTTCAAGCCTCTCCTCGATATCAGAAAGAGATCATATTCATCAGACAGCCTCTCCTCCATCAAACCCGTTTCACATAACCATCTAACCCCTGTTTTACATAGCCCACACACCTTGCTCCCACTTATTCCTCTATCTCGCACAGTTCTTTGACACATGCAGATCCTTTTCGCATAGCCTCATTTATGGGAGTGCTTCATCTTTCCATCCCTAGCTTTGGACGCTTTCCTCCAGCTCTAGCACTGTTCAGCCTCTGTTTCACTTTCAACAGACCTTAAACTTACTCAGGATCTGGTGCTGGGTTTTTATTAAAATTGACTTATCAGTTATGCCATGGGATTAGATTAATGAAGGGTGTCTTTAAGCTATGACTTGTGAGTACTAATGATGGACATGTCGAGTTTTGAGTACTTTCTTAGCTCTAAGCATCTATTTTGCGTCTCACAAATTATTTGCATTGTACCCACTCTCTTTCACTTATGAGTGTGTTTTGTTTCAGGGTATATAAAATGACTCCAGGGAAAGTTAACATAGGAATAAAATATTCCCACGTTCGTTACAAATAAAAGTTCAAAGATATCTATTCATTCACAGGAATATATGCCCATACTTCTACCCATTTCTATTCTCATGGCCCGTGACATGGAAATGTAAATTACATGTAAGTTATCTTAAACAATAACTTCCTTTGTCTCCTCTTTCTTCTACTTTTTGAATTTTGAAAACATGTTTCCATCAATGTTAAATATTAACCACACATCCCTAGACATAATATTTCCAGGAACATCATTCCAAAGAATACAATTTTATACCTTGAAACAAGTACCATATAGGCTATAGCATCTGCTTCACAATTAACCCCGCTATAGTAATTTTGGGGTCAGCCGTCTAACAAACTATGATGCCCTTAACATATAGAACTAACAAACTTTAGGTCCCTTTACCATACTGTATAAAATAATGGGGAGCTCAACATAAGAAGTTCAAATCTTAAAGGAATTCAATAATTGGATAACACCTATAAGCTATATAACCCAATCATTCATAGCTTCTAAATTGCTATTTGACAAAATATGTTAAGACATAAACACACGTAAAATTCAAAGATGTACCTCAAGCCCCTCAACTGTGTCCCTATATCCAGATTGCAAATATTCTCTGGTCAGAGTCTCCTCAGGGCAATTTGGTGTTTGGGGGTGAAAGTCTGGGGGCCCAAGCCTGACATTAAAAAGTAGCATTTATAATTAATAAAACTAGATTATAAGGAAACATAAAGCAAAACTAAATATTACCAAGTTGAAATCCATGCCACGCTATACTGTAACACAAGAAATAAAAGATATGCTAACAAACAAGGGCATCGAGACAGTATATCAACAATTGTTTGGGATATAAACTAAAAACATGCAAATGATACCCCAAGAAAAACTAGGGAACAGGTTCTATAACTTTAATGAACTACCTAGAGTTCAGAGGTTCTTTATCACACTTCAACTTGTATGAGTATAACGGTGGTTGGCGCCTGCAAAAAAACAAACCATGGTGTTTAAAGTGATTAACAGCATCAGATAACTGATTAAGCATAACACAATCTATTTTATTATGGAGTATCAAAAAGAGTAACTCAATAAAATTGAAAAACTATTGCAAATTGGCAATATTAAATTAAAGGAGTGTTTCAATTTTCAAAGGAAAAGTAGACATAAAATGAGACTGAATTTCTTAGTAACTGATTGTTAACTCAAATACAAACTCACTCCCTGTGAACTCCAATCTAATTATTTTCATAAAAACTTACCAAAGCCGATGTTACAACATCTGGATTCTGGATTTGGACCGTTAAAATAATTTCTTAATTTTTTAACATAATTTAAAAATTCCCACTGTATCTTACACAAATTAAAATAAAAAATAAAAAATAAAAAAACTCCGCCGCATGACAAGCTTCACCCATCAAGTATAACACAACTATGCAACTATAATGCTATGGTCTAGCATCATCATCATTATCAACAATGACAATCATAATAATAACAAGATGAAAAGGATGAAATAACAACAACAATAATAATAATAATAAATAATAAAATGTTTTGATTATTTAAATGGTAAAAAATAACTACTGTTTTGAAATATATTAGGATAGACGATCAAAATAGGTTCTAAACTTATACATTAGAAATAAAAGTAATAACTAACGTAATCAAAGAAATAAATACTGGTCCACCTTGTAATAGATACTTAAACCAATAACTAGAATATTATAATCAATCAAGAGATAATTAATGATCCTACGCAGAAGTAGTTTTCAAGTTTCAAATGACATCAAGTAAAGAGTAAAGACAACCAATCACTAGAGCAAGCTAATAGCTAAAGAGACTAAAAGCATGAGAAGATGTGCCACAACCACAACTATCAGAATATGTAGTAAATTAGTCACAAACGCAGCAGACACAATGGGAAAAAGTTAATAAGATTCTAACAGGACAATGTCGGCAGAGAGAAACTTACCTTGAACTTATAGGAAAGTTAGCTGGCAAGGATGATGGATCAGTTCTTCCAATGTCCCTAGTTGATGGCCCACCAATTGTACTGTTATTGACTGCACTAGTGCAGTTGCCAGCATGATACCTTTGCATCTCCAAAAACTAAAACTGGCATACTGCCCTAAGCAACAAGCCACTACAAGTAGCTGAGATAGCTGAACTTCATCATTGAAAATGCCCTGTGTCATTTCCAACCAAAGCAATTAAGCAAGCTAAAAATAAATATCTAAGAAAAACAAAAAGAAGCATAATTGAAGTCGTAAATAGATCAAATGAACTTACACATCAAATCTATGCCTTATTGAACTGCATTCAACTGCTAAAGGATATGCACTGAAATCCAAATGCCCCGAAAACAGTGTACCTTAAACTTGACACCCAATTTGAGGACCCCAAATGTGTAAGGCAGAGTGGTACGATTCTGAACTGTAGGCACACAATGAATAATGAATTAAAAGAGTATTCATTACATGCAACTTAAGAAGAACCATTAACAAACACCAAGATTGCATCAGAAGAATGCAACTCAAAGGAAATATTCATACTACAAAAATTTAAAATTTTAGTCTAGTCTAAATATTGTATTCAAATGTCAGGAATATAAAATATTCTGAAAATTGGAAAATAAAAGAAAATAAGATCTTAAACTGTTGCCCACAGTGAATCTAGTTTCTTAGATATAGATCATGGAGCTTCACATTTATATTCGGAAACTAAAGTTAACACCAAACCCCCAAGCCTAAATGTAAATCATTCTTCAAAAATAGTGACAACGATATTAGAAACTTTAAATACACCTTGAAAAGAACCACCCGTGAAACTAACACAAATACGATCATAACAATTATACAACTCACTGAATTGATGGCTATTGACGCAGTTTGATGGTTATTAAAACGAGACTCGAATCGTGAATCAGAGACCTACTTTCCAAATCATAAATCAAATCTTATTATGTATCGTAAGATGCATGATACAAAAAAAGTAGGTTATAAATGGAAACATAAGCTGATATATCATATAATAAACCTTAAAATAATACAAGATTCAAGCCATAAATCAAAATAAGAAAAACAGTGGGCGCTTGCGTGAAGTTTAAGTATTCAACCCTTCAAAAACAAAAAACAAAAAAACAAATTCGACACATTTCTTTGATTGATAGTAGAGAGGACCAAAGTAGGATTTGAATTTTTTTAATAATGTGTCGTGGGTCTTTTGAGGAATATTAGCCTTTCTTGTAGAAACTTAAAAAAAATCAGTCCAAAAAGCACCAGAAATCTGTTTGGCTCACACAATGTGACCCAACTAAAGTGCAACTTGCACGCAACTTAGAATCGTAAGATTCAGCAGCGATTTGTGAATCATAAGATTCGGCTCCGACTCAGAAATACATAACGAGATTCATGTTTATTTTAGATTCACACTACGATACGTATCACTGCCTCAATAATTTGTATCATATCGAGAAATGCACCGTATGTATCGTAAGATACCGATAACTAATAACCATTAAAGTAAGAAATATCACGTAAAATCTTTCTACATATGATATGAAGTTCAACAAAATCAAAACAAAAGGAGGGAGAAAAAAAGAAAACATCATCTACATGAAGTTCTAACATTTATATACTAGTGGCAACCATTTCAGAGTTGACAGAATCATAACTTCAAGTCTTCAATCGATATCCGAAAATAATAAATTATGAGAGACAACACAAGATTCAAGTTTAATTCAAATCACTTCTGATCCCCATTCCCCAAGCATGTCCAAGACATAAAAACACCCTCATTTTTCAACTTATTTTCCCTGCTCAAACTAACCCATATACATCAAATGAAACTTCTTCAGATGCAAATTGCAAAAATTATAGTGACAACCCACCAGCTGAATAGTCTAAAAATCTAAACTTTAACATCAAATCAAGCTATACTGAGCATACTATACATAAACCCCAACACCCCAATTGCAAAAACATACAAAATCAAATCTAATGCGGGAAAAAGCTTCGGAACTGAAACTCCAAAGCACGATCCAACTTCGGAAATGCACGCCAGAGCTAAATGTGGAGATTGAAATTGGGGGTATTGAAGAACGAAGAAAGCTAGGGTTTTGAATTGACAATTCCGCAAAACAGAACAGAAGAGTTTTGTTAAATAACAATAATGCTGGGGAATTACAAGAGATTGAAGATTTGGAACAAAGAAGTTAATGGGCATGCATACCTGCCGAGAAAAATTGAAACTTTGACGGAAAGAGAGGGAAAGTGTGAGAAAATAGGAGAGAGAAACAGAGGAACAAAGCAGAGGGAGGAGGAGGGTGTTCTCTATTGTGTGCTAAGAGTGCTTTGACTGTGGCGATGATGACTGTGGTGTTGGGTTTTTCGTTTTCTTGTCACTGAGTAACATCAACATGTAAGGGTGAAGGATCTAGCATAACATAATTTTTTTCTTTTTTTTTTTTTTGTTTAATTGCACTTTTCGTCCCTGATGTTGATGTTAGACCCTTATGCAATTTGAATCCCCTTTGTTTAAAATGAGCAATTTTGGTACACGAAAGATCAACCTGTGACAATTAAGTTCTTCCGTCAAAATTGCTAACAGAGTTAGTCTATGTGGAACTCATCAGTGACATGGATCTGACAAAATTTGCCACTAGACTGCCACATCATTAAGTATAAAAAAATTAACAAAATTTGCTTAACTTAAAGTTGATTAAACAGTGAATTCAAAAAAAAAGTTAATTAAACAGCCGTTCAAAAAAAAAAGTTAATTAAACAGGATATAAAAACTTAATTAGAATATAATCTTAAAATTAAAGCCTATCAAAATCTTCTAATTCCTTACTGTCAAATTAAACATGAACTGAATCTTTATCACCAAAAAAATTGATATTCAACAAAATAAAAAAATCCTGCATCTTCATCTTCTCTACTTTCTTCATCTTCTTCCCCTCCCTCTAACCTAAACAACAACATGTTCAACTTGATTCAGATCTCCACTTCGCAGTCGTTGTCGATGCCCAAGTCGACGTCGTCTTCATCACCGCCGGCGCAGTCAACACTGTCAGTTCCGCCTCCGGTGAGCAAACCCGGATCTACACCTTGAAACTCAGATCTCAGACCCAGATCTACACTAAGACCCATTGTTGTTTTGAGGATGGAGGGTTTTAAGGTTGAGAGGAAGAGGGATGAGAGGACGAGTGAGCAGAGGGTGGAAGCGTGAGGTGGTGGCGGAGAATGGTGGTCACTCGCTCCAAACACTCTTCTCTTCGCTCCTGTCTCCTCTTGATGGCTAGGGTTTGTCTCTTAGTCTTCTTTTCATGGCTTAAAAGCATGGTATTATTTCCCAGAAAGCGGAGTATTATTGATTGCCAGTAAAAATTGTGGGTATTGTTGATGGGTTTTTCAAGGGAGCGAGTAATGAGATTAAGAAAGTGTGTGGAAGATGTTGGCTTTATGATTTTCTTGAAGATTGATATTTCTAGGTTGAAAAGGGTATGGGGTGATTGGGGGTGATTGGAGATGAGGGAGGAGAAGGAAAGGGGAAGACGAGAATGATTTGTTCACTGACTATGCTTTTTCTAGGTTCATAATTTTTTCAAACCCAGGTGTTCAAGGTCTGGATTTGTGTTTGAAGGAGAGGAGGAGGTATGAAGGTTGAAGAAGGTGATATGTAAAAAAAAAATGCTTAAGTGGAAAAATTATTAATAAAATATTAATGGACATGCCAGCTCAGCGATTTCCGTTAACTATTAACGGAGAATTAACGGAAGGATCCAATTGTCACATGTTGATCTTTCGTGTACCAAAATTGCTCGTTTTAAACAAAGGGGATTCAAATTGCACAAGGGTCTAACATCAGGGACTAAAACTGCAATTAAGCCTTCTTTTTATGTTCAACATTATTGTCTTAACTCTTAAGGGTTTTTATTAAGGTAAAGTGGAAACTTATATAATAGTATAATATTAAAAAAGAGTAGGGTTTTTTCTAAGTAAGAGTTGTGTAACTCATTATGCAAAATAGCCTTCACCACCATACTCATAATTTGATTCCACCTCTACATGTTGAAAACCTAGTCTAGGCAAGAGGTAAGCCAAGTTTTATCGCTAACGCTTCAACCACTAGGACACCCATGTTGATCGACTTTTTTCTTGGTTGTTTCCCTGAGAACATTAGCATCATCATCTCTTATTACAACTCAGCGTCCACGTTAACCTAGATGAGATTGTGCCTCAGAGAAGCCCAACGCACAACAATCTCACACAATGAAGAAGTAGATGCACGACCTGTGGTACCTGTGCGACCTGCAACAGGTTTGCGATTTGCAACCTGCGTCTGAAGCAAATGGTACTGGAGTGCAAACCTAATTCAAAATCTCTCTAAGTATTAGTGAAGGTATGAAAAACGGTAGAAATGGGGGGTTTGAATAACGTTTTCAGAATAAAACTTCCACCTTAAGATTTTAACAAATCTTTCGAGACAAATAAAGTGCTTAAGATAAGAGATAGAAAAGCACACAAGGATTTTATCCTGATTCACTTGATAAATCACTCAAGCTAGTCCAGTCCACCCGTTAAGGTGATTTCTTCCTTCTTAGAATGAAGGCAATCCACTAATCAGGTAATTGTTACAACTGCACTTGAAACCTACAAGTGACTAACAATACACTGACTTAGCTCACACTAAGATTCACTCTCTTAGTCTTCTCTAGGATCCGATCAACCTTGATCTCCTAAAGGTAAACTAAACAACTGTTTAAGAAAGATTGTTTACAAAGGAATTGCTTCTCAAAAGCTTGTAGTAAACACAATGAATTCAATGAAGAAAGAATGCTTAGAAGATTTGAATATACCTTGCGCGTGTGAGATTCTTCCAACCGCATCTTTCAATCTTCAGCCTCTATTTATACTCCAAGGATTAGGGTTTGAACGCTGCATGGGAATGCTACCGTTGGAGGGCAGATCTGGAATTTCCAGCTTCTGCTGTGGCTGAGAATGTTAGGTTAGGTCGTCAGGATAGTACATCTGCTTTTGTACTTTGGATAGTGACTTGACCTTTAATGTGAGACCCAAGTTTTTAGCTTAGAATAAATTAGTGAAATTTCTTATTCACGAATAATTTCGATGTAACGTGAAGTAAGGAAACTGGATAAACGTTTATTAAATGGAATAAATGTACGGAGAAGATATTTCACGGGAAGGTTAAGGACAAGATTCGAATCGACGGAACTTATGACGCAAGTATTATTCGTTTACGCCTAGGACAAAAACCTTAGGAAAAGATTAATTTAACCCTTGGAACACTATAGGAATAAATTCCAAAAAATCTTCAAGAGGAATATAAGAATTTCTCTTATTCCTTTCCATGATAAGCGTTTCGATACGAAACCCTAGAATGTACGAACGTCCGATTCTAATCCTCGGAGGTTTGCCGAAACTAAATCACTGATAGTTCAAGAAACCTAAAATAACGGACGATGAAGACTTTTTCTATTCGGAGCTTCAAACGAAGATTCCACACGCGTACACCTATTTCTCTCGATGTTCCTAATCTTTCTTCAGAACGAAGTTTTCTCATCCGACATCAACTGCAAAAAGTAGTTTTTCGGGTTAAATCGATTTACACCGACTTTGTATCGTTTGCCTTAATTCCAAGAAACCTGTTTTGAGTTATGGAATTCTGTCACCAGAACCTATCTTAGAATTCACCGAGGAATGCGCAGGAAAAATCGGAATCGCGAAATTTTCATTTTTCCGTATTTTCCAAAACCTATAAATAGCAAGAAAATGAAAAAATTTCAAAATAACCCTTCACCCATTTCACCCAAACCCGCGAGCAAGGAGGAGGAGAGGAGGAGATTTGATTTTCGTCGATTCTTGTCTGATCGTCGCACAGTTCGTTGCTACGCGTAGGCCTCGAGGTACTGATGCTTTTCCTTACCTCTGATCGTAAATTCTGTCGCTTTTCTTTATGTTTTTCTGTGCTCAAAGTTTTGAGCTTTTTGTAAAACTGTCCAAATAACTTGATTTCTCTGTCTAAACTTATTCCTTGTGTGCCCCTAAGCATGTTTAGCGGATTACATTTCGCAGAATCTCGCCGAAATGCCGCCGAACTTCAATTCTGCTCATAATACCCATTTTTGGCTAAAGTTCCGTCCTTTGGGCTTAAAACTCTCGACTGAGCTTAGCGTTATTAGGATTAGTCGTCATAATCGTTGTTGGTGTCGACCCCATCTAATTTGTTTTTCGAAATTCTGATTTTGAGTTTCCGAGCTAAAAATATTGACCAAAATACCCCTGCGACAGTTTTCGACCCGATAAATTTTCTGAGAGTTTCCCTGGCCTAGATATCGCCTAAGAATACCTAGGAATTAAATTTGATCGAAGAAAAAGTTCGGAAACCCTAATTTTGAGAGTGGCCGAAACCTATTTGTTAGGGTACCGTGTCCAAAAATAATTTTTGGGTCTCTATGACTTGAGCCATTGCGTAGCTCTTTCAATTGTCGAAATTTTGGCTCCGGTTTCGTGTCATTCCGAGTTCTGTAGCTCGAGTTATACTCGTTTTAGCGAACGAAGTCTCCGTTGTCAATTTGTGCTTAAATAGGAACTCTGAAGCTTTAAAAGCTTTCTTTACGATTTCGATTAGTGTTATTAGATAGCGTTGTTTCTAGTGAGGCTGTGTTGATGATTGTGTTTCCTTGTTTTAGGTTCACAACTTCCATGCACAACTTCTACTCACGAAGGTAAGGGTAACTCAGTTTTAGAGCGTCATTTCAGTCTTGCCTGCTTTTATCGCACTGCCTGCGCTTGAGATGAAGATGTTTATATTGATTGGCACTGGATTATGATTATTATGCTTGCAATGTTGAATGCTTGTTTATGTTGACTGTTTCTGAGGCTTGTGCCAAATGTTTTCTGAAGGCTTCGGCCGAGTAAACTTATTGAGACATGTGTCTCCGTTTTCTGAGAGGCTTCGGCTGTTTACTGGTTTCCGTCATTACTGCTTTCAAGTGGATAAGACGTGATTATTGTTGATTGATTTTGGCATATAGGGCTGAACTAAGTGACATTCAGTGGTTGTCGTTCCACATGTCTGTCCCGTCCTTCGTGGCGTTATTAAGTGGCATCCAGTGGTTGTCGTTCCACATGTCTGTCCCGTCCTTCGTGGCGTTATTAAGTGGCATTCAGTGGTTGTCGTTCCACATGTCTGTCCCGTCCTTCGTGGCGTTATTAAGTGGCATCCAGTGGTTGTCGTTCCACATGGTTGTCCCGTCTTGTGAGGCGATATTAAGTGGCATTCAGTGGTTGTCGTTCCACGTCTGTCCCGTCTTAAGAGACGTTGCTGATCGATCCATTTTGGTAGTAGCATATAGTTGCATTATAGGGAGCTAACACCTGACCCTATGTTGTTGGATTTTAGTTATTGACTTATTGATATCTGATTTGATGTTACATTGTTGAGGTTGTTATTATCTGAGTTAATCTATGTTTAAGTTGTTGTTATATGAGTTGAGTTATGTTGCTAGTTATTTACCATGCCAGGTAATTAAATTTGAACAGCATGATTTTCCCTTTTATACATGGTAATTGCATGGAGTTAACCCTTTCTATTTGCTACTTGTTGTTTGGGCTCTTAACGCTATTAGGCGATGGAGAGCCTTCCGCTGAAGCTTAGCTGTTCGAGTTGGAGATCGTGACCGTGGGCGGTCGAGTAAAGGTGGATGAAGCAGTTGCTTCTCCCTTTTTTGAGGACTATGTCTGAGTTTCTTTCTCCATCTGAAAACTCTGTTGTTTAAACCTTATCTTCGCCACTTGTCTAAGTGAGCGTACTTATTTTGGAAACTTGCTTATGATATTGCAAGACACTATTATTATATGTCAGGAACGGGCTGTTTAATTAAGACTATGATATGTATTCAACTGTGTTTAGTCGTTTTAAAAAGGAAAAAAAAATTATTATCGTGTTTTCTTAGGATTATGAAATAGTCCTTAGACTTTGATAGGTTACTAATGTGACTCCTCAGTTGAGAAATTGGGGCGTTACATTTAACCTTGTAGACTTCTGATCAGAGGAATGCTTCGTGTTGGAACTTGTGAAGCTCGTTGATCAGAGTCAGAGGGAAGCATGGATCCTCTGACCGTTGCACCTTCTGATTCTGAACTCAGAGGGAAGTACTTGGTCTTCAGAGCCATTTTGCTTCTGGACTTCAGAGTCTCCACTTTTCAGCTTCTGGATCTTCAGAGTCTTCTACACCATTAGACCATCTGAACCTTCAGAGTGTCTGGGTTGTCAGAACGTCTGGATTTTCAGAGCTTCAAGTGAGTTGAGTCCACGTCAGAGCTTGATTAACTTCAGATCTTCTGAAGCTTTTCTACTGTTCAGATTTAACATAGATATTGCGAAAGCGTTGCTTGGGTCACTCTTTAAGCACAGTGCTTCTGATTTGTGTGAGATAATATTAAGGTCAGAGCCTGTAAATAGCACACTCAGAAAAACACGTTAGAGTACCATAATTGTTCATACTAAAATGTTAACTTGTAATCATCAAAACATAGAGTTGTACTACTACTCGATCAAAACTTGATCTTACAATTAGGACCAGGTTAATTTGAGCTCAAAGCATAATAAACTACCAACATGGCGTGAAGAATATATCAAAGCATAATAAATCAACCCTAAATCAACAACATGGGGTGAGGAATACATAAATAGTGTGGGACCACCCACGTATAGAAGAGATCACCCACATAATGAAGGGGTCATGGTTGATGACTCGTCGTATATTAGATGGCTCGCCAGATAGAGATTCACTCGCTAGGTAGTGAGAACGCCCGCCTAGTACAAGAGTCACCATAAAATGGTTAAGTCACTCATGACTAGTCCACAAGAGTGAATCATGAAGGCAGAGTGTGTCATTAGTAAGAGCTCACCTTGGCACACAAGAATAAAGGAGTCGCCAAAGAATGGTTAGGTCACTTCTAACTAGTTCACAAGACACCGAGCCTACAACATGAAGGGAAAATATGCCTTTAAATTGGGTTGCATTGATCTGCTTCCTCATGATCAACTCACCATCTTCAAGTCCACAAGTTCACAAGACACGAGTTCGGAGCATGAAAGCAAAGTGTGTCTTTAAACTGGGTTGTCTCGATCCGCGCTTCCTCAAGATCAGAACGTCATCTTCCAGTCCACAAGATGTTGAGCCTGAAGGCAAAGTGTGACTTCACTCGCCACATAATCATCTATATATGTCTCGTTCTCTATGTCTTGTTTCCTTTCTCTAACACATTCTAACATACATAATAGAATATACTCTGATATTATATCTAACATACATAATAAGATTTATAGAAAGATCATTTAGAAAAATATACTCTGATATTTACATGTTAAATTTATATATTTCATTTCAAATATGGATGATAAATTATATTTGGAAAATAATTAATTATTCTTTTAATATTTTATAAACTACTTGTGTAATATCAAATTTATCTTGATACCATGATGATAGAATGAACCCACATGCTGGTCTGGATAGGAACTTTTTATCACACCAAGATTAAGTTATATGATGTAGTTTTTAAGATATTAAAAGAGGTAAATAAATATGATAAATACTTATATGTGTATATAATTAAAAGATAAATATTTACCCGTATTTATAGTAAAGGTATGTAACACCCAAATTTCTTAATTGGGAATCACATTAGTAACTCAACAAAGTCTAGGGACTTGCTCGCAAAATTTTTCAAAAAAGTTAGATACTTTCGAAAACAACCCATCATCACTAAAGCAAGTACATCCGAGAAGTTCTTAGGAAAGTAAGGTGCGTATTCACAACTTAAGTACCAAAGTTTTCCTTGGCCAGAACAACCCAAGAATTTCTCACCTGAGATTAGACAAGTTTATCTGCTGTCTTTCTTGATAAAACTTTTCAATTTTAAGTTTTCAAACCACGACTTATCCTTAGATACAAATATAATATAGCCTAAATAGATAATATAATAGCAATTCAAAATATTTATATTGGACTCATGTGCTTCAACAAAACCAAAAGAAAACTAAAATTCAAAAGAATAGATAACGATATGATAGAACTAAGGTTTCTTGGTAGCCACCACGTCAAAGAAAATAGTCATAGATCTCCATCTTCGCTTCCTTAAGCTTCTCGCTGATTCTACGCTTGATCACCCCCGCACCGTCTAATGACGTTAAAAGCCCAAACAACAAGTAACAAACAGAAAAGGTTAACTCAAACAACAAATTTTCAAGTAAAAGATAAGCATATCATTCAAATTTAAATCCAAATGACCATAAATTAAGTAGCACATTAGGTTTGTTGATCACTTGTGATACATTATAATGTAAATGCAAATATAATAGCATTCTTTGTAAGAACAAACTACATGATTATTCTCACACAAGTAAATCATAATCTTTTGTTACATTTGCTTATATGATGTATGTGTCTCAAATACCGGATGCTTGAAACATGCATGTTTAAGAGAAATTAAGTTAATTTAGTGAGTGATATAACTCAAGAGCTTTGCTTAAGTTAATTTCTAATTGGGGGCAAGGTTATTTGGTTCCTAACCCAAGGTTCAACAGAAAAATTGAAAAGCAACAGCTTCTGGTGTATGGGATAAAATATCACAACTTAAAAATGTGTTGTCCAAATTATCAACATTTTTTCCAAATCGCAACCTAAACTGTAAAGGCAATGATTTTTCACACTTGTACTTTAAGTTAGGTAAAATATACTCACGCTTCCAAATATGTTGCCTGGTCCAATCTTAGGGCACATATATTTAGTCGTTGAACAAAAAGATCTGGCCTAAAATGAAAAATGATGTAGTATATGTATATTCACTATATATAATCCACATAACATATCATTATGGAAATTCAATTTCATATTTTAATACTAAAAACTTTTTTTTTGATAAGATATTTTAATACTAAAAACTAAACAACCAGATGATACTATTATATTTTCATTTGATTTAATTATTACATGTATTTGTATTTATATATTATAAACATGAGATACTTAAAATTTACTTAATATTTTCAAAATTAATAAAGTCATTGTATGCAATATAAATTATATTTATAATTTATGAAATTTTAGGCCCTTATTATATATTTAATACGATTTTTCAATTATTAAATTTGTTGAAGTGGAGAATATTTCTAGGCTAAGTGAATCTGAACCTAGTTGTAACAAAAAAAATCTGAACCTAGTTATATATATTTGAGAAATACATGTCCAAATTAGATTTTTTTTACAGCGGATCGGAAAGATAAATTGCACTATCCAGAGTTTGAACCCTGGACCTCTCACACCCCAACATATATGTTTCTTAATTCTTACCACTTGAACTATCATTCGTGAACCATTGAAATTAATTATAGTTATGATAATTTAGTCGTAAGTGTTGTAATATACTCCCTCCGTTTCATAATAACTGTCTACTTAAGAGAAAAAAAAATTTGTTTCACAATAACTGTCAACTTAGTATTCTAATAGAGCTAGAATTAGTTGATGTTTTTACATATAATGCTCCTATAAGAAGAATAAATGAAGAGAGATAAAAGTATATTGTAAAGGGTAAAATAGAGAAATAATTAATATTTTAAAAAGTTAACAAAATTAATTACATTTTTTAATATGTGTGCATCTTTTCTAATTGGATACTTAGGTAGCGTTTGGTAGACATGTGAGAAGGGAACGGAACAGGACACATGGGTTCCGTTCTGTGTTTGTCATGTTTTTAAGATGGAACGGAACGGGACAAAAGGCTCCAGGAACGGGACACTTTGGTTCCCTGGAAAAGGGTGGAACGGAAGGGAACGGAACGGAACACTCTCTTAAAACTTTTGCAAGTTCAAAAATACCCTTAATTTGTATTTGAAATTTTATGTATCTAAACAGTTTAAAATCACTTCTAAAATTGAAAGCACTTATTATATTTGTAGACAAAGTTAAATGAAAATCTACTTTTTAAAAAAAATCACTTAAAATGAAATCAATTATTTTTTCAAACGTAAAACCACTTGTTGCAAGCAATGATAAACGAGCCAATTAGAGTGCGTTTGATTCAACTTATTTTAAAAAAATCACTTTTAAAATCAAAAAATCACTTTTTTAATCAAAATCTCATTTTTTGTGTTTGTTTCAGGTGAAGTTGAAAATAGATTATTTGAAATAGTTACTTTAGCTTATCATGAAAATCTATGATGATAGATGAGAGGAGATAAAAAAGTGATTTTAATTAGAGTAGTCAAACACGAATCAACTTAATTAAAATATAATCAATTATTTTTTTAAAAGTAAAATTTGTTTTTGTAAGTAATGATAAACGAGCAAATTAGAGTGCGTTTGATTCAACTTATTTTGGAAAAATCACTTTTTAATAAAAAAATCACTTTTTAAATCAAAATCTCACTTTTTGTGTTAATTTCAGGTGAAGCTGAAAACAGATTATTTGAAACAGTTACTTTAGCTTATCATGAAAATCTATGATGATAGATGAGAGGAGATAAGAAAGTGATTTCAATAACATACTGAAACAACTTAAATAATATATAGGTGATTATTTTAAAGAAATAAGTGATTATTTCATGAAGTAAGCAATAACAAACGATTTCTATGCAAAATGTTCAATTGAGTTCAATTTGTTTTTCTCAATCAAATATTAAACATGCAGGGTTATATATGTAATTAAAATCATGGTTCTGTTCTATTGACTTGGAGTTACCAAACACAACACACAGAACATTATTGTCCTGTTCCATCCTGTTCTGTCCCGTTCCGTTCTGTTATGTCCTGTTCCGTTCTGTCACCAAACACTACCTTATTGTGAAACGGAGGAGCTAGTAATAAACAAACATGCACACATGTGTGTGAAGATAATGCATATCTAGGTTAATATAAGCAATGCGTGTAAAATAGATTTGCTTGGACTCGGCTTTCTCTGCCCTATGTTTACTTTTTCTTTTTTTTTTTTGATAGGCGCTGTTTCTATGTTTACTTAAAGTTAGTTACTTAGAGTTAGAGTTAATTCCAGGGTTCGCTTATATCTAATATGCATGCACATGCGTGCTTGCCTACATAATTACATGCACATGCTTGTTTTCCTTCATAATTACTCGCACATACGAGCTTGTTTATTTATTATTTTTACAAGTGTGACAAATTTGGACGTAAGATACTACACTAAATTGCATAAAAAGTTTAAAATAAGGAAATTAAGCATATTTTGAATCATTATTTTCTTGTGTCACGTTGAATTTAAGATTCATATTAGAACTTGATCGTTTGCTCAACTATATAAACATGATGTCATTTATCTTCTCTATGCTACGTACTAAGCCATACTAATTCACCTTAATTTATATCATTAGCTTCCAAAATCTTTAGCTAGTTAACTTGTACTTTTTCTTTGATATTAGTTACGTGCCTACAAATTGTTCATCATGCCTCGTTGTTATGTGTGTGACAATGAGTTTTCAACTAAAGAAGTTTTAGATCAGCATGTGGCTAATCGACATTATCCTGGTCTACTATTAAATTTCCAAGCTGCTCCACTTCAAGTTGATCTCAATGCTCCTCCTATTGATAGCAAGAAACAAAATGATAAAGGAGGAAAGGGAAAAGAAGATGGAAAAGAAAAAGCAAGCAAAAGCAATAAAACACAAAAATAATGAAAAATCAAGAAGAATGATGATGAACTTTCATTCATGTTTAATATGGAATTCTTTCGAAATCTATGTAGAGAGAATTATAAATTCCTTAGAGTTTTCTCTGTCAAAGCAGTATTAACATTCATTCAAAACCAACCAGTGTATCTCGTTACATTTGCACTTGTTCATGCTATGAGATTTTCTTCTTGAACTCCAAGAGTCCGTGATCACTACTACAGAAAAGGCCTTTCGTCACGGTTAAAACCGCTCATTTGTCACGGTTAAACCGTGACGATAGAAGGCGTGACAATTGCTCAATTGCCACGGTTAAAGGCGGAACCGTGACAATTGATTCGCATGTTATCACGGTTTGTAAAGCGTAACCGTGACAATAGGTTCCTTCTATTGCCACGGTTACGTACTTAACCGTGGCAATAGAGGTTACCTATTGCCACGGTTACGTAGTTAACCGTTGCAATAGAGGCCACCTTTTGCCACGGTTAAGAACGTAACCGTGACAACAGGTGACCTCTATTGCCACAGTTACTTAACCGTGGCAATAGGTGGCCTCTGTTGCCACAGTTTTAAACGTGACAATAGGTCATACACCTGGTTTGTTACTAAAAAAATCTAATAAGCTAATAAGGATTCTTCTCTTTGTTCCTACTAATTTGATACTAAACATGCACTAAGTCTTAACGACTTAAACTAATGCTAATTGAGCTACAATTTTGCTTTTATGTTATGTGTAGAATTAATTCTATGTATCATGTAATCTTTTATCTTTTATACATACCGTGGCACTGAGCACACTTGCTTCTCTTTTAGCAGATACTGAGGGTCCAACAAGTGCCTCAAGTAGTATGAATCCAAAGCTATAAGCATCATCCTCTAAGTTTTTCATTTGCCTGAAATTACACATGTTGACAAAATCAAGAGACAAACTTAGGAAGAATCCACAAATAAATTATTAAACTACTAATGACTTTCTGCTAATTTATAAATGGATCAGAAGTTATCCAAGTTAAACTACTGATGACTCCCCACTTGCATCATTTTTCTCTGAGATAATGGACAATCCATAGTCACTAAGCTTTGCCATCCAATCTCACTAAGCAAAACATAGTTCAGGTGCAAAAGCTAAATATTGAGTCAAACTAATAGTGTACAAATTTCAAACTGAAAATGAATCAAACTTAAATTTGAATAAAATCAACAAAACTCATAAGAAGGAAAATTTAGCACCCAAAATAAAGCAAAGGAACACATGACAATAACAACTTGCAGCCTGCAACTAAATAAACAGCAATATACATGATAGACCTATAAAGATGGCAAAAACATACACACCTTCTTCAATAAGGCCCTTCAATGCCCATAAATCGCCCATAATTGGTCCACCTCCTCCTGTTAAGTCAGGGTACAACACTCATTTCAGCTGATAACTTCTAATGAGATTGACATGGCAACAATTAATATATATGCTCCCTCCATTATCTCATAACAGTTACTTATTTACATGTAAGTCAGAGAAATCAAAGCAACGAGATTATTTGGGCTGGGGGACTATTCCAGAGCAGGACACAATCAATTCTTATCAAAAACCCTGAGAGACTATCTCAAACAAAACATGTTGATTCAGAACTTGAATTTTGCATAACACACATGTTGGGAAAAGAGGACTAAACCTTAAAATACTTGTGTCCATGACATAAACATCAGATAACCACTTTTTTCCATCCCATCCACCACACCTGCATTCAAATAAACCCCACCTTATCACATGTTATAATTTGATCCTAATACAGCCAATTAGGATAAAAAGTCAAATTAAATGCTATAGATCTCACATAACAATTTTCCGGTTTCCAATTGCTGAAGCTGCAGTGAAATCCCTCGATGAAGGCAAGTCACCAAAGCTAGTTAATTCAGACCATTGCCATATATCTTGAACACCATCATTTGTTCCAAATGCCAACATGCCAACAAACAAGTCAAGTCTCACAACATCAAAGTCTTCACAGAACATGAACTGAACAAATATTATACAAAATGCCATACCAGTATCCAGAACCCAAAAGTCCCCCAACCTGTAAAATTCAGCCGTTAAGACGAGAAGTAAATAAACAAACACACATTTATGGTGAGAGCATCAAAGGTGATAAGCATTAATCTTAACTCTTCATCATATAATCATACATGGATTATCAAGTTGAGATTTTTCAACTTAAATCTAATCTTGACACATGTTCTTGTATTTTTTTTTTGGGGATCCAAAATGTTCTATGAACTTGAATTTTCAACAGCTCAATTTACAAGTGTGCAAGTCATTCAATAAATTGGAAAATCAACTTAACAAGCAAGGCATGATGCGAATCATGAAATCTGATTGTATACCAGCTCCAGAACAAACACCTTGGAAAATCTTCTTCAAAATGTGCTGGCACTTTATCAATAAAAGTAAATGACTATCAACTTTATATGAAAGAATTTCAGTGCAGAACAACTCAACTCACGACATGCTTGTTGAACAAAGGTTTGGCCAATAACTAATTAGACATTTAGCAACCAATTTTATGTTGTGTTGACGAAAGTGAAGTGTGTATCCTTGTGGTCAACTAAATTCAGAATGCAAAGATTAAACTTGATATATTATAAGTTCAGCTACTTGAATTTTCACTCCCGATACTTATGGCATCCTTGGCATAGCACATTCCCACATGTTTGATTGCAATAAAACCAGTCCAAGCATATCAGCGAATTATAGAAGTAAAATTAGCAGCAAATTGTAAGAGCAAATTATGCAAACCAGGCGGAATATCTCAGTTCCAGATTCTAAGCATTTATTGGATGCGCTCTCCTCCTGCCTTACTCTTCACAAATTCAAAAGAGGGCTGGTGCGCTACCTCAGTTATGGACTCCGTGCGTTTTTCAAGCTTTGTGATACTCACACATTCAACAAAAACATGAAGAAAAAGGAGAAAAAGTCAGTCAAGCATTTCATCAAACAGTTTGTAGATTAATAAGACATCAATAACACAGCTTCATTAGACAAGTTTTATGTGTGTAAGCTACAATGAAAATATGAGAAAGCAATTGAAACAAAAAGACCAAATATGGATGCCTACTAGAGGAAAAATAACAAATTGGATTTAGGAATAGGAAAAACTTCTTGGACATCCTAATCTATAGGAACAAGAAACAAGTGTCGTGTATAAAAACCATTGCAGTGCTGCCATGCTCTAGTCTAGTAACATCTCAATGGTCTATAGTACCTGAGATGAACAATATGAAATCAAAGATGTACTCTCGAGATTACCTTTGTCTATAAGACACTAAGATTGAGATCCTCTCCCAATCACACATAATGAAAGACAGAAACTATGACCATTGTTGGCAGCATTTTCAAGTATTGCCATCGGTTAAATTCGATTTTCCATAATGCAGCAACTTGTAAAACAAATATTCAAGAAAATATAGTCAAGTTAAGTTCAACCGCATTGTTCAGGAGATACAAAACAAGGTTTCTGTGAGGCATTTAATCAAACAGTTCTAGTGCATAAATTATTCTACCAATTGCAAACTACACTAATCAATAGCGTGACCACAAGAGTTACCAATGAATGAATAATATGATTTAGTAAACTTCATCCAATTGCCCAGAAGCTAGAATCACCTGCGAGGAAATAAAGAGAGGCAGAACCACAGCAGAGAGAGAAAGTGGAACCAGCTTCCAAGTCGGGATGAGTTGGGAAGATGGTGCGCAGGCAATGGCACGGGCGGCACCACCTTAGCCACCGTGTTCACTCTTCGCATTGCCGCCACAGGACGCGCCGTCGCGTGCTCAGGGAGGGTCACCTTCTTTGTTTTCATCTTCGTCACCGATCTGCTCTTCGAGTGAAACGAAGGAAACGGAGAAACAGATCTGGAACGAAATGTATCTAGAAGATAACAGAAGATTCTTCCACCATCATCGTGTGAGGGAAGGAGCGGCGCCGGTGGAATGGGCGGCACCGAGCAGGAGAAGGAGCGATTCTCCCATGCGAAGGAGAGGGAGAGAGAGAGCGATTGAGAAGCAGAGGGAGAGGAGGACTGACTTGCAGTGAGAACGAGAGGGAGAGAAGGACGTATTGCAGCGAATAGAGAGGGAACCAAGAGAACAGATCGAGAGGGTTAGGGTTTTTGGGTAAGTGAAAATCTCAAAAAAAATTGTCTATTGCCACGGTTCCTAAATAAAATAATAAAATATTGTACCATTTTGCCACGGTTCCGTGTATAACCGTGGTAACTGACCTATTGCCACGGTTCCGCCTATAACCGTGGCAATTGAGGCGTGGCAAAAGGTGTTTTCTGTAGTAGTGGATCGATTATTGTTGGTTATTTATATCAAAATTTTATATGAAATAACTTTTTAATTCAAATCATTAATTTTCGCCTATGCATGTCTTCCAAACATGGAGCAAATTCTCTCAACTAGCATTGTACTCGTGCAATGCACGGAGAGTGATTCTACAATTTGTTAGAATAAATTAAGTAATTTACGAATAAATTCTGCGATTTATTGCAATAAATTTAGTATTACATTTTGACACCGGCGACAAGAATGAAGTGGTTGTGTTCGACAAGGGAGGCGCTGGTCGCGCGCGCTGAAATGATAACACTGGTGAGTGTCGTTCGTGGGCTTGAATGCAACCCACACCATCCCTATTCGCAGAGACAACCTGGCAACATTGGTGGAGGAGCGGCGATGGAGCTTGGCTTGGTTACAAGACTTGTTGGATTCAATTGATTGTGTTACGATTAGGGTTTGTATCCTTGAATTTCAGCCTAGCCTATGTAGATCATCTTCTCTTTGAATGATATGGGTATTGAAAAAACTGAGGGATCGGATTTTGGCTTCATCTGTTGTTGGTGTTGAGGGTATATGGCTATGGTATTAAAGAAAGTAGTGATTTTGAGGACTGAAAAAGTAGCCAAGATCTTTGAGGCGGAGGTGGTGGTGCCCAAAGGTGGCGGCGGTGCTCAGAGGCGGTGATGGTGACTGTAGGTGTTGGGTGAGCTTTGGTAAATTAGTCAAAGTGTGGAAATAACATCAATTGCATAATTGGAATTTGAAATTAATTCAAGGATAAATTTGTCATTTCAAATGGTTGAAAGAGGTATTTATATAATAGAGTATTTAAGAACTGTGTATTTATTTTACTACATTTTTCATATCGATCAAAAAATATTTTCATTCATGGACAAATTTTAATCTTAAGAATATTGTTTTCAGAGGGATAAAAGGGGTGTGGTTGAAGACTTGAAGTAGACAAAGTGGGTGTAGGTTGATGAAAGAGTTACTTTTGGAATAATTTATTTAAAAAATAATAAGTAGTGTCAAATTTATAAAATAAGTGTGTAAAAATCAATTCCCATGATTATATATAATGTGGTCCCTTGAAAGGTAGTCTTCAATCTAGCCCAATTTGAAGCTAAAAAAAGTGTGCACCATGGACTGTAGATTGCAAGACTTGCAATTATAGGTTTGGAATTAAGTGGATTTTTTAATATTAACAAAAAGAGATATACACAATGCTTCAATCCTGTGACCATTATAAAAAGGATTAAAGGTGCGTGCACTGTCAGAGTAAATTTTGTTTGTATAGCCATCTGATTGAATTCTGTCACGTCAAAAAATATATTTTTGTTTTAATTAAAATTGAAAATAAAAGTTATTATTCCTCATGACATATTGTGGTTAATTGTCAATATAAAATTGTTTCACACTGACTGTAAATATTCAATAAACTCTTAAAAAAAATTAAAGCTAGTGGTATAATATAATACCTCCATTCTTTTATCACTTTGAACTTAGAGAAAAAAGAAAATCCACTAAGAATTTAAAGGGAACATTAATTAATGTTTGTCCAAATAAATTTTGGGTACAATGTTTCAATCATGTCACCATGAGAAAAAAAGTTAAGCTAAGGGTATGATATACGTATATTCTTTATTAACTATGAGCTTAGAGAAAATTATTGTTTCAATATATTTGTCTATTTAGAATTTCAAGAAAACAATCATTTGTTTTTTGTAAATGAGTGGGGCTTGGCCCCAGAAAGCAAGAAAAAACAACAAAAAGAAAGGAAAACAAACACCACACTAGTGAGAACTTAGCCCTTCTCATGCAAGAAACCAACATCGTCCATGACCAGCAACCACGTCATATCCAGCAATGGGACATCAAGAACCACCAATGGTCCTACTGAAGGGCCCCATATTTGGCAAGAAAATCCGCACACGCATTCATCTGTCTCAAAGTATGAATCATTGACACCTCTCATTGCCGAGAGAGCCAATATCATTTATATCTCATATGAGAGTCGCACACCTATGTCGTGGAGGAGGCGCACCCAGAACCAGGGAGATAGCCTCTAGGGAGTCAGCTCGACAAAACCACATGCTTACTCCCACCATCCCAAGCGAGTTGGAATCCATGCAACATGACTATTAGAGCAACTCCAACGCTGGTTTCTTAGCCCAGATGGAGTTGCTAAGAAACCAAGGGACAGTTTCTTATACATTGGAGCAGGGTTTCTTAAGGTTTCTTAATTTTTTGAACAGTGCGCAGGGTTCCTTCCACAAGGAACTTTGCTTTTGGTTCCTTAACATTAAAAATTATTATTTTCTCTCACCAAAACCCAACTGATTTCAGTGGGAAAACAACAGAATGAAGATGAAGGCTAGAAGATGAAATTGAACCCAACACAAATATGCAGAACATAATAGGAAGACATGAAATTGAAAAACAAATTATCATTAATTTTTTGAATATTACAGAGAACACAAAAGTCAATTTTTTACAGAGAAAAAAAACCATGGGAGCTCCAATCTTGCAGTGCATGTGTGAAAAGGGACCTCATTTCCTCCGATCAAGTGGAAAAGGAACAACCTTTGCCCCGATCTGCTAAAGTTGATGAAGGGAAGTGACAGGGATGACAAATTTGATGGAAAAGGAAGCTCCTTTGATGGAAACAAGGGTTGTGGGGGGAGGATTTTGGCAATTTGGCGGCGGTGGTGGCCGGTTTGGGGTGGATTGTGGCTGTTAGATGGCGGTGGTGGTAGGTTGGGGGCGGATTTGTGGCCAGAGAGACAGAGAAGAAGTGAGGGAGAGAGGATTTGAACCCATAAGTCAGGAGAAGGTGAGGGAGAGAGGAAGGGAAGAAGGAGTTCTGCTAGGGTTAGTGATGAAAGGAGAGAGCGAGAGAGAGGAAATGAAAGAGCGTGAGAGTAGAGAAGAAATGAGAGAGGAGCGACTAGGGTTATGAATGGAGAGTGAGAGAGGAAAAGATATAATTTATAGTGGGTGACCGACTGAGCCGGTTTTCTGCCCGCTATTGACCGGTCCAGACCGGCTGTAACCGGTTTTCTGCCCGTTTGGGCGTGAATTGACCGATTTTACCGGTTTTCTCACCGTTTTGGCATCAGTCTTTGAATTTTCAGCTTCTATACATTCAATAAAATTGCTTTTGCTATAAAAAACACAATGTACTTTTTATTTTATTTTTAAGTTAATATGCTGATATTTAAATTTAATTGTTTTAAATATTAAGTAAATTTAAATTAAATTCGTATAAATATTAATTAAATTATTTTTTAGTTGAAGTATTGATTTAGTATTAAATTTTAAATCTAAATTGGGTGAAAATAAATATTATAAATTTATGTTGTATGGTGAGACACGAGTGAGACCCTTCAAATAATAATTTAAGAAGTCATGGGTTGGAGCAAAATCTGCTTCAGTTCCTTAGAGCATCTCCAATGCTAGTTCTTATTTCTTAGTTCTTAGCACTACTCATGTGGGCCCGTATTGCCACATGTGCTTAAGCAACTCTCAAGCAATTTTGCTCAAACAATGAGTTCTTAGTTCTTAATTCTTACCATTATTCATTTGGTCTCACCAAACACATTATTTATACTTTTTATTTTCATAAAGTAATAAAACAAAGCTCATAAGGTAATAAAATAATTTGGATGAAAGAGAAAAAATAATTTTTTATGTTAAGAACTCAAAGAGTAAAATTCATTATATAAGAACTGAGCTCTTATTTTTAAGAACTAAGAACTTCATGTCAGCACTTCTAGTGGTTAAGAACTCAGTTCTTAGTTCTTAACTCAAAAATAAGAACTAAAAATCTTGCATTGGAGATGCTCTTAGGAGTTCCTTAAGTTTGAAGTGGCAGTATGGGTCCACAGGAATACTGCAGAATTGTGTTGAATAGTGTGTTAAGAAACCAAATATGGAATTTGTCATTGGAGTTGCTCTTAGCTCCATGCAAGTGATTTCCCTAACATTCCCTTTTTCGAAAAAACCAAACATCTTGTATAAATAATTCCATTGGAAGAAAAAATAATAATAAAAGAGATAAATCATTACCAATGATTTTGAAGTGCTATAATGATGTTAGTTTGAAGATTCTTGAATTTTCGAGATCTCTATTAGGGGTGTACAAGAGACGGGTTATGACGGGTTTTGCCTAATCCTAACCCGACCCTAAATATTGACCGGGCTAATTCTTATACCATAACTCGTTCCTAGACCCGAAGCAACCCGACAATATGCAGGTTCAATTTAGGACGGGTCTATGTAGGATGAGATCGGGTTGGCCCGAGGGACAATAAATCTAAGACTATTTGATACTAATTGTCAAATTTAAAGATAATACCATACTAAAAGAGTTATAAGTGAGAACTATTTTTTAGAAGAAAGAACTTGAAATGATCCAATTCTTTGCATAATCTATTACACTTGAGAGGTTTACATTTTGTTTGATCTATATACACGTGTCACTCATTTTGTTTGATCTCTCTTCACTTGTCTTAGATGTGCATAACGCACATGCATGATTTTCTCTTGTTAGAGCATGAAAATGTCCATCTTTTTACCAACGTTTATTTAATTCATAAGATAGATGTTAAACATTTTCATGTCATCCACATGGTAAGATAAATTTGAGCACCATCTATCACATTTTAACCATTATAACAAATTAAAATTTTATAAAATATATATGTGGGACGGGCCGAGTGGCCCGAGCGTCAACCTGAACCTGACCCGACCCGAAGCTGGATAACTCTATGATCAACCCGAACCCGGTATCTTTTAATGATCGGGTCGGGTTCGGATAGGGCCGGGTCTTGTACACCCTAATCTCTATATTCCAACTTCCTTGTTGAAACTGGAAATTTAATTTAAGTGATCAAATTTTCTAATTTGTTCTTAAAAAAATAAATAATAAGAGATAAATTGAATTTTAAGGATAAAATATAATTTTTTGCTCTCTCTCACACCAGCCCTAATCCTCTCTCTTCCTGAAACGAATTGAATTTTCTCTCAAACTCTCCTCTCCCCTGACCGCCCCTCTCTCCCGTGAGAGGCGGATCTACCGCCTGGCCACCCTGGGCCTGTGCCCAGGCTCTGGCAAAAAAACAGTGTTTTTTCTTTGGCCCATATCGCCACAAAAAATAAAATAAAAAGGGCAAATGTAAAGGTAAGGGAAAAGTTATTGAAGGGAAAAGTTCAGGGACTAGTTCATAAAAACAAAATTCTGAAACCCTAGTCTTTCAGTTGCTCGATTGTTCATTGCTCACGCACGGCTTCACCACTTCCTTCACGCACGGCTTCACCTCTGTTCACCCATTGTTCAATTGCTCCCTCCACCAAACCACCAAGCAGAAGCAGGTAAAACTTCTTAATCAATTGTGACTTTGTCTCTGTCCTCTGACTCTGATTGGCGTGGGTGGGTGAGAGTGTGAGACGGTGAGTGAAGCAAGGAGAGCAGTCGGCGACGGTGGGTGAGTGAAGAGGGAGTGGCGGTGTGGTGGCCTGTGGGAAGGGGGTGAGTGAAGAAGTGAGACTGTGAGAGTGTGGGCTATGTGGCGGTGTGGCCTGTGGGTGGGCGGTTTGTCAATTTCATTGTGAGATTGAGATTTGAGATTGAGAAGCATGTAGTCATTATGGTGAAAGAGTGAGTGAGAGAGACAGAGTGAGGTTTTGGTTTCCAATTCCTCTGTTTTGTCTTCAATTTTTCCCTGCCAATTGGCCCTCAAGAAAGGTTTTGGCTTCAATTTTGCAGCTCACACATACCACAATGTCGTCGAGACATACAGATTCGACCTCTGAATCTGATGATGGATTCCACCCTTTTATGCTTTGCGTTTTTTTAAGCTATGAAAGTTATGATCTATTCTTGATTCACATCATCCACAAACTCTCCAGTTTTTTATTTCAATTTCGCACTCGTTTTCATCCATTATTCTGGTGGCTTTCCATTTTATTATACTGATATGTTATATCATGTTGAAGGATTTTTCATACACTTGGATGCAACGTTCATAGCCCAGTGGCATTTTTTAGCAAGGAATTGCCAGCTAGTTGACGTGTTATAAGGTGGTGGATTCTAACTCAAAGTTAATTCCTTAGTTTAGTATTTGATTTTATTTAATATATATATACCGTTTTGGTCATTACACTTTTCACTAACATACAATTTTAGTCAAAGTTACTCATATGAAAGCATCCAAACGTAAATCACGTCTTTGTCAGATTCAATTTTATCCGATCCAAATCTCCTAACTCATCCAAACATATCCAATGTTGCCCAGGCTCCACAAAATTTCTGGATCTGTCTCCCGTCAACTCCACTTCTCCACCGCCATCTCTCGCGCTGACGACCTCTCTCTTCCGCCGCTGACCGCGACTTTGAGATTGGACTCCGTTACCTGTCGGAAGAAGCAGCTTTGCGGTAAGTAACTATCATTCACAATAATTCATTCTGTTGGTAAATTTTAATTGTTCTTTTTAATTCATCGATGCAGAAAGAGGAATGAGTGAAACCAGTGTTAAGGAAAATCTAAAGAAAACCAGTGCTCCCCCAATTGTTAAGTTGGACAAGGCATTCAAGTTGGTAAACATTCTTTTCTCCCTTTTTGTGCTTGTTAAGTGGATGGTGAATTCTTTCATATGGCATTGATCTGCATTCATACAGATATTATCTTACAGTAGTGAATGAATGTTTTATCAAATGTTTTGCCAAGTTTGCACTGAGTACTAACTACATAATTTGTTTTCTAGAGCTTATTCTAGAAAATGATTTCCATCTTTCTGAAGGATTTATTTACTACTTTTGATTTATGTGCTTTTTTTGCAAGTAAGTGTTGATTCATACTCCCTCCGTTCCTATTTAACTGTCCGGGAGAGAAGAAACACACATATTAAGGAGTGCAATTAATTTTGTTGGTTTTCATAAAAGTATTATTTGTTTTTCATTTTTACCCTTTAGATTGCATTTTTTTCTTCATTTATTGTTTCTACAAGGGTATTACTTGGAAAACATCAATTAATGCTCTCTTGAAATTATTAGTGGACAGATATATAAGAACACAATATTTTCTTCAAAGTGGACAGTTAAATAGGAACGGAGGGAGTATATGATAAAGAAATATTCCAAAAATCTGCATTTCAAGTAAAACAGAGGAGTCTTGAAAATCTGTTTGATCTTTTAATAAACTGCGAAATTTGTTTCCCAGTCTCTTCCAGCTTATGAGTCATCACCGTTGATCTCTTGGGAAAAATTCTGAGAGAAATATGTGTAGTTTATATTGATTATGTTGGATCTTAGAATGCAATATGATCAATCTATGATTTATTTGGATTTGCAATTTAGTTCTTTATCAATATTTCCCACCATAATCCTAAAAAAAGAGGAAACAGTAAGACTATGAAGTGTGTTAACAATTTAAAATCCAAATCATATCACAAACCGGGGTGAGTGGAAAACTCTTTCTTCAAATTCCTTTTAGCGCTAATGCTTTCTTTTTTGTAGTATAGGCTAGGAGGGGTTTAACTATAATATTTTGATTTTTTTGTGTGTTGCTCATAGTTACTTCTTTTGATTGGCAGGCTGAGGTATGGGTTAACAATATGAGCAAAGCTGCAGATGATGAAACAACAGATATGGATATTGGGGTTCGACATCCTAGGTTAGCATAATCACCACGGTTAAATTGTTGATCCTTCGGCTTCTGTGAATCTATTTGATATGCCTATTTGTCTTTCACGATTATTTACGTTATGCTATACCCTTATACATCATTGTAGGCTTGGTCTTGGGGCAAAAGTCTCACGCCAATCCAAAGTTGAGGCTACATCAAATGACCCTGTTGAAAGAAAATTGTTTGCCAAATTGGATGCTGCAAAAAGAAAAGCATCCAATATTGCTAAAGAGTCTACTTCAGTTGCATCAAATATTTTAGATGATGATGAAGACGATGAAGATGCCGAAAGCAGAACAAGTGCATTTGTCAAGAGGAAAGCAGTAGCTCCTCCGACCTCGTCTATACCGGGAAATAAAAAGCAGAAGTGACATTTACTAGTAGGAGTTGTTTTTTACTGCAAGGCTGTAAGTTATCACATAGTTCGATCCAGTACATCTTTTTAAAAATTAAAGACATGATGCATTTCATGGTATTTATTGTCTGTTTTGATTTCAACCGAATTTCAAAGCGAACACACCCTTAGTTGTGCACTCAAGAAAAATGAGTAGAAGTGCTTTTTGCCTACCCAATTGTAATCCAACTTCTCGATGAGGGATTAATCCTAGTCTCAGTGTCCACATTCTGACTATGTTCCTCCTTCCCTCTCCTTCTTTACAAGACCTTCATTGTAACAAGGAAACATGTAACAATGTACAGAGATAGGGGTGGGAATAGGCTAGACCGTTCGTAGGGGCCTATGGCCTAGCCTACCACAGGCCCAGGCCAAATTGGTAAATAGGCAAGGCTTAGGCTTTTTGAAAAGCCTATATAGTTAAAAAGGCCAGGCTCAGGCCATTCAACAAGCCTTGTAAGCCTTACAGGCTAGCCTATTTAAGTAAATATGATTAGTATTTTTTTGGTAAATTGTAAATATGATAAGTATAAATATATTTTACCCTTGATGATGTCTATATATTAGAAATTTATTATAATATCTTGATATTATATACTTATTGAGATTTTTATATATTTAAGCAAATTGACTTATATAACGATTCAAAGTTATAAGTCTTTTTTAAAAATAAATATATGACGTATTTAAATATCTTAATATGACGTGTGATTTTAAATTGGCTCTCCAACTCTAAGAAACCAACATAATCTCGTTTAGTTTCTTCACTACCTATTAGCTAATAATATTATAAGTCTGATTGTTGAAAAGATTATTTTAGTATAATTTAACTCGTTAGCTTATAAGTTTGATAGCTTCTTTATAAATAAATTTGTTAACAAACGTAAAACTCTTGTTGTGAAACAGGCTACCAGGTCAAGCCAGGCTTTCGGAAGGTTCAGGCCAGGCTCGAAAAAAAGCCTTTGATAGGCCATAGGCCAGTCTCAGGCCTTAAGATTTTTAAACAGGCTAGGCCTATTTAAGCAAAGCCTACCTAGGCCCGGCCTATTCCCACCCCTATACAGAGAGAAATGGTATGTAGTTCAGTATATTTGTACTGTTTGACATGTTAACATTTGAGCATATGTACTCTTTTGTGCAACTGATACTAATGGAACATACATTGCTGTTTCTTGTATGCCTCAAGTGGTCTTATCCAAGATGTGATGTTCTTGATGGCGGGTAAAATTTGTGGTGTTGATTGGTAAATCAGGTTATGGAATCACTCCTCCATGTAGGCATGGAAACGAGGTGGGGCAGGGTTTTAGGAAGGCAGAGATGAAATTATGATACCTAACCCTATCCTTGTTGGGTTCGAGGAAACCCGCGGGAACCCAGGACTTCGTTTTTTCAAATCTTATTATTAGACTTGCCAATAGCATGCAAAAGCGGTGCAATCACGGTGGTGCGGGGCGAAGCAGAGATTTCCCGTGAAGGTGGCGCCTGCAGCGGTGCGATCGCGGTTCTTGTAGCTGTTTTAGCGGGCCAAAATCACAGTTGTCACAGAGCTATTTTGTTGCTATAGGGTTTCTGATTTTTTAAGAGAGAAGAAGGTTCAAAAAGTCAAAAATGCACTCACAATTAGAACGTTGGGGCTATTAGTTTAAGGGCATTTTTTGTTTTTTGATTCTATTAGTTGGGATTACTATTGGTTTTTCAGATCTATTAGTTGGAGTATTCTTGGTACTCCGTACTTTGTTTATTATGACCTAGAGAGTCCCCCTCCCTCGAAAAACAGAATACACATCTGACTTGCACCTTTCTTCTCTTGTAGACCCTTACTCCTACATCTTCGCCACTTGGACCACCTTTCGGCCACCTTCTTGCGACCTCCAGCCTCCTTCCTTTGTCTTCTTTCTTCTTCTTCCTCCTTCATGTAGCGGTCATCTTGCTATGCGCTATACTGCTATAATGTTTTTTGGGGTTTGCCGCTACACTTTTCTATCTAGGATTGACAACTGACAAGCTTGCTTATTCTATATATATTTAAATAAGTCTTGTAGAAAACACATTTTAACTCAAATAATTTACAAAAATGTATGTCAAGAATATTAAAAGTATGAAATTTAAGAACTAAATCAAATTAATATGATAAAAGGCAATGAAAAGGGACAATAATATGAAACCAAACAAAATATCTAAAAACTGTTTCAGATAAATTTTAGGATAAAGTGCAAATTAGAGAACCCAAGCAATCTATTGTTCTTATTTCTACTTTTAGTTTAGGGTTTAGAGGGAGAAAACAAGAAGTTTCCAAATCTTGTTTAAACTTTCACAACTGAAAACCAGAGGGAGTCCTCATGAAGGAATGTTTACCCGATTGACATCTGGAGCACCCAGGTTAACCTTCTAAATATCGACAAATATTATCAACATTGAAAAAATTAAGACTTTATCTTACTATTTAACTTTGCATTTCATAATTTATAATAAATATCGAAAAAAATAATATATGTTCGCGCAACGCGCGGGTCTAACATCTAGTTATTCATATTTCTGTTAGTTCAACCCTTTGAAGCTACACCAAGCTGAATTCACATTCCATTATTTCCACACTATGAATACAATCTGGGTTAACCAAAAAGCAAATATACAAAGAAGGATGATATCAAACAAAATTACAACACACAAGCTAAGGTGATCAGAAAATCAAACTTTACAAAATCTACAACCAAACACCTTTGGGCCTTCACTTGGTGAAATGAGTCCCACACCGAATAAAACTATTTCTTTCTGTTTGTCTTTGAAAACAAGCCTAGTTCTGTTCTTTTGCAAGTAGCAACTGCAACTGGCTTCCTGTTTTCACCTTTGAGTTGAGGTTCTTTATTGAGTATCCTCATTCACACTCACGTTACACTATCTGATATCAGTTAGTTATGGTGAACAGAAACAGTATCAAGCTCCAACTATGGACAGAAAGCAGTTTCAGCCAGTGCTCCTCTCATTGTCCTTCAATTCAAATTGAAGCAGAAAAGAACTACTTTCTGTACCCTCACTCACAAGGCTCAAAATTGTATCTTCGATCAGTTCGGCGAGAATCACCTCGCCCATTTCAAAACCAACTGTTTCAGCATGAACTCGAAGGTCCATCCATGCTCCATTTCTCTCCATGTCTTTCCTCACAATTTGCTCCAAAGTATGTGGCGGGGGCAAGGGAAGGACATGCCAGCACACTCCTTCCCAGACCTTGAGAATAACCTTCTTCATACTTGGAGTTGGTCTAATGCTAGGATTTACAAATGATGCCCAAGGCGAGACCCCAAAGTAATGCCAACAAATCTCCATGAGAACTTCATTGATGCAATCAAATAGGAGCTTCTGGTCGTGTCGAAGTAGATTTGAGAAGAACTCAATCTGATCAAACAGGGAAGGATCTAGTATGTTGTCTGAGGAAAGGCATTTCATGAACAATTGATCTCGAGTCAAGCCAGAGGCATGAAAGACAGCATTAATGTAGTCATATATCAATTCATTTTCTTCAACACGATACTTTCCTCTATCAAATTGATCCGTGGTTGAAGAGTCGTGTTCTTCAAATTGAATTTGTATTGGTTGTGCTGATAATTTAACTGAAAATCAAGAATGAATGTGTTACCAGATTGAAAATAATATGATAAATTAAAAGTGTTAGTTGGTCTCTCAGAAATAGTTTCTAACTTTAATTTGTCTGCGGGCAATGAAAAGGGACAATGATATGAAACCAAACAAAATATCTGAAAACTCTTTCAGATAAATTTCAGGATAAAGTATGAAGGAATGTTTACCAGGTTGACATCTGGAGAACCCAGGGCTGAAGTCATCTTCTGTGAACAGTGTATCGAGCACAGAAACAGGACTTGGTAGCTCTTCAAGTTTCTTAGGGATGGAAGAGCGAGAAGGGGGTGAGAGTGGTGACGATGGTTGGATCTCTTCTGCAACATCCTGCAAAAGAATCAGATAATAATTTATGCTTCAGTTAAAATCTTATAGATATCTAGGCTTTGGAAGAAATCTTAAGAAGTTCATACTCCGTGCATTATAGACAATTTACCCCTAATTAAGATTCACATAAAAAATTTATGTATTGAGTGAGTGACATTACCTCATTCAAAAATTCAGAACATCTAGCACTATCAGGAATTTGTGAGATATCATTATTTTGGTCCTTCCCTGCAATGAAGCCAGTAGGATCCCTGGAAGATTCCAGAACACTTTTCTCTTCTGTAGATTCTAAATTATCTGCACAAAAATTTAGAGAGGATAAATGAAAAAAGATCTATAATCACATGCATGAATGCACAAACCAAAGTTCATTACAGCATCTATAATTTAAATCATGTACTTTGAAGTGAACACAATACCTTCATTAGTATAAACTTGACCAGGATCACGCGAGAGAGTTGACTCAGACTTTATTTTTTGCACTTCAATTTTAGAGCTTTCATCATAAATGCTTGTCTGGTTCTCTGAATTGTCTGTTTCCTGATCCACATGACCAGTAGAGGTTGCTTGTTTGGGAGAAGAGTTATCCTCATTAACCTCACAAGTTTTATCTGAAGTGGGAAATCTCGCCTGTGCAGTCACAAAATGGTGCTCCATATTCCTTGCAGGACTTCCAAGAGGAGAAAAGCTGTACTCGGGAAGTGAGAGAATTTTCCCAAGGGTTTTGGGAATCTGCCTGCTTGAAATGCTTGTGTTCTCATCTCCATTATCCAGCATTTCACAGAGATGTTTCTTGGCCTCAATATATATGTTAGAAACCCTATCTTTGGGAGCATCACTTTCATGTTCCACAGAGTATTTCAATGTACTTGTCTTGTTTCCTTTCATAACATCAAACATAGGTCTTGCAATCTTTTCAATGAAGAAATGTTCTTTACTAGGAGATCTCATTCCAAGACTAGCTTTACCAATGGCTTTGCCTCCTGCTTCCTTTTTTTTATGTTCAGCAGCGAGTTCAGGGTTTCCATGCCTCTCCTTTCCGATAGCATGCTTTAATTTCTTCTTTATCTCTTTAAGTGAAAAATGTGAACTTGCTCTTACTGGAGGGCCTTTGTAATGGACAATATCCTGAGATTCCAGTGATGAAGCAAGGTTGTTTTCACTTTCAGAATTTTGCATGCCCGTTAGCGCAGGTTTCAGAATGACAATTCTGTTTGAAAACTCGCTCTTCTCATTTTTATTTGTTGGACCTTTTGATTGAGACTTTACCTTCTTCCTCAAAAATTTAAGATGCTTGCGGTTGACAATCTCGCTAGTTTGTTTCAGATTTCCATGGTCTTGTTTGGATAAGTTGGAGCTAGTAATTGAACTGTATTCTTCGTCACTTCCCCCTTTAGCATTTTCAACCTCCTGAATATATTTCAATAAGTGAGAGTTCGGGTCGTGCAGAAGTCTGAGAGACAATTCCTTATCTGAGCTTATAACCCGAAGGGCTTCCACGAGTTCCTGTGAGCAAAGGAATTTTCTATCTTCTACCAGATCTTTCCCATTCAATATCATATGATTCACGAAGTCATGTATTGCATCTTTTGCAAGGTCTTCAGAGATAACATGTTTTGGGTCTGATTGTGCGTGAACTTTGCCATCATTGTCCTCATGCATCATGGAACAAGCACGTTCAATATCACAAAAATCTTCCATTATCTTGTCCAAATCAATGTCATCTTTTGATTGCTGCTTTAAATGCTGATTATGTAAGAGCTCAGGTTTCAAGGTTGCATTCAACTCACGGCTATCCATATCGGCGCTTTTCTTGCGAGATTTCTTTTTTCTTTTGGAATCTGTCTTCAGGGAGTCTTCACGCCCTGATCTGGATTGCTTTGATTCTACTTCAGCATTAACTTGATCCTTTACATCATCCTGGTCAATGAACATTTCTTCTTCTATAAGTTTCTTCACACTAAGCTTATCAGCATCAGTTGTCACTGTTAGTCTTTTACTCTCTACTCTGTCCTGAAACTTAGATGATGCAGTAATATCAATAAATGACTTAACTAGACATACTATTAGCAAATGGCGAATAACCTAGTGTGACTAACACTCTAAAATTTTGCCAATTTCATGTATTTAAACTTCAAATTTTTGGATGGAAGAAAAATATTCAAAATTTGCATAAGCATATGAATGGACAGACTTACAAAATTGCCCTGATATTCTTCATCCAAATTGCTCAATGTCTCAAACTTGTTCTTGGCAAGTATAGAACCTGTACAAACAAAAATATGAAATTCAATGATTTTTATGATTCTTTTCAATGAATGCAGCACAGTTTGAGACAATAATCCAGGATCAGTATACAAAGACAATGAAAGACTTTAAAACTCAAATATAGTAAAACATTGATTGATGCACAAACATCACTCATGGCACAAACGCTTCTAAAGCAGAGTATGACACCGGGAAAGTCATCTATTGGGAGGGATTGCATCAGTTTCCCATCCAAATTATTTAGCATAAACATATTTTTTCTACACAAAGACATTCCTTATTGATATATAGTTATACACATATGACAATGTTGTCAAAATTTGGAAGTACAAATTTAGACATTAAAAGGTTTCTTACCAACAGCATGCCTGCTGCTGTGACTCCGATCTGCAATTAACTTCCAAGTAGAGCGGCCATGGCGAAAATCAAATATACTGATAAAACCCCACATACAACCTGACTGGTCTTTCTCATACTGGACAGGGAATCTTTTGGACCTCTTTGGCATATTGATTGGCACAGTTGACTTTCTTATATCCTTATTTTGCCAATTTTAACACAACTCCTCAGAGGTATAATCTTGCTCAACCTGAAGGAAACAATGATATTAAAGTCATAAAGGCACAGATTATCACCCCAAAACCATAGCTCATGCACAACACCCTAATCACAAGGGAGAAATGATGCACTAAATATATGCAGAACAAACTAATCTCTTCATATGAACAAGTATGTTTCAATCACACAGTTGATCATCTGAATCACCAACTCCTCAATGGACAAAAAGTTGGGTTTCCACAGAAAATGGAAGAAGATGCAAGTAAATTAAGAGGTTAGCAATATGGCATGTAAGGAAAACTGAAAAAGTAGAGGAAAATCAGATTGGATGAACAAAGTACCTCTTATTCAGGGACTTTTTGACTCAACATGCTGAAAGAGCAAAAGACAAAGATGCAGCTTCATGAGTCCACTCACAAAGCATCCAAAAATTCCAATTTCAGTTCCCCAAGTTTCCCAACTGAGTGGAGCTCACAAGGGCAATACAAGCTTCATGCAGAGACCTTAACTCAGTTATCCACTTCCCACAAAAGAAAAGGCAAATTTGATGCATCTATCCACAGATTTACAGCTCAGTGGTTCAGTGATTCCCACGCTTTCTTCCAATAGAAAAAAGTTAAAGTTGAATGATTAAACGTGATGGAAAAGTTTGGTAATAATCCCATAAAAAAAAGCTCAACACACAAAAGTTTGGCCCCCAATCAAATCCAAAATTCCATGATCACCAATTCAAGCACAACTCCATGATTTCTGCACAAATAGAATCAATGAATGTAATCAAATTCAATAAAGCTTTCACAACAAAACAGTCACAGAAGCATCCAAATCCCATTTAGTAACAATATATCATTATGAAGGATTTTCCAAATAAATTCTTACCCAACTGGAAGTTACAACTCTTCTTGTACATCATTCTCACTGAAATTCTCTTGAGTCTCACTATCACCAAGACCCAGATGGACAATGTTTTAGGAGTGAAACTAGAATCAAGTTTTAACAGACAAGAGCCAAAAAAAATGAAGACTTTTCCAACTGGGTATCTTTTTGACAGCCAAAAAGAGGAGGAAAATGGAAACTTGCACCAACCCACTATAGTTTAACGCGGAATTTTGATGCTTGCAGCAATTAAAGACTGAGAAAAAGTGAAAGGAAAGAAGGGGCAGAGAGAGAGAAATGGTGGTGTTGAGGATTGTGTGAGAAAGTGAAAGGGGAGAGAGCTTTTGCAATGGTTTTGTTGGGAGACAGACAGAGTAGGAAGAAACAAGAATGAATACGTGAGAGTTGGGGCAGTATGGTATTCGTAGGTGGGGTCCACTTATGGCTTTTTGTATATTGACTTGTCATTGTAATTTTAGGGGGGTGGGGGGGAAATGTTTGTTAGTGTATGTACAACTACAAGCATGTTGTAAATTTTAAAGATTATTATAAAGTATGAGATAACCATATGATACAATATTACAATATACCCGATTTAGTTTAGTGGAGTGTGACAGAGTTTCGTAACTCAAGGTCACAAGTTCAAACTCATACTAATTTTCTTGAGTAGGTAAAACTACGTCCCTGTCCCTCACAGTCTAAATTTTTAATAACCAGACAAAGTAGAGATTCTTAGCAGATTGGCGGAGATGGAAAGTAGAGACGCAAGGGAGACAGGGGATCAAATTGGCGCAGTGCCAAACAGGAGTGCAAACAATTTTCCATGAAGATAATGTCCTACAACATCAGAGGTCTGGGTAGTACTGCCAAGAGGAAAGTCATCAGGGAGCTAGTGACGAAGGAACAAATTGATTTTATATGTATACAGGAGACCAAATTGGAGGTTGTGGATGCACGAATATGCTTGCAAATTTGGGGGGATTCGCATTTTGAGTGGCAGGCTGTTCCGGCAGTGAATAGAGGGGGCGGTCTGTTATGCGTTTGGAAACGAGGGGTGTTTCAGATGCAAGATTGTTACTCCAAACCAGGTTTCTTGGGGCTTGTTGGACGTTGGGGCGATATGGTTGAATCATCTGTTATTGTTAATGTGTTTACTCATCTTGCAGACTAGAGGAGAAGCGGATTATGTGGCAGGAATTAATTGAATGGAAAAATCGAAATCCGGCATCGCATTGGTGCTTGGGTGGTGATTTCAATTCAGTGCGAGTTGAGGATGAACGCAAAGGCGTGGCACTTAATTCTGGATCACAAAGGAGAGACATGGCAGAATTCAATACATTCATTGAGGATATGGAGGTTTGGGATCTGCCGCTGTCAGGGAGAAAATATACTTGGTACAGACCAAATGGACAGGCACAGAGCAGAATTGATCGCTTTCTATTGTCTCCAGACTGGTTGGCAAAGTGGCCACATAGTACACAACTGGGTCTCCACAGAGATATTTCTGATCACTGTCCCTTGCTGCTAAGGTCAATGTATCAGGATTGGGGTCCAAAGCCCTTTAGAGTAATGAACTGCTGGATGAAGGATCACCGTTTTGAGAAGGCTGTCATAACAGCATGGGAAGCTCAAAAGGTTCAAGGCTGGGGTGCGTATAAGCTCAAGGAAAAACTGAAGGGATTAAAAGCACAATTAAAGATTTGGAATAAGGAGGTGTTTGGTGATCTGAGGACTAGGAGGGATACGGTGGTTCATCAAATTAATGAACTGGACAGAAAACAGGAAGAAATGGGTCTGTCAGTAGAGGAAGTAAATCAACTCAAAATGGCCACGTCTGACTTTTGGTCAGTTCTGAAATTGCAGGAGTCCCTGTTATATCAGAAATCACGGTCACAGTGGCTTAAGGAAGGGGATCAAAATTCCAGGTATTTCCACTCTTTGATTAACTGGCGCAGACACTCAAATTCAATTGTGGGGTTGATGGTGGATGGCTCATGGGAAGAAAGGCCGGAGATGGTGAAAGCTGAGGTGAAGAGTTTCTTTGAGGAGAGGTTTGCAGCAAATCCTTGGGCAAGCCCAACTCTGGATGGGGTGCCTTTCACGCAATTATCACAGGCAGACAATGATATCTTGGTTTGCAGATTTGAGGAAGATGAAGTGAGAGAGGCAATATGGGAGTGTGGAGGAGACAAAAGCCCGGGACCGGATGGATTCAATTTTAGATTCATTCAGAAGTTCTGGCACTTGCTCAAAGAGGATTTTCAGAAAGTGCTTGCAGATTTCTGGGGCAGAGGTGCTTGGCCTAGGGGCAGTAATGCTTCATTTATAGCTTTGATCCCAAAGGTAAATTCTCCACTGAGCTTGAATGACTTTCGGCCTATATCATTAATTGGCTGTGTATATAAAGTGGTCTCGAAACTACTGGCCATGAGACTGAAACGAGTGTTACCTAAGGTGATTCATGATACACAGTTTGCTTTCTTGGGGGGGAGAAATATGCTGGATAGCGTGGTTGTGATAAATGAGGTACTTGATGTGGCAAAAAAATCAAAGAAATCAACTGTAGTATTTAAAGTTGACTATGAAAAAACCTATGATTCAGTGAGTTGGGAATTCTTGGAATACATGATGAACAGAATGAATTTCAATAAAAGATGGATTAAATGGATCATGAGCTGCATTAAGTCTGCATCAGTGTCAGTATTGGTGAATGGCAGCCCCTGTGAGGAATTTAGCATGGGGAAGGGTCTTCGCCAAGGGGATCCCTTGGCCCCGTTCCTGTTCCTAATTGTAGCAGAAGGATTATCTGGTCTCTTTAACCAAGCTGTCAGACTGGGAAAATTTGTGGGGTTTGCACTGGGTGAACAATCTGAGCTTGTAATCTCCATGCTCCAATTTGCTGATGATACGGTATTTGTAGGGGAGGCAACTCCACAAAATGTGGCAACCATGAAATGTGTGTTACGGTGCTTTGAATTAATATTAGGATTAAAAGTAAATTTCCACAAAAGCAAATTGGCTGGGGTGGCAGTGGATAGAAATTGTCTTGGCAGGTTTGCTGCTGTGCTCCATTGTAAGATAATGTGCATCCCATTTATTTACTTGGGTATTCCAGTGGGAGGAAAATCAAGTAGCTTGGCACTGTGGGATCCAATTGTTAATAAGTTGAGGGGAAGGTTGTCAGCTTGGAAGCAGAAACATATTTCTTTTGGGGGGAGAATTTGCCTCATACAGAGTGTGCTCTCTGCACTACCATTGTTTTATCTCTCATTCTTTAAAGTTCCTGCTGGTGTGCTCCGTATTTGTACTGGGATTATGAGGAACTTTCTTTGGGGCGGTGTGGATATGGGGAATAAAATTGCGTGGGTAAAATGGTCAGAGGTGTGTAAGCCTAAGGATCATGGTGGACTGGGAATCAAAGATTGGCGTCTGTTTAATTTGTCCCTCCTTGGTAAATGGAATTGGCGTTTTTTAACAGAACCACATAGCCTATGGTGTAGAGTGATAAAGGCACGGGGAGATAAATATGGGGATTCACCATGGTGGAGAGATGCCAAGGCCAGTTGTATTTCTGAAGGGTGGAATTGGTTTGAAACTTGTATACAGAAAACAGTGCTTGAGGGAGATGCTACTAAGTTCTGGTCTGAGAACTGGCTTGGGAATGGATCTCTTGACCTTAGTTATCGGAGACTATATAATCTCTCACAGCAAAAACGTGAAAATGTCAAGAATATGGGCCATTGGTTAAATGGAGAGTGGGAATGGGTGTTCAAATGGAGGAGAGGGCTGAGAGGGCGAGAAGTGGGGTGGTTAGAGGCGATGTTGGGGGAGTTGAGGACAAAATGTTTAACAGAGGGTAGACGGGACAGGTGGACTTGGAGGCAGGATGGGGAGGGGATTTATACAGTTAACTCTTCTTATTTATTTCTGCAGGCTCAAAACTTGGAGGAAGAAGACCCAGTGTTGAAACTGGTTTGGTCAGCACCAGTCCCCTCTAATGTCAAAGCATTCATTTGGCGTTTACTGAAGGATAGAATCCAAACCAGGGACAACCTTTGCAAGAGGCAGGTTCTGACAAGGGGAGAGGGGTCTACATGCCCGTTATGTCGACAAGAGGAGGAAACAAGTATGCATTTATTCTCCAGGTGTGCTGTTTCAAATCCAGTTTGGTATGCTTGCTTTGCCTGGCTTGGTGTCTTCTCGGCTGTGGCGGCCTCACCGCGGGATCAGATGTTGCAATTCCCATTCTTTGGCATTAACAAAAATCAGAAGGCAGGAGAAATTGCCATTTGGATGGCACTGGTGTGGTCTATTTGGTTGACAAGGAACAAGGTAATTTTTCAGGGGGGTGCCTTTGATCCTAACCAGATTCTAGAATTGGCTCAGTTGAGAGCATGGCAGTGGCTGAGGGCAAAGGTGGATGGCTTTATGTATTCATGGTTTGAGTGGAAGGAGAATCCAGGGGTATGCATTCTTTCTTTATAGTGGTTGGACATACTATCTGGATGTTGGGGCGGGCTATGTATGATGGTGGCACACAATATTGCTGCGGTTTGTTAATGGGATGGTATGGAGGCAATAAATCAGCGGTGGATCTTTGCTGCTAGATTTCTAGGAATAGGCTGTGAAGACACAATAATTTGTAGCCTTTTTGCGGGGTGTCTTCATGTATTTTTCATTTTCTGGTTTACTGTTTTCTCCCTATTGTACCTTTGTTCTCTGTTTTTTGACAGATTTTTCTCTCATTGTATTTGGGTTAGCACCCCTTGTGCTGGTTAAATGCAATGTGTTGGCTTATCAAAAAAAAAAAAAAACCAGACAAAGTATACAAAATCAAGCACAAGATTAAAGAGCATAACCATAATTATTTTATATGAACATTGCACTGAATTTTATCATTGAATTTTTCAAAAATTTATACTCTTATAATACTAAACATCTCTCCAGTATTCTAAATGGTGTGTAAATTTATTAGGAACATTGTACTTACCTATAGCATATTTATCATTAGTGCATTGATTTTTTCTATAATTTATTATTATAACACTTAGAGCATCTCCAGTGCTAGTTCTTAATTCTTAGTTTTTTGCAATATTTATGTGAGTCCGTATTGCTACATGTGCTTAAGCTACTCTCTAGCAATTTTGCTCCAACCATGAGTTCTTAGTTCTTACCACTATTCATTTGGTCCCACCAACCACATTATTTATATTTTTTATTTTCATAAAGTAATAAAACAAAACTCATAAAGTAATAAAGTAATTTAAATGAAAGAGAAAAAATATTTTTTTATGCTAAGAACTCATAAAGTAAAACTCCTTATATGTTCTTATTTTTAAGAACTAAGAACAACTCCAACGCTGGTTTCTTAACCCAGCTGGAGTTGCTAAGAAACTGTCCTTATTTTCTGGCAGCGTTGGAGCATGCCTAGTTGGCAATTTCGAGTTCTTAGCAACAGTGCAGAGTTCCTTGCACAAGGAACTCTGCTTTTTGGTTTCTTAAGTTAAAAAATGATATTTTCTCTCACCGAAACCCAACTGATTTCAGTGGGAAAACAACAGAATGAAAAACAGAAGGCAAGAAGATGATGAAATTGAACATGAACATAATTTTTTTGCATATTACAGAACCTGAAATTTACAGACCAGAGGTTTTTTTTACATGAAAAAAAAAACAAAACAAAAAACATAATCTTGATCTTGACTGAGAAGCTCTGATCTGCAAAGAGAGATGAGAGAGTTTCAATAGAAGGGTAATGAACATACGAAAATCAACAAAACAAAGAGAAAACAACACGAACTCACCTCAGATCACTTTGCATGTGAGGAAAGGAAGCTTCTTTGCGAGATTGAAGGCCTTGATAGTATGAAACAAGGCCAGTGGTTGCCGGATCGTGGCCAGAGGGTGGCGGGTTGGGGGCGTTAGGCCTGGAGCATGGCTGTTTGGCGGCGGATTGTGGCGGAGCCTGGCTTTTTGAGGTGGATCGTGACTCTTCTTCTTCCTGCGAGCGTGAGTGAGACCGAGAGAGGAGATAACGAACAGGAACAGGAGAGGAGAAAGAGAGATAGAGAGGAGGGACAGAGGTGGAGATGGCGGTGGTGGGTGTTTGTTGGCGGTGGAGGTTGTATGTTGCGGTGGTGGGTGTTTGTTGGCGGTGGAGGTTGTTTGGAGGGGCTTTGGAGGCGTGGAAGGGAGGCTGCGGCTAGGGTTGGAGGCGTGGAAGGGAGAGAGCTTGAGGAAGAAGAAGGAGAAGGAGAGAGCTTGAGGGTTAGGAGGAAGGAGAAGGGTGAGGAGCGACTAGGGTTCTGAAGGATGGGAGAAAAGAAAATGTATTTATAGTGGGTGACCGGCTGAGCCGGTCATCCCACCGTTATGGACCGGTCCAGACCGGTTTAGACCGGCTGGAGCCGGTTTTCTGCCCGTTTAGGCTTCTTTTTTTTTTGAATTTTTTTGAATTGACCAGTTTGACCGGTTTTCTTACCGTTTTTCAATTCTCAGCATCTTTACCTTATATATAGTATTAGCAATAACAAGAACAACAACAAGTATCGTATTCATTGGCCCAAACCACTATTTAACCTTCAATTCCCAGCTTCTTTACCTTATATATAGTGCAGTAGACCATTTGAAACACTAGCATTTACTCCCACAATTTCTCTCTTGTCCAAAAATTCTCAAATTTCTCAAAATGTCTAATCCTTATGAGCAATATTATCCACTGCTCGACAATGAAACACCTCCTACAAGTGAAGGTTTGCAACCTTCGCCTATGTTTCCGCCACAAAACCAATCTCCGCAGATGATTCACCCGCAAAGCCAACCTATGATGGTGTTCCAACAACAAAACCAACATTCGCAGATGATTCGCCCGCAAAGCCAACCTATGCCGATGTTCCAACAACAAAACCCACATCCGCAAATGTATCAACCACAAAGCCAACATCCGCAGATGTGTCACCCTCAAAACCAACCTCCTCACACCGATGGTAATGTTCAAAATCCTTCGTATCAAATGTTTCAACAATCGTTCTACCATCAAAACCAACCTCAGGGTCAAATGGGACCATATCCACCACAAATGCCTTATCCAAACAATCCACAATATTGCATGTATCCACCACAATACCAAACACCTCCTACTGGTAGCAGCAGTAGTTCAAAAGTCTCAAGTACACAATGTGAGGCTATGCCCGATGAGCCTGAATTTTCTACTCAACGGGGTCTAGATGATATTGATCTTGAAGAATCCAGAAAGAAACGCACCAAATGGAGTGGTAAAGATAATATACTTCTTCTTCAATCATGGCTCAACGTTTCTACCGATCGGATCGTGGGAAATGAGCAAAAGTCAGATTTGTTTTCGAATAAGATCCAAGCCCAATATGAGAAGAACCGCGACGATGCCTCTCCTTCGAGGACATGGTTATCCCTGAAATCTCATTTTAATAAATTGAATGCTGATCTTCAAAAATTTGTCGGTTGCCACACTAAAGCCGTCAATCATTGGAAAAGTGGACACTCAGATAAGGACATCATGGCTACGGCGCATCAATTATATCATGTAGATACGGGTAAAGATTTCAAACATGAGAATGAATGGCGGTTGGTGAAGGATGAACCAAAGTGGAAGGGAACATTTATGATAACCAGTTCAACGAGGCAGAAGAAGTCAGGAGATGGGGTGTATGCAACATCGTCTGACTGGAGTGCATCAATCGAGGGCGACGAATATGAGGCCACACAACCAGCAACCCGCCCGTTGGGAAAAAAGAACCAGAAAAGGAAAGCCAAAGTAGGAGACACAGCTTCAAGTGATCTTGATTATGTTCCTAACTCCGAGATGATAGCCATCGGGAAAGCTAAACTGGGATTCCTGGCGAGTTTTGAGAAGCTCAAGACCGAAGAACTGGAGGTGAGAAAGGAAAAAAACAAACTTCATAAGGCGCGGTTATTGAAGGAATACAAAGATATCCTTATGGAGGACACATCTGAAATGAACGAGGTGCAGTTAGCAACGCATCAGCGCCTAGTTGAATTCGCCATGAATGAACTAGGAATGTCTTAATTCTTGTTGTTGTCTTTCTTAATGTGTGTCAATGTTGTGATTTTAGCATTTCTACTTATTGATTCTGCATTAGTGTTGTAATTTTAGCATTTCTACTTATGTGTATTGCATCAGTGTTGTAATTTTAACATTTCTACTTATGTATTCTGCATTAATGTTGTAATTTCAGTATTTGAATTTTTCTTAATGTGTACTGCGTTTCTACTTATGTGTTCTATATAGTCGTTGGGGAATATAGCCGTTGGAGAATATAGCCGTTGGAGAATATAGCCGTTGTGGAATATAGCCGTTGGAGAATATAGCCGTTGGAGAATATAGCCGTTGTTGTTTCTCTTATTTATACATGTCATATTTCATTCATCTCAACATTCAAGAGTTGTTTTGTTCTCTCATATTGTCTTCCTCCTATCCAATTACACTGATAGTTTCTCATTGTGTCATAGAATGGATCCAAACAATATGGCCGACTTGGACATTTACGACGTAATTATTGACGATATTATGAATGACACGACTATAGAAGATATGATGCAGGAGGAGATGGAGTTTTATCAACGACGTGCCAACACCGTTAGGCCCAAGCGAACAAGAAAGGTGATAGAGAGAGATCGTGAAGCTGGGAACGAGCGGTTGTGGAATGACTACTTCTCAGAAAATCCTGTGAACACGGAAGAGCTTTTCCGACGAAGGTTTCGAATGCGAAAGCATGTGTTCCTCAGAATTGTAGGGGCCCTTGGGTCTCATGACCCGTACTTTTTAATGTCTGTCGATGCAGTTGGAAGACAAGGCCTGTCACCATTACAAAAGTGCATCGCCGCTATTCGTATGTTGGCGTACGGATCACCTGCTGACAGTGTTGACGAGTACGTTCGAATTGGTGAAAGTACTGCAATTGAGTGCTTAAAGAATTTTGTGAAAGGTGTGTGCAGTAGTTGGTGAAACATACTTGAGGCGCCCGAACCAAGAAGACATTACCCGCTTACTTCAATGGGGCGAGTCTCGTGGATTTCCAGGTATGTTGGGTTCTATTGATTGTATGCATTGGGAATGGAAGAATTGTCCAGTTGCGTGGAAAGGTCAATTCACCCGAGGTGATCATGGAAAGCCCACAATCATGCTTGAAGCAGTGGCATCACAAGACTTGTGGATTTGGCATGCATTTTTTGGCATTGTAGGTTCTAACAATGACATTAATGTGCTAAATCAATCTCCGGTTTTTAATGAGGTTTTGAGTGGAAATGCTCCCACGGTGAACTTTAGCGTGAATGGAACAATGTATAACATGGGATACTATCTAGCAGACGGTATCTATCCCCCGTGGGCTACATTTGTGAAGACCATCCCAATGCCGCAAGGAGAAAAAAGGCAAAAATTTGCGAAAAGACAAGAAGGAGCAAGAAAGGACGTTGGACGTGCATTCGGCGTTCTCCAATCTCGGTTTGCAATAGTTCGTGGTCCATCACGCTTTTGGCATCCGAATGAGATGAAGTCAATAATGTATGCTTGCATCATATTGCACAACATGATTGTTGAAGATGAGCGCAACACGTACCGAGGTAATTTTGTTTATGATCAGGTCAATAATGACATATTGGATGCTGAAGTAGTAAGTGATCCTATTCCCGCTTTTAGAAATATCTTGGAAAGAAGAGCACATCAAATTGATAGGTCAATTCATTACCAACTTCAAGCAGACTTGGTGGAGCATATTTGGCAGCTTCCCGAAAACGAGAATAATGAAAATTAACCTTCAAGTGTTATTATGTATTTCATTTCAAATGTATTGTTGCTTATTTTTCATTGTCATGTATTTTCTTTCGTCTTTATTTCTATCATTCAATAAAATTGTTTTTGCTATAAAAAACACAATGCACTTTTTTATTTTTGTTTCAAGTTAAATGCCGATATTTAAATTTAATTGTTTTAAATATTAAGTAAAATTAAATTTAAATTAACTTCGTATTAATTTTAATTAAATTATTTTTAAGTTGAAGTATTGATTTAGTATTAAATGTTAAATCTAAATTGAGTGAAAATAAATATTATTAATTTATGTTGTATGGTGGGACACGGATGTGACCCTTCAAATAGTAATTTAAGAAACCATGGGTTGGAGCAAAATCTGCTTCAGTTTCTTAGGAGTTTCTTAAGTCTGATGTGGCAGTACGGGCCCACAGGAATAGTGCTGAATAGTGCTGAATAGAAACCAGATAAGAATTTTGGGGTTGGAGTTGCTCTAAAAACTCCATGTCAGCACCTCCAATGGTTAAGAACTCAGTTCTTAGTTCTTAATTCAAAAATAAAAACTAGAACCTTGCATTAGAGATACTTTTATATCTCTCCATTATTATAAGAGGTGTATGAATGAAGAGAGGTCAGTGCTTTCGTAAAATAGAGTATAAATTAGTGTAATAATAAAAATAATAAATGGAATGTAAGTGTAAATTGTCTAATTAAAAATGAATGTAACTAATTTTAGAATTATATATGTAATGTGGTTCAATATCATTATATAGTTTAATTGAGTGTTTGTATAAAACTATTTTACAGTCATCCATGTAAAAGTATACTTAAATATATGCCATAAAGTATACTAAAAGTACATACTCTACATCGTTCATCCATTGAAGAAATTCTGAAGCAATCTATCTATTCAAAATATAGGGAGATTGATGAAAGAGTAATTGAGTTTTAATTGACTAAGCCACTTTTTTCTCATAAATAATTAACTCAGTCGATCATAATGTTTTACCTTTCATCTCTTCACTATCATGATGATAATTTCAATTTTCAAATTTAGTTTTTGGCCATCATCATGCCGAAACTTTAAGGCAAAAATTAATTAAAGTACTTATGTATAGTTTGAATTTATTAAAGACGTACGAGTTTTCATTCTAAGGAAATCTACACAAAAGGTACTCTAATGGAGTTTATTATCAAACAAAATTTATAAACTATCATGACTCATGGAGTTTTGTAATTAAATATTACAGTGATGTTATATTAATGTACTACAAATTAGTTAAAGAAAAAAGAAAAGAAACCACGCATCAAGTCATCAACCATTAGTTCAGACTTCACACGCAACAAACCATATATCAAATCAAAGTCAACTTTCATAAAGAACTAAAAACTCAAGACGTCATTCAGTATTTTAGACAATTTTTATAATGGTTTGCTTGTTATTTCAATGTTTACTTAACTTTATATAAACTGGACAATATTATTTTATTCTTAAATTGAATATTAAATAAATTCGTGTTAAACTGTAAAAGAAAATAAATATTTTTTTTACATCGGAAAGATAAATTAAACTCTTTAAATATTGATCTCTATATATATGTCCACAATTGTTACCATTTGGACTATCATTCGGGGACGAAAATAAATACGTTGTTCTTATATAAACCGTCCGAAAAGAGAAGAGACATACAAGCTTTATTTATTTTCAGAAAAATAAATAATTTTTCCTATTTTATATATACGATTTTTTTTCACTGTTATCTCTCATCATTAATTTCTCATCATTTATATTTTCCTTTATTTCTAATCTTTTAGAAGGTACTATTGGAAAAATGTCAAATATGAGTATCTTGAAAGTAAAAGTTAAATAGAAACAATTTTCTCAAAGTGGGAAGGTTTTGTTTATTTAACGTAAAAAAGTTGGAAGTTTTTTTTTTTTTTTTAAATGAAAGTGGGAAGTTAAATAGAAACAAAGTGAGTTTAAAAAAAAATATAGAAACAGAGTGAAAAAAGTATTAAATAATTTCATTTAATTACTTTCTTTAATTGGCGGGGCAGAGCCGAGTTCATTTAACTACTAATTAAAAGTTTAATCAGTTATCCGTTAATTTTATTCATATAGTACAATAAATAAAATTCACAGATAATGACAAACATAATATCGAGAATAAAAAAATATTTTCTTAACTTAATGTTTTCAAAATTTATTGCCAGTTTCGTAAATCATACACAACTTTAAAAAAGGAAACTATCTGTCTTGTTCATATTGCACGTTTTTCTCGAGGTATATGTGGACTTCTCCTTGGAGGCAGATATAATTAATTAATTAATTAAATATAATTTTCCCATTATTTGACCAATTTTATAATGTATTAATCTGCCACAAAGGGACATCCATATTTTCTTCTCGGACTAAAATAAAATAAAAAACATTAATATACTTCACATAAATAAAAAATTATTTAAATACAATTTTTTATTCTTTTGTAGTCCTAAATTTATTTATTATTGTATCAACAATTTATTTTGTCAGCAATTTTTTCTCTCAATAATGCAACTATGCAACTGATGAACTTCTGAAAATATATCTTTCGACTTTGTTATGGAGTCTAGTCTTAACTACTTTCGTTATAAAAAACTCGCTCTTTAAATATTATTGAGATAGGAAGTGTTTAAAACAAGACATATCAATCTATTAACAAGTAATTAAACTCATTATTGCTTTTTTCAGTTTCAACTTATAACATATGGTAAAATTTAGATAACATCTCAAGAGACATTTTAATGATAATGTAAACAGTAATTTTTTTTTTTCATTTTAGGAAAAATCATCTTTATCAAATTTCTCAACAAACTTACAGAATTACTTATGCATATGGTCTCAAGGCAAATACTCTACAGTCTACACAACAGTCACTTCCAACTAACTCTGCACGTGAATTAACCGAACTACACAAGAACAACTCTATTAAATTGGTCATGGGAACATATTTTAAGATAAGGAATAAAGAAAAAAAAAATGAAAATATACTCTCTCAAACAATCATACAAGAGTTTGGAAATCTTTAACATACACAAGTAAAAACTTGTGTAAAGTTACACAAGCACCTTTTAACCTATGGTAGTAAGTTTTTAAATTTTTTTAAAAAAAAATAATTGAAAAACAAAAAATATATTTATTAGTGAATTAGTTAATTATGGATTTAGGTTAATCACATCTAAGTTGATCTTCATCCTCAAATTCATGTTCATCATTTAACTTCTTCATTCCTCAGACAAAGCTTCAAGCTTTTTAACCCATCAAACTCTTTTTTTTATTTTAACCTAATTATCCCTAATTACTTCACTCTCCTCTCTCCTCTCTCCCCACCTATCACCATTGTTCCTTCCTCTGGAATGAAAATTGCTCTCTACCTCTGCAATCATCCATTTCCTGGATCTGGATTTTGAAATATTTTTCTGGATATGGGGTGGGGTTTTAGGCATGAACACATGAACCTTCAACTCCAAAATCATCATAACCTTCAGCTTTTTGCTTGTATTGATCAAAGTTCTTATCACCGTTCAGCAATTAATGCTTTCTGCAGTAGCAATTAAAAAGAATAATGGAAAACCAATGAGTCATACAAACTTCAGACTAACAAAGCAACTTTTGATATTTTTTGAATGCTGGCACGTGAGCAATTTGTTATCCCATATGGTAAACCTTTTGTGCAGTCCTCACCAACATCTCATTCATAATATTCCTCTCCTCCTCTTGCGGTTAATTTCCTCTTCAACCTTCCCCCAACACAACCTTGGGGAGTTGACACACACGCACCCATGTCATTAAACAGCCCTCTTCCTCCACAGATCCCTCACCAACGACAATCATATAAGAAAGGAACCACATGGTGTTCTTCAATCCTTGCAAAAACTGATCTGGGTTTTTCATTTCCAGATCTCGTAAACCTCCAGATCGAGGAAGCCTCCATGCTCCCCCAATCCACCAGAACCACCGCGAGACCACCGCAACCAAATCAGACCTGAAATTAGCCTTTATCTACAACCCAGAAACCCATCACCATCGGTCACCACTCCACAACCAAACCGCAGACCCGCATGGAACCCAGATCTGAGGAGCTCCACAACCAAACAACGTCGGATCGGACCTTGTGAGGGAGGAGCGTGGCGCGTGGCGGCTGCGCGGTTTTGTTGAGGAAAGAAGGAGAAGAGGTGGTGGTGCGGTTGAGAAGGAAGGAAATGAGGTCAGGAGGGAGAAGGAGGTGGTGGTGGCGGCACGGCCATAGGAGAGATGAAGAGGTGGCAGCTAGGGTTTTATGCTTGTAGTGAAGATGGAGAATTTTCTTCTGCTCTGATGGACTGATGGTTAAGGGTTTTTGTTGGATGATATGATGAAAATAATTTTTTTTTCTGGGTTTTAGTTGTTAAGGTGATAATGAAAAAGATTAGTATAAATATTGTGATTAATAAAATATGTTTTTTGAATTTTTTAAAAAAAAACCTGAAAACCTACTATAATAGGTCAAAAGGTGCTTGTGCAACCTTACACAAGTTTTTACTTGTGTATATTAAAGGCCTCCCAGGAGTTTGCTCTCTCTCGGATTTTCTTAACCTTTATCAAGTTTTCTTCCTCCCCACACATCCACGCTGCCACTCCACATATATTTAGTACTATGATAAGTTATACTACGAGAATAGAATTGAACACAAGCATATAAGACTAATAATTAACGTTATACAATTACACATTTAAGAGAGTAATAAACTAGAAATTTAATGTTTGTAACATGTAAATTAACGTTATGCACCAAAAACCAATAAATAATACTCCAATTAAGCAAGAGATAGGAAACAAGAAAACTTCAATTGCCAATTAACAAGTGTAGTAGAAAGAGAAATATTTTATGTTCAAGCCTCGTATACCTTCTATTTAATTAACAAAAAAACAATACTGCTTCTGTTGCAGAAGCAAGCATACACTAATTTACCAAGTGGGACATGTCTTTAAATTTTGTGTCTGTACTACATGCATGTGAGAAGCAGTTAGGCCAAGAAATAGTTCAGCTGGGTCCACATTTTTCCTACCCTAAACTCAAACGGTGATTTATTGTCTAATTCATGTCTATATGTGAGACAAAAGGTATGCCCCCTATCTATATCAAGACAATAAACTGCAGGCAGTGGCACTTCATTTAATGGTTGGCATGGTTTTCATAATGACAAAAAATTAATCACATTTAGTAAAAAAGGTTCACTTTTTTAATATTTAAGTGCATTGAATATTTAGTAGAAGGAGTTTTGTTGCCACTAAAGATTACACCTGACTCAAAAATTACCTCACTAAATGGTTGAAACCAAAAAAAAGTTATTGGATGGTTTTTTTCTCATATACAAAACTCAAGCTTAATTTCTTACTTAAGAAAGTTAAATATGTACCAATTGAGCTAACAACCAGCTTGTTAGTTTTTATTCCTTTCTAGTTGTACTTTCTGTAATTCATTCATGCATGGTCGTTAGTCGATCATACATTAAAAATGGATTGGATACTTATAATATAAACAAGCAATCAATTATGTGTCATATATATTTTGTTCTTACATGTAGCAGTTGTCTCATAGTTCTGGAATCTATTGGAGTCATCAACACTTACTTTTGTTTTGAGTAATTGCAAAAGGTCTCAAGGGTCACATCTTTGGGACCACAGACATGGAATCTAATTCTATATCTAAATCATCATTAATTACATATTGGATATGCAACTCATATATTATGAAATTATGACTAGGAGAAAGGGATGGGATACCTTGTGTTGTGTGTGTATATATATTAAAAATGGTTAAATATGCTTGAGGTTTTTTCTTTTTGATTTTGTGAGAGGAAGTAATTAAATTGAGTCCGTGAAATAAATTCTTTAGATGTTATTCTTGTAAAAAATTTAAATTACATCTAATCTTTCTTCTTCAACCATCTGATCCTCTTCTTTCACCTTAATCTTCCTAAATCTTACCCAGATTAAAAACTCCCAAAATGAAAAACCTATCACGTGAATGAGGAATGATTAGATGTGATTTAAAAAAGTTTAGAGGAATTAAAACTGATACGAATAAGTCTACATGGTCACCTCAGCTGATTAGGCTGGCCACATGGATGGTTAACTGGTCAAAATTGACGATACATGGACATAATAACTTAATTCGACTATTTTTTTTCAAGGACCCAATATAATTCCTTTTCAGATCAGGAACCTCTAAAGTATTTAAACCTAATAAAATCAGCCTTTAATGTAGTCATTTTTCTCTCCCTAACACAATTAATCACTTACTACAGTTGAGAAACATATTGTCTTTTCAGTATATGGCTTGACCTCAAAGGCATATAAATGTATATATGAGTGGGGCTTGTGGGGGTGTGCATGACATATTGAGGACCACATAGAACTACTGAACTAACTTACTCCCAATTCAATCAATATTCATACTAACTTTTCAATCCTACATGCAAATAACATATTGAGAAATTTTGACTTGCATCCCCCAATTCTTGAACATGAAGCAAGAACTTTGGTAAAAAGTTGTGACTGCCTCTGCCTCAGAAAATGACAACATATCTATGTACATGCTTAGGTTGTTCATGAGATTAGCTATAGGGATATTAATAATCATTAACTACTATTCTAGTTATATGTTTTCTGGTGCCACTTAATCAAGTTTCTTGCTGCTTTTATTTATTTGGTGGGTGAGGCGGTAGACTGAAGAACGGTTGATTCATTCAAATTGCAATTATGTTAATAAGAAAAAAGTGCCATAGCTTGCAGATCAATCTTTGTACTTTGGTTTGTCTTATCACATTGTATTGGTATGAAGGATCAAATCATTACTAAAACCATTAGCCTCTGCAATTTTGTGTTCAAAATCTTTACCAAAACCATTAGCCTCTGCAATCGTGTGTTCAAGATCATTACTAAAACCATTGTGAATAAGTTAAAATTTGTTTTACCTGATTTGATATGAGAACTTAAAGTGCTTTCGTTTCGAATTGGTTGATAACAGATAATGCGCTAATCTTTTGAGTGTTTTCATTATATAAAAAATAAAATATCAAATAGTACGAGTATAGTGACCCTTAAATTGGATATGTTTAAAACTTATCATAAGGCCGAATGGTCATTTTGCAAAGTGTGCTTACACAAATGAGATTTCCTAGTAATTACTAATTAGGTATCCTTAATTATTCAATATGTTGGTTTTTTGGTGTTGTTCTCGGTTTTCCTACCTTTTTGGATGGTCTTTTCTCCTTTGTTAAGGGTTGTGCATTCACGTTTTATCTCATGGGATGGGGTGCTTATAATATAAACAAATTGCAGACGACAACAATAAATTGCAGCAGTTGAAACCGTCGGTATATGTTAAACATTATGTCGGTTTCGACCGACGTTATTAGCAAGCTGAAAATCGATGATTTTATTGTGGCGTTTCTAGCTGACGTTTATTGCAAATGATGCCCGCCATTTTATTTCTTGCATAATATGTCGGTTGTTGTGGTGGTTTCCTATTAACCGTCATTTGATACCAAACGTCGGATATAATTACGCCGGTTGCCTGAACCGACGTCTATGTTGATTACGTCAATGAAAACCGCCGTAATTCACACATTTTAACCGCCACAATTGGCACGTTTTATTTTATTTTTTAGTTTAATTAATCATATATATCCTCTATTAAAGCAAAAAATTTCGACTTCGTAAATATGATAAATGTTAATAATTTCCCCAAGAATGGGTCTCATAAAAATTGAACTTACAATCTTAGGAATTTATAAACAATTACACTTTTAATCAATGCTATCCACACTCACTGAGTTAAGTTTTTTTAAAACCTTCTATAAAACATTGAAACTATAGAAGTTAGTCTATTTTTGTCATCTTTCTTGCAAGCAGTTAGCGTCACTTCTATCATTTATTTAATTAATTAATTAATATCATTTTATTTATTGACTAATAATAGTGGGTAGGCTAACTCCAACTACTGCGTTTAGCGTTGGATGCTCTCTCTTTTCTACCTACTATGTCGTAAAAGAAGTGTTCTAATTCACGTGCTATCAAGAAAAAGAAGTAAAAGCGAAGTTTATGTGCAATGTGGGGGCAAAATGTTGGGCGGGAGAGACATAAAATTTCGGGGACCATCATGTTAAGCACTAAATAATAAATGATAAGTGGATCAATACTGTATCTTTTAGTTAAAATATTAAGACATTGAGTGTGTGAGTCTCAAGACTCATATATAAAATGTTTAACACATTTTTTTATTTGATGTGAGACTTTTTACTCACACTTAACATTACAACAATCTCTCAGTCAAGTGTCAATCCATCTCAAACAGAAGCGGGAGCATCCAAATACTTGCACATTTGTTGGGTTAAAATCGACAAATTTGTTCGGTCACCAAATTCGTCTGGTCAAACCAACCAACAGCTAAGATATCATTGTTGAACCGCAAGAGACTACGTCGATCTCCACATTCAATAATAAAGAGCAAATCATAAGTGTATTGAACATCACATCTTTAACTCAATATCTTAAGACATTGGGTGTATGAGTCCTCTCACTTATAAAGTGCTCAACACATTTTTTTCTTCATCAAATGTGGGACTTCTTACTCATACTTGATATCACAACTCAAAATTCATTTCATTTTACAATATGGAATAATATAAAGATAGTCGAATAGGAAGTTGTGAAAATTTAAACCTTTCAGAGATGACTATGATGGACTCCAACCCTCTAAATATATATAATATATATATAGTCGTTGACTTACATAACTTTAGCTCATAATGTTATACTTTAAGTTCTTCTTATACTTTGAGATTCTCTATTTGCTCTAACAGTGACTTGAGCGTCGGAGTGTCTTTTGCAGTACACCCTTCGATGTGTCAACACAACTCTATCGCATCAACCGAGCCAACAAAACCGCACATCACCACTTAAGACAAGGAGAATCCAACAATCTCATTTCAAAAAGAATATTTAGCATCGTTTGTGGGAAAATCTACGAAGACAGTGGTTCGAACGCAAAGACGACCACCTTCCGGTGAAGAATCACCATCCAAAGAAAATACTACAAGGGAACACTCTCATTGAGTTTCTTCATTGAGAAAACCAACACCTCTAGAAGCATTATAATTTGATAATGCTGAGAACGTGCTTCGACGAAATGAAAAGAGGATACACAGCTTGGAAAATTCCATCCATGTATCTCAAATCCCAACTTGCAACTAGCATGCGGAAAAATCTCCCGCTCGACACATTCATCAAGAGTGAGTAAGAAAAGTAGAAGAACTAGGATATAGTCTGGCAAAACAACCAACCAATTTTGAGGAAGAGTCCATGAAAAGTGGATGATTATTATCCAAAGTCCAAAATCCTTTCTCCCCCTAAGATTATGGAAATTGATATTCTGAAAAGCTTTCGTAAGCCAAATGTAATAGAGTTGTACGTCGAATATATATACCTAACTGAACATGTAACATCTGGAGCCGACAAGGGCAAGGAGTAATCGTTTGTGCAATGAGAATGGATGGACAAGAAGCGGCTCTTGGCAATGCTTCTAGGCGAAGGGACACATGAAACAACCAATCTCGCACCCGAATGAGAGGTACTACTCATGTAAAGGTATGAGACTATACATATGAGAATGGGATAAAACATTTGATTGGTACTACTCATGTCAACAAGGTGAATCGTCTTTTTCGACTCATAAAAACTCCAAGTTTAAGTGTGCTTGCTTTGGAGAAATATTGGAATGGTTGACATTTTGGGAGTTTTCCAAGGAACTGTGTGAGTGGGGACAAAGTGTGCTGGAAAGACTCATGTTGTTACTAATATCCTCTCTACAAGTGTACGATAAACGATATCGAACTGCATGGTTGCATCCTTTTATACTCTAAACTAATTGAATTCATTGTGAGAGGACGAAATAAAAAGATTAATTGATTGGTTGACTGATTGTAACTTGATTGAAATAAAATAAAATAAAGCAAAGAACATGATTGCTGCGAAATTAATGAGAAAATGCACTAGGGATTTTAATTTCGTTAACCTTCTCTATATCTCTCCCCATCAGTTGTATATATGAATTCATTTAATTATGTCAAGGTGTTATGCCTAGATGTCCACTTACCAATTCCTTACATTAGTGTCCCTTCTATTTAATTTGTGATAGTTAATTTCTTAGGACATAATCCTAATTAACTACAAATTAATTCAATTTCAGGCCAACACAAACAATTCATTACCCCCTAAGGTGCAAAGATCCATATCTAATTCTTCCCAAAATCCCTAAAATCTACCAATTTTTCAATTGAAAAGAAATTAGCAAAACAACCTATGCGCAATAGGTTCAAACTAAACGGAGAAGGAATTCATGAACGGAAATTTAATTCATATATCTAACTGGAATGTAGTTCAAAACATATATTGAGAGAAAACTAAATCAATCTGTAGTACGATGAGAGTTTAGCTGCTCATGTCAAACAAAGAAAACAAATCAAAAGAGATAGAAAAACTCATAACCGAACTGGAACGGTGAAATCATTTCTCTAGAAGAGCCTCAATATCTCCACTACGGCCTCCCTTGAAGTCTCAATTTGTTCTCATGTGAAAATGAAATTCTGGTTCTCGCACAGGACGGATGTCGAACCAAATGTCTGAGACATCTGACACAACGTACAACAGATAACAGCAGAAGTGCAGCACAATATTAAATCAACAAAAAACAGTAAAGAATACAGAGGATTGTTAACCCAGTTCGGTGCAACATCACCTACATCTGGAGGGCTTCAGCCCGAGAAAGATAATCAACTATTATAGAGAATCAAGTACAAAAAGGTCTTAACATAATTGCCCCAGTTCCCAGCCTTTCTACCTATTCCTACCTGTGGTTTATTACTTAGGTCTCCCCCTAAGTATGAGAACCCCCTCTCACTTTCTCTCACAATCACAACCACAGTGATTGAAACTTACACAAGAGTAAAGACAGATCTCATGATCAAACAACAATTGAAGAGATTACAACTCAACTAAAACAAACCAACTCTAAGCCATATGATTTATCAATGGAGGCAGTAGAGTGGTGTACAAAATCACAGAACAAGGACTCACAAACACAAACCCTAAAACACCATCCTTGGGTGCCCAACGCACCCTTAGCAACTAGGGTTAAGCCTCCTTAAATATTCGTTCTTCTGCAGGCCTTGATCTTCAATGGGCTTGCACGAAATAGAGTCCACAAAACATATCTGGAACAAATCTTTTTAAACCAGTAACAAATCTTATCAAATAAGATTTGAACAAAAGATAACAACTTTCACAATTTAAACCAAATCAAATCCTCTTCAGCAGATTTGATTCCACTATAATATATTCCAGATAGCACACAGAAGATTCTTCAACAACCCTAGCTTGAATACCACGTAATCAAAGCACAGCTTCACAGAAAACTCAGCCAACTCATATCAGATCCGCAGGGACACATGTCATAGTCAAGATGTTACAACATCGTGTCCGACATGCTGACACAGACAAGTATACCTTAGCTAAAATGCAGACAACCATGAAAAAAAAGGAACAACAGAAAAGATGTGATAAAATCCGCAAAAGCCAAGCTTATATATGCAGTTAACAACTTTGACCTATTTTCGTAAAGTGACTGGTGCAGACACGTTAACTGTCGGATCGGGCTGAAACTTTGATATGTTCATATTGATATTGAATATGACTCGTCGGATCTTCAATCAAATGTATGTGATAAGAGAAACAATTCACGAAAGTAGCAGCCACGTTCTTGAGTTAAATCTATTTTATCTTCTTTTCAAATAACTTTAACTTTCAAATTTGTTTTGATCTTCTTTTCAAATATCCTTATCTTTGAAGTCCATCTTCAATCTTCTTTTGATCTCCTCATATTTTATCAAAACAAAATAAACACCATAAAAATGTCTAATAAATCTATTAAAATGATAAATTAACTTAAAAAATACAAGTATGCATGAAATAAGACCTAATTGAATGAAAAATGTCTAAAGAACCTTAATTAATCAATTAAAATAAATGCAATATAAATAGAAAAATAGTCCTAAGGCCCGGATCATTAGTTACCGTAAGGCCAATCGTTAGATCGGAATGTTCCAAAACCCTTTGACACTTTTGACACGATTTTGTCCTTCTTGGGGCAACAAATGCTCTCATCTACCAAACTTTCCTTTTAGCACTGAGGAAAGCAACCTTGCGGTGGTATCAGACACTCCCTCCCAAACTCCATTGAGACACTAAGAAAAGCGAGCTTGCGATGGTATCAATCACTCCCTCCCAAACTCCATAAGGAATTGGGATGAATTATCCACACAATTCTTTCATCATTCATCACTATTAGGGTCCTCCCAAAAGACGCGTACAAGCTTGGGAAGATGATGCAAGGAAAGAATGAATCATTGCGGGATTTCCCTGATGAAATTTTATAAAGAAGTGACATTCGTCCCAGGCCTGTATTGAAAGGTCAATTTTTACTTAGTATGTGAATCTATAAGGATCGGTACCCGGTTCCATACCTCCTTGGAAAAACCTCCATCGCTAGCCATGACGAAATTCAAGAGGAGGGCGACAAAGTGTGTCAACCTGGAAAATAGCTTAGATAAAGGTAGTGATGGTAGGAACCAAAGCAAGAAAGATGGGCATTATGATAGGACATGTCATGATAAAAATAACTTCGGAAGAAGGTAGAACTATTATCTACTAAACATGACCACTTCCAAGATTTCCAGAGAAGTCATGAACACTGCTTTCGCTCACATGGTCTATCACATGGTCTGATCGACGCCACTTAATTAAGAAGCCTCAAAAGTAGTTGGATTCGAAGAAATACTATATGAGTTAGTATATGTTGGGCCGCAAGAGGATAACCCGGGGGATCATCCACATTAGGCTAACATGAGCAAATAATAAGTGAATTAGACACCACATCTTTTACCCAAAACCTTAAGGCAATGGGTGTATGGATCCTCTCACTTATAAAGTGTCATCACTCCTCTAATCATCCAATGTGAGACTTCTTACTCACACTTGAATTTCCAACAGTATACCACCTAGGCATCTCATTGATTACAACCGTAACATGGTCTGCATCCCTTATCCAACTTCTCATCACCCCTTATATAAGAAATTAGCCCCTGCCTATAAAAGTTTTGTTAAGCAACGTTCTTCAACTATTGAACCTGCTTTTTATCACTAGATTGCTAAATCCCCTCATGAATGACAAGTTATGGAGTCCAACAATACTTGGAGCTAGTGTTGTTGCACTTCCACCAGGGAAACACAAAAATGGTTGTAAATGTGTTTATAAACTGAAGGTGTAACCGGATGGGATAATTGATAGACACAAGGCAAAGTTGGTAGCCAAATGGTACACTAAAAAATGAGATAGATTACTTATTTTCTCCGGTTTCTAAAATCACCATTGGGAGATTACTTCTTTCTTTGGATGCTATGTATGTACAATTAGAAATTATTTCAGTTAAGTTAGACATCAAAATGCTTTTTTTAATGGTGACCTTTCTGAAGAAGTATACATGGATATTCCACAAGGATATATAATCTTGCCTGTACGTAAGCTCAACAAACTATTCAAGGCCTTAAGGTACACTAATTTTTCTTCTACCTTATTGAATCATGGCTTTCACCAATCACTTCATGATTACTCACTGTTTACAAAGGGTACTGGTAATTCTTTTGTTGCCCTTGTTGTATATTTTGATGATATCATCATTGATGGGGAAAATCTCTTAATTTTGTAAAAGGCTTGCTAAAGTCAGTTTTTAAGTTGAGAGATTTGGGGAAACTTGAATATTTTCAAAGATTGGAAATAGCTCATCAGTAGCAAGGCCTTTTTCTCTGCCAAAGAGCTCACACTCTTCACTGAGAATTCAGTTTTGTTTCTCCATTTTTCCGATCTTGAATCCTAATTAATTAATAAATACAGAATCTCCTCACAATAAAAGATTAAATTTCAATGAATTATATTATAGTTGTTAAAATGTTGTTTTGAGCACAATGCCTGTGTCTATCCAAAGCTATTTTGTCTTATCGTGGAAATTATAATATGGATGATATTGTGCATTTCTTACTTTCAAAATATAGTGTCCTCAACAATGTAGGGTATATGTTGTTAATAATATTTTGGTTACATAATAATATGCCTATCTATATAAAGAAAATATAAAAGGACCATAGAATATTCCCAATGACAAGTATTGCGCACTCGACTTCTTTATCATATGTTTCTCTTTCTTAAGATATGAATGATTACAACATTAACAGGAAAATAGTATATATATTGATTAAGGTGGTATATCATATATGCTTATTAAGTGTTTCAACTTTCAATGCCGACACTTGTTATCTTATCTAAATTACTTTATTTGGTGTTGGGGACCCTTGGCTTATGCACCTCACCTTATAATTTATATCCTCTTTTCTTTTCTTTATCGGTTTTTCTCTTTCTTTCAAATTAATTAATTGTTCAACAAAAAAAGAAACATATTGATATAAAAATGTTTGTTACTCACTGCGTTCCTTTTTAAGTGTCGTTTTAGAAAAAAAATTATTCTTATTTAACTATCATTTTAATGTTTTAAGGTTAAAATTTATCAATTATATCCTTATTTTTTCAATAACTCCACTTCACATTTTCCATAAAATTCTTCTTTCTCAATAACTCTCATTCTTATTACTTCAATTCAAACTTTACTTCAAATTAAATTCCAATAATAGTACCCAAAATAGCTTTCAATGTTATATAGAAAAAATGTGTTTTCATTTAACTTGCTACTATAATTGGAGGTAAATGGTTTAATGATATGAGATTGGAAAAAAAAAACTAACAATCTATTATCTTAGTTTGAGAGCTTTATGACTTTATGATTGAGATGTGAGAGGATAGAATGAGAAAAAAACTCTAACAATCCATTATCTTGGTTGGAAAACTTTATGCTAAAACGATACTTAAAAAGAAACATGTTTTCCTATTTTATTATTTAATTTTTATCTTTTATCATTTATTTTTCTCATAGAAACATTATTTGAAAAACATCAATTAATACTCTTTAAATTTCTAAGTAAACAGAAACAATTTTTTCTTTAAGTAAACATGTATTTTAAAATGCGTAGAGTTTTTTTTGTTTTCCAAATATATTCTCATAGACGACAACCATGAAACTAAGGGCTTGTTTGGCACGCCATATTAGGCATGATAGTATAAGCTTATACAATACATTATGAGTTTATCCATTGTTTGGTGATGACATTGTATTGTATAAGTTTATCCATCAAAGTCCCCTTATACGTTAAAATGACGTATTATTTAATCCATCATGTGAGTGATGGATAAGGCATGATAAGGTTGTGACGTATAAGTCACCATCACCACCACCATCCATTATATTGCTGCCAACTTGCACCACCATTGGCACCACCACCGCCACCGGTGTTTCCGCCACCCGATCACCACCGCCGCCGCCACCACCGTCCTACCGTCAACACTGGTGTTGCCGCCACCACCGCCCTACCGCCACCACCGACACCACAGCCCTATCACCACCACCACCATAATCGTCGCCACCACTCTATTGCCACCACCGACACCACAACCACCAACATTGCCTCCACCCTCCACCGTCGCCGCCACCCTAGCGCAGCCGCCACCGCCTTACTACCACCACCACCGCCCTATCGTCGCCAACACCACAAACACCATCGTTGCCACCACCGCCACCACCCGATCACCACCACCATCGTACTGCCACCACCGGTGTTGCCGCCATTGCCACCACCACCGCCCTACCGCCACCACCGACACCACAACCACCACCCTATCGCCGCCACCACCACCATTGCCTCCACCCTCCACCGAAGCCGCCACCCTAGCGCAGCCGCCACCGCCTTACCACCACCACCACAACCACCATCGCTGCCACCACCACCACCAACCTATCTCCACTGTCACCACCACCGCCACCAACACCAACCTACCACCATTGCCACCACCAACCTACCACCACTTTCATCACCACCGCCACCACCGTTATAATCACCTCCATATTTGATTTTTATTATATATCATTATTCAATACTTCATTAAACATAAAATTGCATTAATTTAAACGATATGGTAAATTATACAGAGTATGGGCAAACGCTGGAATAGTATAAGAAAGTTATCATGACTTATACTATCATGCCTAATACTATCAGGTCTTATACTATCAGGCCTTATACTATACGTCGCACCAAACATGCCCTAAGTTCAAGTGGTAAGAGCTAGGGACATAAGGGTTGGGTGGGATGAAGGGTGAAGGGTCCCGAGTTCGAACCCGGAAAAAGGCTTAATTTACTAACATTTCTAACAACTAACATTTGCCTATAAAAAAAATGAAACTAATTCCTGAGACTCTGAAATCACGTTAAGTGAATATTCATCTCCAAACAAATCTTTTTTCATATCTCAGAGTTGAACCCTAAATTAATTGCTTAAGAAATTTAATTATCAACCAATTTGTTACACTATGTTGGTATTATATTGTTATGAGCTTCAAGCCAGCGTGCAAAACTTTAATTTTCGCACAAATCTTCTTAATTTAAACTGAAATTTAACTTTTGTTTAGAAAATTAAAAGCAACAAAAGAATCTAAATCCCTCATTGCATATACTTATATATTAGCTTCAGATCGAGAACCTCAAGATCGTGTATGATATGTCAAAAGCTACTATTTTGAGATTTCAAAATACGCGATAACATGGTCACACATGTGATTCTCTCATATATATTTTCCAGTTAGTCATAGTTTGAGATTCTAATATGATGTCATAACTAATTATACCTATGCAAACTAAAATATATGACTTTTTAATGCATGCATATTTCATGATTTTCAAGAATATTTACACACTTATAATAATCAAATTTCATATTTTCTTTTAGAAATATGGAACGATGAGCATCTCTTATCTGATCTGATGTGGTGGATGTAAGTTGAATGTTTTACTGATGAAAATAATGTTCACGATGAGGAACGACGGAAACGTATTTACAAAAAGCACCATCACGCTCAAATCAGCTTTAAAATTAGATAGAGAATTTCAGAGTATTAAAAAATATTCAGATAGAAAAATGAGCAACCCTTATTTAAATGAATGATCAAACATATGTGATAAGACTTGTAGTTGACATTGGGCCTTAATTATGAAGCATATGTTAGCGACTTCTAAGATGATGATTACGCTTGAATAATCTTGCAGTTGTTTAGTAATAATCATGCCGACTTTGTTTCACTTAGCTACTTTTAGAACTAGAAGAGTCACATTTAATTTTGGTCATCATAACTATCTTGGTGCATGTTATTTGGTTGTGAAACCTTTGTATCGTTCAAGAAAATGTTGAGTTTTGTAGTCATTTAGAACGCCATAAATCTATATATCTTTATAAATGTATTAAATAGGTGTAGAAAACCCTATAAATATTTATCAATTGAAAAATAAACACATTTCACTTTACATGATTTTCATGTACTCCCTCCGGTCCTATTTATAAGCAAAAAAAAATAATTCACATAGTTTAAGAAATGTAGTAAAACTAGATAAAATGCATTAAATTTGTCTTGAATCAAAATAAACTTCCAAAATTACCCTTTGTTATTCATGTTGGAAAGTGGGAAAGAGAGAGAATAATTAATGAGACACATTCTACAAGTTAGAATTAATAAGGGCATCATTGGAAAAAAATAATTAATATAGCTCAAACTTTCATTTGGTTCTTATAAAAATGACCAAAATTTTTCTTCTCTTTCATGTTTATAAATAGGACCGGAGGGAGTATATAATATGGGAGGTTTTTCTAATAGATTTACACACAGATTCTTACATTGTTTCTAACAGCATATGTTTAAAGTACAAACACATAATAAGGTATTGCAATTATCTCTTCCCTTCGCTTTCGAGTAATGATATATACACACCTCATTTTTTAAACACTCCATCTCCACATCTTTTTATTTCTATCTCTCTCATCTTATCATCTATCACATCTCATACTTTCTCTCTCTTACTTTTTCTTTTCTTCCTATCTCTCTCCTCATTCCACCTCTCTCCACCTCAAAGAGAGGTGTGGATGAAACATTATTATTCGCTTTCATATGCCTATTATAGTCCCTCTCGTGTGGCACCTAAGATTGAAGTCCACCTCACCTAGAGATTGTCCCTTCAGAGCAACTCCAACCCCCAATTTCTTATTTGGTTTCTTAACACACTATTCGGCACTATTTTGCACTATTCTTGTGGGCCCGCATTGACACATCAGACTTAAGAAACCACTAAGGAACTGAAGCAAATTTTGCTCCAACCCATGGTTTCTTAAATTACTATTTGAAGGGTCCCACTCGTGTCCCACCATAAATATTAATTAATATTTATAGGAATTTAATTTAAAATTAATTTTACTTATTATTTAAAACAATTAAATTTAAATATCAGCATATTAACTTAAAAATAAAATAACAATAAAAAACTTATAAAAAAAAAAAAGAAAAACTGGTCAATTCATGCCCAAACGGGCAGAAAACCGGTTCTAGCCGGTCTAAATCGGTCTGAACCGGTCAATAACGGTGTGATGACCGGCTCAGCCGGTCACCCACTATATATTCTATCTTTTCCTCTCTCACTCTCCATTCATCCCCAAACTCTAGCCGTTCTCTTCTTCTTCCTCTGTTCTTCTACAATCTTTCTTCCCTTCCTCTCTCCCTCACCTTCTTTTGACTTTTGGGTTCACTTCTTCTCTCCCTCACTTCTTCTCTGTATCCACTCCTCTTCTTCTGCCACAAACCCACCCCCAACCGGCCACCACCGCCACCAAACAGCCACAACCCGCTGCCACCGCCACTTAACAGCCCCAATCCGCCCCAAACCAGCCACCACTGCCACCAAATAGCCACAATCCGCCCCCACAACCCTTGTTTCCATCAAATCCGCCACAAAGGAGCTTCCTTTTCCATCAAATCCGCCATCCCTGTCACTTCCCTTCATCAACTTCAGCAGATCGGGGCAAAGGTGGTTCTTTTTCCACTTGATCGGAGGAAAGGAGGTCCATTTTCACACATGTGTAAGATCAAGTTTTGATCTAGTAGTACAACTCTATGTTTTGATGATTACAAGTTAACCTTTTGATATGAACAATTGTGGTACTCTAACGTGTTTTTCTGAGTGTGCTATTTACAGGCTCTGACCTCAACTCAATCTCACACAAATCAGAAGCACTGTGTATAAAGGGTAACCCAAGCAACGCTTTCACATTCACCATGTTCAGTATGAACAGTGGAAAAGCTTCAGAAGTTCTGAAGCTATACAAACTCTGATGTGGACTCAGTCGCTAGAAGCTCTGAAGATCCAGAAGTTCTGATAACCAAGAAACACTGAAGGTTCAGATGTTCTGATGGTGTAGAAGACTCTGAAGATCCAGAAGCTGAATAGTGGAAACTCTGAAGTCCAGAAGCAAGAAACTCTGAAGGCCATGTTCTTCCCTCTGAGTTCAGAATCAGAAGATACAATGGTCAGAGGATCTGTGCTTTCCCTCTGACTCTGATCAACCGGCTTCACAAGTTCCAACATGAAGTATTCCCCTGATCAGAAGTCTCCTAGGTTAAAAGGTCAAGTCGCTATCCAAGTACAAAAGCAAGTGTACCTTCCTGACGACCTACCTAACGTTCTCAGCCACAGCAGAAGCTGGATTTTCCAGAACTGCCCTCCAACGGTAGCATTTCCCATGCAACGCTCAACCCTAATCCTTGGAGTATATATAGAGGCTGAAGATTGAAAGAAGCGGCTAAGAAACTAAGAAAAAGAAATACACACGCGCAAGACATATTCAAAATATTTTAAGCCTTCTTTCATCTGAAATTCATTGTGTTTACTATTAGCTTTTTAGAAGCAAATCTCTTGTAAACATTTCTTTGATAAACAGTTTGTTTAGTTCCTTTAGGAGATCAAGGTTGATCGGATCCTAGAGAAGACTAAGAGAGTGAATCTTAGTGTGAGCTAAGTCAGTGTAATTGTTAGTCACTTGTAGGTTTCAAGTGCAGTTGTAACTCTTACCTGATTAGTGGATTGCCTTCATTCTAAGAAGGAAGAAATCACCTTAACGGGTGGACTGGAGTAGCTTGAGTGATTTATCAAGTGAACCAGGATAAAATCCTTGTGTGCTTTTCTATCTCTTATCTTTAGCACTTAAGTTCTCGAAAGATTTGTCAAAATCTTTAAGGTGGAAGTTTTGTTCTGAAAACGTTATTCAAGCCCCCCCTTTCTACCGTTTTTCATACCTTCAGTTGGTATCAGAGCGCAAGTTCTGATTACCACACCTAACAGTGTTCAGTGATCCGGGCCGGTGTGAAAAACAATGGCTGCCACCACCAGTGAAACTCAAAGAGATGGTTACAACGCAAAGCCTCCTATGTTCGATGGTCAAAGGTTCGAATATTGGAAAGATAGACTGGAAAGTTTCTTTCTGGGTTTCGATGCAGATCTCTGGGATATTATTGTGGATGGCTATGAGCGTCCAGTTGATGCAGATGGCAAGAAGATCCCAAGGTCAGAGATGACTGCAGATCAAAAGAAGCTGTACTCACAACATCACAAAGCAAGAGCAATTCTTCTAAGTGCTATTTCCTATGAAGAGTACCAGAAGATTACAGATCGTGAGTTTGCTAAAGGCATTTTTGATTCTCTGAAGATGTCTCATGAAGGAAACAAGAAAGTCAAAGAATCAAAGGCATTGTCTTTGATCCAAAAGTATGAATCCTTCATCATGGAGCCAAATGAGTCCATTGAAGAAATGTTCTCCAGATTTCAATTGCTTGTAGCTGGCATACGACCTCTCAACAAGAGCTACACAACAAAAGATCATGTCATAAGGGTCATCAGGTGTCTTCCTGAAAGTTGGATGCCTTTGGTGACTTCAATAGAGCTCACGAGAGACGTTGAGAATATGAGTTTAGAAGAACTCATCAGCATTTTGAAATGCCATGAGCTGAAACGCTCAGAGATGCAAGATCTGAGGAAAAAGTCCATAGCCTTGAAATCCAAATCTGAAAAGGCTAAGGTTGAGAAGTCAAAGGCTCTTCAAGCTGAAGAAGAAGAATCTGAAGAAGCATCAGAAGATTCTGATGAAGATGAGCTGACTCTGATCTCCAAGAGACTCAACCGCATCTGGAAGCACAGGCAGAGCAAGTTCAAAGGCTCTGGAAAGGCAAAAGGAAAGTATGAGTCCTCAGGCCAGAAGAAGTCTTCAATCAAGGAAGTCACATGTTTTGAGTGCAAAGAATCTGGGCACTACAAAAGTGATTGTCCAAAGTTGAAGAAAGACAAGAAGCCAAAGAAGCACTTCAAGACGAAGAAGAGTTTGATGGTGACATTTGATGAATCAGAGTCAGAGGATGTTGACTCTGATGGTGAAGTCCAAGGACTCATGGCAATTGTCAAAGACAAGGAAGCAGAGTCAAAGGAAGCTGTTGACTCTGACTCGGAATCAGAAGGAGATCCTAACTCAGACGATGAAAATGAGGTATTTGCTTCTTTCTCTACCTCTGAACTGAAACATGCTTTGTCTGATATCATGGATAAGTATAACTCTTTATTGTCTAAGCATAAAAAGTTGAAAAAGAACTTATCTGCTGTCTCCAAGACTCCTTCTGAACATGAGAAAATTATTTCTGATTTGAAAAATGAAAATCATGCTTTGGTAAATTCTAACTCTGTGCTTAAGAACCAGATTGCTAAGTTAGAAGAAATTGTTGCCTGTGATGCCTCTGATTGTAGGAATGAATCTAAGTATGAAAAGTCTTTTCAAAGATTCCTAGCTAAAAGCGTGGATAGAAGCTTAATGGCTTCAATGATCTATGGCGTAAGCAGAAATGGAATGCATGGCATTGGCTATTCTAAACCAATTAGAAATGAGCCTTCTGTGTCTAAAGCTAAATCCTTGTATGAATGCTTTGTTCCCTCTGGTACCATATTGCCTGATCCTGTACCTGCTAAAATTGCTAAAAACCCTCTTAAAAAGTGATCTTTCTCTATGACTAAATATCATGCAAATATTCCTTTAAAATATTATGTTGAGACACCCAAGGTGATCAGAACCTCTGGGGTAACTAACAAAAGAGGACCCAGAAAGTGAGTACCTAAGGACAAGATTATCTATGTTGCAGATATCCTTGATAGCTCCACTGAAACACCAATCATGGTATCTGGACAGTGGATGCTCGCGTCACATGACGGGAGAAAAGCGTATGTTCCGAGAGCTGAAACTTAAGCCTGGAGGCGAAGTTGGCTTCGGAGGAAATGAAAAGGGTAAAATTGTTGGTACTGGTACTATTTGTGTAGATAGTAGTCCATGCATTGATAATGTTTTATTGGTAGACGGCTTAACACATAACTTATTGTCTATAAGTCAATTAGCTGACAAGGGTTATGATGTTATATTCAATCAAAAGTCCTGCCGGGCTGTAAGTCAGATCGATGGCTCTGTTCTGTTTAACAGCAAGAGGAAGAACAACATTTATAAGATCAGATTATCTGAGTTGGAGGCTCAGAATGTGAAGTGCCTTCTGTCTGTTGATGAAGAGCAGTGGGTATGGCATAGACGGTTAGGGCATGCCAGTATGAGAAAGATTTCTCAGCTGAGCAAGCTAAACCTTGTCAGGGGCTTACCCAATCTGAAGTTCGCTTCAGACGCTCTTTGTGAAGCATGTCAGAAAGGCAAATTCACAAAAGTCCCTTTCAAGGCAAAGAATGTTGTCTCAACCTCAAGGCCGTTAGAACTTCTGCATATCGACCTGTTTGGACCAGTGAAAACTGAGTCTATAGGTGGCAAGAGATATGGGATGGTTATCGTTGATGACTATAGCCGCTGGACATGGGTAAAGTTTCTAACCCGCAAGGATGAGTCTCATGCTGTGTTCTCTACCTTCATTGCTCAAGTGCAAAACGAGAAGGCTTGTAGGATTGTGCGTGTCAGAAGTGACCATGGTGGAGAGTTTGAGAATGACAAGTTTGAGAGTCTGTTTGATTCCTATGGAATTGCACATGATTTCTCTTGTCCCAGAACTCCTCAACAAAATGGTGTTGTTGAGAGGAAGAACAGAACTCTTCAGGAGATGGCTAGAACCATGCTCCAAGAAACTGGCATGGCTAAGCACTTTTGGGCAGAGGCAGTAAATACAACATGTTACATTCAGAACAGAATATCTGTGAGACCAATTCTGAATAAGACTCCTTATGAATTGTGGAAGAACATAAAACCCAACATTTCTTATTTTCATCCTTTTGGCTGTGTTTGTTATGTTCTCAATACTAAGGATAGATTGCATAAATTTGATGCTAAGTCTTCTAAGTGTCTATTACTTGGTTATTCTGATAGATCTAAAGGTTTTAGATTTTATAATACTGATGCTAAGACTATTGAAGAATCTATTCATGTTAGATTTGATGATAAGCTTGACTCTGACCAGTCAAAGCTAGTTGAAAAGTTTGCAGATTTAAGCATTAATGTTTCTGACAAAGGCAAAGCTCCAGAGGAAGTTGAGCCAGAGGAAGATGAACCAGAGGAAGAAGCTGGTCCCTCTAACTCACAAACTCTGAAGAAGAGCAGAATCACTGCAGCTCACCCTAAGGAATTGATTCTGGGCAACAAAGATGAACCAGTCAGAACCAGATCTGCCTTCAGACCCTCTGAAGAGACCTTGCTGAGTCTGAAAGGATTGGTGTCCTTAATTGAACCCTAGTCCATAGATGAAGCTCTTCAGGACAAGGATTGGATTCTGGCCATGGAAGAAGAATTGAATCAATTTTCCAAGAACAATGTTTGGAGCTTAGTGAAGAAGCCTGAGAATGTTCATGTTATTGGAACGAAATGGGTATTCAGAAACAAGCTAAATGAGAAAGGAGAAGTAGTCAGAAACAAGGCAAGGCTGGTTGCTCAAGGCTACAGCCAGCAGGAAGGAATAGACTACACTGAAACATTTGCTCCGGTAGCAAGACTGGAGGCAATTAGACTGTTGATCTCCTTCTCAGTAAATCACAACATAGTTCTACATCAGATGGACGTAAAGAGTGCCTTCCTAAATGGTTATATCTCAGAGGAAGTCTATGTTCATCAACCCCCAGGTTTTGAAGATGAGAAGAAACCAGACCATGTGTTCAAATTGAAGAAATCACTCTACGGTCTGAAGCAAGCTCCCAGAGCATGGTATGAGAGACTTAGCTCATTCCTTCTGGAGAATGAGTTTGTAAGGGGTAAAGTAGATACAACTCTTTTTTGCAAGACTTATAAAGATGATATCTTAATTGTGCAAATTTATGTTGATGATATTATATTTGGTTCTGCTAATCAATCTCTATGCAAAGAATTTTCTGAGATGATGCAGGCTGAATTTGAGATGAGTATGATGGGAGAATTAAAGTACTTTCTGGGAATACAAGTTGATCAAACACCAGAAGGAACATATATCCATCAGAGCAAGTACACTAAAGAACTTCTGAAGAAGTTCAATATGCTGGAATCTACAGTGGCCAAGACTCCAATGCATCCTACATGCATTTTGGAGAAAGAAGATAAAAGTGGTAAAGTATGTCAGAAGCTCTATCGTGGAATGATAGGTTCACTTCTATACTTAACTGCATCTAGGCCAGACATATTATTTAGTGTTCACTTATGTGCTCGTTTCCAATCAGATCCAAGGGAAACCCACTTAACTGCTGTTAAGAGGATCCTAAGGTATCTGAAAGGCACCACTAACCTTGGCTTGATGTATAAGAAAACATCAGAGTATAAGCTTTCAGGTTATTGTGATGCTGATTATGCTGGAGATAGAACAGAGAGAAAAAATACTTCTGGAAATTGTCAATTTATGGGAAGCAATCTAGTCTCATGGGCAAGCAAGAGGCAATCAACCATTGCACTATCAACTGCAGAGGCAGAATATATCTCAGCAGCAATATGCAGCACTCAGATGCTCTGGATGAAACATCAGCTGGAGGATTATCAGATCCTTGAGAGCAATATCCCAATCTATTGTGATAACACTGCTGCAATCTCGTTGAGCAAGAATCCTATCTTGCATTCAAGGGCAAAGCACATTGAGGTAAAGTATCACTTTATTAGAGATTATGTACAGAAGGGCGTACTTCTTCTGAAGTTTGTTGATACTGACCATCAATGGGCAGATATCTTTACAAAGCCCTTAGCAGAGGATAGATTTAATTTTATTCTGAAAAATCTAAACATGGACTTTTGTCCAGAGTGAAGATGGATCAGAACCTCTGACTATGATACTTCTTGATCAGAAGATGTCTAGTCCAGAAGGTAACTCAATCAGAGTGTGTGTGCCCACTGGTACTGACTCTGAAGCTGAGACAACAACACGTGTGTCAGAATTTCTGATGCATAATTCCTTGTGCCCGTGTGACAGTCTGTTATGATTGCGTGTAGATATGCTTATCTCCTGTGTGTGATTGTGTATTTTACTGTTACTATCTATCTTTAATTTTCAACCGTTGATCTTAAAGTGCTTTTTGAATCAACAACGGTTATTTGATAAAACCCACTATACACACACGTTCTCGTTCACTTCCGGTTTTCACTCTCGCACTCTCTGCTTTTCAAAACCGCCTCTTTCTTGATTTCTCTCTCGATCTCTCTTCATCCTTCAAACTTCATCTTCTACCTCAAACCTTCAACCTCTTCAAAATGGTGAGACAAACCAGAAGATCTGCTGCAGATGCACCTCAGTTCCCTCACATGGAAGTTGGTTTGGCAACGGGTCAAAGGGGCTCTGAGAACCCGGCACAAGAACAAGTTCAAGTTCAAGAGCAGATTGTTCCAATTGCAGAACGGGGCTGTGCCGTTCACTGCGTATTTGCTCCTGAGGAACTCCAAGTCCTGGCAGAATGGAGATTCAACCTCGATAACTTGGCTGCAAATGGGTATGATCTTCGTCCTGAAGTCCAAGCTCAAGGTTGGGGAAACTACTTCAATCGACATCGAGGACCGGTGTATGAGAAACTGGTAAAGGAATTCTGGAAGCACGCAGACTGCGATGATACTCAAGTGGTATCTCACATTCTTGGCCGGAAGATCATTATCACTGAGAAGTCATTCGTGAATCTGCTAGGAGCAGAAACTGCTTATGGGTATCGGTTCCAACTGACGGAATCGAAGCTGAAACCCAGCACCAAAGACAAAGTCAACCAGGCCCTATACACCACTTTCAAACCGGGCAAGACGAGTTACAAAGTGATGGATCTTCACCCCAAACTCAGAATCTGGCACAAGATCCTGCTCAACTGCATCAATCAGAGACCGAAGGGCAGTTCCCCAGATTACATCAACTTCAACCAGAAGGCGATGCTGTTCTTCATTCAAGACAAGGAGAAGATCTGCCTTCCCTACTTCCTGTTCTCCTACTTAAAGGAATGCATCCGGAAGTCTCGCACCACTGCCTCCATCAAGTCTGCAATCAAATACATCCCTTTTGGGAGGCTGCTCTCAGACTTTCTCATTGAAAGCCACTTGGTGCAAGATTTGATCGATGCTGGTTGCACAGAGGATTTGAGCACAATTGTCAGTGATGTCTTCACTGCAAACTCCTTGAAGAAGATGGGCTTAATCCAGAAGAAGATTGCTTCTGCTCATGAAGACACATCTTCTGAGATCAGAGGAAGAAGAATGCCTCTGAATGACTACCCTCTGTGGACTCAAGCAGACAATCCTGACGCCATCAGATGCTATGTTGAAGATCTAAGGGCTCAAGGTTTCGAAATTGACCTTGATGATTTCGTCAGCAGACTACCGCCAGCTCCAGAGTTTCCTTCTCCTCCCAAGAAGAAAACCAAGAGGAAGATGGTTCTGGAAGAATCCTCAGAGGAATCTGATGTCCCTCTGGTCAAGAAGACGAAGAGCAAGCCTGATGATGGTGATGATAGTGATAGTGAGGATGGTCCTCCAAAGAAGAAGCAGAAGAAGGTCAGAATCGTGGTGAAGCCTACTCGGGTGGAACCAGCTGCTGCAGTGGTCAGAAGGACTGAACCTCCTGCCAGAGTGACTCGATCATCAGCACATTCAAGTAAGCCTGCACTTGCTTCTGATGATGATTTGAATTTATTTGATGCACTTCCTATTTCTGCCTTGCTTCAACACTCCTCAAATCCCCTCACTCCTATTCCTGAATCCCAGCCAGCCGAACAAACCACCTCTCCACCACATTCCCCAAGATCCTCCTTCTTTCAACCTTCTCCTACCGAAGCACCTCTCTGGAATTTGCTTCAGAACCCAACCTCTAGGTCAGAAGATCCAACCTCTCTCCTCACCATTCCATACGACCCATTATCCTCTGAACCAATCATCCATGAACAACCCGAGCCCAACCAAACAGAACCACAACCCAGAACGTCTGATCACTCTGCTCCCAGAGCATCAGCACGTCCTGCTGTCAGAACCACGGATACAGACTCTTCAACCGCCTTTACACCTGTATCCTTCCCAACCAATGTTATTGACTCTCCTCCCTCCAATACCTCTGAATCAATTAGAAAATTCATGGAGGTTAGAAAAGAGAAGGTGTCTGCCTTGGAAGAGTATTACCTTACCTGTCCAAGCCCTAGGAGATATCCTGGCCCTAGACCTGAACGTCTAGTTGACCCAGATGAACCTATCTTGGCCAATCCTATCCAAGAGGCAGACCCCTTAGTTCAACAAGCTCACCCTGTCCCTGACCAACAAGAGCCCATTCAACCAGACCCTGAACCCGAACAATCAGTGTCTAACCAATCCTCGGTTAGATCACCTCACCCTCTGGTTGAAACTTCAGACCCTCACCTTGGAACCTCTGAACCCAATGCTCCCATGATTAACATTGGTTCTCCACAAGGTGCCTCTGAAGCCCATAGCAGCAATCACCCAGCCTCTCCTGAATCCAACCTCTCCATAATTCCCTATACTCACCTTCAACCCACATCTCTCTCTGAGTGCATCAATATCTTCTATCATGAAGCCTCTTTGAGGCTCCGCAATGTGCACGGTCAGACTGATCTCAGTGAGAATGCTGAAAATGTGGCTGATGAGTGGAACAATCTGAGCACTTGGCTAGTGGCTCAAGTTCCAATTATGATGCAGCTCCTGCATGCAGAGGGCAGTCAGAGCATTGAGGCTGAAAAGCAAAGGCTTGCTAGGAGGGTGGCTCTTCATGAACTAGAACAGAGAAATAAGCTTCTTGAAGCTATTGAAGAAGCCAAGAGAAAGAAAGAACAAGCAGAAGAAGCTGCACGTCAAGCAGCAGCTCAGGCTGAACAAGCCAGACTTGAGGCAGAGCGTCTTGAAGCTGAGGCTGAGGCAGAGCGACTTGCACCAGTTGTGTTTACTCCTGCTGCTTCTGCTTCCATTCCAGATCCTCAAGCTGCTCAGAATGTTCCTTCCAGCTCTACTCAGACAAGCTCATCCAGACTCGACATCATGGAACAACGTCTTGACACTCATGAATCCATGCTGATTGAGATGAAGCAAATGATGATGGAACTTCTGAGACGCACTGACAAACCTTAGTTTTTAGGATCTCTTCTTTTTCTTCTTTTTCGTTAACTTTGTTTTCCTTTTGTTAAACTCTATTTCTTTTTATTTATTTATTCTCTTTTGTTCGTTTGTGATTATATATGCATATATATCTATATACTTATGTCACATATGTTTGCAAAAGTCTTTTTTATTCATAATTCTATGTTTACATCATATTTCTTTACATCATATAATCTAGAATGGAGGATCCCTCCTCATTCTTCTGCACTCCTGGCGCTGCTCTGACCTATCCTTTTCCAGACGATCCAGTACATGCTGGATGTTGCTGAGCCTGATCTTTAGCTCATCCCTCTCCAGAATCTCTTCTGAAGTCTTGAGCTTCTCCTCCAAACTCTCTTTCTCTTCCAGCAGCTTGAGTTCAAGCCGGCTGAGTTCTTGCACCTCCTCCACGAAGGCAAGAAATTCCTTCAGGTCTCTCTCCAACTCTGGACGCAGGTCCTCTTCCAGCAGTGTCCGTGTTAGCTCCGAGATGGTAGTTGCACCCTCTGGATGCCTGATGTTCAGGAACAAGTCCTCTTCAAAGGCCTTCTTCCTCAGCTCTTCTAGTGCTACGTTGTATGATGCCATTTTTTTTTACTGAAAATTATTCGAGGTGTGAAGCTTACCTTTCTCTCCAACGCTTTTTATAGGCTTCACTTTCTCTCTGAAAGTTAATGCTCTTACAGTTTCTCGAGGTTAAGTTCTTGGTAACTGGCCCTTCTATTTACTCACTTGACCGGTGGTAAACGTTCATCCCTTGCATTAACTCTTCTATTTATTTTCGCCTAACTCTGATTCTTACATCGTTTTCATTTTCTTTTAAACTTAGACCTTCTCTAAGGGGGAGTACCTTGTACTTCAAGCTAAGTTTTTCACACCCCAAGCTTTTTGCTTATAACAAAAAGGGGGAGTAAACCCAGTTTTTGATTTGTAAGATGTGTTAGTGTGACTTATTTTTCTTTTGGAGATTTTAAGAGTTCCACCTTCATGACCATAGATGTGTCACTGGGCAAATACAAGGAATACATTTCACTTCTTCTGAAGTGATTCTAAGTTGACTCTGATACCCAAGACTCTGATACCTTGTCCCTGACTCTGATCACTTATGCGCTCTGATTATTCGTTTTTCATCTATGTCATAAGCTTTTCACTCTGAACTCTTATATTTTTTTTTAGCTCAGAATCTAGACTTTACTAACGTTTTCATCAAGTATTAGATTCAGGGGGAGCTAAGCTCAAAATCAAGCAGTGACTTGAATTCAGAATGAGCAAGATAAACTATTCACATCAGGATAAGTCTTATTCTATATCTCTAAACTCTGAGTGAATTCAGTTTAATGTTTAAGAATTGTTCATCAAAAATCTTAGTTTTGTCATCATCAAAAAGGGGGAGATTGTAAGATCAAGTTTTGATCTAGTAGTACAACTCTATGTTTTGATGATTACAAGTTAACCTTTTGATATGAACAATTGTGGTACTCTAACGTGTTTTTCTGAGTGTGCTATTTACAGGCTCTGACCTCAACTCAATCTCACACAAATCAGAAGCACTGTGTATAAAGGGTAACCCAAGCAACGCTTTCGCATTCACCATGTTCAGTATGAACAGTGGAAAAGCTTCAGAAGTTCTGAAGCTATACAAACTCTGATGTGGACTCAGTCGCTAGAAGCTCTGAAGATCCAGAAGTTCTGATAACCAAGAAACACTGAAGGTTCAGATGTTCTGATGGTGTAGAAGACTCTGAAGATCCAGAAGCTGAATAGTGGAAACTCTGAAGTCCAGAAGCAAGAAACTCTGAAGGCCATGTTCTTCCCTCTGAGTTCAGAATCAGAAGATACAATGGTCAGAGGATCTGTGCTTTCCCTCTGACTCTGATCAACCGGCTTCACAAGTTCCAACATGAAGTATTCCCCTGATCAGAAGTCTCCTAGGTTAAAAGGTCAAGTCGCTATCCAAGTACAAAAGCAAGTGTACCTTCCTGACGACCTACCTAACGTTCTCAGCCACAGCAGAAGCTGGATTTTCCAGAACTGCCCTCCAACGGTAGCATTTCCCATGCAACGCTCAACCCTAATCCTTGGAGTATATATAGAGGCTGAAGATTGAAAGAAGCGGCTAAGAAACTAAGAAAAAGAAATACACACGCGCAAGACATATTCAAAATATTCTAAGCCTTCTTTCATCTGAAATTCATTGTGTTTACTATTAGCTTTTTAGAAGCAAATCTCTTGTAAACATTTCTTTGATAAACAGTTTGTTTAGTTCCTTTAGGAGATCAAGGTTGATCGGATCCTAGAGAAGACTAAGAGAGTGAATCTTAGTGTGAGCTAAGTCAGTGTAATTGTTAGTCACTTGTAGGTTTCAAGTGCAGTTGTAACTCTTACCTGATTAGTGGATTGCCTTCATTCTAAGAAGGAAGAAATCACCTTAACGGGTGGACTGGAGTAGCTTGAGTGATTTATCAAGTGAACCAGGATAAAATCCTTGTGTGCTTTTCTATCTCTTATCTTTAGCACTTAAGTTCTCGAAAGATTTGTCAAAATCTTTAAGGTGGAAGTTTTGTTCTGAAAACGTTATTCAAACCCCCCCCCTTTCTACCGTTTTTCATACCTTCAACATGCACTGCAAGATTGGATTGGAGCTTCCATGGTTTTTTTTTTCTCTGTAAAAAATTGACTTTTGTGTTCTCTGTAATATTCAAAAAATTAATGATAATTTTTTTTTCAATTTCATGTCTTCCTACTATGTTCTGCATTTTTGTGTTGGATTCAATTTCATCTTCTACCCTTTATCTTCATTCTGTTGTTTTCCCACGGAAATCAGTTGGGTTTCGGTGAGAGAAAATATCATTTTTTAACTTAAGAAACCAAAAAGCAGAGTTCCTTGTGCAAGGAACTCTGCACTGTTGCTAAGAACTCAAAATTGCCAACTAGGCATGCTCCAACGCTGCCAGAAAATAAGGACAGTTTCTTAGCAACTCCAGCTGGGTTAAGAAACCAGCGTTGGAGTTGCTCTCAGAAGTAGCCAGTGTCCTACTTTGATAAGAGTGTTCAACCACACAACGATTTACTATACCATTATTAGACAAGACAGGAAAATTACCTGATTACAAAAGCAGGTTAGCGTTCATGAATGCTTCACATGTAAGTTAATAACCTAAACCTAAATTTTCTAAAAAAGAAAAAAAAAACATTAAGTTGATCAAATTGACGTATAGTCCGCTAGGTTGTGTGGGGATAATTATATCTTCACACCTCACTTTTGAGGTGTGGAGAGGTGGAAGAAGAGAGAGATAGGAAGAAAGGAGAGAGAAAGTAAAGATGTGATATGTGATTTGATTGATAAAGAAAAAAAATAAATAGAATGGAGGTGGAAAAGAAGTGGAGAGGTGTGTATATATCATAACTCGTTGTGTGGTGATGATTTGGATTTGAAACAATTTTATATCACTTTAATTTTTAGCTTTAAAGAAAAGAAAAGATACAAAGACAAACTTAAACATGATAATGCCATGCTAAATGAGTACTTTTTCATGATAATGTTAAATTAGTACTATCGGCATGGAGGGGAATTTTCCCTCAAATTGCTAGTATTGTCTTTTGGCTGAAACCACATAATGTGTGTGGATCTTCCAGTTACTAAGAGGGCAAATTCTGTGGTGCCTCCCTATTTTTAAGGGTGTGGTGCCTCCAACCCTTTTAGCAAATAATATGATGCCATGTGTATTAGTATTTTCAAATTTTCTTTTTCTGTTCAAATTTGAATTGTTTTTTAGAAAATCAAAAATGTTTTATATTTTATTATCAGAGGGGCCTTTTAGCAATTGTTTGAAAGTTGTATATTATCTTTTAACCATCATTGAGAATTTTTACCAAGCTTATTCGTATTCTGAGTTCAACCCATTTTCTTCTTCTTCTTCCTTGAACCCTAATAGTATCAGCTTCTTCACCTTCCAGCTTCTTCACCTTCCAGCTTCTTCATCGTTCGTTTTTCGCAGACGATGACCATTGTCGTCATCAGCTTCTTCATTGTCGTTCGAGCTTCTTCACGTTCCAGCTTCTTCATCAAATTCACCTTCCAGCTTCTTCATCGTTCGTTTTTCGCAGACGAGGACCATTGTCGTCATCAGCTTCTTCATTGTCGTTCGAGCTTCTTCACGTTCCAGCTTCTTCATCAAATAGCACGGTCCGTTTCTGAATCTGGGTTTAGTGTGTTTTGGTTCTAAAATCGCATTTTCCTAATCTATTATTCGTTGTTGTTGTTTGATTTCAAATTAAGGGGTTCTTATATTTGTGGGTTTTGAATCTGGGTTTATGGTTTAAATCGCATTTTGGGTATTGTGCTTTTGGGTTTAGGCTTTTGAATCGGTGGGTTTAGGGTTTAAAAAATCTGAATGAAATTTTTTTCGTTTAAGGTTTACCAAATTGATTTCGTTGTTTTCGAAAATCAGGTTTTGTTTACTTAAAATCTTTGTGTTGTACTTATTTATTGGTTTCGTTGCATAGGTTTGCTGCCATGGCAGATGTGAATGAATATTTCTCTATTGACTTGTCTAATGATGGAGGTATGAGTGAGGATGATGATTCTGTGGCAGTGGCTGATGATGGCAATGGCAATAATGAAAATTCTAATCCAGATCGTTGCAAATTAATCCCTGACTTGACAGCTGATGAGATAAGGGAGCTGGTGTTTTGTTCTGAGAAGGATGCTGTTGAATTTTACCAACACTATGCCCATTTCAAAGGTTTTGGTGCAAGGAAAGATGATGTCCGTCGTGATCGAAAGGGTAATATTATTAGTCGTCAACTGGTGTGTAATAGGGAAGGTGAGAGACATGAGAAGCATTTGAATAAGGTTAGCCGAGTCAAAGAAGCAAAGCCTATTACCAGAGTGGCTTGCCCAGCAAAGTTCCGTGTCCGTTTTCATGCAGACTCAAGCAAGTGGAAGGTTGTGCTATTTGAACCAGAACACAATCATGGGTTGACACCTGCATCCCACGTTCATTTGATGCCCTCATTCAGGGGATTGACTGATGGTGACAAGGCTCAAGTAGACAGTCTAAAGCTGTATGGGGTGAGAAGTTGCAACATAATGGGGCTTTTGATGGGTCAGAAAGGTGGGCATGAATCGGTGGGTTTTCTGAAAAAGGACTTATATAATCATGTTGATAAGAAGAAAATGATAAGTTTAGGTGCTGGAGATGCAGCCAGTGCATTGAGTTATTTGCAGCGTAAGGGGGAGAAGGATCCCATGTTTTTTTTCAAATTCACAAGATCAGGTGAAGAAAATCTTGAAAACTTGTTTTGGTGCGATGGAACAAGTCGCCTTGATTACCAAGCGTTTGGAGATGTCATTGTTTTTTACAGCACCTACAAGAAGAACAAGTACAACAAACCGGTTGTTATCTTTTCTGGCTACAATCATCACAAGGAGACTACAATTTTTGCATGTGCCTTGGTTTGTGATGAGACCATTGAGACTTACAAATGGGTCCTGAAAGTCTTGGATGAAGCTATGTTTGGAAACCAACCCAAAGCTGTTGTGACTGATGGAGACAAATCTATGCGTGAAGCAGTGAAGGTTGTGTTTCCTAATGCTACTCATAGGCTTTGTGGATGGCATATTCAGCAAAACTGTCTTGAGAAAATTAAGATTCCAGATTTCTTGAATGAATTTAAGACTTTGATTTATGGGAATTTCACTCCAGAACGTTTTGAAACTAAATGGTTGCAAGTGATTGAAAAGTATGGTATTGGTGAGGAAAAATGGATTAAACAGACGTATGAAACTAGGCAGATGTGGGCAACTGCGTTTATGCGAGAGAAATTTTTTGCCAGTATCAGGACTACCTCTCTATGTGAAGGCATTAACTCATTTATTAAGAGGTATGTGCAGTGCAAAAATAGCATCCTTGATTTCATTTATAACTTTGAGAGAGCTGTGGAGGAGTATAGGCATAATGAGTTAGCCTCTGATTTCAAGTCAAGTTATGGTGAGCCTGTCTTGATTACTGCTTTGAGTCACATTGAACAAGGGGCAGCAAAGTTGTTGACATTGAATATGTTTAGGGAAGTGAGACATATGATTCAACGAGCACTTAACCTTAATCTTGTTGAACGATCAGAGATTGGTACCACAGTGATGATAAAGTTTAGCATTTGTCGTCATCCAAACACTCAGTTCTTGGTCATTTATGACAAGAATCAGAACATGTTTAATTGTGATTGTGGGTTTTCTGAATATGTTGGCATACCTTGTTCTCACATTATATGTGCAATGAGAACTGAGAACATGAATGAATTCCCTGCTAGTCTTGTTTCTAAAAGGTGGCTGAAGACTGCAAAGGCTGATTCATTACAATCTATCCCTGCTATGGAGGTTGATACTGATAGAATGAAAATGCTGCGTAGAGGTGCAATTTCTGCTGCATGCAACTTTCTGAGTGAATATGGTGCTGATGACTCTTCTGATTTCTCAAATGTTATCGAGGACATATACAAGCTTGTCATGAAATTTCAGAAACGTCGTCATCCCAATTCTGCTGCAACCAATTTATTTGTCATTGGTGACCCAGCTGTTGTCAAAACAAAGGGCGCTCCACGGAAGAAGAAGTATAAGAAGACGAAAAGGCTATGCTCTAATTGCAGAAAGGGTGGCCACACAATCAGGACATGTCCTACATTATTTGAGGGTAATGAAGTTGGAGAAAGTTTTGCAGATGCTGAAGAAGATGAAGATTCATCTGCTGAAATTGATGGTGATAACACCGCTGATACTGTAAGTTGTTTGTATAATTTTTCTATTGGATTATTTTGCAGCCAATTACCATGTGTATGACATTAATATTTTAAATTGTATACAGCCCGTGCCATCATTAGGTGGAGATAATGGAGGGCCCAGTTCAATGAGTACAGTCAAAGCCAAAAGAAAGGCATGTTATATGTCATATTTACTATGTTGTATAAATTTGAGTGGCATGTTCTGTTGTAAAATTGTTGTTTATGATTTATATTTGGCTGTGAATTTTAGGTGGGAGATAGAAGAACCCAAAAGGATGTTAAACGCAACACTGGAAGTTCCCAAGCTATGGTGTAACCAACTATTGAGCAACCTCAAGCTGATATTGAAGCCCCTCCAATGAGTTTCCCAAGTGGGTTCAATTTGTTTCCCCAATTCCCTGCGAGCCAGATTTTACAATCTTTCCATCCTTTTGCTTCATACCAGCAATCGCCTTATGACACTCAGTAGAAGACTGAATATTGGATGTGGCTCTGAATTTTGCTTGGAATTGCTATTGCATTGTGTTGCTTAAACCATTAATGGACCTGTTTTTTTTTCATGTAATTTTTGCTGGGAACTAATATGGCTATGTTATTGAAGTCCTCGCTGATTTTGAAGTATTTTTTGTTTATGAAGTCTTGAAGTTATTATGATTGAATGTTGGACCAATGAATTTTATTGCTGAATTATTAATTCATAGTAGTTTTTGAGTTCTTTCATCCAAATGCTTAGTTTAGAATATTTCAGGTACCATCTTTGTGCCATATTTATGCAATCCAGTACTTGTATAAAAAGAGACCAATGTTATAATCTGTACAAAATGGGTAAAAAAAAGAAGAACATGAGATTTGAACCAGGGACATGTAGAAACAAACAGTTAAATAATATATTTAATACGGATAAGCAAATAAAAAAATAATTAAAAACTGATTATAGGAGTATTCGAACCTAGGACATGTGGGAAATATAGGATGCTACTAACCACTAAGCTACAAGTAACTATTGAAATGAAACTGTAATCATAAATATTTAATTGAGTTAATGCGAGTATTTAATTGAGTTAAGATTAATAAACTTAAACTTAAGGTCGTGCGAAGCTTCATATTAATAAACTTAGACTCTTATTGCTCCGCCGCTCTCCATATTAGGTCAAACTTAAAGCTTAAGTAAGATCGAAGCTTCATATTAGGCCTTTATCCTTCTTAAGCTCTGCCGAGACTCTTGTTGCTCCGCCGCTCTCCATATTAGGTCAAACTTAAAGCTTAAGTAAGACCGAAGTTTCATATTAGGCCTTTATCCTTCTTAAGCTCTGCCGAGACTCTTGTTGCTCCGCCGTTCTCCATATTAGGTCAAACTTAAAGCTTAAGTAAGACCGAAGCTTCATATTAGGCCTTTATCCTTCTTAAGCTCTGCCGAGACTCTTGTTGCTCCGCCGCTCTCCATATTAGGCCAAACTTAAAGCTTAAGTAAGACCGAAGCTTCATATTAGGCCTTTATCCTTCTTAAGCTCTGCCGAGACTCTTGTTGCTCCGCCGCTCTCCATATTAGGTCAAACTTAAAGCTTAAGTAAGACCGAAGCTTCATATTAGGCCTTTATCCTTCTTAAGCTCTGCCGAGACTCTTGTTGCTCCGCCGCTCTCCATATTAGGTCAAACTTAAAGCTTAAGTAAGACCGAAGCTTCATATTAGGCCTTTATCCTTCTTAAGCTCTGCCGAGACTCTTGTTGCTCCGCCGCTCTCCATATTAGGTCAAACTTAAAGCTTAAGTAAGACCGAAGCTTCATATTAGGCCTTTATCCTTCTTAAGCTCTGCCGAGACTCTTATTGCTCCGCCGCTCTCCATATTAGGCCAAACTTAAAGCTTAAGTAAGACCGAAGCTTCATATTAGGCCTTTATCCTTCTTAAGCTCTGCCGAGACTCTTGTTGCTCCGCCGCTCTCCATATTAGGTCAAACTTAAAGCTTAAGTAAGACCGAAGCTTCATATTAGGCCTTTATCCTTCTTAAGCTCTGCCGAGACTCTTGTTGCTCCGCCGCTCTCCATATTAGGCCAAACTTAAAGCTTAAGTAAGACCGAAGCTTCATATTAGGCCTTTATCCTTCTTAAGCTCTGCCGAGACTCTTATTGCTCCGCCGCTCTCCATATTAGGCCAAACTTAAAGCATAAATAAGACCGAAGCTTCATATTAGGTCTTTATCCTTCTTAAGCTCTGCCGAGACTCTTGTTGCTCCGCCGCTCTCCATATTAGGTCAAACTTAAAGCTTAAGTAAGACCGAAGCTTCATATTAGGCCTTTATCCTTCTTAAGCTCTGCCGAGACTCTTGTTGCTCCGCCGCTCTCCATATTAGGTCAAACTTAAAGCTTGTACCATTAAATATTATTTATATAGTATTTATTAATAAATAATGTTAATAAATAATTTTTATACCTATTTATAAATATTATTTCTAAAATAAGTTAAATATAAAAAATTAAAAAACATTTAACTTCCTAACCATGGTGCCATAAAGCTTCGAAAATGGAAGGTGAGGAGATGGTGAAGTTAAGCACTTTCGGTGGCTCCAAAATTGGAATATGGAGAGGCCGCATGCTTGATAGGGTTATGAAAGGGGGAGTAATGAGGAAAATTGATTGCAGCTTTGTTGTTTGATCTTCCAGCCTCAAAACTCGTGAAGGGGTTTAGGGTTTCAATCAATTCCCCCTAGTACTATAAAATTGCTTCAATTATGAATGGGATTCAGAGTCTAACAAGGAGTGGAAGATTTACGGTCCAAAATCATCTGATTGATGTCTACCATGAAAACGAAAGGAGCCCCAGTTGTTCGACGAAGCCACCGGAAGCGAAATCGTCGAGAAGTGGATTGCATCTCCGTCAATTCGCCGGACTTGGATTTCACCGTCCCAAATCAGAACACTAACCCTTCTTTGGTACTCATATCTTCGAGGTAATCAGTGTTACTCATCTAAAACTCTGTTTCTGTTCTGTCGTGTTTATGTATTAGGTTTCGTAGGTTTTTGACATTCATATCTTATTTGCAGTCATCAAGATTCTGGGCTGCAGCTGAACATGAATCTTCCATATTATGGTGATCAACAAGAAGATGACAAGAAAAAAAAGGTATGTTTTGAAGTAAAATGAATTACTTTTCACTTAAATAGCTTAAATTGCTTCAGTTGAATTTTCCGTATCTTATTCCCTTGCTTACCATAGTAGTATGCCAAATTAAACTTCATATAATGGATTCAAATTAGGAAACCTTGAATCCCTACTTAAATTATAGCTGTGAAACCTATAGCCAAGGTTTAAATTTTTTTTTTATATTTTACAATGCAGGGAGTGGTTAATGAAGAGAAATTTAATACGTTGGAGGCAAACATGGAAGCTATTATGGCTAGTATTGGGTGGTTGACACAGACAATGATAAAGTCCAAATGTGTCCAGATTCTTCCCACAGAAGGAACACAGTTAGATCCATCTTCATCAGTTGAACCAATACCTGAAGCGATAGAGAAAATCATGCAAAAGTTTGTTGCACCAACGGTTGAACTCCCAACACCTATTGCTGACCTACCAACACCAAATACTGAAATCCAAACTGAAACCGTTGAGATCGCACCAACATCTACAGAAAATCACAGTTCACTTGTTAGGAAGCTTTTCAGCCCACCTGTTACGTCACAGGACAGAAATCCAGGAAACCAAATTACCAATGCTGACTTTCAATCCCCCAAAAACCTGAAAATAGTTACCCCTCATTATGTTCCACCGGTAAGTTTTAAAATTTTGACCCATTAATTAAGAACTTTACTTGTTAAATTGACTGTCATACATGTGTATCTTGTAGTTCCTGAACAAGATATTCAAGAATGAGAACACATTCCAACTATCTTATGCTGAGACGGCTGTGGCATCTTATATCTTTAAGAAGGCCAATAAAGATGACATGGCTTGGTAAAATGTCTGAGTTTTTATTTACGTAGTTAAATTATTTTTTGATACTCAGTAGAAGAGATAATTTAATATGCATGTTATGTTCATGGCAGGAAAGAGGCCTTGGTGAAGCCTGAAATCCCTTTCTCGGATGGAACCCGTGGTGTGCTGCAGTGCCTGAAACCAAAAGGAGAGTTGGTGACGGATTTGCTTAACTTGCTCGCTTGCTTGTTGACCAAGAAGGAGAGGTCTTTTAATCAAAATCCACCCATATGGTTTTTCCCAACAAATGTTTCGGTAATATCATCTGCTCATTCTTAATGGCAAGTTCTGTTTAATAGAAATGAAATATAAAGTTCACTGAAGTTGTTCTTTTCCACTGTAGCAAGCTATTTTGTCATGGACTACAAACCCTAATTCTATGAAGATTTTAATTAAGGAAAATTTCATGGGGAAAGTAGACCTTCTTGAAAAGGTAACTCAATAATTGTGTAACATATCATTTCATTCAAAATGTAGCTTGTTTGAGCTTTATCTACATGGTTGCTTTCTGCCAGATATTTATTCCTGTTAACGACGACAATAAGCACTGGTACCTTATAGTCCTGGACTTTAAGAATGAGCAAGTAGTGTATCTCGACAGCTATCCGGAAGAAGGCAGGATGCTTGCCAGAATTAGGCGTACCAAACTACTGGTATAACCTTATAATGAATTTACTTTTTTGATTACATGATTTGTGTTATTAATTTTGTTACTAAGAGAAAACTTGTTGCTCGTAGTGTATTTATTTGGAAGAACTTCTGCAAGACCAGTCATTTTATCTCATCGATGATAGCCCTAAGCCTATTGTGTCTGAATTCAAAATGGTTATCCCAGAAGGGCTTATGGTTCAAAAGAAAGATTCGTAAGTTACATATAACAATTTAATTCTTTTTCTACTTTTGAAACCATGTAACTTACTGATTGAAAATTGTTTTCTGTCATGCAGAAACGACTGTGGAGTTTTTGTTGCAACTTGGATGAACCAGATGGGGATAAATGGATACAAGATAGAGGTTGATAACTTCACAAGATTGAAACTTGCTGTGGACCTTGTTCTCCATTCACATAATTTGCTTCAATAAGTTATGCTATCAAAATCATTGGTGTACTACAACAGGATATCAGAAGCTGGAAACAAGAAGAAAGGGGTGCCAAAGACTTGCTGATTTTGTAATCTTGGTTATTGTTAGACACAATCTATGTTTTTTATTCCGTGCTTTATCTTTGTGTATGCGCAAGCGTGGACGCATTGAATCTTTTTTCAGGGCACTTGTAGTTGCCAAATTTTGTTCATCAGGTTAAGGCACTAGTTGCCAAATTTTGCTTGTTAAGGCACTAGTTGCCAAATTTTGCTTGTTAAGGCACTAGTTGCCAAAAAACCCTTTTATAAATTTTTATGCGTTGGTTGTCTTATATCATGTTTATTAGATCATGTTTTCATCAAATGCAATAATAGCTATAGCTTAAACAAGAACACAAGAGCGCAACTTAGTTATATATTTGGACCATTTTCTATTGAAAATAGAAACATGATTCATAGCAATAGAAAGATCAACCAAACTTAGACAAGAGCAACCTTATTTGGACCCATTTTCACTTAAAAACAGTTGAAAACATGTTTCATAGCGATAGTAACATCTTTTGACATAGTAAATCATAGTCAAGTTTGACAAGAGCACTACTTACTCACTATTTTATTTGGACCAGTTTTCACTTAATATAGCAAATGTTCTTGGTTCTTTTGTATGCTCTTTTGTCATAGTTTTATTATAGTCATTTTTGGAGGTTTCTCATCATCTACTTACATAGTTTTATCATAGTCATCTTGGGAGGTTTCTCATCATCTACTTACACAGTTTCATTAAATTATTATGTAGACTAAAAAATGTAAATTTAGATAAGTTTAAAAAGAGGACTCATGTGAGCACTTCTCATAAAAGAGTTAATAATTCAAAAAGAGTACACATACATGTGACCACTTCTCAAAAACAGTTTTACATATCCAAAGCTTGTGTAAATCACTTAAACAAAATAAGTAGCACAGCAACTACCAAAGAGACAACAACAACAATGAAATACATTTGTTCCCTTCTCTTGTAGTCAGAGATCAAAGCTTCTGCCCTCTTTAATCCTTCAAAGCAATCATCAACTTGACCAGGAGTCACAGCAGCAGTCATGGGGGCTTCAACAACTTGCCCATGCACAGGGGGATCAAGCCAATCATAATACCCACAAGCCTGCGTATATTTAAGTTCATAAGTTATATATTCCTTGTTGTCAACTGAATACATAACAAAAACTCCTTGTTTACCTTCAAAGGACATTGAAAATATCTTCGTCCATAATTACTACTGGACCATGAAGTCTTTAGGGCTGGGGTAAGGCCGCAAGTACAGAGCCTTCCATCAGCAATCCCATTTCTTCTTTGTGTCGAAGAGAATGATTGAGATGCCATATATTATACACTACAGAAATATACTAATAAGTAAATAATTGAAACCTTAATAACATATAAAGTCATTGATTAACTAATATCCATAAAACACCAAGTTGCACAAAACATATCCAAAAAGGTCTAACAAGCCAGGGGCATCAAGCCAGTCCAAAAGTTGCACAAAACAAAGGCAAAACATACAAGGTCCAAACTGAAAACATTAATAGGAAATCAACAAAACATCAAACTCACTACGGCTGCCCACGGGTAATGGTAACATTAACCAAATTGTTGTGAGTGCTAACTGGCCTAAAGTGCACAGCATCCCTATACTTCAACTCATGATCCTTCACATATTGATACCAATCCTTTGCAATGTGGATTGGAGTATCAATCTTCCTTGGATTCCTTCTTTTCAGAAGACAACTATAAGTTCTACCCCTAGGGGTTTGTAGAACGATATTCTCCCAGTTTGCCCTAATATGATTCACCACATACAACTTAGGCAATGCCTGAAAATAAAAAAATAAACATTGTATTAGATATCACATACAGCAAACGAAATTTTAAAAACAAGTAGCACTACAATTTAAAAACAAGTACTTACCATTGTCTGGCCTCCACCAGAATCAGAGCTGCTAATGACCTTATCAAAATTATGAATAACCCTCTCCACACTATCATCCTCCTCTCCATCACTCAATTGCATAATTTCATCATCCTCCTCCTCATCACTTAATTGCACAATTCCATCATCCTCCTCATCATCACTTGATATCATAATTACATCATTCTCTTCAATGTTATCCACATCCATAAACTGCCCACCAACATCAGCTAATGGTATCTCCCCACCAACATCAGCCACTGGAACTGGAACTTCCACACCATCTTCATCCTTATCACCAACATCAGCCACTGGAACTGAAACTTCCCCACCAACTTCAACCTTACCACCGACATCATCCACTGGAACTTCCCCACCAACTTCATCCTTATCACCAACATCAGACACAACCACCTCTTCACCATTCTTACCTGAACTCCCAACATCAGGTTGCCTTACAGAAGGGCCAGCACCATAGCTTATTTGATTCATCAGTCTATCAAATATCCTGATAGAAAACTTGTTCTTTCCACAATAGGAGAAATCTTCCCAATGATTTCTTTTCAAATCATACATTTTTACAAACTTGACCACAGCATCAATGAGCAAACCTCCATTATTACCCACAACCAACTGAAAGGTGAACTCCCCCCCTACAGGATCCCTAACTGTTGTTACTTTTGGTTGTCTGCATTTTTTCAAAAACAACCTGATGTCGAAGCAGATGTTGTAACATCGTGCTGTGACATTTGTCCTGCGGATCTGCTGTGTGTTTGGCTGATTTTTCTAGAAGCTTTGGATGGATTTCGTGATAATCAAGTTAAGGTTATTGAAGAAGCTTCTATTTGTTATCCGGAATATAATATAGTGGAATCAAATCTGTTGAAGAAGATTTGATTTGGTTTAAATTGTGAAAGATGTTATCTTTTGTTCAAATCTTATTTGATAAGATTTGTTACTAGTTTAAAAGATTTGTTCCAGATCTGTTTTATGGACTCTATTTTCGTGCAAGCCCATTGAAGATCAAGACCAGAAGAAAGCCTATTTAAGGAGGCTTAACCCTAGTTGCAAAGTGTGCCTTGGGCACCCAAGGATTGGGTTTTTAGGGTTTTGTTTTGTGAGTCCTTGTTCTGTTATTTTGTACACCTCTCTACTGCCTCCATTGATAATCATATGGCTTAGAGTTGGTTTGTTTAGTTGAGTTGTAATCTCTTCAAATTGTTGTTTGATCATGAGATCTATCTTTCAATCTCTTGTAAGGGATCGGTCACTGTGGCAGTGATCATTAGGAGTTAGGGGAAGTTTCCTCATAGCTTAGAGGAGAAGGGCTAAGCTAGATTCACTTATGTAATAGTGGTAGACATTGAAGAGGCTCTATACTAAGGGGGAGTACTTAGGTATAGGAGGGACTTTCATGTGACCTGAGAGCTATTATTTGATAGTGAATTGACTCCTGGATTGGTATCCTCCAGATGTAGGTGATGTTGCACCGAACTGGGTTAACAATTCCCTGTGTTTTTTTTTCGTTGATTTAATTTATGTACTGTTGTGCAATTGTCGAACCGATTGTCCCAACATCGCGTTCGACATCTGTCCTGTGCGAGAACCAGAATTTCAATTGGTATCAGAGCAGGCACCCTATTATGTTGGGTGAGCTCCAGGGAATATATTCTGGTTTCATGGACAACGCCAAGGAAGAGGGATCAATAAATAGATCTGATCTTGTGATCTCATGTATCTACTGCTGTTTATAATGTGTCTCTGATATGCAACCCGATGATGTGCACCGTTTGAGGGGGAGTTCTGCTGCTGAGAGGGAGTTATGTTTATCTTCTCTAAATCTCAAGTTGTTTTAGACAAAATTTGACAAAGGGGGAGATTGTTGTTACTTTTGGTTGTCTGCATTTTTTCAAAAACAACCTGATGTCGAAGCAGATGTTGTAACATCGTGCTGTGACATTTGTCCTGCGGATCTGCTGTGTGTTTGGCTGATTTTTCTAGAAGCTTTGGATGGATTTCGTGATAATCAAGTTAAGGTTATTGAAGAAGCTTCTATTTGTTATCTGGAATATAATATAGTGGAATCAAATCTGTTGAAGAAGATTTGATTTGGTTTAAATTGTGAAAGATGTTATCTTTTGTTCAAATCTTATTTGATAAGATTTGTTACTGGTTTAAAAGATTTGTTCCAGATCTGTTTTATGGACTCTATTTTCGTGCAAGCCCATTGAAGATCAAGACCAGAAGAAAGCCTATTTAAGGAGGCTTAACCCTAGTTGCAAAGTGTGCCTTGGGCACCCAAGGATTGGGTTTTTAGGGTTTTGTTTTGTGAGTCCTTGTTCTGTTATTTTGTACACCTCTCTACTGCCTCCATTGATAATCATATGGCTTAGAGTTGGTTTGTTTAGTTGAGTTGTAATCTCTTCAAATTGTTGTTTGATCATGAGATCTATCTTTCAATCTCTTGTAAGCTATCGGTCACTGTGGCAGTGATCATTAGGAGTTAGGGGAAGTTTCCTCATAGCTTAGAGGAGAAGGGCTAAGCTAGATTCACTTATGTAATAGTGGTAGACATTGAAGAGGCTCTATACTAAGGGGGAGTACTTAGGTATAGGAGGGACTTTCATGTGACCTGAGAGCTATTATTTGATAGTGAATTGACTCCTGGATTGGTATCCTCCAGATGTAGGTGATGTTGCACCGAACTAGGTTAACAATTCCCTGTGTTTTTTTTTCGTTGATTTAATTTATGTACTGTTGTGCAATTGTCGAACCGATTGTCCCAACATCGCGTTCGACATCTGTCCTGTGCGAGAACCAGAATTTCACTAACCACAACATGATTTCCCAGCATAGATTTGTATTGTGCAATAAACTCTACTGGAACTTCCACGTCATCCTAATGTTTTTCCAATAAAACTTATTAAAATTGATGTTTAAACCATATAACTATACCAACACAAATGGAAGGAGCTAAAAATTACCAGGTTTAACTTTATCACAGTATTGAAACCAGGTGTGTAAGGGCCATAAGCACTTGTTTGACTCATCTCTTCAAAAACACAAATAATCAGTTCAAAGCACAGATTAAGAATGTGAACCCAGACGTTTAAAATTCAATATCAACATAAAAATATGGTTCAATCCCACCAAAAAAAGAACACTCATGTGATAAACAAGGTTCCATAACAAATCTACAAACCATAAATAACATAAAAATCAAACCTTTAATGCAGACAAAGAAAGGGGAATGACATGCATGTGATATACAAGGTTGGTTTTCAAATCTACAGCCTATTCGGAATAATTGTAATTACAAGTTATGAAAAATAACCGTAAACATCAAAACATCAAAACTTTAACTCAGACAAAGATATGAGAACGATATCAGAACACAAACCCTGAGAAAAAAACCATTCTTTCATTAAGATCCAAACCCCAGAAGAGAATACTTGAAGATCAAAACTACGAAAAGAAAAGATGAAGAACATACCATAGGTCGCTGGCGCCTTCTTCTCTCACGTCGTCGCGTTCCACCGTCGGTCCTCGTCGTCGCGTTCCACCGCCGTTCCACCGTCGATCACTCTCGTCGTCTCCGCCACTCAGTCTCTCACACTTCTCTTTCTCTAGAATGTTCTGCTTTGGGAAGGATGAAGATGGTGTTGAGAAATGATGAAAATATTGAAGTGTATCAGTTATCAAAACAGAGGGAACATCAATAGTCACATCAATTCAAATGAGGGTATTACTTTTACTGTGGTAACTAATTAACTGAGGGACCTGTTAGCAAATTAATAAATATTTTATTTTTATAAAACCATATTTTCTGAAAATCATTTCCTATTATTTTAATTCATTTCAGAAAAAAAGAAAAGTCAACTCATTTAATACATGCCACATTCTTACTGGTCCAAATAGGCAGAGGCACCATACCTGCACCTGGGAGGAGGCACCACAGAAGGGACCTACTAAGAGTCCATTTGGTTACTGTTTCATTGAAAAGTGTGTTTAAGTTATTTTTTGTGAAAGGAAAATGTTTTGACATGTGTGTTGTTTTCTCATTTTCATACTTTTTTTATTGATAATTAAATGTGGCCTAATTTTTTTTTATGGGTCAACACACATTAGGATGACTAATTTGTACATGCATGTAGGTGCTTGTGGAGTATTTTTGGTCAACATGGGCATAGTTAGCCCATTTTGACAAATAAAATATTTGGATGGGCTTTAACATGAGGCTTGTAAAAAGAAACCATCAGTATATTGAACAAAAATAAAACCATCAGCAGTATGATTGGTCATTAGTGTCTCCAAGACATTCTTCTCCCAGTTCAAAAAATTTATATTTTTCGGCCTCCATACGGGCCTTTCTTTGGTGTTCCACAGGTTGCATTGAGAAACTTGCAATACAGCTTCAAAAGAGACACTTTTTGACAAGTAAAAATAAAACAGAGACAATTTGCAAAGAAAATAAGGAACTCGAGGTTAGATTGATAATATTGTTAGTATAGTTAGTAGGGTTAAAAACTTTAATCGTCCTTAAACTTTGACAAAGGTTTGAAAACCGTCTCTCGCCGGAAAATTATCTGAAAACCGTCCCTGAATTATTGAAAACAAATTTGACTCATCCCTCCGGCCGCCTTAGCTCCAGCAAGAGCCTTTTTTTTTTATTTTACTCATCCCTGAACTTTGAGCGAAATCTGAAAACCGTACTTTTTTATTTTTATTTTTTAAAATTAAAATTCCCTAATTTCTAAGAATTAAATCTACCTAATTTGAAAATTCCCTAATTTCTAAGAATTAAAATTCCCTAATTTGAAATCAGAACTTTGAGCGAAATCTGAAAATTCCCTAATTTCTAAGAATTAAAATTCCAATTTTTTTCTAACAAGAAGAAGAAGAAGAAGATGTTGTTGGTGGTGGAGGAAATGAGATGAAGATGAAGATGAAGAAAGAAGAAGAAAAGAGATATCCGAAGGAGAGAGAACTTGGGAATTGTGGTTAAATTGGGATGAGTTAGGGTTAGATTAAGGGATTTGTGGTTAAATTGGGAATTCAGGCTTAGATTAAAGGGTATTAGATTTAATTCTTAGAAATTAGGGAATTTTAAATTTAAAAAAAAAAGTGACGGTTTTCAGATTTCGCTCAAAGTTCAGGGATGGGTAAAAATAAAAAAAAGGGCTTTTGCCGGAGCTAAGGCGGCCGGAGGGATGGGTCAAATTTGTTTTCAATAGTTCAGGGACGGTTTTCAGATAATTTTCCGGCGAGAGACGGTTTTCAGATTTCGCTCAAATTTCAGGGACGGTTATATATTTTAACCCTAGTTAGTATTGTTACTTATACATAGATTTTAACCAATTGCATTGGTTTATTGGTGTAATGGGTAAGCCTTTTGTTCCTTGAGTAAGTGGTTGAATGTTCGATTTCCAATTTTTGTAAATGGAAAAAAATATTCATTAGTTTAGCCTATTACCGCTTAGTGCGCTGACAGTAGGGCGAGAGATATCTCATAGGTCTTGGAAGCTTCTTGATGAGTTACACCAAATTGATTTCTTGTTAGGGAGGTGAATTATTTTGGGGATTAGGCATATTTATATGAAATCTAATATTATTGCAAATTATTTAGCCAAGAAAGTGTGCAATAGGGTAGGCCCCCCATTCAATTTGTATTGAGAATATGAATTGTAATTGTTCCGAGAGACACTTCCCCCGATCACCCCCTGGGTGATCAAGTTGTCTCAACGTCTGATCAAGCAAACATGCTAGGTACTCTATCTACCAACCCCCAAAGGTTGAATCCTTATCACCTCACATTTTCAGGAGACGCTTTCGCCGATCACCTCCTAGGCGATCAAGTCGTCTCGACATCTGATCAAGCAAACACACTAGGTACTCGATCTACCAACCCCCCGAAAGTTGAAGATCCTTATCACCTCACCCATTCCATCATTGGCCCTACGACCTAACAATAGAGACATGCATGGAGCTCAAAGCCTAGTACTAACGAGAAGCCCTTGACCATTGAATATCTGCAGACAATTGTAGAAGCAGGAAGATTCGATGCACAACATCCACTCAAGACCTAAGCACTCATTGCACCCTTCTAGACCTCCTTTAACCAACATGCACGTATAAAATGCCAAGACACACTAAGTGAGGTATACACTTTCTTCTCAAAGTCTTAAAGAATTCCTAAAACTTAGACATCAGAGTGTCATTGCAAGACCCCTCCCGGGCTCGGCAACGGTGGTCGACATTGACTTACCCCCTCACTAGATAAAGCTCACATTGACCTAAGTTTTGTCGCTTCATTCCTAATCAATACCTCCCTGGTGATTTGAGCGGTTTAGGCAGGTCACTAAAAAAAGGATATTCTCATGCTTTATCTCATCAAGTTTTATGTATAATGATACCTTTAAAAAATCGAGTTGCTGAAAGGCAAAAATGGAAAACTTTACTAAATAATCATGCTGAATATTAAAAATATCGCTTTATATGATGATGGACTATATCTATGAATCTATCTAACATGAAATTCGTTTATCGTTAGTAGAAAGCCAAACAACTAAGTGGAAATTCATTCATTGGTCCCTCATTTTTAATGTGTTATTATAAATTTTAATATTTTCTCAATCCATCACGATCAATCTCGGTTCATGAATACATGTCCTAAATACAACTTCTAACTTAACAAACTATTTTTTTCCCACTATTGTTTGATTGTTTCCAAAACTTCCTCCACTTTGACCAAAAGACACATCATATTCCTTGGCATATTCTTCTGCTGACATCTACTAAACATTTCCATGCTTTTATTTGGATTGATTAATCACGATTAACAAATCCATAAGAGTGGTTGTTTTGCATTAAAATCATCGTAGATCCATTAAAATAAATCATGAATTTATTCTGTCATTGTTGGTGTTATAGTTTAATCTATCAATCTATCTCTGTAAATAAACAAAAGATTGAACTCAAGTTGTCTAAAAGTTGACTCTTATACGATAGGCTAGGTCCAGAATCATGGACTCGACGTGACGATCGGCTACCACTGCCTAGCCTGTATATCGTGGCGGTTGTACATTGACGCCTTTGGTGGAAGCCATCAAAATGACACCAACAAGCCAACAAATTAACAAAATTAATATGAGATGAACTGTTTGGATAATACTTTTTTAATTTCAATTAAAAATAATTGTTTTAACAAGCTTTGTAATTTGTATGATGTAGAGAAAGAAATGTAGAGAAATAACTTCTCTCAATAATAATATGGGTGTACAGTAATCTTAATCAGCAAAAAACTTTGCTATTACAACATAAGACTTACCAAAAACCTGTTAAAACGCCCCACAAGCACCAAACCAAAACCCCTAACATCTATCCTACTAGATAGGTCCCATTAAAGTTGAAAAACAGCAACAAGATTAACCGACACCACCTACAAAAGAGACCCAACCAATTGCGCAAACCAAAAACCCCCAACAACCAAAACCCCATGAGAGCCATAGAGTTGAGACCTTGGACAAAGACAAGGAAAACATAAACATGAAGACGAAAATAGGAAAAGTAAGGAGCAAGACAGCAACCGGCAACTGACAACAGCCCTCCACAACCCTTCAACTCCACAACCACATCAGATATGTAGGAATTACCTACCACGCGACCAGGATTCCCTTCAAGGCCCTAAAGAAGCAAAAAGCCACCACTACAAAAGGGAAAGAGCCTCGACGGTAGCTCCAAAAACTACACATCCAGGAAGCGGTGCGAACGAAGAGAGTGGAGTGGGAGAAACCGGCGGATAGGGAGAGAGAGACCCACCCTCATGCTCTCCACTCGCTGTGACTACAACAAAGAGGAGTCCTCGAAGTAGATCTGGCTTCAAAAGGTCCCCAACACGAAAAAACCTAGATCTGGCAACCTCCTCGATGTCAACCACGCCATTGATCCTGCATCGCATTGTAGTACCGCCGCCACGTTCTCAACTAGATCTGCCGAGACATTTAGCTACACAGAGGCACTGAACCCTAGAGTAGAGCACCTTTGACAACGAAAAAATGGTAGCCATGACGCAGAGCCACCACATCGAGAGAGGAAAGAGGAGAAAGGAGCGTCTAATTCGTATCTAGGTGCGTGATGGCGAGAAAGGACAGCCAGATCTCAAAAAGGGATAGAGGAAAACAAACACCACAGTAAAGTGGGAAGGACTAGGAAGATAGAAGGGGAGAAGAGGAGCAACGAATGAAAAAAAGGGGTTGTCAACGCGCCATAAGGGGAGGCGCGGCGGTCACCAAGCAGCGAAGCAAAATAGAGAGAGTTTAGAGAGAGAAACTAGAGAAGAGAAGTGTGTGTTTCCATATGGTTAAACAGTGTAATTTATGTTAAGTAAAAGTGTGTTTTAAAAAATGTGACTATTAATACTTTTCTCATAAGTAAAATTTTAGTGTTATTTTACAAGATTGCCCATTTTAATAATATGTTTTTATATGATATCTATCATGTCCATTTTGTGATGGTATCCCTAATAGTTATTTATTAGCTTTTTTTTTAACTATTATTTATTAGCTTATTAGTTTGGGAGAAATGATATTTTCCGTTTTATTATGATAATTTCCGTTTTATTTTTAGTATTTTATGGTTGATTCTATAGAAAATACATATCAAATACTATATTAAATTGTAATTTCATTAAACTTTATACTTTTTAAAGTTTAAACTTTAAAGTGTCAACGTACTAGGTTTGCTGTACTGACAAGTATCTTATTAGTTAAGTAGATTTATATTAAATTCTACTATATTTTATTTTATTATTTTTTTCTAACAAATTCTTATGTCCCGGTCATGCCAACACCAGTGAACTTGAGTGACGGTTTCAACAAAGAGGATCTACAGTCAACTACCGCATATTCCAACGACTTTATGTGTGCTAATTTGTAAATTTATTTATTTATTTATATTTATATATATTCATGTTTGCTATTTAGGAGTATAGTTTTTTTCCTCGTAGCTAGAGTTAGCTGCACAAATCATATGCCGTCAAAATGCTTTATCCACCATTAATTAAAAAAAAAAAATCACAGTCTTTAACCCAAACACATTCTTTTAATGGAAAATAATTACACCCTCTGATCACATATATAATATAAGGAAAAAAAAACATTTTAGATTTATTCATTTAATAAATGTGACTGGAGGGTGTACATTGTAATATACGTTGAAATATTCTTAGATGAAAGATAAACTTGCAATTCTTAACCCAATAGAAGAAATTGTATCATTCACTTGAAACATACTATCAAAATAATTCTAATGTGTTAAAATTAAACATTTTAAAGTAAAATCATGTTCATATATCTTACTTAACATGATTAGATTTGAGAGTTGAGACTATAAAACGTTACACAAATCTGTCAACACAAGAGATAGAGGATTATCACTCTTATATATAGAGCTAACACGCGGTTATTTATGGCTAAACACACTTGCAGCGGTTCAACAACTAGGGTCAGATTTGGCGCCACAAAACAAACTACCCACGGTTCTGCAACTATCAGAACAACTACCGCCATATGCCTCTAAACGTACACCAGTGCGGTTTAAATTGCAAACCAACTTGATAGTGTAATCTCATTTTTTATTGACTATAGGAAGTGCATACAATGATGTATCAAATAATAGTTTAACCTTATTCTAGCAACACTTCAAATCTCTTAGAATCACTTTTCTTCCTATAAAAGCTACTTTTAGGAGGAGTGAGTAACTTTTTCTATAACAACTTTAGAGTGTAGAAATTTATTGGATTTCTTAAAACACACGTCATCTATTCTGAGATATGCTGTGATCATAAAAAATTATCATGACCAAATAGAGTTGCCAATTAAAGATGATATTCCACGAATCTAATTTCCAATTGCAACAGAGCAAATTAAATGTCATTGACTGCTCACAATTTTCATTTTGAGAAATAATTAACATCACATTATAATCATGTAGCCATCAAAGTGCACATGCATGTTGTCCCTTTTTGCTTTTTATATTTTTCAGAGCCGGTAGTTACTGCAGGTGAGGCCACCAGAGAACAATCTTACACGCCAGCTTTACCAGTGGGATCCACTCTCATTCCTTCAAAGATGAACCAAATGTGATTATGCCATATATACCAAAACTTTCACAAATGTTTGAATGTGTTTTTTTTGTACATAAGAAAATTAAACAACAAAACTAAGGCTCCTCCATGTCCATAGCCAGGAGAGGCAACACCACCCTAGGGGGAACAATAAGCTCAGTAGCTGGACACTGCAGAGACGCACCCAAACCCGCTAGACAATCCGTCGGTGCATTGCCCTCTCGAGGAACATAATCGATCGAAACCTCCCAAGCCCTTGAGAGCATCAATTGAATTTCCAATAACGCACTCTCATATCTATGAAACTAGAACTTATCCTTCCCTAACGCATGCACCAAATCAAGACAGTCCACTCCACAACTCACCTTCTTCCAATGCTTATTCCAACTGAACCTTAATCCCATGAGCAGCGCTTGGATTTCTGCAAACAGAGAATCGCCACCACCTGCACCAGCATAGAACCCGCCTAGCCACACTCCGGCCTCATCTCGAACTAAACCTCCCATTCCCATTCGGTTGTGATCCATATACTGTACGCGCCATCCACCATTAACGAAACTGCACCATGTGACGGTCTCCGCCACTTAGCCCTAGCAATTGTTAACGGGTTATGCAATGCTTGACCCTCCAACCATGAAGCAAAATCATTCATATCCCGAATTATTGCCTCATACACAAATTGAACCGTCCACACTCCCTCACCTAGAACAACTTCAATGCGCCATCTCCAAAGACGCCAAATAACAGCTGCGAACAACATTGCGTGAGCACTCTGCAACTGTCGTTGAACCCAAGTTTGAATCGAGTTAGAAAAGAAACCTGGCCAAGATGGAGCTTGAAACCGGAGCCACACCTCCCTGGCATGTGGACAATCACGCAAACAATGTAAATTATCCTCCATGCCATGAGAGCAGCGCACACATGCCGGGGATAACGAAAGGTGGCAGCGATAACGATGAGCATTGACTTGTGTCGCATCATGTAGGAGCTGCCACATGAACATCCTTATTTTCTCTGGCACCTGTAACTTCCAGACACAGTTCCAATCATAAACTAAGTGAGGCCCCATACCTGGTTTATTAAGCCACACGTACGCTGAAGCAGCAGAGTAAATTCCTGTAGGACAAGGTTGCCAAGTCCACACATCTTGCAAGTTTGGACTCAAGCTCGGTTGGACCTTATTCAGCGCGTCCTGGAACTCCTGCGGCATTGGAGTGTACATCGAGTTCAAAGCCCAGTGCCCATCCCAGATTAAATCCTTCAATTGCAGCGCTGTGTCCGCAATATTAATAAATGGTACCTCCCTACCCATTGCACATCGCCCGCACCAATCGGTAAACCAAACCGAAGTTTCCCCAACACCCAATTTAAACACAAAACCGTCGCGTAACACATACCTGGCCTTCATAATACCCTTCCATAACGAGGAGGCAAAGGGAGCAGCAAGTACACTCATAACAGAATGAGTAGACAAGTATTTATGAGACAGAACTTGAACCCAAAGTTTCTGGGGGGGGGGGGTGAAGAAGATACCAAATTGTCTTTCCAAGCACTGCCGTATTAGCTACACTCACGTCCCTCACACCAAGACCGCCATCCCTCTTTGCTCTTCGTACAGTATCCCATGCCACTAAATGCCACCCTCTATCTGATGTGCGAGAAGACCAGATGAAGTTCTGCACCGACTGATTGATCAACTGAGTTGTCTTGCGGGGTAGCCATACTGTCTGAGTAACGTATGTAGAAATCGCTGTGAGAACTGCCTTTGCCAAGCACACCTTCCCATCTCTGTTTAGTAATCGAGACTTCCAAGAAGAGAGCCGACGAGTAACCTGATCTAACAGGAATTGAAACCTGCCATGAGTGACGCGACCTCCTTTCAAAGTAAATCCCAAATAGCGCCCAAGTTCACGAACCATAGGAATGGGACACACCGTTCTAAGCCTCCTCTGAACCCCTCTTGGAACACCCTTGGAACAAACAGCTTTAGACTTCTGAGTATTGACCACAAGACCAGAACTACGGCCAAACTCCTCCAGCAACTGAGCAATCCCACAAATTTGGCTCTCCTTGGCCTTACAAAATAGCATCACATCATCTGCAAAGAAAATATGCGACAAAGTTGGTCCCCCACGAGAGATAGCGATAGGTTGCCAAACGTTTTCTTCCACGGCCCTCTGAATGCGGATTGATAATTGCTCCATACACAATACAAATAAATACGGGGACATCGGATCACCTTGACGTTGTTTGGACTAAAATATATATATTTTGCTTTCGAAAAAAAAATTGCATTAAAATTTGAGAAAAAGTAAAAACACATTCACTCTATTATTTTCTTGGTTCTATTGATTTTTTTACATTAGAAAAATGCAAAATGTTTTTTTAGGATGAAAATAACTGAAAATTGAAGACTCTCTTAGTTTATTTGCTAAGTGCTCGGTCATGTAGGTGTTTTTCTTAAGAATAGGTGCTATGTGCGGACGCTTTCCATTGGAGCTTTGGAGAAAAAAAATGTGTCTTTAGAAATCTTCAGATGGGGAACAAACTTACTCTAAAATACCTAATAATTTGAACACACTGAGAAGTTGATCTAAGTTGGATGGAAGTGACTTCTTAATATATCTTTTTAATTATTTTATGGTAAAATTGTTTGGCTCAAACTAATTTGTCAATATATTTTAGTGAAATGAGTTTTACCTCGTTAATAAAGGCTTTTCAATCTACTCATAAAAATATCGAACTCTTTATCAACATATTGAAGAGACAACATTTTTTATTACTACAATTTACCATAATAAAATAATATTTTTGTTAGAAGCCGGTTTTATTTGTATGATTTGAATCTCTCCAACAATACATTTCTCACATGTAAAATCTTAATGCTTTATTTACTTCTAACATATCATAATTTAGAAGGTATAACTCAACCCAAAAGCTAACTAATTGAGGATTGTCTTCCCATATATAAGGGTTATCTCAATTATATCTGTAGTTAATGTAAGATTTCTCAACACACCCCCACGTCCAAGACTGGACATTTGGAGCGTGAGATTTACAAGAATGAATATCGGTAGTACCCATATACAGGTGATCTCCACTTAACGACGGATTTAGGATAGACTCTAATAGCATATTAGAATTCGGAGGCTAAACTCAACTGAAAAGCTAGCTAAAAAGTTGAGATTGTCTTCTCATATATATGAGCTATCTTAACTATATATCTAGCCAATGCAAAATTTCTCAACAACTAAGATTATTTCATGATTAATAAATGTAATTAATTTTAATATAATGTTGTTGCTGCAGACAGATGCAAACAACAATTATTTGCATACGATCCAAACTCTTAATTTGTATCTATTTAAAAAAAACAGCATTTTGTCGATCTGGATTGACACAATTGGTCACGGGTTGCAAGTTTATCTCTCACCTCCCAATCACCCTAGTGAAAGAGAAGCCAATCACGTTTTTTTAAGAGTAGAGCGGCCAATCAAGTGGCAAAGTATTTGGCTAATTCAGCCCATGATATTGAGCTTGACATTCATTCTTTAGAAGCTCATATGTAGTGGTTCAATACTTCATTTCTTAAATAAGTGATTGAGTCAATTTTAAAATCTAAAAAAGGTTCCAAAATGAGATTTTGTGCGCTAAGATAGCCAATTTCAATCGGTTTAAAGATAAATAATTTTTAAAAAGTAATCATTGATGGTTTAAACTTTTTAAGAAATGAATGCAAAAACACAATGTTATGCCATTTATGCACGATTTTCATCGGGTCAAATAAGTGATATGAGACTGGGAGAAAAACCTTCTACAATACCTTAAAATTAACTATATAACTTTAGAATAAATTGTAAAAAGATTTTCAAAACATATCCTTTCTCGATTTAACATAAAAATAATATGATCATATGTGGCATATATCTATGATTACATACCTTTGAATTCAACTATGAAATAAAATATAACTTAGGTAAACTTGATAAGCAACCAACTATAACTTTTTTATTGAGGATTGGTCTAGCCCCTTCTCTTACCAAATAAAAAATTATAACTTATTATATTGTTATTAAAATGAGATATTATACTATGTTCAATGTATTTTTGATACATCAGAAAGATAAATGACACTCTTTAAAGATTGGTCTGGGCACTTTTTCGTCTTCAATTCATGTCATTCAGCTCTTACCACTCAAGCTATCAGCTCTTACCACTCAAGCTATCATTTAGGGACCGTATATCTTAATATTAATTCCAAAATATAACATAAAAAAATCCAAAATATTGAATTCACCCATATTAATTTTTCTTCTTTCTTTTTCCTCCAAAATCCTTTATTAACATGGGCTCCTTCTGTTTGGACACTGCAATGATATCGTATTAGAAGTTAAGACAAGGTTGCTCTTTACAGAGGAAACGATGTATTGACTTCAACAAAAACTCCCAACCACACGGTTCTCCCTTTTAGCTCTCTCATGCCTTCTGTAATCACTCTGAAAGTTCAAAGCTTTGATGTTAACTGTTAATGGAGCCATCACCCTCTATGTGTTTGTGAAATTGCCTGAACAAAAAAGCTAAGGTTAACTTTTTTTTTTTCCTTTTCCAATTTTGCTCTTGGGGGGTAATTTTCAATTTTCTTGAGATCCCACACAGAAAGTTTCAATCTTTGGTGGGTTTTCTGAGTTCCTGAGAGAGGATTTTTGATGGGTTTGTGAGATTTTGATGATTAAGTTTCTGGGTTGATAGCAAAATCTGTGATTGTGTGTGTAAAGAGAGTTTTTTTTTATTGAATGGTTCAGTAATTCGGAATCTCTTAGCATGGCTGTGGTGTGTCCTGTGCCTGCAACAACACAAAGGAGTGGTTCTGTGAGTTCTGTTGGTGAAATTGTGGGGGAAATTGCAGAGGAGCCTAATCCAACTATGGTTGATGAACCAATCTATGTTGCTGTGTCAAAGGATATAAAAGAGAGCAAATTGAATCTGATATGGGCCATTCAGAACTCTGGAGGGAAGAGGATTTGCATCCTCTTTGTTCATGTGCCTGCAACAATGATACCCTTGAGTAAGTTTTCTGTGTACTATGTGTGTGTGTGTATATTTATAGTTATATACTATATGCTTCTCTATATGTTCTTGTTGTTTGATAACTTTAATTTCATAGATTCTCTTGAATGGAACTTTACACTTGCGAAATTGACTCAACTTGGACTCAATATTTCGCATACTCTTTGATGATCAATACTTTTGAAATTATCTGATGAATTGAATTAGAACGAAACAAGGCCACCAAGATAATTAGGCCTTATTTTAAAATCTACTTTTATGATTCATATGTTGGCTGCCCTTTAAATTTTCATTGTTTAAAGATTTACTTGTCTAGTTTATGATGTTGTTGGGACTGGGAGGTATTTGTCATGCTGATGATTTTCATTGAAGTAGTTAATTTCAAGAACTAAATTTAGCTATAAATATATATAGTAACTCTTGAATATCTCTTCTGCGCTGTGTTTGTCATTTGCAGAATGTTCAGTTTCTGATAAGGGTTTATAACTCTGATTTTAACTTTCTTGGTTATAGTGGGTGCCAAATTTCCTGCAAGTTCACTGAAAGATCAGGAAGTCCGAGCATACCGGGAAATTGAAAGGCAAAACATGCACAAGACTCTGGATGAGTATCTTCGTATCTGTCAACGGATGGGGGTAATTGTTGTCGTAATTTGATACACATGTATTTTGGAAGTTTAGTTTTCCACTAACAACTTTCTGATACAGGTGCGAGCAGAAAAACTGCATATTGAAATGGACAGCATTGAAAGAGGAATTCTAGAACTTGTCTCCCAGTATGGTATCCGAAAGCTTGTTATGGGAGCAGCATGTGATAAGCACTATTCTAGGTAAGAAGCCAGATAAAAACCCCAAACTACATTTTTATTTTGTCATTTTCGCTGGAAATTCAATGATTATGATGTGAAAGTACTGAAGATGGTATATTAGTTCCACTAATCATGTACGGCGCAAATAGCTACAGTAGTTGCCGGTTCTAGGCTTGGAATTTTTCAGTGAGGCATGTTATATCTTCTTTGTTTTCAGTAGCTAGTTCCATGACTTTCTAAGCTATGGAGCTGGGACTATGTCTCTCCCCTTTGATTCTATTTTCGCTAGGGTGTTTTGGTTGCGTGGAGCCATCGTAGTCCTTTCCCCAATCTATGTCAACTTGTAATTTATACAGAATTTATGCTTTAGTTCATAAGTTCTGATGATCAACTAACTATTTGTATCTTGAGAATTTTCTAATCTCTATGTCAGTTTTGGTGAAATCAATATTATGTTTTCATTGAGCTCTCGCATGACATTGCAGGAGAATGGTGGACCTCAGATCTAAGAAAGCCATCTATGTATGTGAACGAGCTCCAGCTTCTTGTCATGTACAGTTTATCTGCAAAGGGCACCTTATACACACAAGGTACAGGACCTCCTGAAATATTAGTGTGTTCTGATACACAAGGGATTTAGAATCACATGAAAGATAAATGTTACTCAAAAGGAAGGTTTGTAGTTGCGACTTGCGAGGATTAATTAGCACAATATTTGATAATTTAAAGGAAAAACTTATTTCTTTATTTAACAGTCAGCTTTATCATACTATGGTTGTCATGCTCTTGGTTTTTATTAATTTGGGCACTGAATTACTGATGTAAGTACCATGTCAACACAGGGATCGCAGTTTGGATCAACGCAATGCCGAGGCTGCATCTCTTTTGGTGCAGCAAGTACCAAACTTGGTGAGATCTTTGAGATCTCAATCACTGGGGCAAAATCTTCAGGCGAGTTCACATAATGCTGCTCAAGAGTTATATCGCAGAGCAAGATCTACCAATGATATCGCAGTTTCTTCTCCCGACGACACTGAAGGTTTTTCAACCCCACGTAATAGGGTGGGTACAGAAGTAAGTTCTGATGAATCAGAACGACCATCAAGGAGGAGTCCTTCAGGATTTTCAACATGCTCTGACGGTGCAATTGAAGCAGCATTGACCCCGAATTTGATTAATGAGATCAGTGAGAATGTAATAGATTTGACTTTGAGTCACCTGATTAAAGAGGATCTTCGTCATTCATCTCCTCCCAGTGTACTGGTACACATTCTTTTTTCTTTTAATATTGTTTGTGCCTGTCAGGGAATGTGCATATTTTTGCATGTTGACTTTTTCGCAATTGATGAGAAACAATTTTATGTAATAATAGAGTTTTTCTAATACCAAATTGAATAATGGTTGAACTCTAGCAGGATGGTGGAATGAATGATACTCTCTATGACCAACTTGAACAGTCTATGGCTGAGGCTGAGAATGCTACGCGACATGCATACCAAGAAACTTTTAGGCGTGGGAGAGCCGAAAAAGATGCCATTGAAGCTATACGCAGGGTAACTGTTCTGTTGTGGAGTGCTTCTTATACTTCTTCGATGTATAGATGATTGTTTTTGTGATGTGAATAGTTAATTTTGCCTTTTGCATCAAGTTTCCAAGTTTTAAAAGTCTTCTAAGGCGAAGCAATTATCATACCCAAAGAGAAAATCAAGAAAGTGAAGGATATATCAATCAACCTTAACCACTGCTAAGATCATTGGAATGAATAGGCATAATTTTAGGTTGTATTATCTATTATCTATAGTCACATGCCAATATTGATACACCCTCTAACCTTTTTTGCCACAGGCTAAAGCTGCTGAAAGCTTATATGCAGAGGAGTTGAATCTGAGGAAAATGGCTGAGGAAGAACTAGAAACAGAAAAAGAAGAACTTGAGAATTTGAAGAGCCAGGCAGACAAGGTTAAGGAAGAACTCCGGCTTGCCCAGGATCAGAAGTCATCACTAGAGAGTCAACTTGCATCATCTGAACTTATGGTAAAGGAGTTGGAGCAGAAGATTATATCTGCTGTGGATCTTTTACAAAACTACAAGAACGAACGAGAAGAATTGGAGGTGCAGCGTGATAGTTTATTGAGAGAGGCAGAAGAGTTGAGGAAAAAACAAGGAGAGGCCTCAAGCTCCCACGTGTCTCAATTGTTTTCAGAATTCTCATTTTCAGAGATCGAAGAAGCAGCAGGTAACTTCAATCCATCCCTAAAGATTGGAGAAGGTGGATATGGAAGTATATTTAAAGGTGTCCTTCGTCACACTGAGGTAGCTATAAAAATGTTGCACCCCAACAGCATGCAAGGACCCTTGGAGTTTCAACAGGAGGTGAGATGGTTTGACTTATATGTAATAGTTTGAGCATCATCTGCTTCTGGTCAACAATAATATTCTTTGTCCACAGCAGATCGTCCTTAACTGTTCTTGCTTGCAACTTGCCGATTGCAATCAAAATAATGAATACCAGTTAAAAAGAAAACTGACAAGAATGTGCAGCATCAATTTTTTAAAGTGGCATCAATTTGTTAAAAAATCCCTACTCTGGTACTTTTCATGTTTCTGAAAACTTAGTTGCTCCTTGTCTTAATATATCATCTATTGTCTCTAGAAAGTCTGAAAGAAGAGAAATATGATCCAGCTTTGTAGGGAAAAAGGATTATTTTGACTCTGCTTTTGGTTTTGTATCAGGTTGATGTCTTGAGCAAGCTAAGACATCCCAATCTTATCACACTTATAGGAGCCTGCCCAGAATCCTGGGGCCTTGTCTATGAGTATTTACCGAATGGTAGCCTTGAAGACCGTCTTGTTTGCAAGGATAATACACCTCCGTTATCATGGCAAACTCGGATTCGCATTGCTGCTGAACTGTGCTCTGCCCTCATCTTTCTCCATTCCTGTAAACCTCACAGCATAGTGCATGGTGACCTAAAACCCTCAAATATTCTCCTAGATGCAAACCTTGTTAGCAAGCTTAGTGACTTCGGAATCTGTCGCATATTATCTAATCGCAGTTCTAGTGATAATGCTACACAGTTATGGAGAACTGACCCAAAGGGAACTTTTGTATACATGGATCCTGAATTCCTTGCTTCCGGGGAGCTTACTCCAAAGTCGGATGTTTATTCATTTGGAATCATACTGATGAGGTTGTTGACTGGGAGACAAGCCTTGGGAATATCAAAGGAGGTGAAATATGCAGTAGATACTGGAAAGTTGAAATCCTTACTGGATCCTTTGGCTGGAGACTGGCCCTTTGTGCAGGCCGAACAGCTGGCTCACTTGGCCTTGCGGTGTTGTGAGATGAGCAGAAAGAGCCGTCCGGACCTGTGCTCGGATGTTTGGAGGATACTGGATGCAATGAGGGCTTCTTCTGGAGGCACAAATTCCTTTGGACTAAGTTCTGAAGGGCTCCACCAACCTCCTTCTTATTTTATTTGTCCAATCTTCCAGGTAACTGGCTCTGTCTGCCTTTGTTTTTCAGTTTCAGTTTTCAACTCATTGAAGATGTTATGTCCTCATGATCTTTTAGGATCTCCAGCACAATGATCACTTGTCTAAGAAAATGAAATTCATTCCAGTCCTCATTTTTCATTGCAAAGTTGGTCAAAATTTTATACTTGCCTATCTCCATTGCGTATGTGTAATTTTTAATTTTGTTATCTTTATGTTCTTAACTTGCACAGCATTTTCCTAACCTATGGAATGATATAGCCTTGGATACAGAACTTTATGTAAGAAAGCTTCCATTAATTATCGTAAAAAATATAAATATAAAATCATTCATGTGTCTTCACCAAAAAACTTAATTTTTTTGGGATAGTTGGTTCCTGACATAGTATCGGAGCCTTTGTGACCGAATGGTTTAGAGTTCAATCCTTCGTGCCACAATTTTCTAAACAAGAATATTGAATATCAGTACAAGGCAGATAAACCTGTGCATTGTACACGCTTCAAGCCTTATAAGTTCTTACGTGAGAGGGAGTCCTACAAAATATCAAATCATTCGCGTGTCTTCACCTAACAGTATAAGTTTTTGAGATAGTTAGTTCACGACTAAATAATGTTCATACTTTGCAGGAAGTCATGCGAGATCCACATGTAGCTGCAGATGGTTTCACTTATGAAGCTGAGGCTATACGAGGATGGCTTGACAGTGGTCATGACACTTCACCAATGACAAATAGTAAGCTTGCACATCAGAATCTTGTTCCCAACCGCGCCCTTCGCTCTGCAATCCAGGACTGGCTTCAAAGTCAATGATCAAGCTTATTGTTTTATCAATTTTTATTGTAGTATATATATATCTACCTGTTTATAACATGTCTAGGAAAGAAAGCTGTCTTTACATTTTTTTAAACCTTCTATCAGTTTTGTTTCTTGCAGTCGTATGGAATCAAATTGTATACCTATCTCTTATATAGGTTAGATTACCAAATGGTGAATCTTTAGTCATTGTAAAAAAAACATAATAATATTAAAAGCATGTATACGTCAAAACAGTTTTCGTGTAATTATCTCTCATATTTGGTAAATTTTATGTGATTTATCTTTAGCAGTAGGTAATAATGTCTGAGATTAATACAGAAATGTCTAACAGTTGGAAAGGCAGAATGTGGTTCTCCTTTCTTCAGTGGACTTCTCTGAAGCAAATAGCAGCACGACAGGCTAAAAGAGAACGCTAAATCACAAGAATTTTCTATATGAATTTGAACGGATTTGAAAGACTGTTTTGGGGAATCCACAATAGAACCTCCATGGTGTAACCTCTTAGTTGTTAGTGGAGTTAACCGCCTAGGTGCAGGAGAGGGCTATCAATGGAATGCCCCTAAACCAAACTACATAATTCCGGGTGGAGAGAGAACTATTCGTTAGATGGAGCCACCTTTTTGGGGAAGATTTATCTTAGGAGAAGAAGACTATCAACGAGCAATAATGTTCCTTTCACACTTCTCTTTGAGGTGGAGAGAGGAGATAGGAAGAAAAGAAAAAGTAAGAGAGAGAAAGTATGAGATGTGATAAATGATAAGAGGAGAGAGATATAAATAAAAAGATGTGGAAATTGAGTGTTTAAAAGATTAAGTGTATATATCATTATTGATCAACGAGATGTAGTTGCCCCCGATGGTTTGACATGATAGATAATGTGAAAGGAAAGAGTTATCTCTTAGATGGATTGACCTCTGTGGGAGAGGTCATCCCTTAGGAGGAGAGAGCTATCAACGAGATGGAGTCGTCTCATGGTTCTTTATGTGTGACCCTATGATATTGAATTTCACATTTCTATGTTTTAATAAAATGGAATGATTTGGTCAAATTCCTTTGAAGTGATTATTTATAATTTTTACAAGTTTGACACACTTATCTTTGACATGATTTGAATTAATTTTATTGATGATAAGTTATTAAAATTAAGTTTGAGAGTGAAACATACGTATATGTAGTGATTTCCCTTTTATGGTGGTTGCTAAATTCGCACTAGTTCTCTTTGACCTACACATTTCCTTTGTTCATATAACAAATTTCCAATAGATGAGTAGGAGGTTGTTTCATACTAGTTCATTCTCTTTGGTATGCCTCATTTATCCTGGTGGTCAATGGCAATGTCTTTTTTTATGCTCTTTGATATGCTTCATTTGTTCTGGTGGCCAATGATGTCTTTTGGTGGTCTTTTTAGTTTACTCTGCAACTATAGGGGAGTATAGAGTGGTTTTATTTTGAAAAGTGTTTAACTCTATAACGTAATGAATTATGTTGCTACTTTGATATTAATGTGTGTATTATTGGATTTCAAGTTGGTTGTGAATCTTATTTGACAAGTTAAACATTTTGGAAATTTTAAAAATACAGATTAGACTATATTTGAATTGTAGGAACATGTATATTTTTAGAAAATGGCTTTTTTTTTTTAAGGAATATGCTTGTCTGGCTAGGGTAGTAGCATGTGTGCTAGTCACGACTTGTGACTTTAGGTCGTGATAAAAATCGTTACAAGGTCATTGATCTTTTCTAAGCCAAAGGTCCTCTCTTGCTCTTTTTTCCTTCGAACCTTTCCTACTATACCACCAATTCTTCTTCTGATAAATGGTCCAAGTGTATGACTGTGAATCTTGAAGCGTATGACTTCCAACATCAAATCTGATGAAAAAGAAACCTCGAAAGGAAAAAGAAAGGTACTTTATTTGTGTTGTTTAAATGCTTCTTCAAATTTTTTTACATCATGGTTCACAATATTTCTTTTCAGGTATAAAAAAATTAAAGGCCAAGCCTACTTTCTTATTTTATACTTGGGCTTTTCTTTGTACTTTTCTTTTTAAGACTTTTTTTTTATTTCCTTTTGCATACATGCGAAGCATATATATTTTGCATTTTTGTAAGCCTTTGAGGCCTTTTCCATCAAATGAATTCGAATTTAAAGTTCATTTTTACTTTTTACAATCTGAATCTAACATTTTTGGCCTTTAAGCTATTCTTCTTATCACTCAGTTTGAATTTCACCTAAAATTTGCTTGTATTTAAATACTTGCAACTTATTTATTGAATTTGAGTTTCATCACTATCGTATATAATAGGATAAGCATTATTGACATAACTAATCTCAACCTTGAATTGTCCTTCTCAAATAGGTGACCACTTTGTGAGTTTCTTTGAAATCTTTTGAGTTAACCTTTTTATCATAAAATCTGGAAAACTCTTTTTTTGTATAGAGTTAACTTTTGTAACGCTAACAACCTTACTCCATCAATTTCATTCAACCCATCAAACATCAAATTTCAAAACTCTTGAGTAAGGAACTCAAATTGTCTTTGTAATCTTAAACCAATAGTAGAGAGATCAACTAATAGCTAGAAACATTTTTAGACCAATATTCCAATAAGGCCCTCCTCATCCAAACATTATCAGGACAACAAAACACATACTTAGAAATAAAATTTGCTACCATCTAACATAGCCTCAACCCACTTCAAAAAGATATGAAATTTTTTAATTTTAAACTTTTTAAAAAAATTATTGAATATGTAAAAATAATAATTTTAGATGTAGAAAAGTAATATCCAATTTTTAGTGGGCTGATGTCTATCTATCCTTCTGTCTCATGACTCATGACTGACAATGCTGAGTACTTGGGCCAAACTGCAGTGAGGGCCCCACACGAGTGAATCTGCTAACCAGTGCTGGTACGTGTGTCAAGTGTGGATATGCTTTCCCATAACGTGTGCTCATGTGCGGGTCCTACTTTGTAGCCTTCGTGTCTTGTGCTCAAGGAAAACCAGAAAACTCCACCATGCGGTCACGTCTATATCTCTTTGGTACGCGCCACCATATCATTGGTTAACATATATTTTTTGTTTTTTTTAATATATGCTTTGCTTGATATCAATCAAATTGGTTTTATATTTATGGATGACGTTAAATTAATTTTTAAACGTAAAATATGTACGACTATGTACTATGTACCTTGAAAAAAGCACTGACTAATTTGATGGAGAAAGTTAAAATTTAAAAAACTCAAAGTATCAATTGTTCTTTCTAAGTAACTAAAAGTTAAATGAATATATGGAACTTTTTTTTACATATGTTTGAATACATGTTAATATTAGTACAATAGATATTAACATTTGTTTTGAGATAACAAGTGAAACATATTTATCTATAAATTAAGAAAAAAATACTTGAACTTTAAATTTAACTTGTATCAACGTACTCAACCAAGTTAATATATCTTTTTTTTGTAAGTGAAGTTATTTTTTTCATTCTTCAAAATATAGTGGGTGTTTATTTTAGGAGTTTATTGTATATACGTTTTAAGGTTATCTTTGGATATCTAGTAAATAAGCTAATTGAAAACTGAATGTTTATAAGATAGATGAAAGTTAAGGTTCAAAACTGAAAAATTACATTATTAATTTTTTTATATATAAAATTAGTGGTTTAACAAGCTTGTATCAAAATACTCAATGAAGTTAATATATCTTTCTGTAAGGTGCAATCATTTATTCATTCTTGTAAATATAGCGGGAGTTTATTTTAGGAATTTATTTTAAAAGTGGAAAGCTAAAATGGTAGTTGAAAATTAGAGATCAAATACTGAAAAACTACCTTGATTGAAAAAAATGTTAAGTGGAACTAGCAGTTGAATAGGCATTAATTATATGTAGAGAATTCTTATGATCTACATATAAATATAAGACCATTATTATCCAAGAAATTCATTAGAGTTTCTAATTTAAATTTTGGTAATGCCACATCATTTAAACCACTTTAATCAACTCTACTCACTTTTTACTTCAACCCAGCAACTCTTAAAAAGTTTCTTAAAAAGTTTCATAATATACCCCACTACTTTCTATAAAATCCAATTACCTATTTATTAGTTTTTTTATTTGTTTTTTAATCATTAAATTTGGAAGAGAAACTTTGAGCAAAGTTTCTTTCTAGAGAAACTTTGGAACAAAGTTGCTTGCCACGTGGAGAAACTTCATTTTCTGCAACGGTTAAGAAACTTTATCTTAAATGACATGTCACAAAGAAACTTTGTACAAAGAAACTGAGTTTCTTTGTTGCAGATGCTCTAAGAGCATCATTATGCAAGAAACTCTAATTTCTAATTTAAATTTTGGTAATGCCACGTCATTTAAACCACTTTAATAAACTCTACTCACTTTTTACTCCAATCCAGAAATTCTAAAAAGTTTCTTAAATGGATCCCACAATATACCCCACTACTTTCTTGTAAATCCAGTTACCTATTTATTTGCTTTTTTATTTATTTTTTAATCATTAAATTTAGAAGAGAAACTTTGAGTAAAGTTTCTCTGGAGCAAAGTTGCTTGCCACGTGAAGAAACTTAATTTTCTGCAACAGTTAAAAAACTTTACTTCAGATGACATGTCATAAAGAAATTCACAAAATATTTTTGTTACTGATGCTCTAAGAACTCAAAACTCAATCATGCAAGACTGAACTTTTTGAATGTTCAATATTTCTCAAATTTAATATGAGTCAAACCTAATGACATGTTATTTTTTTTTTTTGAAAGTGAACTGAAATAATATTAAGGGCCAACCGGCCTAGAAACAATTACATCCAAATCAACCAAACCAGAAACGGCATCAGGAGCCTCTTCCACCCATACACAATCCGCATAAGTGGAAGCGTTCTTAGCCAGAAAGTCTGCAACTGAATTACCAGAACGTCTAACAAACGACAAGGAAAAAACATCAAAAAACGGAATTAAAGAACGACAATCTCCAATGATGGTGTCCAAATAAGATCTTCCCACTGTACCGTTCTGCCACCACTGATATAACTGAAGACAATCCGTCTCTAAACAGACACGACGAAAACCAAGCTCTCTTGCCAGCCGTAAGGTCCACCTGAACCCGCTCGCTTCTGCCAACAGAGACGAAAGAACTGGGACCGGATGGGAGGTCGCAGCAGCCATGATCTCCCCAAGACGGTTGCGGGCAACCATCCCCAATCCCGCTCCCATACCATCCACAAAAGAGGCATCAAAGTTTAGCTTAACCACCCTTCCCTGTGGCCTCCTCCACACCGCTTTGGTCCCTCCCCGCTCCTCACGCACCGCCGGAGAAATTGGAGCCAATAGCCCCAAGGCCCGATCAATAACGTCCCCAACAACCAATCTCCCACTCCGAAAAATCACCCTATTCCTCACATCCCAAATGCTGTACACCAAAGACTGACACATCTCCACCACCTCAGATTCATGCTGCTGGAGAATAATGTGCCAAAAAACCTGGAAAGATGCAAATTGTTCAACTCTAAAGGAGAGAGGGGACGCATACCAAATGGCCATGGCCGCCGGACATCTCAAAAAGATATGATCAATGGTCTCTCGCTCGTGTCCGCAAAGGGAGCATCCCGGATCCGTATCTACATGGCGGCGGAAGAGCTGGTCGCGAACCGGAATAAAGCCACGGATAGCTCGCCAAGCGGTCTCCTTACACCTCGGTAATGCATTGGTTGCCCAGAATTTCCGCCAAAGCTTGGGCTGCAACGTCGAACCCGCTGTGGAAGAGGACGTAGCCACCTCCAAGGCTAACAAGCCGCACACGTAATTATAACCCGTCTTAGATGTATACTGCCCTGTCGTGGTGTGAGGCCATGCAAGGACATCATCACCACCGTGCGCCCCCAACGGAAGAGCTAGAATATAAGCTGCTGTTGTAGGATGGAAAACTTCCTCCACCACGTCCCTTCTCCACCTGTTTGGGCCCTTCTCAATCAAATCTGAGACCATGACAATGCCAAGGCTATCCACCACATCATGCCGGTAAGTGAGTGGCACACCATTTGGCAACCATTTATCTGTCCAAGCATGAACCTTTGAACCATCTCCTATACGCCAAAGCCCACCTCTCTCAAAAATCCAACTAGCTTTCAATATACTAGACCAAGCATAACTTGGCCTATACCCTTTTTTGGCTCCCAAAATCGATCCCCTCGGGAAATACACACCACTGAAAACACGGGCAAGCAAGGTGTCAGGTTGAGTATAGACTCTCCACCAGTTCTTTGCCACTAGGGATAAATTAAAGGACTTAAAATCTCTGAAACTTAGGCCACCATCAGCTTTATTCCTGCAAAGGTTTTTCCACCCCGTCCAGTGCAAACCACGCCTGGTAACATCACCACTCCAGAAAAACCTGGATATCATACTGTCTATCTCTGCACAAATACCATCTGGTAAGATAAAACAAGACATAACATATGAGGGGATAGCCTGAGCCACCGCTTTAATTAAAACTTCTCTACCTGCCCTCGAGAGGGCCTTTTCTTTCCACCCCTTTAACTTCTTCCAAACACGTTCTTTGACAAAATTAAAAATTTGTACTTTCGACTTACCAATAACAGTTGGCAACCCCAGATATTTGTCATAGCTCTCGACCGCCTTAACATTCAATAGCTGTTTTAGCTCATCAAATCTATTATCAGTCACATTTCGGCTTACTGAGAGCATGGACTTATCTAGGTTGATAACTTGTCCGGAAGCTCGCTCGTACGTAGCTACAATAGCCTGTAAAGTTCTTGCCTCATCCACATTTGCCCTAGCAAACACAATACTATCGTCTGCAAAAAGTAAATGAGATATAACAGGTGCCGCTCTGGCAACACGGATACCACTCAGGCTTGCAGACAAGACAGCTCGTTCAACCAAAGCTGAAAAAACCTCCCCACACAAAATAAATAAGTAAGGTGATAAAGGGTCCCCTTGTCGTAAGCCACGATCTGGGCTGAAAACAGTTTGGGGGTTACCATTAAGCATAATAGAAAAAGAAACAGTTGAGACACATCTCATAATCAAACTCACCCAATTCTGTGGAAACCCCATCTTTTCCATCACGGATCGCAAAAAGGACCATTCAATTCGGTCATAGGCTTTCGCCATGTCTAATTTCAGAGCCATAATGCCATTCCGGCCAGTAATTTTCTTCTTCATGTAGTGAAAGCACTCATGAGCAATAAGAGCATTATCTGTGATCAACCTATTAGGCACAAAGGCACTTTGTGCTTCACAAATTAAATCAGGCAAAATTAATTTCAATCTATTGGCAATCGTTTTTGTCACTATTTTGAAAATTACATTACATAAACTGATAGGTCTAAATTGGGTTGCATGTTCCGCCTTTTTTATCTTAGGAATAAGAACAAGTAAAGTATGATTGATGGTACCTAGTGATGCCTGACCCTGAAGAATCTGTAGGCAGAACCGCGCTACATCATCTCCAATCACGCCCCAAAATTTTTGATAGAAAAGAGCCGGAAAGCCATCAATCCCTGGAGCCTTTGTCGGGTGCATTTGGAATAAAGCCTCCTCCACCTCTTCCCTCGTGAAAGGGTCCGATAAGACAGCTAAGTGAGCTTGTGTTATCCTTCCCGATACCAGATTAGTGGCCTCCTCAATTCCTGATGGGTGTGATGTTGCAAAAAGTTGCATAAAATAGTCCATAAGGACATTGGAAATATCTCTATCGTTCTCAAACTCTCTACCGCGGTCATCTTTGATCAACTCTATCATGTTCCTCTTCCTTCTCTGGGACGCTTTCTGGTGGAAGAAACTCATGTTTTTGTCTCCTTTCTGAAGCCAAGTAGCTCTAGAGCGCTGGCTCCACCAAAGCTCTTCTTGCGCCAAGAGAGCCTCAAGCTCCTTTTCTGCCTCATGAGTTTCCTTAATCACCTGCTCGTTCTGAATCTGACGTTGTAAATCCTGGAGCAGACTTTGTTTATCTGAAATTTTTCGGGGGAGATCACCAAATTTTTTCCGTCCCCAGTCATCAAGCACTCCACTCACTTCTGTGAATTTTGCCAAAACATTTGTTGTATCCCGGCACCAAGTCTTCGTGATAATCTCCATGCACTCCTCCCCTTCTCTCAACCATAGTTCCTCAAAGCGGAACATATGAGCTCGCTTTGATTCCTTCCGAGCCCTGCGGGAACCACAAGTTAGTAAAATAGGATTATGATCAGAATGGTACCTCGGAAGATGGGACACCACCGTCACCGGCCAAAGCGCATCCCAAGCGTCATTTGTTAGGGCATAGTCTAACCGCTCCTGAATAGTTCTCGGAGCCGCACGTTTATTTGACCACGTGTACCGGTAACCTGTGAAATCTACCTCATGCAAACCCAGCTGAGCACACACTTGGGTCACCTTCTGGAGATGTCGCAAGTCAGGGAGGTCACCTCCTAGCTTATCTCTCGGAGAAAGGATATCATTAAAATCACCAATAACCAAACAAGGGCGTGACACATCTGAATGCAAACGAGTCACCAAATTCCAAGTTTGTTCTTTTAACCGGTCATCCGGAAATCCATACACAAAAACAACAGTCATCGGATGCTTGTCCTCAGGATGCAAAATAGTACATAGAATGTGATTAAGAGAAGCCTCCAAAATGTCCACCTGGAGCTCTTGTCTCCACCATAAGCATAGGCCACCCGCTCTAGAATGTCCGTGCCCCGCACATTGAACTGGAAAAATGTTTGTCAACCCTCCCATGCCCCTCTGATTTGCTGCCTCTGTCGTATACCATTTTGTCTCCATAGCAAACACCACGTCGGGAACTTTTGAACGAACAAGCCTCTTCAAGGCTTTAACTGCCGGCTGGTTCCCAAGCCCCCGGCAGTTCCAAGCTAGGATCCTCATTGAGGTGGGCGGGGCTGATCAACAGCCTCCGCCATCCCCAATCCAGAATCAGTGGTTTGCTTTTTCAAAGGTGGTGAAAACCCGGTGTGCTGCGGGCCAAACAAAGAAGAAGACATGGTGGTCCTTTTCCTGTGTTCGTTCTCATCTTGTGCTCCCCCTCCTTCACGGATATGAATCCCTCTTGCATTATTTCTCGGCAGCCTTTTCCATGGGCTATTATTCCCATGCACACGTTGGCTTCCAAAAATGTACTCATTACCAGCTTTTTCTTTTCCTGGCCTCTGATTCTTTTCGCCCTCCTCATCACTTGTCCTCTTCGTGTTCCTCTGGTCCTCTATAACATGCATATTGTCACTCGGATTCTTCCCTGTATTGCCTTCATCTTCTGTCCCCGTGACCAACCCCTTGGTATTTGGTTCGGATCCGAGCCCATCATGCTGGCCCTCTTCATCAAACTCCTCATTATCCTCCGGCAGGTCACCATCATCTTGGCGATAGTCCCGGCGATTGCCGCGGCGACGCTCCACCTCCCCGCGTAGCCACATACCAAACCGGTTTGGAGTACCATCATCCGGCAGCGCGCAATCAGCAGTCACATGGTCAATCATTCCACATCGGAAACAAAAGTTCACAATTTTCTCATACTTGAAAGATACCCGCAGCGGAGCACCTCCATGGCCAGCCACCATCTGCCCCCTCCTGAGCGGTGATGCAATGTTCAGCCAAACTCGGATGCGCAAGCTTACACCATACCGGCGAGCCTCGTACTTGTCCCACTCCATGAACCCTCCAAATTTCGCCCCCAGCGACCGTGCCATTTTCTCCGTCCTCATCGTGTATGGGAGCCCGTGTGCCTGGACCCAGATGGGGACTCGTGTAAGAGGGATGCTTGTCGGATTCACCGTGAGATCAAAGTTATTCAGTGCAATCAAGTGCCGGTTGAAGAGCCATGGGCCGGATCGGAGCACAAGCTCCTTATCCTTTTCCGCTGCAAAACGAAAGGAGAACAGGTTAAACCCCACATTCCTGATCTCAATACAGTTCCTGGACTCCCACAAGCGGAGCATCACGCTCCTGAAGATGCCCGCTTCCACTTTGTGAGGGGATAACACCTTGCCTATGAGCCAGTCGTTGACCCCCAGATCCGGGTCAACCTCCACCGGGCCAATGTCCATCACGGTTCCTTCGTCGCCATCAAGGTCAAAGTCTGGTTCCAAGTTTTCGTATGCCATTCCGGCCATGTTCCTCATAAGGTTGCAGGAAAAAAACTCCAGCAGAAAAATTCACGAACCAACGCGAGAAGAGAAAAAACCAAAACAAGATTTCAGAGGCACCAATCACAAGTAGACAGGGTCTCTGATCCCTATGAAGAGAAATTGAGAAGAATCAAAATTTGTCCATGTTGGCCATAGTCGGCGCCGCCATATCAAGTTACTATTAGGTTAATCAACCTCCTAATGACATGTTATATAGGTCATGTGTTGGTTTGACATGATCGATGGATGTAAAACATCATTTAAAAGATAATTATGAAGACTTTTCCTACTGTAACGAAAAAAAAAACTCGGATATAAATAACATGTTTCTCAAATTTATAATAGGGATAAAAAATTAAATATATAAATAAATGAATATTTATATAATTCTAAAATATTTAAAAATATAATATAATAAGTGTAATACTTTTATATTTATTTCAATGAAATTTCCTGTTAAATCTAAGTTAAAAAAATTAATAATTAAATTAAAGGTAAATAAAATTATTATTTTATCGATCAATCGCTTTATAGTTGAAAATGAAAGCTTTATCCAAGCCGGCAACTTGATAGTTAATTAATGGTAAATAATAGTGTGATTTAATTTCTTTCGGTACATAAAATAATAGAGTGCTTATGCTGACTTAGTTTGTAGTACTATTTTGTTAAAAGAAATGATTTTTTTAATTTTTATAACAAATGTAAATATACAAAAAAGGTGTTTCGTAGATTCCAATCAATTTGCGACACGTGTTGGAGTAAAGCTGTAGCTGAAGCAGTGGATATTAGTCGAATTTCGTGGATCGTACTGCAGTCTTATCTGTACGGTTCATACGGAAACAGCGACTGGTTTAGCGGGTAGCCTGTAACGTCTGTACTGGATGTAAGATATTGCACCACGCGCATCACACTGTCCACAACAACTTGTTCTGAACCATGGTTGCTTTAATTGGTTTATATTATGGCGTGCTTTTGGTTCAATAATGATATATACCCATCTCATTTTTTAAACACTATATTTTCACATCTTTTTATTTATATCTCTCACCTCTCATACTTTATCTCTCTTACATTTTTTTTTCTTCACATTTCTCTCCCCATTTCACCTCTTTCCACCTCAAAGAGAAGTGTGAAAGGAACATTTTCCCTTTTGGTTTATAGAATAAAGATTAATTAACACTCTTTGGGTGTAGCCACGAGAGAGAGATAGAAAGAAAGAAAATATAAGTGATAAATATGGAAAAATTTAACCTGCACAAGTAAAAACTTGTGTAAGGTTACAATGTAGCTTTTAACCTAAAATAGGAAGTTTTACATTTATCTTTTAATTAATTTCAAAAATTTGTTTTATCTTAATTTGTTCCTTTTCTCCCTCCTTCTTCACTAGAAAATATTTTCACCAACAGAAATCCATTAACCCTCCATCTTCTCTTACAAGCACAAAATCCTAGCTGCCACATCCTCCATCTCTCCCATGGTCTAGCCGCCACCACCACCTCCTTGGCCTTGCCGCCACACCACCTCCTTCTACCCCATGACCCCGTTTCCTTCCTTCTCAACCGCACCACCACCTCTTCTCCTTCTTTCCTCCACAAAACAGCTCCGCCGTCACGCTCCTCGCCTGTTCCAGCGCCGATTGCTCTAGATCTGAAGAGGGGAGGACCAACCACCACCACAAGCACCAGATCGGTGGTGGGTTGGGGTTGCCATGATTGGTTGTTGTTGTGGACTGGGGAAGACGAGTGGATGGCATGTCAAGGAGGGCCGACACGGCGTGGCACCGGCACCACGCAACTGCCATCGCGTCGTCCAGCGCACGCGCGGCCTCGTCCAGCACCGCTTCGTCGCGCCACCGCCACCATCCCTTCTCTCTCTAGGTTCAGATCACCAAGTTCGCACCTTTTTCTGGTGTTGCGATTTTGGGTTTCTGCGGTTGGGTGAGAGGCATATCGGAGCGATCTCCATCTTAAGCGCGCGGAACATCTGGATGATTAATATACCAGGTTCCTCTTTCTTCCAGATCTGTTTGAGCAACACATTCATGTAAAGATCTAACCCCATTTTTTCTGGGTTCAAGCTTTGTATTTCTGTAATTTATATTGATTTAGCAAAACAATTATGATATTGGAGAGCATGTTTTATTTTATGTTATATGTTTTTCCTCTGTAACGGTATATTCAAAATTTTCACTATCAAAATTTAGCAAAAATTTTATGTTCTTCCTCTGGGTTATTTTGTTTCAGATCTGTTATGTTGATGATGATGAACAATTCAAGTTTAATAGATCAATTAACTTAATTAAAATTATCACAAGTTAATTATTGTAATTAATAAATACGTATTTTTATTTATTTTTTAAAAACCGGCTAAACCTCCTATTGCAGGTCAAAAGTCACTTGTGCAACCTTACACAAGCATTCAATTGTGCACCGTAAATTCCTCCGATAAATATGATATATAATGTGATGTAATTAATCAGAAGAAAGAGATTGAGAGAAAAAAATGGTGTCTCAAGATGTTTGCATTATTTAATAAAGTATTATACTCAATATTTTCCTCTTAAAAACAAAAGAGGAGATAATATTTTCCTCTTAGCAACACACTTCTTCAAGGGAGAGTTAGTGAGGGTGAGAGAATAAATAGAGAGATTCAATTATTAAAGGGTTTTTGAACCCTATCTTCTGTTCAACTGTTATGGGTCTGACTATCGTTTTACACAAGTTAGGGGGATAATACTCAAAAGACATGAAACTTAATGGGAGCTTTCAAATTAAAATAAATTTATTTTATCTCTATTTGAATGCTCACTAAAGAATACAAAATTCTATGCCCTTACAGAGTTATCATTACTAAAAAGGGGAGATTGTTAAGATATGAACATCTAGATCAAATTGATTTAGTTTTGATGATAACAATTTTGCATTCATATAATTATTGAGAAATATGGAAATACTAATTTGTCTAAAAAAAAAGGTTTCAGGAAATATGAATACATGAATAAAAAGGAATGCAAAATTAAGTTAGCATTGTCTATCAAATCTGAGGGTAGTGATTACACCGTTTATCAAGCAATTTCAAACAAGTGTGAAGACCAGATCAATAAGCTCATCATCATGTGTCCTATTGTCTGCCAAATGTTGATGGAACGTCTACATCTTATGAGCGAGAGAAACGTCTACAAATCTTGGAAGTTAAATCTATGCTTATTCTACAATACAATAATCAAAATCAGAAATACTCCCGTTGAACCATAATGCACAACATGAATAAAGAATGAAAAGACATCAAGACAAGCAATATGCAATGACCAATGAGTCAAATCTTAAACTTGAATTTAAAATGAGGTCATTCGTATATCACTTTTCTGTACTACGTACACTATACCGTAACTAGAATAGGAAAATGTTGGAGAAACAGCTAGCCTGAGTCTATTAGAGAATTAAGGAAGAGCAGGGACTCGATTCAAGAATAAGAAAATATTGAAGTGCTCCTCTTGATAAACAATGCTTCTTCAATTTTGAGTATATAAGGAACACTTGGAAAATTGAATGGTGGGTGAGAGAAAGTAGATCTAAAAAGAATTATCATTAAGAAGAACTCTCAGCACCAAGACCTACATGTCAATAATCTTTTCTGGTCATCATATCAAGCACTCAAACCTGAGAACCTTTGCAAAATTAAGAGAACATGACGAATCATCTAGAAAAGGATATCTATATGGTGATTCTGAAAGTATGAAACATCAAGTGATCAAACTCATCAGATTGAGAGCATCCGCAAATTGGACCTTCGATGAAACAAGTTCCAAATCTAACAAGATCCATCACAAAAGGCATAAATGAAACAACGTTTATCACCATTATGCCAAAGAAGGAGGTAAAGATTGGAGAAGTAGCTAGTGCAATCATCTGATCAATCTAAAGATAGATAAAGACAACTATATCACATAGGAATCAAGATCTATTTTTTCATCTTGTAAATACTCTTAAAAGAATGTTTATAAGAATTCTAACCAAGAGTATAAACGTCTACCATTATCTCTCTTGAGAGATACAATGTATAAACTCCAACTTATTCTGGATAATTGAAGTCTGGATGTCCTCAATTTTTTTTGTTTCTTGTCCGTACAACAAAGGTAGTTATTATTGTCAGCAACCCACATCTATTCATGTCTCTTTATATTTGTAAAATCTGAAAATGCCCTTAAAAAATTTCACTCGCACTTTAGAGTACGTTTCACTTGCCTTTAAATAAAATTCATGAATATTAATTTTACGCACTTTAAAGACCAAAAATTGCAAATTCCAGTATTTTAGTCCCAAAAAATGATTTTTTTTTTCCTGTATCGGATGAAGACGAAGTGAACAACAAAGTTAAAGAGAAAAATAAAGTAATTGCTTGAATTAGTTTAAAGTGTACTTTAAAGTGCGTTTTAGTTGTAAAAAAACAAATCTGAAAACGACAATTGTAACGGTGACGACTAGCGATGGGGTGGACTGACGACAACAACAGACAAATGAAAATGAGCGACGATGACGACAAAAAAAGGTGAGAGTAGAAGATGGAGATGAGTATGAAGATAAGTGTGAAGATGAGTATGAAAATAAGATGAATATGAGTGGTGTTGGTGAGAGAAGAAAGATGAGAGAGGATGTGAATGTGAGGAGGGGGTTTTGAGAGTTGTTATTTTTTTTTTTTTGTTATTTGACATTTTAATATTTTCACTTTTTTATTAATAACATTTTACTACTTTCACACTTTTAAAGGTGGTGGAATTAGATGTAGGGTAGTGACCAGGGGCGGATCTACCTTATGCCCCTTGAACAAAAAAAAATTGCCCTTATTTCTCTATATAACTGTTTTGAACCCCTTAAAATTTTAAATTATACAAGTTGACTATGTTTTGCACCAAAAACCCACTTATTTGTATTAACTATGACTTGTATACTTTCTGATGTATAAACATATTAAAGTTGTTTTTAATTATATTTTTATCGATGTGTTCATTTAAAAATTTTGAACCCCCTAACCCCAAGGTCTTGGATCCGCCACTGATAGTGACAATGACAATAACAACTAAAAGAAGAGTGGATATCTCTTATCACACAAAGTTGTCATAGTAAAATTCTATCCTAACAAAATCATGTGAATGAAAGTAAAGGAATTCTCATCGTGAAATATCGAATAATAATGTTATGTTCACACCTCTAAGATGAGATGAAGAGAGGTGGAGATGAGAGAGATAGGTAGAAAAGAAAAAGTAAGAGAGAGAAAATATGAGATGTGATAAATGATAAGAAGAGAGAGATAAAAATAAAAATAGATGAAAATAAAGTGTTTAAAACATGAGGTATGTATATATCATTGTTGTGAAATATCACACTATCTCACTATGCAATGATACATACTTTTCATCAATCTTTCTCTTTAACTATTATTAGACACGTTGCTATCACTTTATGCATTATTATACGCATTCATAAGTTGACTTTACACTATATCATCACCCTTGAATGTAGCGTGGAATTCACGCACACAAGAAGCTCGTGGCCAACCCACCGAAACATGAACCTTCGAATTGGGAAATTTCAGTTCAACGGTTACCACGCGGTGTTTTCCTCATGTTAACAACACTTACATTCGACAAACACAAAAAAAAAAAAAAATTAGAAAAAGAAAAAAAGTTAAAAACCTCTCTGTCTCTTTCTCTCTCTATCTCTCTCACTCTTTCTCTCACTACATCCAATTCCACTTCTTCTTCTGTCTGTCCTTCATCCTCTTTTTTTCATTCAAAGATATCATCTTTACCTTTGATACCACAAACCCTTTTGTTTTCTCTCCTCAATTTTGCATCTACAATCTCTATTCTCAGCTCTCAGCTCTCAAAAAACATGGTTCCACTTGGTGCTGTTTTTGCTGTTGTGTGTTCTGTGTTCATGGTTCTTGTCACTTTGAGTTTGGCTGGAGATATAGTACACCCTGATAACGTTGCTCCCAAGAGGCCTGGCTGTGACAACAACTTCGTTCTGGTACACACAAAAATTACTATGAATTTTGCTTGCTGAGCTTGTTGTGAAAATGCCATTATTTCTGCTTATTGATTTTGGGGATTTTTGGTTTGATTGGATGTTGGGAAAGTGGAGAAACATGTTTAGGATTTGATAGAGCAATGATTTTTTTTCTTCTTAATTCTATTTTTTTTATTACTTAGGAAAGTTAAGGAGTTGGATAGGATTAAAATTCAAATTCTATTTTGGAAATTTGAGATCTTTTTCTGCCCCTCTCTTCTCTCTTCCAATGAATTATGCTAGGGTGTTTGTTCAATTTTTACTGTTCTCTGACACAAGACGCAGTTATATTTTTGATTGCTTGTAGCATCTGTCTCTTTCAATTAATGGATACCAGTTTTTTTTTTTTTTCAATGTATTAATCTCTAGCATCACTTTTCATGTTGTTAAGAAAATGAGGGAAAAACAATAATACCAGAGTGATTTAGTTGAACTGCTTTCTGTAGGTATGTTTGTGAGGTGCTGCCCTGTTTAATTGTGTTGTGAATCTTTTTCACCTTGAATTTTTTTCCTGTCTTTTGCAATGGGATTATGGGAAGATCTTTGTCATGTGATTCAAGTATGATAATTTTAGTTACTAACTTTGGTATGGCATCTTCAATTTCATAACTCTTTATCCTGCTGCTTATCCAAACAATCAGACTAGCTCTCATCTTTCTCACCTGAGGTTTAATAGAGTATATGTTAGATTGTATAGTTAGATGTACAGCTATACACATATATATATATATATACTCAATGATTAGAGAGTGCAATCAATAATATCATTTTCTGTTTTCCAGTTACACACTCTCTCCTCTCAATCAGCTCTTCTATGATGGTATCAGAGCCACTTAAACATTGTCTGTTGACTCAGATAGACTTGTTTTCTGGATACCACTTAATTACCTGAAAACCTTTACATATTCCCATAAATTTGTTCAGGTATATGTCTCTTTCTTCTTGATAGGCCTTCCTTGATGGCCTGATTTTTATAATGAAAGAAGTAAATGTTGAGTGCTTGAATGCATTCAAAATTTGAAAAGGAACATAGTTGTTAAGAGTTAGGGTTATGAATTAGACGTAGATTCATGAAAATGTATGGGTCAGACCCATATGTACTTGTAATGTGTAATTTGTACTTTGCACTAGCACTACACATTTTACATCTTTCTTAACCTAGTATAATATATATCAGGGAGATTGCACCTTGTAATGTATGCTATTACAGTCTCCCAATCTCTCTCTCTCTCTCTCTCTATATATATATATATATATCCTTTAATTCTTTTCCATCTTTACATGGTATCAAAGCTAGTGGTGATGACCATGGGTGACTTCTTGTATCAAAAGTCTTCTTGGGAATATGATGGTTGGACGGTGTGTCTCGTTGGTGCTATAAGTTAGAATGGCAGTACATTTACAAGCCCGCTGAGGGGGAGCATAGTAATGTGATGGTGACTCACACTTGAGGGGAAGATTATTGTGAATGCAATCTGGAGTCATATATTCATTAGAATGGGCTAGTTGAAGGCAATATATAGATGAGACCCACATACCCAATGTCTTAACCTAATATTATACATATAGTGCACCTAACAGTGTATCCTATTACTGTTTCCCAATCTCTCTTTCTCTCTCCTTTAATTCTTTTCCATCTTTACAATGGTGATGAATTGATGATGACCAACTAATCGATAAAAGGATATTCTGTGAAATTTAAAGACGAAATCTGCAATTTTTTTAGCTTATGTTCTTCAGGCTTTTAGCAAACTACTATGTGGCCTGTTGCTATTTTCATAGAGTATTGATAAGTATGAATGAGTTTTTTTTTTTTAAACAACTTTGACCAATATGTCTTTTGTTAGGTTAAAGTCCCTACTTGGATTGATGGGGTCGTAAGTTGTGAGTATGTTGGTGTTGGTGCAAGATTTGGCCCGACCTTGGAATCAAAAGAAAAACGTGCTAACCATACTAGAGTTGCCATTGCAGACCCTCCTGATTGTTGTAGCAAGCCTAAGAATAAGGTATTATAGTTTTATACGTAGTCTGTTGAACTTACCATATGGAACTTCTGAGCATGTGAAGCATAGATGTCCATATTAAAAGCTCTGATTTGTAATGTGGGGTACTTGCAACACTCACTCCAACACTCTCATTTATTGATTGAAATTAATGTAAGTCCCACTAAGTTGGAAGTGGGACCCAGATTTTTAGTGGACCCCAGATGAATTTCAACCAATAAATGTGAGTGTTGGATAAAAAGTGTTAAAATCAGTGTTGTTAGCATTTTCCTTTTTTAATATTCTTTTTACTAATATTGGAGTGCCTTGCAATTTTGTTAGCTCACTGGGGAGATTATTTTGGTGTACCGAGGACAGTGTAGTTTCACAACCAAGGCAAATATAGCGGAAGAAGCTGGGGCTTCAGCCATCCTCATTATAAATAACCGTGCAGGTATTAGCATGCATTTTCCTTTTCATTATTACCATGTTATGTTACAGTTTAAGGTGATTGTTGAGATCTCACATAGATTAGAGATATGGTCAATGTAGTTCTTATAAAGCTCGGGCTCCTCCCCCATTAAGTTAGTTTTTGGGGTAAAAATAGGCATAGCCAAAATTCTAATAGCACTAGTGATTTATTGTTTAAAAAGATGCTAAATAAAGTTTTCGCCTTATTTTAAATTTTGCAAAAAGGATATTCGGTTTTTTTAGGCAATTTTGTTTTGTCCTTTTTATGCAGAACTTTTCAAGATGGTTTGTGAAGAGAATGAAACTGATATTGATATTGGAATACCTGCTGTCATGCTTCCACAATATGCTGGCGAGAACTTGGAAAATCATATACTAAACAAGTCCACAGGTATATTTCACTTTCTTTGCGCATATGTGTCTATTCTCATGTAATCAATTATGCTTTCCATGGCCACAGAGAAATTTAAAATTACTTCATATTTTAAAACTGACTTGGTTTCGTGTCTTACATGATGTACTTTGCACTTGTGCTTGTACGGCCACTTTTAAGTGTCTGTGCAGTTATACTCTCCACGGCGCCCAATGGTTGATGTTGCTGAAGTCTTTTTATGGCTTATGGCGGTTGGTTCTATTCTCTGTGCTTCTTATTGGTCTGCCTGGACTGCCCGAGAGGCTGCTACAGAGCAAGAGAAGCTATTAAAGGTTGCCTATAGTTCCTTTGCATGTCAACTTTATTCATTTTCTTATTATGAATGATATATTATTTGCGTGATGATAATAAAAATAATATGAAACTTAACAAAGACACGCACAAGAAATACTTAAAAGACAAATCAACTCATTAAAACAATGAAGCTTTCATGTTCCTTGTAGACCTTTCATAGAGGCTTACTCAAAACAAAACTTTGATTCTCTTTTCGAGATGAACTAATTTTTTTTCTTTATAAAGGAGGCTCTCTTCTCATTAATCCCATTACTAATAAAACGTTACACTTGCAGGATGCTTCAGCTGAGTATCTAAATATAGGAGATACTGGTTCAAGTGCTTTTGTGGAAATCAGTACTACAGCAGCGATCGCATTTGTTGTTATTGCTTCATGTTTCTTGGTTATGCTTTACAAATTAATGTCAGCCTGGTTTATTGACGTTCTGGTGGTTCTATTTTGCATTGGTGGGGTTGAGGTGAGTTAATGCTTTCTCAGGTTTGGTTCTTGTTGATTACAATTCTTCCCTACGGCATCCCTCTAATCAATTTACTGACCACCCATATTACCATACTTTTCTCATCATCATTTGCATTTTCTTCAAAAAACTTGATAAGTCTTGGGTGGTTTGTTAGAGTTTCACGTGTATACCCTTATCAATTGCTGAGATGGAGAAAAATAAAACAAGAATACATGTGAGTGAATCGGTGCAACTCAATTCCAAACAGAGGATAATATATATAATAAGAGTCATAAATATAAGGATTCGTAGCTACCCTAATTACTGTAATCACAATAATATACAACACCTAATTACTCTATTTGCATGATTTCTAAAACTCACCTCAAGCTGGAGCATATAAATCGTATGCACCTAAGCTCTTACGTATATGATATAACTAATTCACAGACCTCTCGAGTACTTGGTGAAGACATCTGACAATTGATCATTGGAATTAATGAAGCTAGTGATGTCTTGAGATAAGATCACCCTGATGAAATCACATTCCATCTCATGGAAAATTAAAATTCAGGAAAGAAATCTTGATTATTACAAATAAGTGTCACCTATGACCTATGTAACTTTCTCAAACCTTAGTTCTTTAAGAATCTCTCTGAATCAGATGAGTTCACAAGTAGTTGAAGTCATGGCTCAACATTTCGTTTTTGAGCTTGATCTTGCAAAATTATGTTTCTTGATTTTTTAGGAAACCAAATTGTCACCAATAAAATGCAATACTCGGAGGTGGATCTTGTTAAGTCTCGCATTGGTTAGAGATATGACTACTGAAGTGCTTATATATGGGAAGACAATCCTCACCTCACTAGCTAGCTTTTGGGGTAGAGTTAGGCCTCCCAAATTCTAATATGGCATCAGAGTCTGTCCTTATTGTTGGGTCACCTAGTCGCCCTCTGAAGATATCCAATGATGGACATGGATATGGGCATGATAATTGACCTCCATGCATCCAGATGTTCTGGACATGAGGGGGGGGGGGGTGTGTTAAGTCCCAGATTGGTTAGAGATATGGCTACTGAAGTGCTTTATATGGGAAGACAATTTGGATATCTCAAAATTTGAGTTTGACCTTTGTCTTCACACAAGGGATCTTTTTTCTTTTTTTGAATCTCGTTTGATGTGTTTTAGAATGCGAATAACTTCATCCCAATGTCCTGCACAAGGAGAATTAAGAAATTGACGTACCACACTGACTGTGAAGGTGATACTCGGAGGAGTGACACTTAGATTATTTATGTCCCAAGCAGGCTTCTATACCTTAGGTATGAACGTGGCCCCCCGACTGGGCTGAAGTTTAGCATTAGAAACCATAAGAATATAAAGCATGGAACCCATAAATAGAGGGAAGAGGATGGTAGTACCACCCTCTTGGACTGCGCTAGGGTACCATTTGCCAAGGTAACGATTAATAATATGTTATTGAAGTCTCAATTTTTTCAATAATATTATTTAAATTAATTAAAAGATACATATAATACAATATAAAAACACAATAATAAGATTAAATTTAATAAATTATATAGCAATAGATAGATAGTAAAAGAAAATGCATCTGAATATTTTAAAAGAAGCCTATTACTGATGCATATATAAAGATATAGTCATCATGAGGATCAAGCCAGTAAGACCGCCCAAATCTGTTGGTAGTTATGAATCTCAACTCGGATTAGAGTTTTATTAATCTCGACATACATATCAATCAGTGATCGTGCAGTGTGGTTTTATGCCTTATGAACTTTTATTTCTTAAAAGTTAATAACATAACAAACTTGAATTAAATACTTTACTTGAGGAGTATTTGTATATGATGTGTTAACTTTTATCATACCCTGCGAAACACGCGGCATCACCAAATTCAGGTTAATATCATTTTATATCAAGCCATATACATTCAGACCTGATATCAGGATTTATAATGAGGCGCCAGTCATTGGATTGTAGCATGATGTTATGTATATGTAGCTGCTGAATCTTTATTCCTTACATGCTTTCAGGGACTGCAAACTTGCTTGGTGGGTCTGTTATCTTGGTAAGTCTTGTATCCTTGTTTTCTCATGGGCAAACCCATATGAAGAAGATGGATTGGGTGAAAGTAGGCTTTGATAATTAATTTGTAGACTTTTGTTTTGAATTTGTAGCAGTCTTGTTGAGCAAGTTATCTTCTGCTTTTAATTACCAATGTTGACCCAAAGATCTTGTTGGTGATGTATAATTCATGATCTTAAACTATGATATGCTTTGTTTATTAGTTTGATTATGGTAGTTATGCATTAGGGGGGGGGGGGAAGATAATTGAACTAGTTCTCAGTTCATCTCCATATACCTTGTCCTGACGGATGTAACTCACTTCTATGGACCAAGTTTTGCTCCGGCAAGGTTTTTTTCCCTCTAATATGAGTTTTGCCAAAAATCAATGTTCTTTGAAAAGAAACAATCTCAGTGTGAAGTTTATGGCTATATTAGTTAGTTTATTGTATTAGATTCTCCCAAAATGATACATAATTGACAGCTTGAAGTTTATAGTTTCAGATGGTTCCAACATGCTGGACAAACATTTGTGAAAGCACCTTTCTTTGGAGCTGTATCATATCTGACACTTGCTGTTACTCCCTTCTGCATAGTGTTTTCTGTCCTTTGGGGAGTTTTTCACCATGAATCGTTTGCTTGGATTGGTCAAGATATTCTCGTAAGAATAGTACTTTTATCACATTTCTTCTTACGTTCTTTGTATTCTGTTCATTTTTTATGCGCCGGTAAAATATAGAAATTTGCAGCTTCTTTTTGCAAATTGCATATTTTCTTCCTAACCATTAGAATGTTGGTATAAAATTATGAAATGAGTATTGAATCAGATATCTTCATCTGACAGTAGTTAAAATAAAGACATGAATTAATAAAATATTTCTCTTTTTCATTCAAATTTTTATTTTTTCATTCAGGGTATTGCATTGATAATTACAGTTCTTCAGATTGTCCACATACCAAATCTCAAGGTAATCATTATTTATTCTTCATTTTGTCACTGTTTCTGGTTTTTAAAGGCCTCTGGCAGAATCTGCCATTAGGTTTTTGTTGATACTCTTGAAGTTTAATCTTGGGGTGCATATATGGAGTCTTTGTCTCATTGAAACAGTTGAATATGAATTTAGTGTATACTATGACCTTTTATTATGAAAAAGACACTAATGTATACATTCTTCTCCATAAGGTTGGAACTGTTCTTCTCAGTTGTGCCTTCCTATACGACATCTTCTGGGTGTTTGTCTCTAAATGGTGGTTCCACGAGAGTGTGATGATAGTGGTGAGTGTTTTCAAGCATTCTTTACTAAGCTCAGTTTCGGCCTCATATAACATGATCCCCCCTCAACCGAAAACTTAATTCAACGTTTTCACTTCTTTGCAGGTAGCTCGAGGTGATAAAAGCAGAGAAGACGGTATCCCCATGCTACTCAAGATACCACGTTTGTTTGATCCTTGGGGTGGTTACAGCGTGATTGGTTTTGGGGACATAATCTTACCAGGGCTTCTAGTAGCATTTTCACTGAGGTTGAATTAAAAGTCACACATGGATGTTTTATTCATCCTATTCCTTGGACTATTAATGTTCATTTTAGTCTTAAAATTCAAGTCCACACCAACTTCTTCTAAAAATGAATAGATATATGGAGAGAAAAAGTTGTCTTAACTCTTAATGGTTCATGAACTTAATCTCTTGATAACTTTTACAGGTATGATTGGTTGGCAAAGAAGAACCTCCGAGCTGGATACTTCTTGTATGCAATGACTGCTTATGGTTTAGGTATGCTATGTTTATTCTGGGGTTAGTTTTCATTGACAGAATGTGTCAACACTCATGAGGGTAATTTTCCTTGGAAACGTTGGCCAGCTTACTTTCGAGCTTAAATAAGGCCTACTCACAAAGACAGAACCGGAAAAAATGAATAAGAGGGCTGGATATTTAGCACATGTTAAAACAAAATAAACAAAACTAATTATAGGATGCAATATAAAAAATTTCAGGGAGGGCAAGTACAACATTTAAATACTATTCTATTAGAAATTATTTTCTCTTGGGGGAACGACCGCCCCTTTTTTATAGTGTAGTTACGCCCCTTCCTGCTCAGGAACTTCTAGGCCAAAATCCTGCCAGCCCAATCTTTACTATGGGGCTGGTTATAACTACAACTACAACCAAAATGGAAATTGAGCGTTTCATGGTATAAAAATGCTGAATCCCGCCTCAGTCATCATTTGTCAGGATTCTTTGGAGTTAACTACTTGGCATGGACAGGACATTCAGTCCATATCGCTATTCCGGGATCTAGGGGAAAATACATTCAATGGAATACTTTTTGAAGTATATTTCCAAAAAAATCAGCCAGGGCAAATACAACATTTAAATACTATTCTATTACAAATTTGCTTGGTTTTCACATCAAATTCCTTGAATTTTGATCTGCAGGTCTCCTTGTGACATACTTAGCTTTGAACTTGATGGATGGGCATGGTCAACCAGCTTTGCTTTATATTGTCCCATTTACACTTGGTTAGTACAATTAAATTTTCATGCAGAAAGAAATATTCAAAAATGGGTTGTTGAATGGACATGCAAAGCTTTACTCATGTTTCTTACAATTGATTATTTCACTTCAATGCTTGATGTTTCCCTGCCAAAGGAGAATGCTCCCTTGTGTACCATGAGGTATATTTGGCTACAGCATGACTGTGAAAACCAGTACTAGTTTTTGAAATCTTCTTCTGTATCTGCAGGAACCTTTTTGTCATTGGGAAAGAAGAGAGGTGAACTCGAGATTTTATGGACAAGAGGGAAGCCAAGAGTGCCTTGCCCTCACATCCAAGAGGATCATCATCAATCAATGGACCAGAAATCCTTAGCAGAATAGAAAGAATCCTAGATGTTCTTCACAGGAAACTTATACCAAAAACCTTAGGAAATCATGTAACATTTGTAACTTTGTCATAACAAAACTTAGCCAAATGATATGATAACATGTACTGTAATCAGCAGCAAAATGATTAGATCTTTTTTTTCCAATTTAGGAGATGGGGTTAGAAGATGATCTGATGTTAGGAAATTTAAGAGATTTTGTTCCCTGGTTATGGCTTCAGCTCAGGAACATTGTTCTTTATGATTATCTTTTAGAGGTTTTCCTTCCACAAGGGTGACATGCGTGGTGACAACTTTCAATCACCAGAGAAGACAGGAAGAGGATTTCAAAGCCAGTAACATGAGCTGTATGAAGATGAATACCATCAATATAACTATTATTTGAAAAATATAAAGAAATTGTGAATTTGAGGTTAGCTTAATTTTCATTTTCTGCAAGATTATTGCATGTCATGAAAATAACAATCAATCACACACGCTTGCAGTGCTGAATGAGGCTTACTTTCACCAACAACTTTAACTAATTTGAGTGGATATCAACCCAAAGAAGCAACGTCCAAATGATCCATATAAAGCTCAGATAAAATCAGGAAGAATTGATGAAATGAAGTTAGAGGGCAACTAGACATTATCAATTTGAGAACTAGCATCGAAGTCTAAACTCCAAAGACTTAAAAAGAGTACTCTTGTTAAAAAAAGTTTATAGTGAAGATAAAAATAAAATACACTGCTGTGAAAAAGAGTTTAAAGTAACTAATTTAAAGTAAGAT